>NW_009258117.1:4170118-4850982 GCF_000149755.1 Phytophthora sojae
CGAAGACTTCGCACCAGGGGTGACCTCTCTGCAGCCAAGCGAAGCTTCGCGGCATTGCAACGAAAGGTCGGTGAGGCACCTGTCCTCCGACACGTCGACCGTGACCGAGAGGTCCATGTGACGCTGTTTGCAAATGAATGGGCAGTGAGCACCACGCTCATGCAGGAGCACGATGGGCTGATCCACCCGGTCCGCTTCTGCGGCCGAGTGCTCAAGGACGCCGAGATGAACTACCACCCGGCGGAAAAGGAGGTACTGGCTTTGCTGCAGCTGTTGAAGGTGTGTTACACCCAGCTTGCAGGTCGGACCATACATGTCTACACGCGGTTTTCGACGCTCGACTGGGTCCACAAGTCGAAGACACTCTTCGGACGTGCAACACAATTTGCCGTCTTACTGTCCCCGTGGAGTCTAGTGGTGCAACGAGTCTAGGAAAAGGACTGCGCCTTCGCGCAGCTCTTGCAGTCGACGATACAAGTTTCGTTGACCTCGAAGACTCGTTGGCACCGGTGACCCCTCGAGCTAAAGGCTCGCCGAGTGTTCGGATGGATCCGCATTTGCTTTATGCACGATTGCCACGCACCTACAGTGGTTACGTACTTTCGTTTGATGATTCGGCGAAGACCGAGAAGCATGGTGGTTACGGCAGTTGCGCCTGGATATTATGGCGACTCCCTGAAGGGAGTGTAGTGATCGCTGCGAGTGCATATCTCGAGACCACGACTGTAAACCTCGCTGAGTACACCGGAATGGACAACGGGGTCTCTGCATCCCTAGAACATGGGGCCGAGGGCTTAGTCATCGTCGGGGAGGGGACTCGAGACTCGCAATCCAGCAATCCCTAGGGGTGATCGCTTGCCGTAAGGAGTCTCTGATGGCACAACTGAACAAGCACAAAGAACTGACCACGAGACTTCGGTCCGTGAAGTATCTACATGCCATCCGTGAGTTCAATGCAGCTGCAGACTCTTTGGCGAGCGAAACCTTGGAGAAGAAGGTGTCGATGGCAGTGATCAGCGAAGACCGGAAACGAGAGTTGATGAAATTGAATCGGATCCGAGAAGTGCTCTATGAACCGTCAGCCGAAGCCTCTGAAGCTTCTGGAGAGGTTGTAACGCGTCATGTGAACTCGATATGTGTGATGGATATGCGTGACAGTGACCGTAGTAAGAATTTTTTCGATTTTGTACGGGAAACGGGACATGTAGCCGCGGCAACGAGGCAACAATTCCGCGCGCGTGCGAAACATGTACGCTTTGCGATGAGACTTTGGGCGATGGGCCAGAAGAGAGAACCGGAGGAGACAAAGCTAATGACGTCGCAACGAAGAGTCTAACGAACTTCCAGGCCAACCGAGGCCTGACGCAACGGTGGTCCATGAGCCGAGTGCTGACGACATCGACCCGCTAGTTGTGCAGGAAGAATGGCGCAAGCGCATCAGCAAAGCTCAGGATGAGGAACTCCGGTGGTCGAACCTCAAGACGGTGCTAAAGAGAGAAGAAGCAAAGCTTGCCTACAAAGCTGCACGCGAAGCCTGGAAGATGGCTGACAAGTTCGTGTTAAGTAAGGATGGCTTGCTGTACTTCCTTGGTGGGAATCGTCGGTGGGGTCGCAACCGGACCGAGGAGACAACTCTACGCCTAGTGGTGCCAACAACGATGGTTCAAGAGATCCTACAGAATTGTCATGACTCGTTGGAGGGCGGCCACCAAGGTATCGTCCGAACTTACCACCGGGTCAAGGCTGACTACTATTGGATTCGCTTATTCGCCGATGTCAAGAAGCACGTACGCTCGTATCCGGATTGTAGCTCAAGCAAGAGTCGCCCGCAACTACGTGTGTACTCGCCGGGCAACATCCTGGCCGAGCGCCGGCTACAAATTGTATCGATGGATTTTGTGATACCCCTACCGAAGACTCGGCGGGGAAATACCGCACTGGGCAAGCGTCGACACTTTGGACAGTGAACTAGTGGTACGGTTAAGACTGGATTAATACACTGGCCAGCTTGACCTACTCTAGTGATCTATTTCTTGTGTGCGAGCCCTCGATCAACCGGATACTGCTTGGTCGGAGATCGTTTCTCCTCTCGATCAACCTCGATCCCGCTATAGGAAGCGGCAAGCAACTCAGGAAAGGAGGGAACACACCCGGAAAGGCAACTACAGGCCTTGGATGAGCTCCAGGCCGACCGATCGCAGCGAAGAAGGCTGAATCGGAGCGAGTACTCGAACGCAGAGCGAAGATTACCGCGCTGCTCCACAAACTATCCCCGCGTCACGCCAAGACACTCGATCTTCACCAAGTGCTGCATCTTCGGAGCCCCGAGTGAGCGGATCCAGCCCGCCGACGGGTACACAAGGTGAGAACAAGTTCAGCCGATCACGGATCGTTGGGGGACCCCCTCCGTTAGTCGGTGTCTGGGCGCTGGTGGGAAGCTTGATCACGCCTTAACCAGATTTTGGCTGATCCCGCTACACAACGTATGCCCAAGTCTTGGCACGTTCACCAAAATTGGAGAGCGCAACGGCGACTCGAAGGTTCTCAGCCGAGATGAGACCTGCGCTCATTGCCATCTCGATCTCCTGGATCCAGAAGTGAAGCTTCTCACCGTCCTTCCCTTCGAACGGAGGCACAGCTAGCCGCAAAGGCTTAGGCTGCACCCGTTTGGGCTCACTCATCTGAGCCAGCAGGTTTCCCTGCACATGAGCGATGAGCCCGCGTTCGTACTCGTCAAACGCGCTCACCCGCTCGACCTGCTCGGCTGGCGTCGCCGCCGCCAAGCTCCGGAGGGCATCACTTCCGAAGATACCCGCCATATTCCGCACTGACTCGAACTGCGAGTCAGTCTAGTGAGGAAACTCACTTCGGTCTATCGTGGCTCACGGACCTGACCGAGGATTCAGGGAGACCAATCTACCCGCGTAGGCGTAGGGTTGACTACAAGTGCTACCAAGTGTGACGGGGTCACACAGCACAAAGCACAGAGGAAGTGCGTGTGGATATTACTATCCAGGTGAACAGCAGTTCACCAGTTCCCGGCCTGAAAGGGAACGGTTTGCTACAACGTAGTAGGTTATAAGACTGACTGTTCTCTGGATTTTATCCTAAGTCCGTGGGTGAAGGCCACTGAGGTGCCATTATTCTCACATCAAATACCTGCTAAATATGGGTTTGAGCGCTGCTGATGTTGATAGCTAAAATACCTGTTATACTGAATAGCCTGCGATCTAATCAAATGCTGCTGCTATGTTGACCCATCCGGTTGCGATTAAGTCAAATTACCTATTATTTTGCATACCCTTTAATCAAGTATATATACCTGTGATAGATAGTTTATCTGCCACTCAAGCGACATCCATCGGATTTTTTTCGCTCCAACAACATGCCGACGGGATCCAGCCTTCAACGGTGACGACTTATTAGTTAGGCATTACGACGAAAGCATCTGCCACTGGCAGCTACATGATTAGCTATGGCCTGTGGCAAGAGCCATTATGTCCGGCATCATTAGTGAAGACCCAGAGGTCATGCGACTCAGGCCTCGTGCGCAGGCAGCTTCAGCACCGGAGCCGTGAGGTGATGCCGTCGAGATCGCGTTCCAGTAAGTTGATGGAGCTCGGTACCCCGTTCAACTCGACAGGAATCGTCAAGAATCGCGGCTACATCTACGTAGATGACATCGACATCGTTAAGATCGTCGGGGTCGGCTAGCTTGCTACAATCCCCAACTTCCCGTGTGTTATGTTGTAAATCAGTTTCTTCTTACTAATAGCGGTGCAATTTCTGGGCAGATGCTGCGGCTGCGAAGCAGGATCAGGAGATGCCCTTGGGTCGTACGGGTCACACTACCGAAGTATAACCAAAATGATTTTTGTACCTTCCTATTCAGTATCAAACGGTCTTAATTCGTGCATTTGATCGGTCGGCTGGAAGTACAGATTCCATCTTACTCAGTTAGCGATCTCCTTCCTGCATGATCACCATTAACGTTGCCCAGCTGATCGAATTCATGTTGAGCAGGTTGTGTATTATTATGGACGATGATATGGTGGATAATAGAATCAGTGCGTTGGTTTGAGTGATATTTTAGTTTTTTTTCGGCTACTGTCAGGTATATAGTGAGTTCCGGAAGTAGTTGAAGGAAACGAACACTTGACTGGGCAGATGGCAAGTCTGAGGAGAGTAGCCAAGTGTTTTCGTGGTTCCGTGCTGGTACTCCTACTGGGAGTCCTAGCACTGCCTACTGCGTGCCGTAATCGCAACCCAAGTGATGGTGAGCTCCAGCTTTGCCATCATCTTGAAGTGCACTGCAAATCGGCAACACGAGAGCTGGCTTGATAGCCGAGAATCCACCATATTGCCCCCGAAAGCTGGCTTCCAGCGTTGCCGCGACGCCAGTTCTCCACGCAATAGAATAATGTTGGAGATCGCATGAGCTGGCGCCACCTGCGATGAGTGCAGTGGCGACGATAACGGCCTGCGACGACCACAACGACCCCTCCAGCTACACAACACGAAACTACCGATGCATATTAGCCTAGCACAGACATCCTAGCATCATCCAACCTAACTCATTCTGCAATACACCAGGTGCGAGGCACCACTACAAGGAGCAACCCGTGCAGGATCAATGAGTGCTCCCTTCAGGTTATGAGCCCAACTGGCTCGCCTTCTGCAGCGACCAGTGAAGACTTCGAAGACTCGCGAGGCGACCACGAAGACCTTGAAGAATACTCGGAGGCACGAGGTGCTAACGAGGCTGACGAAGACCACCAAGACGGAAGGAATACTCGCCTAGGACTGCCAGACGACCTGCACTTCGACCCTTCGGACCAAGAGACAATGGAGCAGCACGACCAGCTCCAGCTCATCCTTCGACTGCAGTCCGAGCTGGCAGAACTGAAGAAGCAGCTCGCGACGCGAGCGCCCCGTTCCCCCTCCATGTCGGATACTAGCATGGAAACCGCACCTCCATCACCGAAGAAGCCTAAAATCAAGGACGTACGCTGCTCGAACTTCAAGGGAAACGAGGTTTACCCTGGGTTAGGAGCTGGCTTCGAGAATTTCATCCACGAGTTCGAGCATGCTATAAGGACGGATGAGCTCGTGAACGGATCCACCTGGACCGACAACATCAAGGCATCGGTGATTGTCAACTTCCTCGAGGGGAAAGCGTCTAGGTACTATCACAAGAAGAACTCAGAGTGGCTGCGCCGTCATAATGGTGACAGCATGCCGTACTCAGATGTGAAGCGCGCGATGCGTGCAGAGTTTGGCTGTAAACTAAGCCAACTCGAACTCAGCACGAAGATGCAGTATAACAAGCGTGAAGGCGATACGTGGCATGACTACCTGGAATACTTGAACTTCATCGAGAGCCTCGTGGAAGGTGATCAGACCAAGATGGTCATGGAGGTGTTCGGAAACAATGCATGCCCCCGAGTTAGCGCCCACGCTGTTGTCTTCAGTGCCCGACGACGCAAGCGATTACGTTGCGGAAACCGATCGCATGAAGCGACTTCTATACAAGCTGAAAGGTGACGGGCGCAGATGTGGTGCGAAGCGAGATGAACGCAAAAACCGTCATGCTGACCGCCGGAACCCGAATTCACATGGCCACCGCAGCGGAAATCGGCACAATGATGATCAGCATTGGCGTAACCAGCGAAACAACAACGACAACTCGGATCGACGTCCGCAGCAGCAAAATAACGGCCAAGCCTTTGCCGCCGCTGGTCATCGTGGTGAAATACATTGCCATGTGTGCGGGAAGCCTGGTCACAAGATTTTCACGTGTCCACTCGTGGAACAGGCAAAACAACTAGCCACCAGAGGAAGTGCGAACGTAGCCGCTGCTGATGATGACGACACATCCAGAGATTCTGATGATGAAGGCTATGTCTGGGTCGCTGCCGACGGTGCCGAGCGCGGCGCTTCTGCCACGAGAGGAAATGTTTGGACAGTGGATTCGGGAGCAACTCCCCACCTTTGCATCGACCGTGACCAACTTTTCGCGATAGAGCCAGCATTCCTGTCGGTGCGAGTGGCGAATGGAGATCTTGTCGCCGCTACTGAGAAGGGAAAGACTGTCATCACGACGATGGCAGAAGGAGTGCCTCGTACTGTCCTGCTAGAAAACGTGTACTTCGCAAAAGGTATTGACCGCAACCTGATTTCAGTGGCTCAACTCACCGCTCGAGGCTACACCTGCACCTTTGGTGAGGAGCAGTGTACAATTACGAACAAGACGGGCAAGATTGTTGCCGAAGTGGGTAATTCAGCCTCGACTGGGCTTTGGTCTGTTGGAATCGAGCAAGGCGCGGCCTCCTTCGCAGCAATGACGACCTCTACGCTTCAGTAGTGGCATGAACGCCTGGGGCACGTGAACTACCAGGATCTGGTACGCATGATTGACAAAAACCTCGTTGAAGGCATGGTTGCCTCTAATCGGAAGGTGGATTTCTGCATGAACTGCGCTGAAGCGAAACAAGCTCGACGCGCGAAGAACAAGCAGGATACTTCTACATCTGCCCCAACGGACGAACCGGGCGCTACCTTCTGCGTTGACCTGAAGACGGACATGACCCCGGATCGGCTCGGTCACAAACACATTTTGACCATTGTAGACCACGCTACGAACTACAATCGCGTCTACTTGCTCCGCAAAAAGAGCGACGCGGAAGGGCATCTGGAGGACTTTGTTAGCGAATTTGAGCGACAATACGACACCAAGGTGAAGATGATTCGCTCAGACGGTGGTGGTGAATTTGGCAGCACCAGACTCGGCCGCTTCCTCCGCAACCGGGGTATTCTCCACCAAGAAACGGAGGCGGGCATGTCATCATCAAACGGAAAAGCAGAGCGTTTTCACCGGACTGTCATGGATTCCGCCCGAGCGATGCTCTGGGCCTCGGCATTGCCACAGCGATTTTGGGGCGATGCTGTTCTGTATGCGAGCTACATTCGCAACTATCTGCCGACTCGAGCGAACGCCGACCATGCGTCTCCCATTGAGGCCCTCTCCGGAAAACGACCCAGTGTCTCGCACATCCTCAAATTCGGCTCGAAGTGTACGAGCCACATCGCTCATGCAACGAAGCGATCAGCAAAAAGCGCGATGAAAGAGGAGTTGTTATTGGCATCGACTTCAAGAAGAAAGCGTACCGTGTTCTCATCCCGCGAACCAAACGTGTTATCTCTACAACACACATCCGGAACGTTGACTGTCTGGACTCGCGAGCCATGGGGCGATACATGGACGCCATCGACGCAGACAATAGCGGCGAGGAGGAGGATGCTGGCGATCAACAGTACACAACCACCACCCCACATGACGCTAATGGTGAGGAAGCACGGGCTGGTAGCCCTGCAGAGCAGCATCAACTTACGTCGCGTGCCATCCAGCGCATCTTTGGCCTGAATCGAGGTACACGAGCACTACCACGCGATGACTTTCGGCTGCCCCAATCTATTCTCGAAGAGTTCGCCACTCCGGCATCTGTCCTGCTCACTATCGTACTCAAGGAGGGTACTGCCTTTGCGGTACTACTAGAGCGTGACGGGATCAAGGAGCCAGTAACTGTGGAGGAGGCAATGCAACTGTGGAGGAGGCAATGAACAGCCCGTATTGGCAGGAGTGGTGGCAGGCAATCGAAGAAGAGCTTCGAGCAATATCGAAGAACGCTACCTGGGAAATTGTGGACATTCCTACTGATGGAAATCTGATAAGTGCAAAACGGGTGTTCAAGCTCAAGTTTGACAACAAAGGCGAATTGGAACGGTTCAAAGCGCGGCTGGTAGCGCGCGGCTTCACTCAAAAGTTTGGCATTGACTTCGCAGAGACCTTTGCGCCCGTGCTCAAGATCGCGAGCCTGCGGTTCATTGTGGCCCTCGCATCTCAGTGGCATGCCGTCATTCGACAAGGAGATGTTCCTAACGCATACTTGCGAGCAGACCTCGATCGACCCATCTACATGCGCGCCCCTGTTGGACTCCAATTACCCAAGGGCAAATGCCTACTGCTGCGAAAGAGTCTCTACGGCCTTAAACAGAGCGGCAAGTTGTGGAACGACACTACTTACTGGAACTTGGCTTCAGGAGGAGCTAACTCGACCCGTGCTTGTATTTTCGTTGGCATGAAGGCAAGCTAACTGTACTGGGTCTCTACGTCGATGATGTGGTGGTCGTCAGCCAGCGTGAGGGCGATTCCGACTGGACGATGCAGAAGCTCGCCGACCAATTTCAGATCAAGGACATGGGTCTAGCCAAGAAGTGCTTGGGAATTAACATTGAGCAGAGCGACTGCGGCATCTACCTCCACCAGACAGCCAATATTGACGGTTTGCTGGCAAAGTGCGGCATGGAGAATAGCCGCCCCGTGACTACGCCGATGGAGTCAACTCGGGACCTGAACGGAGAGGACAGCGAGCCCTTCTACGACACTAGCATCATGCGGGAGACCATTGGGTCACTACTATGGATTAGCAACTGCACTCGACCAGACATCACGATGCCTGTGAACTTCCTGGCGCGTTTCGTCTCAACGCCTACGTCGACTCATTGGACTGCAGTCAAACGTATCCTGCGCTACTTGCGCGGCTCGCACGAGTTGAGGTTGCACTTTCCCCGGCCGCAGGCACCCCGACACACTATTGAGGCAGCCATCTTCAGCGATGCAGATTGGGCCGGGGGCAAGGACGCAAAGTCGACTTCAGGAGGACTGCTCACCATCAACGCCATGCCCATTTCGTGGTACAGCAAGAAACAATCTACGGTCGCCCTCCCTACAGCCGAGGCTGAGTACATCGCTGGGGCGACAGCAGTGCAGGACTGCTTGTGGGTGAAGCAGCTCCTGAATGAACTTGAGCTGCACGGCAAAGATGATAATATCGACTTGTACATCGACAACCAGAGCGCGATCAAGAACATGGAGAACGACGTGACGACTGCACGCATGAAGCACATCAACATAAAATTCCACTTCATACGCGACGCCATTCGCAAGAAGGAGGTCAGCGTGACCGATTGCCCTACGACTGAGATGAAGGCCGACATTTTCACGAAGCCCCTCGGCGCAACCCTACACGGGCGCAACCTGGCCATGATCAAGCTTATCAACCCGCACAACGAGAAGCTGTAGACTCGGATCATCTTGGTCGAGGAGGACTGTTGGAGATCGCAAGAGCTGGCGCCACCTGCGATGAGTGCAGTGGCGACGATAACGGCCTGCGACGACCACAACGACCCCTCCAGCTACACAACACGAAACTACCGATGCATATTAGCCTAGCACAGACATCCTAGCATCATCCAACCTAACTCATTCTGCAATACACCAGGTGCGAGGCACCACTACAAGGAGCAACCCGTGCAGGATCAACGAGTGCTCCCTTCAAATAACAGTCAAGACATTCTCACGGCGAGAACTGCTTGGTCATTACATGCTGTGGTCGGGCGTACGGCGGCGTTTACGGGAAACCGGTTGAGGCAACTCGTCCGCAGCGGGGCGGGAACGGGTCCGGCGGCTGACAGGTTCCTCCGCAGCGCGAGCCTTGGCACCGTCTCGGGGTGCGTCAAGGTGCCGCGAAGGTAACGTTTGCTCGGACGGTGGGGGCGAGCGGCTTCGGAAGTGACAGTGCGGCGTCGGCGCGGTTTGCGGCCAAGCCGACGTGCGTTTGTCGGCGGCGCAGCAGCATTTCGGCCCGACGCGGTCGTTGTCACCACGGTAGCTGGCGTAGTAGTCGCAGGAGCGGCCTGGACTTCTACTCGCTGCTGCGGGGCAGGTGCACGAGACTTCGGGCGTCGTTGAGAGCCTTTGCGTTTGCTTGGAGCAGTAGGTTTCGATGGTGCCGTAGCCGTTCCACTCGTAGATCGGAGGTTGCGCCAGTGCTTTTGTAGATCCTGGTCAGCGGCCTCCACGTATGCGGCAACCAATACCGGGACATCTTTACCAAGACTGGATAATGGCTCGTACGAATCCTCAATTAACTCTAATCCCTTCCATTGGACGATAAGTTCATAGTCAGCGATGTCCTCGTTTCAGCGGTGCTCCTTAAGTTTTTCGACTGCAAGAATGATTCCTTGAGCTGAAATATGTTCCAACAACTCCTCGGTCACGTCTGAACTGTCGTCCGCGTAGAATTTTAAACGAGACGCGTGTATATCAAGTTCGTGGTCAGTGACGAGATGCTGAATGATGAAAGAATGCGGGTCTGCGCGGATAACTCGATACGGTCCTACCCAGACGACAAGTAGCTTGTTGCCGCGCTTTTCGTCAACTCGAGAGCGGAGAACGAAGTCGCCAACGGAAAAATTGACAAGGTTATCACCGCGTTCCCGCTTCTTGTTCAGCAATCGCTGCTTCAACCGCTGATCTTCCAGCCTTGTGCATCTCGACAATGCTGCTGCGGAGCGCTGAGAGATAAATGTCTATGTCAGAATTGGGCGGAACTTGCTGGAATTCACCGTTGCTGGGCAGTAAAATTCACGAAGCGGGGTAGGACAGCTAAGACCGGTAAACAACTCAACTGGGACGCAGTTTCCAAGCGATGGAAGCGGGGTATGGTTGATACTCGACTGTACCATAGAAACCAAATACACCCAGTCTCGATGATGGATCTTGTACTCGAGATTCAGCACGCGAACGACCTGTAGAATATCCCTGTTGACACGCTCAACGGAGCCATTTATCCACGGACTGTGAACTGATGGTTTGAGCGCATCCGTCGTGACAGCTCCTGCATCACCTCGTTCTTGACGTGATCTTGATGACAATTTCGTGTGGCCAACGTTTTCTCTCGCCTCGATACAACAAGAATACAAGAATACGAGCGTCCTGAACGAGCTACACTACGTGAGGATGGTTTAATTACACCGGACGATCGAGTTGGGATCCCCACCGAAGCTGACAATCTCCTTCAACGGTTGTTTATCGTCTCTCACTGTGGATCGCAAGGCTACCGTGGATATGCAACAATGGTGGAGCAACTCAGGCGTGTTTTTGCGATCAAGAGCCTCTCCGCTCTCGCATCCCGCTTTGTACGCGGCTGTCGGTTGTGTATGCACGTGAAAGGAGGAAAGATCATCCCACGGCCATGGGGAGAAACTATCGACTGCACGACACGCATGGATTCTTGCATTTTGATTTTCTTTCGATGGGCGACAGTTTTGGTGATTCCCAGTACATTTTGGTTCTCAAGGACCACGCTACCCACTTTTGTGAGCTGGTAGTCGCTGATACTGCCGACAGCACGGTGGCTGTGGAAGCGCTATTGGCCTGGCACTCTCGGTTTGGGCTACCTCCGGCTTGGGTCAGCGATCAAGGGGGACCACCGCAGTAACTTACCACGCACATGCTTCTTGACATTCTGATCAGGGGCGAAGATGTGGATAAGGTTACGGTGGTCACAGTAAAGTCTGAAACCTTGAGGTCGAAGCAGTAGATAGTCCAGCTTGTCACAGGCTGCAGCGATCGGAAACGCCTCCTTCTCCACCACAGTCCAATTGAGCTGACTGGCAATGAAAGTACCACTCAGGCACTGAACAAGGTGGTGTTGTTGGCTGGTGATAGGGACTTTCATGTCATAATTGGCAACCTGCGTGACGATCAGCGCCCAACCATAGTCACTTGCGTCACAGAACAAACACGTTGTGGCGGAGTCATCCGGAAAATCCAGAGTTGCCGAGGAGGCGAGCATTTCTTTCACGTTCTCGAAGGCAGCGATTTCCTCCGCATTTAGTGTAATCCTGATTCCAGCAGCAGCGCACTTGGTCCGGCGAGTGTTGGTCAGCACACTGTCGAGCTTCTTCGGCAAGGGTGATATTTGCTGAGCAAAGTCAACAAGGCTTTCGGCATCCAGTTCACAGCACAAACGAACTGCTGCAGCTCCGCAGCAGTACTATTGCGCGAAGCGTGCCGATCCTGGATGGGTCGTGACGGATCCCATTGGCGTCCGGAATTTTTCCACACCACATCACCTCCTGCTGGTAAAGCTAACACATCTTAGCGCTCGGTTTTAAGCCAAAGTCATCTAGCAGCGAGAAAAATTCACGTAACTTCTCCAGGTAAGTGTCGATGTCGTCAGCAAAAAGAAGAGTGTCGTCGATCCACACGAGCAAGTGCATGTAGAGGAGCGATGCGAAACACTTCTCCATGATTTGCTGGAAGTATATCGCCGCGTCGCTACTGCCCTGCGGCACGCGTGTCGGAGTGAATATCTTCTCATCGGTCATATACGAGAGCCACTCCTGGCAGAACTCGGCGAGCGGGAGCTGCCAGAAACCCTTCAAGAAATCAAAGAATGTTGTTTGCCACGTGCATTCTCCATTACAACTGCTAAGATCGGCATCACTGCAGCCATAACTTCGGTCAATGAATTGAAGACGCGGTAGTCTGCCGTTTGCCGCAGGTCCAGAAGATCACCAGACTTTTGAACGGGTAATACAGGACTTGACCACCGACTTGTGGGGTTCTCGTAGACGAATCATTTGGTCGGTTGAGCTCCGTCCTTCAAACGCAACTTCAACGGGGGCACATTTGCGGGGGGGTCATCACGCAGCTCGAGACGCCAAACATCGTAGAGAAACACGATGGGACGAAGGTCATCCACTCTATCCACCGGAAATCCGCACTCCACCGCCTGTTCAATCAGACGCTCGACTGCGGAATGCAATTGAGCGTCGGTCGTAGGTTGGTCCGTCGCCATCGGCGGCTCGTCCGCTTCCAGCCCGAAAGGATCGCCTCCATTATCGTCAAAACCACGGTTGGCAAGTTGCTCTAGCTGCCTGTCCACGTCAATTCCGAGCTCCCCAAGCAAATCACTGCCAATAATGAACTCCTCGTCGTCCGAGTCCACAATGAGGCATGAGACGGCTTCCATTGGCTCGACAGGCCCAGCCGCAGTGTGGATCAAAACGTGTAGCATGGCCTTGGTGTCGGCAATGACAGGATGGGCACCATAAGTGAAGATCTCGATTGGCGGGTCCAGCGTCACTTTTTTCCACAGTAGAGTCGATGTCGACTAACTGGTCCTACTGCGACCGGCTCATGACTGTGTATGTAGACCCCGTGTCAGGACAGCAAGGTAATTCGAGTACACCGTTAATGGTGACCGTGCGGGACGCAGGTGGTAGCAGCTCACCAAGCCGCTTCAATCGCACTTTGCGCTTCTGCTTGTCCTCTCGAAGCTTCAAACGCAGCTCCACCTTCTCGGCTTCGGTAGCCACAGTACAATCATTCAGCCAGTGCATTGCTTGGCATTTCGGACACGGTGACCGAGCCGGCTTCTGCGCTGTCCTGTTGGACTTCTGCAGCGGCGCCTTGGTCTTCGCCGAGGGAGCCGGCGGTCCTACGAGTCGAGTGTCACTGGAGGGGCGATCGCCGATGGGTGGCGCTCAAAAACTTGATCGAGTGGACGACGATTTCGGTTTTTCGTCGCTGCGCTTCGTAGCCTCGCGTTTTAAACGCTTGTTCTGCTGGAAATGGCGCTCGTGTTCTTTTGCCTTCTCGTATACAATGTCATAGAGCTTCTTCACGTCCGTTGCCGCGCCCTTCTCTTTCCAAAAGACAAGCAGCTTCACCTCGGATTTAAGAGCGGGCGGGGCCAGAGATGCCATGATCCGCTTACATTTCTCCTTTTCTCCGTCGGGTCCAGCGAAACATCCCTCAAGGCCATTCTATTTGACGATTTCTTCTCGAAGTACGACAGGATTCGAGCGTCCACGTCGGACTCCTGCATGTTCATGCGGATCTGGCCCTTGAACAGCGCTTTAATGTCCGGGATGTCGTCGTTCTTTACATTGCCGAGAAGCTGGTTCAGTTCAATGAGCAAAATCTCATCGGTGGCATCTTCGACCTTGATGCCCAGGCGAAACGTGCTGAAAGCCTTCAGCAACTTGTCAGAGAGCGACTCCTTGACGGGTTGAGTAACGAGGTCGTAGTTTTCGCCAGAAATGCGAACACGGGCACGCATCTTGGCTTCATACTCGCGTCGCAGCCCACGCCACTTCACCAACTCTTCATGCGAGATCGACGTGATCATCGGCGGGGCCACAGGCGCGAAGATTGGAACCGAGTACTCCGACGCCTTCTCCTCCTAGTCATCTTGAGTGCGTCGGTTTGCCATGACGATCCTTCAGCGAGTCTCGTGACACGGTGTTGGTGAGAGAACCACTAAAGAATTCTTTATAGTGAGTTCCGGAAGTAGTTGAAGGAAACGAACACTTGCCTGGGTAGATGGCAAGTCTGCAGGAGAGTAGCCAAGTGTATTGCACGACCACTTCTGGGGTCGAGAGCAAAATGAAGAGTGATTCAAATGTTCTAGCTAGTTCTTCGTCGGAGTTCCGTGCTGGTACTCCTACTGGGAGTCCTAGTACTGCCTACTGCGTGCCGTAATCGCAACCCAAGTGATGGTGAGCTCCAGCTTTGCCATCATCTTGAAGTGCACTGCAAATCGGCAACATGGGAGCTGGCTTGATAGCCGAGAATCCACTACAAGGTAGTTAAATAAACGATGTATGTGCAACGGCTTTCTGAAAAACAAAATACTGTCATTTACCTATCCTAGCCTACGTGAAGCCCTAGTACCGCAGCAGTACGTCCGGTAATCAACACCTCTAGCTCTGTGAATAATTGGTCGTTTTGCTTGTGGCTAAAGGGAGAGACTATGCTGTTCCTTCGTCCTATTTTTTCAAATTGCACTTTAAAATGTCAGAACTGAAGTACTTCAAAAATGCACTACCAGCCCAAACCTCTAGTGAATTCAAGAACGGCCACTATTCGTATAAATCCGTTAATTCAACTAATAGTGGTTACCCTAAGCCAGTACCAAATCTCTACTACTTTCTGTCATTGGCACGTAGAAACAAGATGCCGCAGTACACTACCTTATATGCCCAAGAGCGACGTAAAATCCAGCGCTGTTCCGGGCAGAACACGGCCTTGTATTTTGGTAGAGGTTAACTTGGTCTTAATACAAACTACAAGTAGTAAACTATACAAAAGCCCACACAACTCAAATGGTTGGCTTGCTAGCTACTGGTACCATCGGGAGAGTGACACCCGTCACTCTTCATGTGTACACTTGATCACTTGATTGTACAGCCACGCTCGCTTGATCGCGACTTTTCGCATGGCAGCAATACGACGCTCCGTATCGTCAACCTGCCTCTGCACCTCCTCAAGAGATTACTTGTCGCTTAGCTGCTGAAGCTTCGGGATTGCCCTCGCACGCCTTGATAGTCGTAATGCTACTGCCACAGCAGTGTGGTGAAATGCCCCCGTGAAATAGCTATCCCAGCTAAGCGTTGCCCTAAGTTTAGTGGTTTGGTAAATTTGTGGGGTGATACTTTTTTACCATTTATTGTGGCTTTCATCCGTTTTGGCAAATCGGGTGGTCCAAGATCCGATATATCGGGCCCGATTTGCTGGAGGGCTCACATTTAGCAGGAAGGGTTGAGGGAAGCAAACTATATCTGACCCGATTTGCGTCTGGGGGCTGCGAGTTGCGAAGTAGGGGCCAGAAATGCCGCTTTTCGCCGGCAAAAGGGACCGCCGCGAAAACATGTCTGGGGCCCTCTCAGATCGGCGTGGCACGAAGTTGCAGCGACCGTAGATGATCACACAGGTAATTTAGCTGGCCATAGTGCTATGAAGTGGCTATATACAGTGTACTATTGTCCCCAACGTATTGCAGTTCTAATGCGTCATGAGAGGTGGGGAGGTATGGCCAACTTGAAATGCCTTCCCTCTGAGCCTTATGCTAAGGTGCCTGGCCAGTTTAGCGCAAATTTGCGAAGTGTCGCCGCAGTACAGCGATATCTCGCTGTAGACTGGGGCGATTTGAGCACGAAGACCACCTACCGAAAGCTCATTATTAGGACTATCTCGTCTATTTATACGGCTTCTAGCAGGCGATTTCAAGACGAATTAGTGGCTCGTTAGGCAGATCACATCAAAAAGACCGCCCGACCAGTTTACCGCAGCCAAACGTATAGAATTTTGTAGCGGTGCCCATCACCCTTTGCCCATTTCAGTAGTGATTTCGGAATTTCTACCAATGGTGTGGCCAATACCATCTCCACTGGATGTAATTGGACAAAAATCCCATTTCCTTTGAGAACGCATAGCAGGCTACACCAGTGGCTGCTATTAGCAGCCACTGGTTGCCTTGGGTAGCCTCAGTTTGCAGATGTCCGGAAGACGCTTAAGCTACACAGACACACAACTTAACACCGCCGTGGCCCAAGTTCTCGAGGCTGCCTCTATCTCGCAAGTGAGCAAGACGAGTGGCGTGCGCTATCGGACACTAGAAAGTTCAGTAGCCGCAGCAAAACGTGGCGAGTTCCGCGTCAGCAAACGCCGCAGCCCAACGCCTCTGCTACCAGCCGAAGCTGAGATCAATCTCTATGAGTGGGTTCTTGGCCGCCAGCAGGGCCTTCGCCCTGTGACCAGGAGCGAGATAATTCACAAGGCAAACACAATATCCAACCTACTGTTCCAGAGAGGTCTCGGTGACGGCTGGTGCACCGTTCACCCTAATTAGTCGTGTGACCTAAATAGTCGTGCACCTTTGGTAATCATTCCACCGGTTTTGAAAAATATTTTTAGTTTCACCTAAATTGAGAAAAGAGACCGGTTTCGGGTAGATATCGGCAATACGAATTGCGTGGTATATTTTGTTTTCAGTAAATACGAATTGTTTCCGAGAAAACTGAATTTCAAAACAGGGTGAGGCGCCCTTCAGGTCGTACACGGTAAATAGTCATAGCACGACTAATTAGGGTGAACGGTGTATAAGCGATTCATGCAGCGGTTCCCTCTGCTTTCGACGCGCTCAGCTCAGGCCATTTCAAAGGCACGGAACAGAGTCACGTCAGATGACGTAACGTTGTTCCACACGACTTTAGCAGACGCCTATGAGAAGTACGGATTCGAAGCGTGCCAAGTCTTCAACATGGACGAGACAAGCTTCGTGTCGAAGAAGAACACCAAGACCGTGGTTGCAGCTCGCGGGTCCCGCAACGTCTGGACCGCCGAGGTATCAACCAGCTTCCATCTTACTATCGTAGCCTGTGGTGGAGCGGATGGCACCGCAATTCCACCAGCTTTTATTCTACCAGGCCAAACTGTCAAGCTCAACGTCCTGGACTTTTGCACCGTGCCCGGAGCAGCCGTCTCGACGACAGAATCAGGCTTCATGAACGCGGAATTCTTTGCAGAGTGGCTTCGCTATTTTGAAGCAAGTGCCCCGCGCGATACGCCGCGACCTCTGCTTCTCATTATGGACGGCTGCTCAGCGCACTACTCTCTCAAGGTCTGTGACACAGCGGTCGAGCTCAAGATCCTTCTCGCTACCCTACCATCCAACGCTACCCACCTCTTCCAGCCGCTCGATGTTGCAGTCTTTGGCTCGTTCAAGCGCAAACTGCGATTGCTTCTCAATACCTTTGTTGGTGAGCAAGGCAATGACAGCATCCCAAAGAACAAGGCGTTGATGATAGCGAGTCTGGCATGGCAAGGGTGTCACTTCGATGAAAATATCCACGCGGGCTTCCGAGGGTGTGGGCTGTACCCCTGTCCATGGATAAGATGATGGTCTCCCTCGAAAACTTTCAGCGGAACGGCACGCCGGAGGAAATACAAGTGGCGGCATGTGTAACAGGATTACACGCACAAGTGGCTACAGTCACTCGTAACTCTAACAGACACGACGTCTGTTAGAGGCTCGAAAGACTTTCTCGTCCTTGGTGTAGACACACCAAAGGCTACATACATTTACGATCACCACGACGGGTGGTCCATAGAGACTTAGGATTCCTATTGGCTGCAAGCAGCATCTTTTAGCCAATGAACACATGCATAGCATTGGAATTCTGCCAACCAGCCGTTGGCAAATTCCCAGTTTAGAATATTACATTTCGAGGAAGTCAGAAACATAAAACAAAAGTAGCAGTTCTCATTTAACCCAAAAACATTATTTGGATCGTTTATTTAGATTAATATATACTCGGAGGTCCGAGTATAATTAACTCTAGTTTAAACTAAGCTACGCTTCCTCATACACGTGCGCATACGTGTGAGCCGTAGTAGTGAGCCAAGGTAGGCCCACTACACCTGGTAGCACTTTGTAGTCCGTCCAACGACCGACTACCTGAGTTCGTACGTCACCGCACGAACGCGGAGCTGAGAACCTTCCCATGGATACAGAGGTGCCCATGGAAAGCTCCACTACGCCTGCAACTCACGTTGCACTCGCTGACTGTCTCCACCTGTCGGATCCAGAGTGGGAGGCCCTCCAACGACTGTCAACAGTCATTGGTGAGTCGGCTGTAGCTACGATGCTGCGTACGCTAACGCCGACAGAGCAACACGGTGTTGCTCTGGGTTTCATCCTGAAGGAGCAACGCGATGTTGCTGCTACTACCGCGGTGCCGTCCGGGACGACACCACGCGCGCAATCGCTAAAGCTCAATGTGAGCAACTATGTCGGAAGAGAGGGTGAACCTCTCCTCCGTTGGCTTGTCGAACTCGACACTGCCATTGCGGCTCGACGTATCGTCGACCCGTTGTCGAAGGTTGCGTTCGCCATGTCATGTCTTGGCGGACGTGCAAGAAGTTGGGCGTATGAACGCCGACTCTCGGATCCTACGTGCTTTAGCACGTACGAGGGTTTCAAGGAAGAGCTCAGACAAGCGTTTGAGCCACCACAAAGCGAGTTCCGGTCGAGGGCGGAGTTCCTCGACCTGCAGCAGGGCAAGCATGATGTCCATGCTTACGCTCAGAGAGCACGGTACTTGGTCTCGAACATCGTGACCAATCCGATCGACGAGACGACCAAGGTCGTCATGTTCATGAAGGGGCTGAGAGATGGGCCTGTGAAGACCTATCTCTTCCGTGAGTACCCGAGTACTCTCGAAGCTGCAATTACTCTTGCAATGCAGGAGGAGTTTAGCCTGCGGCAGGCTAAGCTGCATGCACATGTGTCGAGGCCACAGCCACGCCCGGTAGTGAGGACAGGAGGCCCAGAACCCATGGACCTCTCAAGTGCTGCAACTGCTGGACCCCAGCAGTCGCAGGGAAACAATGTGCGATGCTACCGTTGCGGTAGAGTCGGTCACTTTGCTCGGGAGTGCACGGCCCCCGTGCACCAGCAGGGTGGCTATCGCGGCGGTGCCGGGCACCGTCGCAACCAAACAAAAAACGCTCGACTCGAGTAGGCGCGGGGCGCCCTACTGGTAATGCGGTTCCGCGTGTTGACCTTGGACACGCGACACTGAGGACTGCAGCCCCCAGTGGATTCATTCTCACTGCAAGAACCAAGATGACAAGCCTGACATTGTCATGTTGAATGTGAACTCGATGAGAGCAAGCGGCTCTCTCCGTGCTTTGGTAGATTCTGGCGTGTCGAAGAACTTTGTTCCACTGCGAAGTCTATCAAGGCTTGACTTCGAGGATTTAAAGATACCTCGAAGTATGTTGGAAGTACGACTGACAACGGGTGCCGTCGTGAAGACCGAGAAGCGCATGGTACGCGTGCGCTTCACGTATGAAGATCAAGAGTTTGTCGAGACGTTTATCGTCCTGGATCTGGACGATAAGTTTGACATTGTATTGGGCATGCCGTGGCTTGCACGGCATGATCCGGTCATCGATTGGGAGAAGCGCACTCTCGTGCGCTTCGGTCGCGACAGCGGAACAGTGAGCGATGGCCCTGTTGCCGCTACGCACGCGCCGACAGGTTCGCGCGACTCCCCACTCGAGACAGCGCCTAATGCCGCTGTCCCGGAGCGCCCTGGGCGCGCGCAAGCACGCGCGCAAGAGCAGCTAGCGTCGGCGTTGCCGCCGACAGCTAATGAAGGAAATGTGTTGACCTCGGTGGTCGACACCCGCTTTTCAGCGAATCACGAAGCGTCTCCGGCCTCAAGGGGCACGGATGACGCAGGCGGGTTACACGCCTCAGCCGTGGAGACTGACGCGAATCTGATTGGATCAGGTCTGGCCAATAATAAGAGCCAACGTGACGAAACGCCGTCGACTCCGGGAGTCGATGGCTTGGGTGAATTTGGTTCGTCGGCTCGGGGATCCGACGCACCCTCCGTAATGGAGGGCTCCGCCAATAACAGGCGTCGTGGTAAGGATGGCGTGTCGACTCCGGGAGTCGACGCTGCAAGCAGTGCGGACGGTTGCAAACGTCCCGCACTGGAAAAACTTTCATGCTGTCGTGCACCCGGGCTGCACGACGAAGCGCCGGGCGACCAAGCCGGGCTTGAAGTCGCTCGCCCGCGGGATAAACCCGCCGGCGGTACTGACGAAGAACACCCGTCCACGGCTGGGCCTGGACGAGGTCAAGAACCAAGCGGAGCCGGGCTCCGCAAAACAAGAAGACGGCGCATGCGAAGGTCGCTGCGCAAGACTCGGTCTGGGGACGAGACGCTACAAGAAATGTCTGCCAGGCAGACGGAGGCTGAGAAGCCGGACGTCGAGGCGTTGAACGTCTTGACGCGTACCTGTGCCGGGTTCTGGTACAGGGAGATGACTCTCGCTAACCCTCCGACGCAAGCGTCGGAGTTGACTTCGCTTCCAGTCATGAGCTGGAAGCGCTTCGCGCGTGGCTTGCACGATGGACGCATCGAGCAAATATGCATTCTCTCGGACGCCGAGAAAACGAAGAGCGAGAATGACGAACTGAGGCAGTTCTTCATGGAGAGCACCACTGAGAGCGAGGACACTCTCAGTGCGAAGACTAAGAAGGAGCGCTTTGAGGAGCAGAGCGGGGACTCGCTGAAGACGAGTCCCTTCTACGAGATTCTACGGGAGCACGCTGACGTGCTTCCGGAAGAGATCCCTGCGGAGCTTCCGCAGGACAAGGGCATCCAGCACGAGATTGATGTCGTGCCGGGGACAAAGTACTGTGTCACGCGGCAGTGGTCACTGCCGCGAGAGCAAGTCAAGGCGATCGACGACTTTATTGAGAGTCGTCGCAAAGCTGGACAAGTGCGGGAATCGAAATCCCCGCACAGTGCTCCGACGTTCTGTGTCAAGAAGCCACAGGGCGGTTGGCGCATCGTTCATGCATACAGCAAGCTGAACGATGCGACGATACCGGCGCAGACACCGATACCGCGAAAAGATGTCATCATCGATTCGATGGCCAGGAGCACTATCTACAGTGCTCTTGATCTGGGCGATGGGTTCTATCAGATCATCATGCGTGAGAGCGATATCCCTCTCACGGCAGTGAGCACGCCGAGCGGCATGCTCTGGGAGTGGCTAGTGATGCCGCAGGGTCTGAAGAACGCCCCTGCGACCTTCAAAAGGTGCGTGACGCACTTGTTGCGCTCGGTGCGCGACTTTGCACCGAGCTACTTCGACGATGTGTTCGTCCACAGCCGGGCTGCGGACGGGATGAGCGATGTTGAGATGCACAAGGTGCATCTCCGGAAGCTGCTTACGCTCATGCGCAAGCACAAGCTCTATGCGAACCTGAAGAAGGGTATCTTCGGGGCGAGCGAGATACCCGTGCTCGGGTGTCTCGTTGGGAAGAACGGTGTCCGCCCTGATCCTGAGAAGGTCAGAGTGATCAATGAGTGGCCGGCCGACGCCGTCGAACGTCAAGGAACTGCGGCAGTTCCTTGGCTTGGCCACGTACTTGTGCAAGTACGTGAAGGACTACGCGGGCATGATACGCCCGCTGTCACAGCTCCTGAAGAAGGACGCCGAGTGGGTTTGGGCTGCTGAGTGTCAGCAGGCCTTCGATGCAGTCAAGCGGGGCTTGACTGAGGCGCCGATCTTGGCGGTGGCCGACCAAGATCGCCCATTCCACGTTGTGTGTGACGCATCCGACTTCGCAATCGGACGTGCGTTGATGCAGCACGATCACGAGGGCCGTGATCGTGTCGTCTACTACCAATCGCGTCAGCTGAAGCCAGCTGAGCGCAAGAACCCGGTACATGACAAGGAGCTCCTTGCCATGAAGTACGCACTCGCGAAGTTCCGAGTGTATCTACTCGGAAGCAAACCGTTCGTGGTCTATACGGACCACGCGTCGCTGCGGACGGCTGTGAAGTCGCCGCACATCTCGCAACGGATGGCGAGATGGCTCTCATTCTTCGCAGAGTATAACTTCCGGGTTGAGTACAAACCCGGAAGACTCAATGTGGTGGCCGACGCGCTCTCGCGTCGACCTGACTACGCCACGACTGATGCCGACGTCAATGCCATTGACGCCATGTGATCGAGCACCCCGACGTCGTCACTGTTGGACGACGTGAAGGTCGCGTACGCGCACGACGCGGACGCGAAGCTCTTGCTGGCCTACGGCTCAGCGCCTTCTGACAAAGCTCGTCAGAAACTGCCGACCATCTTCGTGCTCGTGCACACCGTTATCGGGTGCACGACGGGTTATTACTCTACGGTGCAGTCGACGATTACGCGGACCGCGTTGTCGTGCCCAATGACCATGACCTGCGACTCAGGATCATGTATGAGTATCACGATGCACCGACTGCGGGGCATCCGGGCCGCGAGAAGACATACCTTCTTCTCACGCGAGACTTCTACTGGACCCACCAGTATAAATGGGTGCGCAAGTACGTCCATGCTTGCGAGGTTTGTCAACGGGTGAAGCCTGCGCCTTTCGCGCAGGCTCCCTTGCAGTCACTACCAACTCCACGGGAGTGTTGGCAGTCCATGTCTTTGGACTTCGTGTTCGGTCTTCCCCCGGACAGCCAGGGGGACACGGGCGTTGTGGTCTTTGTTGACCGCTTCAGCAAGATGGTACATCTTGCTGCGGTACCCGCTGAAGTGACTGCGAAGCAGACGGCGCGTCTGTTCGTTGACATGGTGTTCAAACACCATGGTATGCCGATCGACATTGTGTCGGATCGAGACCCGCGCTTCACTGCACACCTTTGGCAAGAAGTGTTTACAC
The DNA here is from genome assembly GCF_000149755.1 of Phytophthora sojae. Classification (NCBI taxonomy): domain Eukaryota; phylum Oomycota; class Peronosporomycetes; order Peronosporales; family Peronosporaceae; genus Phytophthora; species Phytophthora sojae. Next base: position 4,193,050 of record NW_009258117.1, read on the forward strand.
TTCTTGGGAGTCAACTTTCGATGTCGACTGCGGATCATCCGCAGACGGACGGGCAGACCGAGCGCGTGAACGGCGTGCTCGTAGACGTGCTTAAGAGCTACGCTCATTCGTTCCAACACTGGAGCGAGTGCCTGCCGATGGCGGAGTTTGCCATCAACAACTCGGTGCATGCCTCGACCGGGCATACACCGTTCTACGTGAATGCCATCAGACACCCACGCCTCCCGAGTCTACTCGGGATGGTGGCTCCTTCCTTAAGTGGGGGAGGATCTACGACTGCAACGCAGCAGCCGCAGAATGCCGCTGACACTTGCACAGTGTCAGCCGCGACCACGCGCAAGAAGAACAAGAAGCACGCGTCTGTGCAGGGCACAGACGCCGACAAGAGCAAGAAGAAGAAGAAGAACGGCTCTGTGCAGGGCACAGACACCGCGAAGACGAACGCAGAGGCCGGGCCTATTGCTGGAAACGAGCTGAACGAGTTCAGCTCGGACGCAATTAACTTCGTGCAGCGCAGACAAGCCGTCATTCGGTTTGTCCAAGACGCTATTGCAGCTTCTGTCGGTCAACAGAAGCTGAACGCAGACAATGTTGGTAGGGGCAACACTAATGAATTCAAGAAGGGTCCATTGGTTTTGTTAGATACTCAAAACCTACCTAAACATGCAGTTCCCGACTTCGGGGCGAGCAAGCTCGCTCCGCGCTTCATCGGACCGTTCACTGTGTTGGCACGACATGGCAACGCCTACACGCTAGACATTCCATCTAGCATGCGCCTCCATCCGACCTTTTACGTCGGGCGGCTGAAGCCATACCTGCAGCACGAGCCACCTAGCTCGGCTGGCCCGAAGCGGAAGCCCCAGCGGGAGCGAACCTCTGCTCCAGCGCGTGAACGCGCTGGACCAAGCGTGCGACGCGACCGCCCACGTCGACAGAGATGGATGCCCGACGCGGTCTGCGAACCCTGAGCGACTTGAGCCCTCAGTATCACCATCTCCTGCTTCAGAGCGGCGAACTCCCGGCTCTGATGCTGTTCCACAGCAGCGACCCGCTCCTCGAGCGTCGGGCCAAGGTCAACCACAGGTTGACCATACCCGGGGCGTGTTCCCACCACCGCCGCCTCCGATCCGCGACGCCCGCGGCTCAACACGCTGGATTGTTGAGCGTATTGTGAACCATAGTATCCCGAAAACGAACCGGCAGCCGGTTCGTTATCGTATTCGTTGGAGAGGGTTTCCGCCCCACCAAGATACATGGGAGCCGCGGGACGTCCTGCTGCAGGACGTTCCGGAAATGGTGAGGGCGTACGAAGGTCACCACGCACTGTCGACGAGAAGGTAGTGCGAGCGCTGTGGTCACCTACAGCGCCCGAATTCCCACGATCGTCGCGTTCCTCGCGTGCCAAGAACTTGGCACGGAGATATTTGAGACTTGCAGGTACACGAATCGTCGTGTACCCGTTTAGGTCGCGGTCGCTCAAGCGCGCCGCACCCGGAAGACACAACGTGCACTGTTGGCCTTCGGGCACAGCGCATGGAATACCAGCGCCCACAGAGGATTTGTGGAGCTGCTCCAGCCGCCCGCGCGTCGAGAATGTCTCGAAGCGTTCACGGGCATGCTTAACCCGCTCGCGGTAAGCAGCCGGTTTCTTGTTGAAGTTCTCAACAAAAGCGTTCCAACTTTGACAAAGTGCCTGCCACTCGGGCACTTTGCTGCGAGAAGAAGTCTTCTTGCTGGAGAAGTACCGGAGCTCGTGGAAGAGCCCCATGTAATAGTCGCGCCTTTGATTCGTTAACGGATCAAAGTGCTGCTCCTCCGCAACAGCATCGTCGTGGATAGCGCTGCATACGTACAGCGGGATTTCGTTTGGAGGCATAGTGTTGCCCACACGGTCTGCGATCTCTGACGCAGACGGCATCCACAGGTCGCGCGCTGCCTGAGCAGCGCGCGGAGAGTTTGAAGACGCCACTTCACGCGGGGAGCGTAAAGCCCCAGCAGCAGAGAGCGGAGTGTCACTCTCGCCGCGCGAACGCTTCGAGCTCGGAGCGTCCGAGTCGTCTCCTTCACGAGGGCGTCTCGACCCGGCATGCGGGTCGAGACTATCGCTGTCGATAGACTCCTTGCGCTTGCTACAAGAGGCCTCGCCCTCTTCCATCTCCACGTCGCCGTCCCCGTAGTCAACAGCGTCGTTGACTACAGATGAACCTTCGAGGACAATCTCCGGTTGAGTTGTCCCCGCCGCAGCCTTGACAGCAAGAGCGTCATGCTTTGCTTTGTGACGCTCGAGGTAGAGAGAGCCTCTATCCCGGCGGAGCTGTTCCCCTCTGCTTCAGCGGCGGTCTTCTTCTGAGGCGAGCTCATTGCGGAATGAGACGTGAAGAATTGACGAATGGTCAATTTCCTGATTGACGTGCCGTGACTCGGCGTGTCTAACCTTGAGGGGGGGATGGTGTAATAGGATTACACGCACAAGTGGCTACAGTCACTCGTAACTCTAACAGACACGACGTCTGTTAGAGGCTCGAAAGACTTTCTCGTCCTTGGTGTAGACACACCAAAGGCTACATACATTTACGATCACCACGACGGGTGGTCCATAGAGACTTAGGATTCCTATTGGCTGCAAGCAGCATCTTTTAGCCAATGAGCACATGCATAGCATTGGAATTCTGCCAACCAGCCGTTGGCAGATTCCCAGTTTAGAATATTACATTTTGAGGAAGTCAGAAACATAAAACAAAAGTAGCAGTTCTCATTTAACCCAAAAACATTATTTGGATCGTTTATTTAGATTAATATATACTCGGAGGTCCGAGTATAATTAACTCTAGTTTAAACTAAGCTACGCTTCCTCATACACGTGCGCATACGTGTAAGCCGTAGTAGTGAGCAAGGTAGGCCCACTACAGCATGGCTGCAAGTCCGGACGCAGGTACAGATGGAGATTTTGGTGCTGCCCCGCCCGCCCGTCAAAAAGAAGAAGCGTACAACAACGTCGGTGGCGGGGCGCTTGCTGACGAGAGAGCTGCTCCAGCAGAGGGATGAAGAGCTGAACGCCACGAAGAAGAAGAGCAAGGTGACGAAGAAAAAAGCGACGAAGCGCAAGACTACCAAGATCCAGAAGAAGGCGACTAACACGACAATTGAAGCGACAGGTAAGTCTGAAGAGCTAACTGTCTACAACTCCGACATTATCGAGCAGGTTGTCGTTTAAATAATGCAAAACCACTGCTCGTACAGCGTGCCGACTGTGGCCCTAAATCTTAAAATGTCGGCACTCAGTCCTCATTGTGGTGGTGACGGGTTTGAACTCTCAGTGTAAAGAGTAACTGGGCGACCTCTACTCCATTACACCAGTTTAAGCCCTATCCAAGATAATAATGTATAATGCTAGTTAAACTCAAACTTGTCATACCCTGCACAAAGCGATAGTAATTGTCATATCTACTTACTTCTTTATGGCGTCAGGCTACCAGGAATCGGCAAAGGGTGATGGGCACCGCTACAAAATTCTATATGTTTGGCTGCGGTAAACTGGTCGGGCGGCCTTTTTGATGTGCTCTGCCTAACGAGCCACCAATTCGTCTTGAAATCGCCTGCTAGAAGCCGTATAAATAGACGAGATAGTCCTAATAATGAGCTTTCGGTAGGTGGTCTTCGTGCTCAAATCGCCCCAGTCTACAGCGAGATATCGCTGTACTGCGGCGACACTTCGCAAATTTGCGCTAAACTGGCCAGGCACCTTACTAACTCAGGTCAGATATAGCTAAATTGGACCAACCGATCATGTAGGAGCTCCATTTTATATAAATCGGACTTCGAGACAACACGTCAAATCGGGCGGCAAAATTGTTGAAAACCACAATACTAAGTAGCAATTCAGCCCCCCATTTGAATTTCATATATTGTGTATTGTATTGTGAACGTTAGTGCGCCTTACGATAGGGGATCTACACTCTCCAAACGTGGTCCACACACACTACCCCTAGTAGTGGGCGGCCACTAATTGAGCTCCTACTGTCTTCACCGTCACGATCAGCATACGTCGGCACTGAATGGGGGAGCCATTCAGTGCCGACGTATCCTTCGCGGAGACGCGCTAAGCCTTGGTGACGGCGTGTCCGCTGCTTCCGTCGGTCTTGTAGTCTTGGTTCAGCTAGGTACTCGGGTCACTACTCCTTTCCCCGGTTACTGCTATCGTGGCCGACCAACCACACAGTCTCAGCCAGCACGCCCTTGTTCTTCAGTCTTGTGTTGTTCCTGCGTCTTATGCTGATCCCCTTGAGCACCTTCCCTTGACGATTGACTTCCGCAGCGTCCCCCCCTCGCGGACGCTCGCGCCTCGCCGCCGAATCAGCTTCCTGGGCGGTGCCGTAGTCACCAGCCCACGGGAAGTCGGTGGCTGAGCACTGAGCGCGCTTGGTTCGTCCGCTCCCGCCGCCCCGAGTCGTACCCGCGTCGAAATCTCAGCCCAGAGACACTTGCCTCAGTGAGACCGGGAGCCGCACTAGTTGAATTTCATAGACTTTGGGAATTAATGGCCCGCCATAAATAAACGACTCTGATTGGCCGAGATAGCAGCCGTCCAATAGAGGACCACCAAAACCGTATCCTAATAGTATTCTACCACAGTAGTGCATGCACTAATGAACGCTAGGAGTGCGGCGCTAGCGCAGCACCTCGTGCCCTCCACGTACGTCCAGCAGGGTCTTGATGCAGTTCGCTCGCGCGAGAAGTTGGTGACATCTCTGCTTGCCCAGCGTCGCCTTCCCGATGAAGGCTGGGACGACGCCAGCGTGGAGCTCCTGCTGCAGACGCTCTCGGCCATGGACAGCAACAACTTCCGCGGCAGCGCAGGCGCTGGCGAGCGCGAGGCGCGCGTTTTTTCTCCGCTAGTGGCGCGCCGCCACTTTTACTTGGCCCACGGTGTGGGCAGGTCGGGCGACGTGGCGGCGGTGCAGCCCAAAGCGGCGGGGTCGTCACTCTTGGTGCAGCTGGCCAACGCTCTGGCCAAGGACGTGCTGCGTCTCGCTGGGATGCGCGCAGTGCAGGCGGCGCTAGTGCTGCCTGTGGCCACGGGAATGTCGCTGACACTAGTGTTGCTGCAGCTCAAGGAGTCGAAGCCGCATGCGCGTTACGTCATCTGGCCACGGATCGACCAAAAGTCCTGCTTCAAGTCCATCGTGGCGGCTGGACTGACGCCGCTAGTGCTGGCGAACGTTCTGGTAGAACAGGAGGATGGAAAGCCTGGTGGGTTCCTGAAAACCGACTTGGTGGGAATGACAGCGCTGATGGACCAGTACGGGAGCGACAGCGTGTTGGCTGTGATGAGTACCACGAGTTGCTTCGCGCCACGGGCCTATGACAGCGTGGAGGAGATCGCCAAGCTGTGCGAGGAGCGTAACGTTGGTAAGAGCCTGGTCAAGCGAATGAGTTGTAGCATTGGCTCACATGAAGGGGATGACTGTGGTGTGCTGTGTGAAAGCGCACGTGATTAACAATGCGTACGGCGTACAGGCATCTAAATGTGTGCACCACGTGGAGCGAGCGATGCGCACTGGTCGAGTGGATGCTGTGGTGCAGAGTCTCGATAAGAATTTCATGGTACCTGTGGGTGGAGCGATTGTGTGTTCGGCATCTCGCGAAGTAGTCGACCGCGTGGCGAAATTTTATCCTGGACGTGCCAGCGCTACGCCGACACTGGACTTCTTCATCACCATGCTTCAGATGGTTGGTCAGTTTGACTTGTGCTTCGTAGTTGTCCTTGGTGAATAATGCTACTCAACCGTTATGTGTTGTCAGGGGAAGCATGGGTACAAACGGCTACTGGAAGAGCGCAAGCACCTCGCAGCTTACATGAACCAGCAACTTGAAACACTCGCAGCCGATGAAAGAGAACGCGTACTGCTCGTTTCGAACAACGAGGTAGCACTAGTGGACTGCTGTGTAGGCGGTTGGCAGCTCGGCGGCATTTCCATATCTAACGCTTTGCATGCGCAGATCTCCTTCGCGATGACACTGGGCACGTTTTGCTCCGATGTCACGGACCTGCAAGAGAAATCCCGACAGCTTACGTTGCTCGGCGCTATGCTGTTTTCACGTGGGGTATCCGGTGCACGGTGAGTTCAACGCTAATCCAAGTGGAGGTTTGTTAGCCGTCGCTTGACACTCGGGTGCGTGCTGCTCCAGTGTGGTGTCATGTCTAGACCGCAAAGCGATCGCAGGGTATGAGTTTAATGCCTTTGGAGCGCACCACGACGGCTTTCCAGTAGCTTACGTGACGTTTGCGTGTGCATTGGGCATGCAGCGTGGCGAGGTCGACTTGCTCGTCACGAAGCTGCGGAAAACTATCCACGAGTGGCGCACGAAGCGTGTCAAAGCAGAAATTGCTGTGTCCATGACTACATCCGAGGGCTTGGCACACGAGAACGGGAAATAGGTGGGGCATCAAGAAGAGGAACGCGTAAATTCCATTCACACGAAACACTGTCTATAAATCTGTCTGCTGGCGTGCTACCTTTCTGCTAGTGATATGTCTCCAGAGAACACACACGCTTAGTGCTTTTTGCCGCCGCTCTTGGACTTCTTGCTCTTCTTCTTGGTCGTAGGCAGCGACACGGCTTCATGCTCCGCCTCGGCCTTGAACTCGAGCTCTCCAAGGAGCTCTTTGGCGATGGCATCGGCCGCCGCCGCCGCATCCACTTCCCGACGGCCTTTAGCGCCCTCCACCGCCTTTTCCGTGAATTTGGCCATGAACTTCGCCGACTCAATCACGCGGGGGTCCTCATCGCCATAAGCTTCCTTGTAGAGCGAGTACACTTTCTTCTCGTACGCGAGCGCCTCGCGGTAGCCGCCAGCCAAGCCACATGCCAGAGCCATCTGACGCAGCGTGTTTGCCGCCTGGTTGCGGTCAAACTCACCACGGCGGAGAGACTCGCGGTGGCACATGAGCGCCAGCGTAATCTGCCCCACGTCCTGGCACATCATGCCCATCTTGAAGTAGAGCGAGCTGATCTCAGGGAAGTGGGGTCCGCAGCAGAACTCCAGCAGGTAAATGGCACGGCGAATGTGCGGCACTGCCAGTTCCGTCTGGGCGTTGGCGTGCAGGAACAACGCTAAGTTCGCGTGCGCAAAGGCCGTGTCGTGGTAGTCAGTGCCCTGTAGCTGCGTGTACAGCGCCAACGCGCGCTGCTGCTGAGCAATAGCACCAGCAACGTCGCCGGCATGGTAGAGCACTGTAGCAAGTGACGAGCTGCACAGAGCTGCATCCTCGTGGGCAGCACCACACACCTGGAAAAGCAGCGATGACGCCTCCTGGAGGAACTCGTACGAGCTCGAAAGCGCGCCTTGGCTCAAGTGCACGCGCCCACGCTCAAGGAGCTGCTTGGCCTGCGCCAACGGGTGCGCAGGGAGAGAGCTCTTGACGACGGGCACAACGCCAGTGATGTCATCCAGGGTGATCGGTGCGGCACACGACGACGAGAAGTCATAGTTACGGCTCGCCACGCGCAGACCCAGACGCTGGCACAAGCGTCGAAGGAGGACGGGTTTGTGCACGCGACCAAGAGGGGCAGAGTTTTCGCTTTGCTCCACTTCGCGGCCAGGGCCCCAAAGAGACAACTCGTAGTCAAAGCGTGCCTTGATCTCCTTATCAATGCGCGCCCGCAGTGACTTAGCGTTCAACGAGGCCGTCGTGATCGCAGTAGCATCGCTATCATTAGTCTCCTCCTTGTCCACCGTAGCAGAAATTGATCCAAGAATGCTGTTCAGGAGCTTCACGATAGCAGATCCCGGGGCGGCACGGATAGAGTCGTTTGAGCTCAAAACATCCGCCAGGATGTGCTTAGCTGCGCGCGAGATCATCTCCACTTCAAGCACCTCCAGCAAGTACTTAGAGATACCGTTAATGGCCTCCAGCTTCTTAGCAAGTGACGCCAGGCGGCCCAGGTAACGCATGTTGATACCGCACGAGTGCATCAGCTCAGTGAGCGCATAGCCATCAGCAGGGGCAATGGCACCGCGACGCACGTCCGCCACGAATGCGGGAACAACAATTCTCTGCAGGTACTCAGCGGCGTCCTTTGCGGCAGCTTCGTCAGCGTCGACCTGTGCTGCGTCGGTTGAAGCCGCGTAGTCCATGAAAACATTGGGGTTCAACTTCACCGGAGGAACCTCTTCCTCCTCTTCCTGCTCGCTCTCTTCGCTTTCCTTCTTCTCAACCGTGTCATCACTCTTCTTTTCAGCATCAGCCTCCGAAGTTACACCCTCCTTCTTGTCCTTCTCCGCTTCCGCTTCCTTAGCCTCCTTTGCTGCAAGACGAGCCTCACGCTTGGCGCGGCGGGCCTGGTTCTGCTTCCACAGCGAGTACAGCTGAACCAGTTCCGGGCGCAACAGAGCCACATAACCTTCATCGTCACGAGCAAAGCACAGACCATCGTCTTCCGGCGCAGAAGTCTTCTCCTCCGTGTTCTTCTTAGCAGCCTCACGGTTCTTGTAAAACGTCCAGTCCTTCGGTGTAATGCGGACGAGATCCAAAACATACTGGCGGCCGTCGGAACCCTGAATGCCCTTGGCCTCAACGGCACCACAGATAGTGGCCACATCGGTGCTTGCTTCGCCCCCGCTCACTGTAACACCAAGACTCTCCTGCTCCTTCTCGGCAGCCAGTTCTTCGTCGCTCTTGCCAAGTGGTATGATACTGCGCTCCGCAATGTGAAGCTTTTCACCAGCCTTCAGCATAAGCTCGTGCATGGAGCTGTTAGCAGCAATAGTCTTGCCGTGGTCCACCGATCCGTACACAAGCTTGGAGGCCGCGTCTCCCAGAAGGATGCCCGGGATCAGGCTCTGGGCAATGACACGGACACCAAGGTAATCCACAACCGTCGTAGCCAGCGTGTGCAGGCCACGCACGTCCACTTCATTGAACGCCTTCACACCCTGCAGGTCGCGGTTGGCAGCCGAGTACGCATTCTCCTCGCCGCCGTCCTCCTTGGTAGCCTTGCCATCAATGGACACCGAGAAGAAGATGTTGTTGAAGACGTACACATGCGCACTCTTGTCGTCCATGGGGTTGATAGGAGGAATGTTTCCTTCAACAATCGCCACCGCGCCTTGCGTCGCGGCCTCCACAAACTCCGTCACGATCTTGTACATGACCCGAGCGCGAACAATCTCATCCTTGAGCGAGTCAGTCGGCAAGTCACGGCAGCATTGGTACTCCTCGTTCCAGTCACGCAGCACGCCGCGCTCATCCATACCAAACGACGAACAAAGCTCGTCTTCGGCACGGTTAAGGTCGTACGCGTGTTCCTCCGATGCTGCAGCAATGGGGGTGTTCCAGGGAAGCTTACCGCCCAGGTTGGAGCCAGCGGCCACCATCCACTCGATCGAGGAAGGGCCCTCCTTAGCCAGGGACGCGGCCTTGGCGAGGAGAGCAGCGTACGACTCGCGGAACTTGGGCGACACGGTGCTGAGCACATCCAGCAGCAGGTGCGAGTGTGCCGCGGCGGTCTTGTGCGGGCGCGGGTCGAACTTGGCGGCAGTCGAGCGGTTGACGAAGAAGCCGTTGACGTGCGCCGTGATGTGGTAGCGCGTGTTGTCGCCTACGACCGACACCTCGAGGTAGAGCAGATCGCCCGCCAGTTTGCGGGGTCCCGGGGGCGGGTTGTAGCCCGAGAAGACGATGCTCTTGACGCAGGCAGGGAGCTTGGCGTCCGGCTGCTGCTCCTGCTCCTTCTGCTGGTTGGCATCGTTCTGCTGTTGCTGCTTCTGCTTCGGCTGGTTCTTCTTGCCCTTCTTGCTCTTCTTCTGGTCCTTGCCCTTGCCGGGCGTCTGCTCCGCCTGCTCCTCCGGCGCGGCGGAGGCGGCGCCCGGGAAGTTGTAGAACTCGGCCAGCTCGGGCTTCACGGGCACCTCAATGCCCTCGAGCTTGTGGTGGATCTCGCGCAGACGCTTGAGCTGCTGCTCAGAGATTTCCTTGAGCTTCTTCTCATCCAGCTCCTCGCCATCGGCCGGCTCCTCGACCTTGTTGTTGGCGTCGGCGGCAGCTTCAGGCTGCGCCTCGGGTTCCGCGGTGGCCTGGGGGATGGGCGGGTTGCTCAGCACGTCACGGAGGCGACGCACGTGCGCGCGCACCTTGCGGGCGTCGTACTTGTCCAGCACCATGCGCAGAGTGGCGCCGTCCGCCACGTCCTCGTACTCAGCGAGCTCCACGAAGTCGTTGAGCGGCTGCCAGGCGCCGTCCACAAGGCTCTTGGCCTCCAGGTGGTAGCACGTGTAGCAGGCGAGCGCCGGGAACTCGGCGATGAGCTGGCGCAGAGACACCACCGTGTCCGACGCGCTCACGCTCTCGAGACGCACGGGCTGGCCGCCCTTGGGGGCGGGGGGCGCCACCAGCACGCTGAAGGTCTGCTCCTCCGCCACCACGGCCTGCTCTTCCGGCTGCTGCTGCGCCGGCTCGACGGTGTCGCTGCTGCCCATGGGAACTCGGTCTTGCGCTGCTGGGCTCTGGTTGCGATCTGAGGTCCAAGTGCGTTGCAACGTGTGGTGCGAGCGAGGAGGTCCCGCACTGACGGACCAGCACGAAAGCGCAAATAATGCCACCTCTGGAAGTTGATTGTTAAATTTATGAAATCAATGTATTCGTCGTAATGGTCCGATAGCAAATTGGTTTGCGCGTCAAAAATGAGCTTGTCAGATGGGAAGAATGAGTTGAACAGGGTATAATTAATCCGGGTTATTGAAGTGTTAATTAGTAATGTTAATTAGTAGGGGATCCTCATATTTGGTTGAATGTAGCTAAACGTATTTCACGGGGTATGAGTTGTAATTGGAATGACGCACCGGAAAACGCCAAAAGCAGCCAAAATGGCACTGCTGAGTCAACCTGCACCTTGCTGCTTGATGCCTGTGCCCATGGGCGTAGTTGCCGTACCGTACGCTTCGAACTCCATCCGAGTTTGGAGTCCTCTGCCTGTACGTGAACTTGCGTACGGCATTCGAGGCTGGCCGGCTCTTGTAGCCATTTTGATGGATACCGTGGGTTTGGTAGTAGTGGGAATATTGGCTAGTAGTCATACTACTACTACTATCCAAATTATGGCAATAGTAGAATGTTATATCTATTAGTAGTAAGGCATAGGTGGTACTAATATGACTACTAATATGACTATTTGACCATCCCGAATTCCGACCGCAATGGTGCTCACTGGCCTCCATATGCGAAGTATGAACTACAACTGTAGGTGCGCGCTGTCCGTTGTTATCCTAAGAGAATTCCTCACAAAAGACCCGGTTTAGACGCGCTTGGCTACGAGCAGCGTTCAAGCACGAGTAAGTTTTCGCGATCCTCCGCGAAACAACAGCACACGTAAATGCTTGCTCAAAGCTGCTCAACACTCCAGACCTTTATATTGCGTCTTCTATTTCACACGATCTCCGTTATTGCACTCTACCTTGCCTGAATATTGCGGTCGGCGAATTGCTCGATCACAAGCGATAGAGTGAGGTACTTGATTTAGAGTAAAGTGATGACTTCTGAGTAACTTCGCAAATGGCTTCTGGTTTCTTTGGAAAGATGCCATGCCCAGTATGGCAACCTAGAAAAAAGAAGAGGAAGGCACAGCGCAAGTATACATGGGGAGGAGATCATCGGCATACATGTACTGACGAGAAGAGGTTAATAGGAAAGTTAAGCGTCATCAAGCCGAAGACTATACAAACACCACCCCAGACTGCTTGTAGTATGCTATTCACTTCGTTTGTGCCAGTGCAACAGCCAGCACCTTACGTTGATGTATCTAGCTTCTAGTTTATACAGCAAACTAACTTCAAAAGAAATAATGTACTCGAAAGTTGAAGCATGTTACTCTTACTCAGAAGTCAGGAGAATACTTGAGGGTAAGGACGACTCCCAGATGTACAGTTGAGTGTAGGCTCCTGGAAGTCGGTATCTCCGCATTAAAGTCCCTGGTAACACGTGTGCGGCTGCGAAATCAGTATGGTGAGCTGCTTAGTACAATTGAAGCTACAAAGGCAACCACGAACAGCAGCGTTACCTTTGAGATTACGTTAGCTTGCATTTGTCACACAGCACGTTGCTGCACAAATGATGCACCTGTCGGCCGCATACACAGCACCGAAAAGTCTCCGATATGGCACTTTGGTGGCAATCACTCTTCGCGCACTTCATGGCACGTTTGCGTGAAGTTGGAAGCCTAATGAGGGATCCTGACTGATGCGTGGCCACTCACTCGTGCGATCTGCCGTCGGTTGAGGAATGGGTACATTAGTAGCGATAATAGCACTACTATCCATGCTTCGTTTGGCTACTATATAAATAGTACTACTAATGGCAATCCCAGAGCTATAGTAGTATTAATAGTAGTAGTAGTCATAATATGCCTACTAACACTACTATTCTGGAGACTACTACCAAACCCTGGTTGACAGGCATGCTCATCGGCCGCAGCTTCCTCGTGGCGTCTAGACCCTCGCGCCGCTCGCTCGCTCCCGTCGCCCGCCGCGCCATGAGCTCCGACGAACGCGCCAAGGCCGACGCCGCAGCCGCCTCGGGCGCTGCTGCCGCCGTGGGTGAGACCATCTTCGACAAGATCATCAACAGGCAGATCCCCGCCAAGATCGCGTACGAGGACGAGCAGTGCCTGGCCTTCCACGACGTGAACCCGCAAGCGCCCGTGCACATCCTCGTCATCCCCAAGAAGCGCGACGGCCTCACGCAGCTCGCGCACGCTGAGGAGCGCCACGTAGCCGTTCTGGGCCACCTGCTCTACGCCGCCAAGCTGGTCGCCAAGCAGCAGAATCTGGACAAGGGCTTCCGCATCGTCATCAACGACGGAGAGGACGGCTGCCAGTCCGTCTTCCACCTGCACCTGCACGTTCTCGGTGGACGCAAGCTGGACTGGCCTCCCGGGTAAGAGGAACGCGTCCGTGGCCTCCTCGTGGTACTCGAATGGGAGAAGTGAGACGAGCATAGGCAAGATACTCTCGGGGCACAAGCCGCCCACAGTTGTGATTGTTTGTGGTAGAGCATGCTAAGCAGAAAGAATCTATCATTTGTTGAAATGGCTTCTTCGCACGTGTGGCGTGCCAGGCGGTCTAACCCCGGCCGCTGATCTCCTTGTGGAACTGCTCCAGGAACGTCTCCATGAACGCGTGGCGCTCGTCAGCCAGACGCTTCCCGGCGTTCGTCTTCATCATGTCACGGAGCTTCAGCAGTTTCTGTGCCAACAGAAAGGAATTAAGCGTTTGCTTGAGTCACAGAGCAACAGTACGACGTACCTCGTAGAAGTGGTTAATGGTGGTGTTGGGGCGGTTGGGATCCATGTATTGCTCCTTCGTCATGCTTTCGATTGGGGGCACGTCCGGATCGTACAGCGGGCGCAGCTTGTGCCCTCCGTAGGTGAAGCAGCGGGCAATTCCAATGGCTCCGATCGCATCCTGCACATCCACGAGCCATGTCAGCCTCATTCACGTGAGACATCGCCTCCTCAGCACATGCTCAACAAGGTACATGTAGCCTACCAGTCGATCAGCATCCTGAACGCAGCCGTACTCGACAGTGTACGATCGCTGCGGTAGCCATAACTATTGTGTTAGTCCGGACGAGTGATCATGCCAACTAGGGGCAGTAGCGTACCGCGCCAGTGCCTGCGAGCTCCTCCTTGAACCCCATGCTGTCGATGATGGACATCACGCGCTCGATCTTGTCGCTGGGCACGCTCTCCGACTGCAAGAAAGCCACCGCCCGCTTCGTGGGCTCCTCCTTGTCGCTCTGGTACTTCCAGTCGTCGATGTCATGCAGCAGCGCCGCCAGGTCCACGATCTCCAGGTTTTCCTCCGGCACTCGCTGTACTCGCACAACAAGACCAAGAGTCCATCACATCAGACAGAGAACCTGAGAGCTGCCGCCGCAGACCTCCACCCACCCACCTCCTCCTTCGCGAGCGTCCGCGCCACCGTCCAGACTCTCTCGATGTGGCGCCAGTCGTGCGACGCGTCGTTGCTCTTGAGCTGCTGCTCCACGAACGCCGCCGTGCGCTGCACCAGGCGGGATGTAGCCATGTCGCTGGCTTTCGGTGGTCCTCGGCAAATTGCACTCTGAGCGACGAGGATACAATACCGTCAAGCAGCGCCAAAACGCACAACGCCCGCGGATTGGCCGAAATGGGCGGCAGCTTCAACTTGAAACCCCTCAGTCGCCAAGAAGCGCCATGAGCACGAGCAGCTCCCGCAGCGCGAGCTCCAGCCGCAGCCCGAGCCATGCGGCGGTCGTCAAGAGCGAGAGGCCCCGCAAGATCACCGCCAAGGCGGACGAGCTGGACGCGTACATGGAGAAGCTCTACGACGACGACGTCGAGTCCAAGCTGGACGGGGCCAAGATGATCCTGCAGCTGGCCGAGTTCGCCGGGAACATCGAGGCGCTCGTGCAGAACGAGTCGCTCATGGTCCGCGCTGCTGCTTGTCGAGTCTCTTGGGGGGTGAGTGGGGTGGGTGGGGGTTCTAGGGGCTGACGCTTTGCTCTTTGCTCGTGTCTGCAGAGTCTGCTGTCGCGCGTGCTGAACGACGACTACAAGAAGAGCTACGACTTCTCGCTCACCATGATGCGCATCTTCTGGTGTTTCTCCAACTTTCTGCAGCTGCACCCGATCCTGGGCAACTACCGCATCGGCGCCATCACGCTCAAGATCGTCGAGTTCGAGCTCAAACGCCACCAGCTGCGTCTCGAAGAGGAAAGACTGCTGGAAGCGGCGGCCAACGAGGCTCCGTCGGCTGACGGCCAGTCGACGGAGGACATCCTGGCCAAGCTGGATCGCGAGAAGAAACGCAACAAGAAGCGCATGAGGAAGCAAGACCAGTTGCTGTGAGTCTTCTGGGTTGTTTACATGCGCTAGTTGTCTGCTCTTCGTTGTCGCAGCGCTCAGACCCTGATACATTCGTTTGCCTCTGTAGATACGTGTGCTTCAGCGTGCTTCTGAATTTGGCCGAGGATATTCACACCGAGCGCAAGATGGTCAAGAGGAAGATTGTGCAGTTTCTTACAAAGGTTTGTCCACTTGGCTAAGCACGAACAGTGTAGTTGATCTCATGTTGGTGTCTATTTGATCACGTATTGTGTGTGCATGCGTAGCTGCTCGATCGTGTGGCACCCGACCTGGTTATTCTAACCATCACTTTTCTCAAGAAGCTGAGCATCTTTGAGGAGAACAAGGATGCGATGGTGGAGCTAACAGTAGTGGAAAAGCTCGTACGCTACCTGAACTGCAACCACGACAAAACCATCCAGACAGCCCTCAAGCTGCTGTTTAATCTGTCCTTCGACCCAGCTCTCCGCGAAGTTCTGGTGCGCAATAGTATCATTCCAAAACTGGTGGAACTGCTCAAGAAGCCGCCCTTCCGTGCGCTATCACTGCGAATCCTCTACCATCTCAGTATCGATGACCGGTGCAAGTCGATGTTCACGTACACGGAGGCGATCCCAATCGTCATGCAGCTGGTGATCAACTTCCCCCAGAATATTGTGGCTAAAGAGCTTGCTGCTCTCGCTGTGAACCTCAGCCACAACGCGCGCAACGCTGAGCTCATGTGCCAGAATCGTGGCCTCGAGGCGCTTGCTACGCGAGTCTTCCGTACGCGTGACCCACTCCTCATGAAAGTGATTCGGAACATCTCTCTCTGGTCATACACACTTCAAGAAGATTTAGTCAGTGACAAGGCGTACAAGTATCGCGGTATGTGGGCCCCCTTCGTGGTGCCATTCATCGAGCTGTGCCTTAACACGGACAACCACGACTTCTCGATCGAAGTTTTGGCAACGCTTGCCAACATGACGCCAAGCGATTTACCTTCGAAGACATCTTGGGACAGACTGGTGACGGATCATTCGCTCATCCCTTTCCTCAACAAGCTCCTGGTCCCGGGTTTCTCTCAAGACGACATGATCCTAGAGGTCGTGCTATTCGTCAGCGCGCTCGCTTTGGAGCCAAAGTGCGCTCCTCTCCTGTCATCGTCTCGACTCGTGCGCACGTTCCACTCGCTCTTCCAGGAGAAGCAGCACGACAATGAGCTCACCCTGCAGCTGCTGTACGCGTTCTATCGCATGCTGCGCCACCCGGAGACGTTTGAAGAAATCTTGTTTGGCGTGGGTTTCGTGCCAGACTTGCTGCTGGCAGCCGACGCTCCTAACATCGAAGTTCGCCGCATGTGCGACGTCCTGATGGACTTGATTTTGGACCACGACCTCAATGATGGTGGAACTATTGGCGACTTCGGCCACCTCATTCGGCAGCGAAGGTTTGAGATTCACAACGCCGAATATCTCGAGATGATACATGCAGAAACTCAGAGCGCAGCTTATCGCAAACACCACGGGATGGACGACGACGGCGGTAAGGGAGATGATGAGGATGATGATGATGATAACTGACCGGTAACCCAACAACTAAACGAAAAGGCTGCGCAACGTTCGGGTCCATATTAAATGTTTCAATTTCTCGTACTTCTGCTCCTTCAAATGCTCATGACCCTCTACTCAACCAATCCTCTTCTTCGTCAAGAACCCGACCACGCTCTTACGATCAATACCAAAGCGAGGAAGCGCCTTCTCCGGCCAGTAGGAGTTGTGCTCGCTGTTAATTGATGCTCCCGGTGGGATCAAGTACATGTTGTACGGACACTCCGGTGAGATGGTCAGTGCGAGCGCGCGCGAGTTGTGCTTCCGCTTGTCCGAATAGCGAACTAATTGCCGTACAAACTTCCAGTGGTCGTAGGCCGACTCCAGGCAGAAAAACGCCATGGCGGATTCGTG
Source organism: Phytophthora sojae (assembly GCF_000149755.1). Taxonomy (NCBI): domain Eukaryota; phylum Oomycota; class Peronosporomycetes; order Peronosporales; family Peronosporaceae; genus Phytophthora; species Phytophthora sojae. The sequence continues at coordinate 4,209,875 of NW_009258117.1, forward strand.
GAGATTGCGCACCTCGGTTTCCATTCTCTCCATCCCCACCGTTCCTCGCTGCGTCACGACAATTCCTCGACCATCAGGAAATTCTGCAGGTGCCATCCCATCGCGAGTGCGGCACCAGAACGCATCCACAGGAAACTCATGAAAACTGCTAGTGTCGGACGCGTCTTGGATCCGAATCAGACATGACCAAGCAACGGTAACGGGGAGCTCACCGTCAATCTCCATCTTCTCGTCGTCGCCGTCGAGTGGTTTTGAATCAAGTCCGCAGTCGATCAAGTCCACGAAAAACTGCGCGGCTCGCCATTCAACCAGGCGCCGAGCCTCCACTTCCGTATCCCAAGTAGCTCGGCACAGCATATGTCCGTCTACGCGGATAGCGCAATGTACACCAGAGCGTGAATCTTGAGCACTTCGACCAAACGAAGGACGGGGTGGATCTTCCACAGTAGTTGTAATCTGAAGTTGAAAAGGAAAATCAGCATGCACTTGTAGTTAGTTAGACAACAGCTACAATCAACCGGCACAAAGAAAGCAACGTACACTAGCGATGCCCGATAACTTTAGCGCTTGGAAGGAATCCACATGCGAAACGTTTGCCAGAGATTTGTTGTCCAAAAAATGCAACAGCTGGGCCCAGATCGATCGGATCCTATTCAGCTTGCCTAGCATACCATCAACCGCTGCATTGCACGCATCAGGCTTTGCCGTTTTCGACGCCTTGAAGCGAATGACATCATTGACATCAACGAGAACTTCGAAGATGCCTTCGCGCAAGCGCTCCATCCTAATGTTTGCCGCGACATTAGGCACGATCCTTGTGTGCTCAGCCCCGCGATACTTCAGCGATCCTCTTAATCGATTTATACCAGCACACAATTCGTCCGTCGGGGTGAACAAGCTTCTGATCGCAGCGCGAAACTTTGCATCATCTGAAGTACCGCTTTCGGACTCTTCTGCATACCGTTTTCCCATTTCTCTGGTAAATGCCGCTTCTCGTTCCGATACAGCGGGGGGTTGAGATGCTGTTTTTACTGCTGACGGATCCCAGTCGTCGTCGTCATCAAATCCTCCATCTGAATAGTCATCATCGTCGTCATCCATTTCATCGTCACTGCACAAAATAAGGTTGCTCTTCTTTGCTTGGGTCGGTGGAGGGGGACGTGATTGCCTCGTCGTAGTAGATCCTGTTGTCCCTGCGTTACCTGTCGACCTGGTAGTGCTCGTTTTGGAGCAAGATGATGCAGGGGGTGGCTTCAGCCTGTTGAGTTCCTCCAGAATATCGCGCCATCTCTCGTTAGCGGACCGCTTGGCATCTTTCGCGTTCAGGCAAGCTGTCGAAATTGTAAGCGTATCACGGACCCAGATGAAGTACATGTACAGTGGCGGAACAAGCTTTTCAGACGCCGACACCTGTAGACCATAAGTACAAATCCCAGCGCGTCAACAATGGTCTTCTAACAGCCAGTATGTACAGGCTTACCTTGTCATGGTTTTTGGCTTGAGTTTCATTACCCGCCATCAACGTTGTCGGTGTTTGAGTAAGTCGGTCATTATAAGTAACAAGTAGCGCCATCCAAGTACCGATGATGCCATCCAGCGTATTGATCAGAACCGTAGTAGCCTTGTCCTTAGCAATCTCAATGGATGACGCTTCTCCACAGGCCTCGACAACGCTCTCAGATACAGTGAGCACGCAACTGACTACACCATTATTTCTTCTCGTTGCTGTCCGGGTTATCTAATACATGAAACACAGTAGGCATATCAGGTTATCAACGTTCAGAACCCCAATGAGACCTGCAGTTAGAGCGATTACCGAAAATGTCGACGAAAGCGGAAGCGTTTCCGACTTGACTCGCAGGTCCCACACAATTCCTTTCACAGATCTTACGACTTCCTCACGGTCACGGAAGAGAAGCTTCAGCAGCTCTTGATACATCTCCGACTTTGCCTTCGCGGTCTCATCTTCTGAACGGGGAGGGGCATCTTGTCTGGGGTCTGAGCCGCTTCGATCTTCGACAAACAGGTTCGCAGTACTCGCAGCAGACAGGGTGTTGCCTTCCCGTTCGGCATATCTTCTTTCTGATTGCGGAAGTGTTTCTGGTTCTCCGGTTGAATATGCCAGGCGAGGACGAGAAGTAGCGCGCTCATCCTCATAACTTTCATCCGTGTTTGGCGCATAGTGTCGCTTCCGCAGAATGCCCATAGACCTCAACTCTGCGTTCCTTGAATCAGCATTTCCGACGCTTCCAGTGCCAGGGCGTTCATGTGCACTCTTCATCCCACCGTGATGACCCGCTTCATTGTAGTTGTCCGCCTCGGTGTGGGGATCAGCGCGATCTTGGTGAGGCTGAACAACTTCTATCTTCGTCGGTTCAAACTCGTTCTTGATTTGTTCAACGCGATCAAGTTTCAGGCTCTCTTCGTACTGATCAATCAGCTTCATCAAGAACGACAGGAGCTCATCGACTGCTTCGCTTTTTGTACTAGGCACCGATGCACCACGCTTGCAAACGAGTGGAAACTCTTGGATGTTAGCCACTACATCATACATAATGTTGTCCGGATTGCCACCAGGCCTCTCATATAGCTGCAAAGAACAAGAAAACGTTAGAGCCGCGGAGTAACTGAGATCACTGCAGTTAGTAAAAGCACACCTACCCGCACAATCTTTTTCGTAATCAGGTAGTTGAAGGTGGCGTCCTTCACTTTCCGGGTGTCATTGGCCGGACAAAAGCCGAATTGACTTTTCAAATGCGCCAGCAAATCACCGTATAGTCTACGGTGCTCCATCACAGCTCGTGTCAGTCGCGATAGTGCACCGATAGTCGCATCTCGATCCACTGTAGCCGTGGAATCGAATGACAAATGCCCTAATCGGACGCGAGCGTTATACTGGGATGGCCCAACCATGCGCACTTCGCGCCGAAGCTAATGCAAAGCCACGGTTAGACACAGCAACGATCTCGCCATAATACAGCAAAACCCTCACCTTGAGTCCAGCTGCCACATTAAATTCCTTACTCATGGTCGACAACGATACAGATTGGACAGCAGTTGCTAATTCCTGGAGTGTTGACACGATATCGACGTTCGGCCCGATCAAAGCTAGCAGGTACGCTCGGCCTTCATCCACGCCATAGCTTCTGGGCTTGGGAGGAGCAACAGGTTCCTTCTGCTGTGCTGGTGGAGGCTGCGGGGGAGGAGGAGTTGAAGTTGGTGCCGTAGCTTTAGCAGTAGTGGTCTGCACAGGCGGTACATCCAATGCAAACGTCACTCGTTTGTTCGGCGTGGTCCTCGCCGCTCTAGACGCTGAACCATTCTGACGCAGGATCGACGGTGTGGTCGACTTTGGAGCAGGGTTGCTATTGTAGCTGTCGTTCTCGGGTTGCTCCGGGCTCATGTCGATGGCCATGTCCTCCACAGGTTGCTCCAGCTCCTTCTCACCGGCCATCACCACATCCTTATCTGCTGTGGCAACTGCCTCCACCTCGCTTTCTCTCTTAATCTTCGCATACCACTCTCGAAACTTCGCGGCAAACTGGAACTTCCTGTCCTCCATGACAGACTTTCTCGTCTCGTGGCTCATGATCTTCACGTACATGAGCAGCTTCTTGGCCGAGTGCAGACGCTGCACGGCCAGTCGATCCTGCGCGATCATCTGCTCGTAGCGTGTGGACAGCTGCAAGCGGTGGGCGTCCAGCTCGTCTAGAATGCGCAAGACGCGCCCGGGCGTGCGGCCGACTCTCGGGTCGTCCCGCACGGCCGCCCCCATGCGCACGAAGCGCAGCACGAGCGTCTTCCTGGAGCCTTTGCTCTGCTCCTGCTTGATGCTGACCTCCGCCCCCACAGCCGCCACGTCCTTCTCCACCTGCTTCAGCTTGCGCGGGCAGACGAGAAAGTCCTCGACGCCCATTCCCACCAGGTAGTCGTCCGCCTCGACGGTGCAGATGGGGTCCGTGGCCGAGGACTTGCCCGCCACTTTGTCCACGAACTCCATGGGGAAGCGCGGCGGCTCGTCCGTCCGCTTGTCCACCTGGAACACGTGCGAGTTCATGATGGCGGTCACGTGCACGCCCAAGTCCGCGAGCTTCAGCCCGTCCAAGGCCGCGCTGGGCAGCGAGTAGCGCACGTCGTAGGCGCGGCCCAGCGACAGCAGCTTCCGCGCGGCCAGAGCGACCTCCACGCGCCACAGCCGCACGGCCATGTCGAACGCCAGCGCCTTCGAGTCGGCCGACAGGTCGACGGACGGCTCCGCCAACAACGGACGCATGAGCTTTGCTGCCTTTCACTTTGGCTGCTTCGACACTGAACGAGCCGGCGACCTGCGAAACCTGTGAGATCTGATTACCGAGTATTGAAAGGTGGAGGTAGCTCGTCAAAAGGCAACTTCAAGCCCGATTCTTGTCGCCGTCTTTCGGTGGATACGCAGCATTTGATGAACCAAATTGGACGCTACTGCAGCAGCAGCAGCATCGTCCATATTATTTTTTACCGAGTGAAGGGGGAGGGTGGTGCACATTGCAACGTTTCCTTTCTCACTCGCTTTCACGCTTCGACGTACTGTAGAGCCTTACTCCATCAGGAAGATGCGGCTGGCGACGTCCGCAACAAGCCAGTCGATGCCGTCAACGAGACCGTCACCCGTGACAGCACTGCAGGAGATAATGCTCCAGTGCCGAGTAGAAAATTGAGCAGCGCGCAGTCCTAGCGCGTCCGCGATCTCTGCAGAGGAAAGAGCGCCAGCTAAGTCCTGCTTGTTAGCGAAGATGAGCAGTGTAGCACCCGCCAGTTTCTGGTAGTGTAGAACCAACCCCATGTGTTAGCAGCAGATAATCATACACACAACAGTAGCAAATGCAATACACACAGACCTCTTGCGTCAGCAGACTGGCGAGCTCCCGCTTGCAGTCCTCAAGCCGCCGTCGATCGGCGCTGTCCACCACCCATACGAGGCCATCCGTCTGCCGCACCACGCCGCGTCAGCTGCAAACTCCACACACTCCAGTACCAAGCAGTGCACTGCAGACCTGTTCAAAGTAGTTCCTCCAGTACGAGCGAATGGTCTGCTGGCCCCCGACGTCCCAGACGTTCAATTTGAAGCTGGCGGCAAGACACAGCACGACAACGGTCAGCAGTGTCCATATGCACCTGCAGTCGCAGGAAGACCTGCTCACTCCTTGTACTCGAGCGTCTGGATGTCGAAGCCCAGCGTCGGTGAGATCTCCGTGATGTCCTGGCCCATAAACTTCTTGAGGATCGTCGTTTTGCCGGCATTGTCCAGGCCTCTGTCCACACAACAACAACAACAACAACAACAACAACAGCAACAACGCGTCATCCCTCCCTGCTCCTTTGATCGCTACGGCTACCAAACGCACAGCATGAGGACGCGGATCTCCTTCTCCTTCTCCTTGACCTTCTTGAGGATACTCAGCAGCCCCATCGTCGCCACAGCAAAATAGTCGGAGGATCGCCTGTCAATCTCCTCGAAATTGCAAAAATAACCATGCGAATGCGCATGAAACGACGCGAGTTCAACCTGTTTGTGAGCGGGGCACAAGTGACGAAGCTCTGCTAGGCTTACCATGACCAAGGCCGTTCCGCCGAGACGATGGCTACTGGAGAAGCGCGACGGCAACCAGGAGGACGCGCACGCACCAGGACCCGGCGCTCGACCGTCCAAAGCCCGCTTGCCCCTGCAGCAGCAGCACTCGCCGGACTGGGACGAGGACGCGGAGCCTACAGACACTCGAGACGCACGAAGACCGACGTCGCTTGAAGAGCTGCTGGACCTCGAGCTAGATCTGGTTCTGCCCGTGACGGCAGTCTCCGCTCCAATGAGCAACCAGGCGCCTGCGTGCGCAGCGAAGGAGGACGAGACCGTCACTGACACCGTCTCGTTGGAGCTGCTGGTGAGAACGGGTCATTTGTGCATCGAACGCTCCAGAATAGCTCACGTGTGTTTGCTCCCGTGTGTTGCAACAATGTGCAGGCCATACAGAGCCCCCACGGCGAGAACCAGCAGTGGCAAAGCGAGGAGGACGAGCAAAATGCCGTTCGAAGCAGACCAGAACACTCCCCACGACACCGGGCGAAGGAGATGTCAGCTCCCAGGAAGCCCTTGCCACTGAGTCTCGTATCGCCGACAGCCTTTATTCCATCGTTTTCTCCTTCATCCCGGCAGTCCTCGGCCGACGATGACTACGGCTTGGCGTCGCCCATGGCACTACCCGACACGCCTTCTTCACAAGCTCGGTCAGGGATTGCATTGGCCTGGGATCTCGATCCACCGTCTCCAACATTGGACGATGCACATGCCAGAGCGACTCGTCTCTTTGCACAATCCAAGAGCGTCCAACGGCCAGAACGTCGAGCCTCGGCATCTGCAGTCGCAGCTAGAGCTGCCACGCCGAACCCGCGCAACCACAGGAATTACGTGCCAGATAGAGCTGCATCTCGGATAACGAGGTCCTCACTCCCTACGTTGCCAGAAGTCCGAGCCAAGGCCAGGCACGGCGGGATCTATTCGTTGCTACTGAAGAATAAATCTGCAAAGCAGGAACCAGTGCTCGTAGAAGACGCGCAGAACCCTGAAGGTACGAGCTGTACCCCGTCGCTTGAAAGGCTCGATGTCTTGATAACACCCTGCGTTCACGTTGTTGTGCACCCTTTAGTGGTGACTGCGGCGCTGTCCGTATCCAAGGTGAGTGTGCGCATGGCATACACGGTTGATAGTTTCAGGGCGGCTCTCACATCAGTACTCTCGTGTAGGTCTCCCCACCTCGCACGTCCGGCAAGGCAAAGCACGGAGGCATCTACAAAATGCTTCGAGCCAGCCACGGACCGCATTAGTCTCGTCAGCATAAGCCGCATTTGGGCACAGTTGGAGAGCATTTTGCTATACAGTAGCTTGGTTGCGCTCGATCGATCAAACTGCATTTTTGTTTGAGTTGCTTTTGAAGTGGATTTTTCGGAAGCATTGTGGATACATGTTTGATGAAATGATTGCGCCATTTCGTAATCCTCACACTCAAAGCACGCACAAGATGAACCGCATTTTCGGCAAGAAGAAGCCCGAGGCGCCGCCCGTCAACATCTCCGATGTCGGGGGCAAGGTGGACGCGCGGGTCACGGACCTGGACATGAAGGTGCGTTGTCAGACGCTGCAGCTTCTCCAGCCGTGATGGTGTCGCTGACTGGCTGCTGCTCTCGCAGATTGAGAAGCTGGACCAGGAGCTGCGCAAGTACCGAGAGCAGATGAAGAAGACGCGAGGCCCAGCCGTTAACTCCATCAAGCAGCGAGCCATGCAGACGCTCAAGCGCAAGAAAATGTTCGAGGCGCAGCGAGACAAGTTGCAGGCGCAGTCATTTAATATCGAGCAGGTGAGGGCCACGATAGCTTGAGAGTTAGGGAACGCCTGGGGTTACTCATCTGCTTGTTGGCTACTACGGGGCCCAGGCGGCGTTTGCGATCGACACATCAAGAGACACAATTACCACGGTAGCCGCCATGAAGAGCGCAGCGGTGCAGCTAAAGGCGGAGACGCAGAAGATCGACATTTCAGAGCTGGAGGTGGGTCTAGGAAAAAAGCAAACTCATCGAGGATGCTGTCTGGGTAACGGGGCATTATTGACATTTCCTATATATGCGTGGTGCAGGACGTGCAAGATGACATGGCAGACTTAATGGAGGACATGAACGAGATTCAAGAGATCATGGGCCGCTCCTACGGGTACGTACTCATAGAAATCGCAGGCATACGACGCGAATTTTGCTACAATCATAAACGTTCTAGCAGCACATCTGACCACGGTTTGTCTCCTTACAAACACCACAGTATCGGCGACGAGATCGATGAAGACGAGTTGGAGGCGGAGCTGGAGGGGCTCGAGGAGGAGTGGGCTGAGGAAGAGGCCCTCGGAGAAGAAGCAGAGCAGGCGCCATCCTACCTCGCGCCTGCTCAGCACCACGAGCTGCCCGCTGCGCCTTCAGGCTCCTTAGACTCGGGCCGGACTGCTCGCGCCACGGACGAGTTCGGGCTGCCTGTGGCATCGTACTCAACGTAGAGTTCGCGATGGCTGCACTCAAGTTGACGATCGATCCATCCGTCTGAGCAAAGATATCCAACCGAGAATATCATGCTGCGTGTTTGCTACAACCCGAGCACTTGTCAAATGGGAGAGATGGCTACACACCACGTCCGTCGCGTCGATACGAGCCGAGAGAGCCAATCATTTTCAGGAATCAAGTTGGACAGGGACATAGCAGGTTAGGCAGGACATCCAGTCTTAGAACCGTTTCTGTAAATGGTTTATCAGAGAATGTGCGACACATAAGAATCGAGTTTTACAGTGCAGCAAGGTTTTACCCTCACCGAGGTTTTATCACCTCCGTCGCCACGCATTTGGCTTGGCTCACTTTGGTATTGGTGGTTTTGGTGAACAGCTCTTCGCAGATCCCAAGCAGCAGCACAGCAGGCAGCAGCCATGGCCCGCGAGAAGAAGGAGCCGCGTGTGAAGAAGGAGCGCAAGGGCAAGAAGGAGTCCCGCAAGAAGGCCGCCGAGGAGAAGAAGGCCGCCGAGAAGGCCGAGGCGCTGGAGAACATGTCGCTCGCCGACCGTCTCGCCGAGGAGGGCATCATCGCCACCTGCTCGCACAACGTGCGCTCGGTGCACAAGAACTTCAAGGACATCAACGTGCTTAACTTCAGCATCACGTACTTCGGCAAGGTGCTCATGGAGGAGTGCGACATCTCGCTCAACTACGGCCGTCGCTACGGCCTTATCGGCCGTAACGGCTCGGGTAAGTCCACGTTCATGAACGTGCTCGGCGCGCGCGGCATCCCCATCCCGGAGAGCATCGACATCTACCACCTCAAGCACGAGATCGAGGCCAGCGACATGACGGCTCTCGAGGCCGTGCTGTCCGTCGACGAGGAGCGCAACAAGCTGCAGGCCGAGGCCGACGAGCTGTCGGAGCAGATGACCGACGAGTCTCTGAGCGAGGAGGACAGCGAGGCCATCTCGGACCGTCTCACCGACCTCTACGAGCGTCTGGATGACATGGACGCCGCCACGGCCGAGGTCCGCGCCCGTCAGATTCTCTCGGGTCTGACGTTCTCGGACGCCATGATGGACAAGAAGACCAAGGAGTTCTCTGGTGGTTGGCGTATGCGTATCGCCCTGGCCCGTGCTCTGTTCATCCAGCCCACTCTGCTGCTGCTCGATGAGCCCACCAACCACTTGGACATGGAGGCCGTCGTGTGGCTTGAGGACTACCTGTCTCGCTGGAAGAAGATCCTGCTCATGATTTCGCACTCGCAGGAGTTCATGAACGAGGTCTGCACGAACATTATCGACCTCACCAACAAGAAGCTCGAGTACTACGCCGGCAACTACGACACGTACGTGCGTACTAAGGCTGAAAAGGAGGAGAACCAAATGAAGCGTTACAACTGGGAGCAGGATCAGATCAAGCACATGAAAGAGTACATCGCCCGCTTCGGTCACGGTTCCGCTAAGCTGGCCCGCCAGGCCCAGAGTAAGGAGAAGACGCTGGCGAAGATGGTTCGCGACGGTCTGACGGAGAAGGTCGAAAAGGAAGCCACTGGTGACTTCAAGTTCCCCAACCCGGAGCCGCTGCCGCCTCCGGTGCTTATGTTCCAGAACGTTTCGTTCGGCTACCCGAACTGCCCCGTGCTGTACTCTGGCGTCGAGATGGGTCTGGATCTGGACTCGCGTGTCGCCCTTGTCGGTGCCAACGGTACGGGTAAGACGACGCTGCTGAAGCTGATTACAGGAGACTTGGTTCCGGTTGCGGGTAACGTTCGGCCACACAGCAAGCTGCGTATTGCTCGCTTCAGCCAGCACTTCGTTGATGTGCTGGACCTGGAAAAGTCGCCACTTGAGTACTTCCGCTCTCTGTTCCAGACCAAGTCCGTCGAGGAGGTCCGCAGCTACCTGGGCCGCTACGGTATTACTGGCGAGGTGCAGACACAGATTATGGGCCAGCTGTCCGACGGACAGAAGAGTCGTGTGGTGTTCGCCTACATGGCCCAGCAAAACGCGCACATGCTGCTGCTGGATGAGCCTACGAACCACTTGGACATGGAGTCTATTGACGCTCTGGCTCGCGCCATTAACAACTTCAAGGGTGGCATGCTGCTGGTTAGTCACGACATGCGATTGATCTCGCAGGTCGCCAAGGAGATTTGGCTCGTGGAGAACCAGTCCATCAAGGTGTACCAGGGCGAAATCTCGGACTTCAAGATGCGTGTGCGTAAGCAGCTCAAGCTGGCCGACAAGGAGCCTGTCGTGCCTGTCGACGAGTAGATGCTCTCGACAGGTTATCGCTCATTAGATGCTTGCTGTAGCCGAACTGCAGCGGCAAACGCCGTGGCGCACTGTTCTGTTTCATATTTGATTCCTTGCCGACCAATAACATAGATTGAGAAATCACACGTAGGCACTCTTGATGAAATGCATCTTCACCCCTTTGCATTACCTCGTTAGGCTTGTACGCGAGCTAAATAGTCCAACGTTAGTCATCGTCCGCTTGGTTGTTGTCCTCGCCACTGCTCGGGTGAAGGTCATGGGTAGCGAGTCCGTCGTGATCAAGGTTGCTTATTCTCAACGCACTGACCAGCGAACTGTTACTGCTGGATTCCTCGCCTTCGTCGTCCGTGTCTTCGCCATCGCCTACTTGACTGTCGCGCGGTCGACACTGTGCCCCCGGACTGCCAGTGAAGTTGCTAGGTGAAAGTCCACTTGATAGGCGGCTGATCCAGGACGAGCCACTGGTCCGTCTAAATTGCTGCTGTCGGTGGCTCCTTCCTGCATTTCTTGCTCGATTGAAGAAGCGCAAGTGCTGGTTGTCCACGAGGACGCAGCCACAACTCGCATCATCGCCCATACCGTGGTCCTTGGACGTCGAGAACACTGTGATCACTCGAGCCGAGTTGCTAAAGGATAAACCCTCTCGGTTGGCTTCGTGAGCTCGTACAATGCGCGAGAAGCCATACTTTCCGAGAAACGCGTCAATAACTCGAGCTCCGAAGCGCACCGCAACACCTCCGCGTGGACTTCTCCCGAATCCTCGCGAGTCCAGCCCCCAGTTGCTAACCAAGTCATTTCGGCCCAACACTCCTTCATTTCGCACAGGGTCACCCCAAACCATGTCTGCGATCATGGAGAGCTGCGGTTTGTCAGCGTAGTACGCGGTGTCCAAGGTGTCCAGTGGCGCTGCCTTGGGCAATGTGGCGATACTCTCGAGCAGGTCTTCGCTGCCTTCGATAGGACGAGGAATTCCACCGTGCACGCAGAAAACGTCGTTGTCGATGACCGCGGCAACGGGCAGGCGGTCGAATGCGTTATTTAGCTGATGCCAGACAACGCCGCCTTCACCAGCTCCGAACCGAGCCTTGCACTGCGCAAGCAAGCACCCTGAACCGTAGTGCGCCTCCAGACCATTCACAGCGCGCGTTTCGTGGTTGCCTCGCAGCAAGAAGATTTTCCCTGGGTGGAGAAGCTTGTGCGCGAAGAGGTAGGCTGTGCACTCTAAAGACGCGCTTCCGCGGTCAACATAGTCGCCGAGGAACAGAAAGCTGCCGGCGGTGAGCTCCAGCCCAAGGTGCCAAATGTGCTCCGCGAAGAACCGCAAGTCGGCCCAATTGCCATGAACGTCGCCGAAAACGTACACGGGGCTAGGCAGATCCAGGCAACGTGCTTCACGCTCCAGCACGCCACCCACTTGAGCACTCATTTCTACAAGGTCCGCTGCGAACTGAAGTGAGCGCAGATATGGCTGAGTCGTCATCATGGGATCCGCCAGCGCTGCAAGAACGCGTCGGGCAACATTAACACCTGCTGTGGCCGTCACTGGCAACGGCCGTAAGGATGTCAGCACTTGCGCCGACTTGATGCTTCCCAAGCGGTCGATTCGGCCTGTCGGTTTGACGCCCGTGTCCGTGATGGAATACACTGTGGGGACGAGAGTGTGTGCCGACGATGGAGTTGAAGTTGATGTCGACACTTGATAAGACGAGGAAGACCCATATGTGATGTCGCTCGTCGTGGGACTCGAGCGTCCCGATGATCGTGCTGAGGCAAGCTGCTGCTTAAGAAACGCGATTTCCTTGTCGGTCTCGAGCTTTAACGCGACGTACGAATCGCGAAGTTTCTGCAAGTGCCGATCAAGTTAGTCAAGGATTTTTTCTCTCCAAGTTCTTGTAGTCGAATCGATTACCTGGAGCTCTCGAGCGTTGTGCTCGTCACGCAGAAAACAGGCTTGGGTGCAGCACTTGACCGAGGCAGAACTTGACGCATTTGCAGGCGGGTTGCTCAGCAGCGAGCGCTCCTGACTGTGCTGATGAAGCTGGTCTCGTAGGCTGCAGCTCATTTCGATCGCTTCTTCTTCTAGTCGAGCCCTGGTGGCGCGGTCTTGGTGTCCACGACGTCTGACGATGCGCAATGGCGCCATGGAGCGTGCTGCATTTTTTCCGCAACACCGTCATTCATGAACCGGAAATAGAGCACATGGGACGTAACTCCACCCAAGATAAGCCTTGGAAAATCTTTGCGAAGAGTCATATTCACCGTCAATTTCGGTTGATACCGTTGCAGATGCCGAGGCCTCTCCTGCTGCTGGTGCTGTGCCTTCTTGCCGCTGCCGTCCCATGTCTTGAGTGCGGCCGAGCGAAGACGATTGACTACGAGGCTCTGGAGAAGGCGTGGGAGGCTGGCGATGCTGAAGAGGAGCTGCTATCGGAGGGCGACGAGCACTACAGACAGCTGCAGAACAAGTAAGTGAGTCACATACTCCAGCGTAAAATGAAGCGTAAAGTTCTAATTGCACAGCATTCGCACCCCCTTACCAGAAACGAGCAGGAAGCGAAGGCACTTGGGCCCCAAATGATATTCGTGACGATGAAGGACGGCACTCGAGAGCCCCTCCCGGACGTTGCATCACGATGGAAAGAGGTAGGAGGCGGTCACGATTGCACCGACACATAATATAGGTTGCTGACTCAGCGTTGCTACCAGATGCTGTGGAATGGAGGGGTCGAAGTGAGCATCTACGAAGTCGCGGACTCCAAGTTGCTCGTCGGGCTGCAGAAGGGGATTTTTGTCGAGGATGTCATGCGCTTCCTCAATGATCAGCACGACGTACGAGAGTACGAGTGGAATGGCAAAGCCTACTCAGCTGAACATAAGAATAAAAGACAAGGACATCGCAAGCGCCACAACAAGGGAACGAACAAGCGTCAGCGTAAGAAAACCGCGGAGGGGCCCGGCAAACACTCCGGCAAGCATGGGAGGCGAAAACATCCGCACCTACAAACTTACGTCACGGATACAACGAAACCCAAAGAGATGAGAACACCAAGCGATGAATTATGAGAATCCTCCCTCTGCCACTCAGATCATGCAAAACCATTTTAACGTGGGCGTTATGTTGTCTCTGGAGTCATCGCACAGCGCCATCCAAGGCACTCCGCCCTCGCCGATTCAGTTACTCGTGCGCTCACTGCGAATGGTTTCCAGCAGCGGGCCCAGCATTTTGTTCTTCTTTGCGTTTTCCACGACAGAGTTCAGTCTCGGGTGGGAGTCCGCGTCGCGCACAGCGCTGATGGCGTCGAGTGCACGCAACGCGCTGCGAATGAGATCCTTCACGCGCTCCACTTCAGGGCCAACTTGGTCCTCCTTCACCTTCTTGTTGATCGTCTTCTCCAGCGGGTCTATCAACGAATCCAACGCACCCACGATACTGCCAGGCTGAACGTAGCAAATCTTAATCAAGATCTGGTGGCTGAGCATTTGGATGTCGTCCTGGTCTCCCAAGCCTCGCTTGAGCTGGTCGAAGAACAAGGTGATGTCCAATTGCTGAGGCAGCACCTGAATCAGGGTGTCCACGCACGAGTACGCAGCCTTACGAAGAGGGAGGCCATCGTCCACCTTGTGCTTGAACGGACCTAGGTCCACCACGCGCTCCAACTTAATCTCGGTCGCTTTCAGGAGTACGGGGAAGATACGCTCACGAACATACGGCACCAAATAGTGGGCGTGGTGGTGAGCCGCCGTATTGAGGACCAGCAGGGCAGCCCGACGAACGTGCAGGTCTTCGTCTTCCAGAGCAGTCAAGAAGGGGTCGATGTGGGCGAAAATTGCGTTGACAGCTGGCTCCTGGGCCGTCGTCGTCATGGCGTACTTGAGGCTTGTGACAGCGGTCCAGCGCGACCACACGTCTACAGACCCACACAGTTCCGTCACAATGGGCATGATTTTGGCACTGTCCGTCACAGCAAGTTTTCCCATGCATTCGCCAACCATGTTGCGGACACCTTCCTCCTGGCGTGAGCTCATCTTCTGCAGAACTGGAAGCACACGGTCCACGTACATCGCAAAGCCGTGGTGGGGCTTCGCTGCGTGGTCCGAAATAACTTCGCGCAACGATGTCAGTAGAAGATAAGAGTTTTCTCCTTGCTCCAACTTTACCATGATGGTATCCAGGTACTCTTCCATGTTCCCAACGCAAATGCTGCCGAGAGAATACGCGGCAGCGGCCTTCACTTCTTCGCCCGCATTGCTAAAGCAGTTCAGAATGATTTCCTTCACGTCAGGATACCCAGCAAGCTTAATCTTGCGGCCAAACTCACCCAAACTGTAAAGCGCCAGTACCCGGTTCTTTTCGGACTCCGTTTGGGTGATATCGCCAACAAACTTCGCGAACGCAACCTTGCGATTGCCTTCGGTCGTCGCCACACACGTACCAGCGACGCACCGAGCAATGTTCATCACCGAGTGCTTCGATTCCTCAGAAGGCGTCGTCATCAGCGCCTTGAACAGGTCAGTGAAGCGACTGCCCGGAGAGTTCAGCTGCGTCAGCTGCGCGAAGAGGCCCTTCAGGGCGTCCAGCGTGGGACCCTGAAGCATGGAGCTATGGCATAATTCAAGAGTCTTCACTTGAGCGTTTTGCAGGAGGGCATCCGTCGCGGCAACATGAGGGCACACACGAAGCGAGTTCGACACCAGCGTGATGCTCATGCGGCATAGCTGAAGATCCGCGTCTACAAGAAGCAGTGAGGCTTCCAGCATCACTTCACAGTGCAGAGTCTCGGGCATGTTAGCGCCCTTGTGAACAACCAAGTCATTTAGGGTTGCCAGGGTTGCCTGCTTCAACGTGCGAGACTGCTGCCGCAGTAGCTGGGCTAGAGTCTGGGTGCACTCCACGAGAATCGGCGACATGTCCAGGTTAAGCTTCGAGCGGGCAATGACTCCGATGGCTTTAATACTCTGGACGCGAGTAATTTCGTTGTTCAGACGCTCCATGAGCAGTGGGTAAACTTCTCCCACACGAGGTCCAAGCTCGTCACCTAGTCGCAATAACAACACGTTAGCCCAACAAACAAAGTGTAGTAGTCGAGTATGGCTGTCACGCACCAAGCACAGCAGCGATTTCCCCAATGCTGCTAATAGCTGCCTCCTTGATCTCTTGATCAATATCATGAACCTTCAAACTAGGTAGCACGGCTTCGAAAAACGGCACTGCATACGGCTTGTACGTCAAGTCCCCATCGTCAGAGCGGATAATACGGACAAGAGATTCGATCAAGCCCAATGCCTTAGCAACTGTCTTGTACCAGTCTCCCTTCGCGCACTGCACGGCAACCTTCACAATTGACTCAACGTGAGGTCGAAACGGCTCCACTGTGTGTGTATCAATGAGCAATCGAAGGAACAACAGTGCGTCCAGCTTCAGGTCCGAGTGCTTGTCCTCCACAGCATTGAGAACATTCGGCATCAAACGTCCGATATAGTCCCCAAGCTTTCCATGCTCCACCATTGCGAGCTCGCTTAGCATCGCGACCACAGCACAGCGCGACGGGACTGAGACCTTCGTTCCGAACTGCTTGTTGGCCCCCACTACGATCGCGTTTAGGCGCTGCTCCAGCGGAACAATGCACCAGTTCGACGTGGGTGGATGGAAGGAACCGGTTCCGTTTGAGCTCGGAAGGGTCTTGCGGGTAGCGCGGAGAAGTTCCGCAAACACCCCAAACACGTCGATTCGAACGTTCTCTTCTCGCTCTTTAAAGCGCGAGATCAGAGGCTGGGCACAGTGAATGTAGAGCTGCTCCAAAAGCTCTGGTCTGGTGGAGATAATTGCAGTCAACACGCGCAGACTAGCGCGGCGAACCTTCCAGCTGGTGTCATCGTCATCACTGTAGTCGCCTTCGTCATCGCTGTACTCCTCCTCTTCTTCTTCCATGTCCTCATCCTCGTCGGCAGAGTCAACGTAGTTGTAGTTCGGATCGTACGAGATGAACTGCATCACCAGCTTCAGAATAGCTTCCACGTGGGGCGTGATCTCATTGTGACAGCGGATCACAAACGCTTCAAACGCCTGGAAGCAGTTGCCACGCAGCTCGTCTGAGTCTTCGTTTTGCAGTGACTCGTCCTCCGGGTCGCCACAAAACTGCACCAAGATGCGGATCACAGCGTCCAGGTGCTGTCCAAGGCGGTGGCCGGCAGTGCGCGAGAGCATGCCGATGGTCTGGATCAGCGTGCGCACATTGGCGGAGTCGGTGGATCCCTGGATGCCCTTGATCAGGTGCTCCACCAGGCGGCTCACCAGCACATCCGACGCCATGACGCCGAGCGACCCGACGCAAGCTGTGGCGCGCTTGCGCACGAGCGGCGACTCGTCCGTGAGCTGCACCATCAGCAGCTCCATGATGGTCGCGTGCTCAGTGGCGACGTCGTAACCGAAGCGACGCAGTAGGTCCGTGAGGATGTCGAGCGTCTCAGCCTTCACCGCGGCGTCCTTGTCCTTGCCCAGACCCGTCAGCAGCCGCGTGCAGACGCCAGTGGCGATGGATGAACCTGTAGGCTGTGACACGTCGGCCACGATGGTCTTGAGGCCGATCGAGTAGATGTCCCGCAGCTCCGGCTTGCCGTTGAGGATGAGGTCGCAGAGCTTAGCGCAGATGTCCGCCACCTGCGTCACCTGCACTTTGGTCACGAGAATGCCCAGGCACTTGACGGCGATAGATTGCACGTCGTTTGACTTGTCGTCCAGCTGCTTCAGCACCGCCGCGCACACTCTAGAGCCATGCAAGCAAACAAACAGAGAGAGAGAGCGAGGGCACGCAAACAGTCAGTTATCCGTTCCTTCCTCGCCTCCATCTCCCTCTCTACAGAGGACGCACTTGGGCTCGAGGTACGCGCCCAGCTCCACATCCTTGTTGAGCTCGACGCAGAGATCCGATGTAGCCATGTAGCGCTCATCCTTGTCGAAGTCCGTGGTCTGCAGCGATACAGAGAGAACAGACGTGAGCGCCGGCACACTACGCACACAGTCAGTCAGCCAGCCAGCCAGCCAGCCAGCACCTTGTCCAGCAGCTGCGCGATCTTGTCCTCGTTCGCGCGCATGGCTCTTCCTCGCTCTCGGCTTCCGCGCGCGCTCTCCAAAGTGAAAGTGAGTGACGAGAGGAAAAAGGATCTCGTCTGTGGTGTACGCCACACCAACTAGCACCCGACCGTTCCTTCAACTTCAGTCCGCAATTGGCTACATACCCGACGCCCATGAGTGCGACGCCGGACCTTGACGCTGTGGTGGATCCAGCGCGGGCGAGTACTGAACGATGCTCTGTGGCTCCGTGTGCAGGCGAAGGCGACGGCGACGGCGGCCAGGTGGCGCCTGACCGCGACCAGCTCACGTCGCTCATCTCGGACGAGGTGGAGCGCCAGCTGCGAGAGCGAGGCTCCGTGCTCGAAGCCATGAGGGAGCAGATGGCCAAGGTGCTCGCGGAGTTCGAGGAGATGGCGGCCAACGTCAGCTCCAAGCGCTCGTGGTCCAACAGCGTCGCCAAGACGAAACCCTTCGCGTCGCCCAAGTGGACGACGCCTTTCGACATCCACCCCGTTGTCACGCCCCTGGACATCGTCCCGCCGGCCGCTGCGTCGCCTCCACGCTTGCCAAAGTGAGTACGGTCATGCGTGCTTGTGCTGGTTTGTAGCTCACTTGAAGTGTTGGTTTGTTTGCTTGTTGTCGGGTGCAGGATTGGCGGTGCGCTTCTCAAAAGCATCCACCAGCTCAAGCGCACTGCTAGTGGAGGGGCGCTCCCACCAGCAGGGCCCCGTAGTCCCGACGGGAAGATCGTGATCGGTATGTATTGCTCGTGCGTCTAGTTGGCAGTATCTGCGCTGGATGCGGTTGTTGTCCTGACTGCTTCGCTGCCCGACAGACAAGATACTTCCTCGGGTTGCCAACATTGAAAAGCGCGTCGATGGCTCGCAGATGATGCTGTCACAGCAGAGAAAACAAATGTATGAGCGAGCTCTGGTGCGATATCCACAGTGTCGGAGCAATGTTTTCGCGCCCAGTGTTTTCGATTGGGAGGAAACGTCGAGCTCGGATTCGATTGCTGCGATCCAGGCACCGCGGGCGACCCTAGAGCTGGACTTTGTGTATGGATGCCGAAGTGGAGCGACGGCATCTCTTTCCAGCAGCCACCCTGCAGCTCCCACCGCTAGCACTAACAACAATGCTTTCTATTTAGCAACTGGGGAGATGTTGTGGCTCACTGCGACTTTGGTGGTTCTCTACAAGAAGGAAACCAACACGCAGAGATATTTTCGAGAGCATACGAACGAAGTTACGAGCGTGACAGTCCATCCGAATCAACGCATTGTGGCATCGGGACAAGCCGGGCGCTCTGCGTTTCTTCTTGTGTGGAATGCAAACGATGAGCCCCTAGGCAAACGATTCGCGTGCCTCAAGGGTCATCAAGTCGCGGTTCGCTCGATCAGCTTTTCTCACGATGGAAAGCTGATTGCTTCTCTCGGTGGCGACATGTACAACACGATTTGTATTCACGACTGGAAATCGCAGGAGCTACTGGTTAGCGCTCGGGGGCACACGTTTCGGGTGAACGCCATCGCATTCAATCCGTTTCAAGCATATGGTCGACCCGAAACACATCGGTCGAAGAAGCCTGGGCAGGCTCTACACGACGACGATGTTTGTTACACCCTAGTTAGCTGCGGTGTCCGGCATATTCGCTTTTGGACACTAACAAAAGCCGAGTACGTGCCTCCGCCATCGAAAGAAAATGCTGACAGTGCGTTTTCCCGCTCTACATTCGGTGGTCCTCCGAGGTTACGCCCTCCGACTCCGACCGAGAAAGTTTGGAAACTGGAGGGCAACGTCCCGTCATTTCATGGGCGTTTTGAGGTCCAAGACTTTACCAGTTTGACGTTTGTCAACGATTCCCCACCTCTCTACTTGTATGATGAGCACTCAAAAGAGTTGGTCGCGACAAATTCCACTGACCACTCGCTAGGCCGGATCGTGGCAGGAACGGCGAGAGGAGATCTGTGTTTGTTCATCCAACCGAGAGCGAGCCCCAGTGTTGACATTATTTCTGAGAAGGATCTTCACAAAGAGCCTGCAAAATGGTGGGAGATTCCTGACGAATACACGGACGCTGAGATCAACGAGCTCGTGCTGGAGAGGATCTCCTACGAACCGACTGGGAGACTTGTCGATGTTGTACCCCATGACCAAGAAACCGGGAATCGGTTCAAGCTATCCAGGCAAGTTCAAGCGGAGATGGAAGGGATCTCAAAGCGAATGGTGCTACGACCTAACTCTACAGCCTTAAATTCACGCTTGGGAGAGCTGAAATACAGTGGGCCGCTGGCCCATCAAGGTGCAGCATACCAAGTTGCGTACTGCAAAAAGCTTAACGTGCTCATGTCATGTGGGAATGATGGAAAGCTACTGCTGTGGACATGCCAAATGAGTAGGCCCATTCGAATTCCTGGAGTAAATACGCACGGGGTGTTCACACCGCTCACCGGAACGTTTGCAGAAGGCTCACACGCATTACTGCCTCATGGCGATCCTGCAAAAGTGTTCCAGTTGCCGAACGAAACTAGCGCAGCCAAGCCTACTAGTATCGTGTGGAAAGAGGATGGCAGTTCTGTGCTAGTTGCCACTAGCACTAGCTGCATATGGGAACTAAATGTTGCAACCGGAGATTGGCAATTGCTTTTCGAAGCTCGCAGTTGTGCAATTGGCGCTTGTGCCGCTCATCCCATGAAGCTGGAGGTGGCCACAGTTTCACAAGATGGATACCTTTGCTTCTGGGATCTTCAGCAGCATATGTGCACACGCCGAGTGTACCTTGGCACTTTCATCACCTCTAGTGTCAAAGCTTTTTGCATGGAGTTCCATCCTGCGGGGCACGAGCTGACAATTGGTCTTAGTTCAGGAGAACTACTGGTTGTAGACTGCGACATACTCAAGGTTTTACTACGGAAGAACATCAAGTCAACCTCTGGTAGTACTACAAACCTGCATTTAGGCCTTTTGGGCCCTGGATTTCGAGCGGTTGCCCAAGTGAAGTATTGCCCGAATGCAAAGTTCTTGGCCGTGGGTGTGAAGGATACGTTCGTGTATATCTACGATGTCGTGAATGTGTATAAGAAGCTTCATGTGTGTGAAGGCCACTCAAGTGCAGTCTTGCATTTAACGTGGAACAAGAGTGGAGACATCTTGCAAAGCAATGCCGCCGATGGCGAGATTCTTCATTGGCTCGTTTCTCCGAACAAGGGCGAAACTAAGCAAATTACTGATGCGTTCTTGGTTCGCGACGTGCAATGGGTTAGGTGGACGTGCGTGTTTGGATGGTCAACTCCCGGTATCTGGTCGGAAGAATCGCCCCACCTTGTGGATATCGCAGCAGTATCGACTACGGGACCAAAAACTATAAGCGACCCAAGTGAATCAGGAAGTACTTGGACAACTTCCAGTAGCGAAGATTTGATTGCCGTGGCATGTCGCTCTAGTGTTCACCTACTGAAGTACCCTGCCCACCGTGGGGCTCGGAGGAAGGTGTACAAGGCTCATTCATCGGCCATCGCAGCATTAGACTTCTCCTTCGATGACACCTATTTGGTTACAGTTGGTGGGGATGACGGAACGATCATGCAGTGGAAAGTTGCGTCTGGTGGGGATACTTCCATTCGTGGTCGCGCTAAGAATAACACGAAACACACACCGAGGCTGCAATTCACGGAGGACGACAGCACTGGGGAACCGTGGCCAAACTCGATCCCTGTGCCTCCTCCGCACGACGAGAAGCAGCCGTCAAGCCAGCTTTCACCTCGAAAGAATTCGCGACAGTACCGCGAACGTCAAGTTTATCAAGAAGCTGGCCTCGGCGCCGAAAGCCTGCACCAAAGCGCGGACAATGACGAGGTGTCAAACAGCACGCGCCCCGCGAGCTCTTTGGACGAGCTGAGTAGTTCCGCTGGTGCGCGAGTTGAACGTGGAGTTAGCTACCAAATTCCCGGCGACCCACTGTCTGCACCTGTCCAAGTTCGGGTAACGCACGCCTACGCAGCGGAGAACTCAGACGAGCTGAGTCTAAACCATGGAGAGATCCTGCGCGTGCTGTCCAAAGCTGGTGGCGAGTGGTGGCTGGGCGAAACTTGCGATGGTATAAAGGGCTACTTCCCTGCTAGTTACGTAGAAGATATTGATCTCGGTACCCCCACTGCCCGTGACGAGGCAACTGAGGAGCAGGCAGCAGAAGGCTAATCCTTACTAAATCAAGATACCGTTTTGTTCGTTGAAGCTGTCTGCGACGTGTGAGATGAAATGGCTACAGTTTCGGTGGTGCTAGTCTACACTTTCTGGTCCCGAACCATTCAATTGGTCATTCGTCATGGCCTCGGACACGGCGCTGGCTGCCAGCGCGACGACGTTCAGCGACCTCCCGCTGCATGGAGACGTCTCCAGGGCCCTCGGCGCCATGCGTTTCCTGCGGCCGTCGCCCATCCAGCTGCACGCGCTGCCCGTGGCTCTGTTCGGCAACGACGTCATCGGCCAGGCCAAGTCCGGCACGGGCAAGACCGCCGTCTTCGGAGTGGCGGCTATCGAGCACGCAATCCGCTTCGTAGAGCAAAGGCGGCGGGCTGACGGTGTTGACAAAGTGCCGCCCGTGGGAGACCCGTTGGTGCTGATTCTGGCGCCCACAAGAGAGATCGCGGTGCAGATCGAGACTGTGCTGCGTCAACTGGCGCAGTTCCGACCGGAAATTGTCATTCGCACATGCATCGGCGGTCTGCCCGTGGCTCAGGACCAGGTACTAAGAACGAGTAACAGACCCTGGTGTTGGTGTGGAGAGGCACTGATTGCCTTGGAGGTGCTATCTACGACAGAAACACTTGGCTGCGGGCTGCCATATCGTGGTGGGTACGCCAGGACGCGTGAAGGCGCTGATCGATCAGTGTTCACTGCCTTGCAGTGCGATTCGACTGCTCGTATTGGACGAGGTGGACAAACTTATGGCGCGAGATTTCGAAAAAGATGTACGAAGTGTCTTAGACGGCATGAAGCTGGTATTGTCTTGACTATCTGCGATGTACTCCACAGATCCAGTTTATCGCAGACGCTCTTCCTGAGAGGCGGCAGGTGATCGAGCTTCGTGCTGTAGTGAAGTGTATTTGGCAGTGTACTAACTCTCTTTACATGCTGCGTGGATCCAGACCCTTGCGTTTTCAGCTACGTTCACGCCTGACCAGTTGGTCGCAGTGGTGCAACTAACGAGAACGCCGCAGGTTTGTAGACAAATGATTCCCGGGTATTTGTGCAATACTCCATAACAGTTTCTTACCGCAACTTCGATGTGGCAGATTGTGCGTGTTCGCGGCCCTAATGATGTCACCACCGAGTTCATTTCTACTACTGAAGACCTAGAAAGCTGGAAAGAGCGCGAGCAAGCCAACGCCCCAGAGCTTTGGCTTCGCCACGTGCGCCAGTTCTACAGCGTCGTCGAGCGCTCAGCCGCAATGCAATCAGGCGATGACGTACTGAATATGAAAGCGAAAGTGGTGAGGCTGGCGGCGCTGCTGTCAGAAGTCGTGTTTGTGCAGTGCATGGTCTTCTGCAACGACAAATTCCGCGCTGAGGCGTTGGCTACTGCCCTCGCTGCACAGGGCTGGCCAGCGGCGTGCATCACTGGATCACAGACCCAAGCTACTCGCCTGGAGGTGATGGAAGGTTTTCGCGCATCTCGCTCGCGTGTGCTGGTATCGACCGACCTCACTGCACGAGGAATCGACGTCGACAAAGTGAATTTTGTGGTACGTATCGCCGCCGAGGAAGTGGATATGTCAACCTGTCTAACGCGTCGACTGTGAATTCGTAGATGAACCTGGATCTGCCACGTGACCCAGCAACGTACTTGCATCGCGTTGGCAGGACGGGTCGCTTTGGTGGTAAGGGCTTGGCAGTGACGCTGCTGTCGAGGAACGAGGTTCAAGGGGTTCAGCTACTCGCTCGAGTATTCAAGATGGAGATCAGCGAGTTACCGAGTCCCATTCCAGCAGAAATTTATGCGTACGCCACAGCAGCAGAAGAAGAAGGTAGTGGCGGTGATGAAGACCCTTCAGAGTCTGTTGGCGCAGAAGAGAAGTCGGACGAAGAGATTGAGGTCTGTGGAGAAGAAGTGGAGAACACTACAACACCCATGGGGGAAAAGGTTATTGGAAGTGAGAACCTGTCGTCAAGTGAGGTTTCAGGCCGATACCTAAGGGAAGAACGCGCGTATGAATCCTGGATAGAGTTGCTGTAGACGCATAACGGCAGTAAAGTAGCTCCACTTCCTAGCCGAATTTCTTGGCAATTCGACGCAAGGTGTTCGCCGTTCGGACCGTGACGGGGACTCCTAGCTTCTTGTCGAAGGCCACTTTGAACAGCGGAGACTCGCTCATCTTCGTGGCCGAGTATCACACGAATTCCCTGTCCAGCAGCTCGAGCTCGTCCGCGTCCGTGGACAGCGCCTCGAGGACGCCTCGTTGCTCCTGGGTGAGTCTTTCCTTCACCAGCACCACATTGACCGCCGTGGCGGACTTGACAATCCGTTGCCCCAGCTGAGCCACCTCGTCCATGGAGCGGGCCAGCACCGGAATGTGGCCGCCGAATAGGTCCTCGAGCACGGCCTCGACTCGGTGTTCGAGCGCGAGCACCGAAGCTTCGTCGGGGGCGTCGAAAATGACGTTCCCGCTGGCCACGAACGTCTCGACGTTGGCGAGCCACGCCTTGCCCAGCGCGTCTGCGATGGTCTTCATGCTGTGCACGCGACCCCCGACGTTGACGCCGCGCAGGAACGCCACGATCTTTTTGCTGCGGTTGGAGGGGTTCTTTTCCGGCGCTGGAGCTTCGGCGGCGGCTGTATGTGCAGGAGGCCGGACGTCCTCAACGACAGCAGCAGCAGCAGCAGCGGTGCTGGAGCGCGTGACTCGCTTGTTCTTGGGCTCCGGCACGGCCGGAGCCTTCCTCTTGGCCTTGGTGACCATGACGAGCTGCGGCGACTCTCCGAGTGGGACGCAGTGGCGATGCGAGTGGCTGCTTGGACCTCCTCCAAGCCATTTTCCTCTGCCAACCGCGAGCACGAGCACCCAAAGCGAATCCACGCGGGGCTAATCGCGTCCAGCGTCCACCCTCGTCCACCCTCGACCACCTCTGTAGTATCTGCAATACCTGTACTATCATATTTTATCAGATCTCACGACAACAACAGTGTCTGTATGTCCCGGCAAATGATCGCTGAATCACCCTCTGTACCATCACCCGTCCAAGCCAATATTCACCGTTGTTCCGCCCTGTAGCGGCCAACTACTAGACGCATAACCGAACGCGCCTCGAGGCCCGAAAGCTTCCTGCTTCAAGCTCTCTCTCTCTCTGCCGAGGCGTCGCCTTCGCCTTCGCGGGGCACACAGCACCAGCCCACACCCAATCTTCGCCGCTCGCTGCGACGCCATGACCACGGGCAGCACGCCGTCGGTGTCGTCGGCGGCGGCCACTGCGTCCTCCTCGGCCGACAACAACGCGGCGTCCGGCAACCCGCTGCACAAGTACATCTCGGCCAAGGAGGTGGCGCAGCACCAGGTCTTCCGCCAGCAGCACGACCTGCGGCGCTCCATCAGCTCCACGCAGTTCAGCGGCGGCCGCGAGACCGCGTCCAACCCCGCCGCGGCCGGCGCCACGGCCTCGGCCGGAGCCATGTCGGCGTCCAACAGCCCGCGCTGCTCGTCGCCCATGGCCGAGTCGCCCATGGCCGAGTCCATCCTCAAGGTCGTGCTCATCGGCGACTCGGGCGTGGGCAAGTCCAACCTCGTCATGCGCTTCACCAAGAACAAGTACATGCCGCACAGCGTGCAGACCGTGGGCTTCGAGTTCGCTACCAAAACCATCCGCGTCGGCGACCGGCGGCTCAAGGCGCAGATCTGGGACACGGCCGGCCAGGAGCGCTTCCAGTCGCTCACGGCCGCCTACTACCGCAACGCCGTGGGCGCCATGATCGTCTACGACATCACGAACCGCAGCTCGTTCGAGCACGTCACGGGCTGGCTGGCCCAGGTGCACGAGCACTCGCACGAGAGCCTCGTGCTCATACTCGTGGGCAACAAGTGCGACCTGGCCCACCTCCCAGAGAGCAGAGAGGTGTCCACACTCGAGGCGGCGAGGTTTGCGGCCAAGCACTCGATGGAGTTCCTGGAGACGTCCGCGCTGGACTCGACCAACGTCGTCGACGCCTTCAAGAAGCTGATCGTGCCGGTGGGGCGCTTGCTGTCGCCCACGGAGCCCAAGAAGATCGCGCGACTACCGACAGGATGGAGACGCGTGCTATCAAGGACCAGGCCGGGCGAGTATTCGTACGAGAACCAGTACACCAAGGAGCGGATCTCGTTCGCGCCCAAAGAACCGGCCAAGCCGTCGCAGCAGAGCTTCCGAGCGCCTGCGAACGGGTCCAAGAGCGGGTCCCCGAGCGTCGTCACGGTCACACGGGAGAGCCTGCAGAGGCAGCACCAGAAGGCATACCTCGCACAGAACCAGACCCCGCAGTGCGGAGTCTGCGCATTCAACTGCACCATAATGTAGTCATCGAGCAGACGATGGACGGCTTGCCTCTTGGTCATCGGGCCACGGGCAACCCGTTCGTTTCCCCTCCACCAAGCCCAACACAGTCAATTCCGGTCTGCGTGCTGGCCCAAGACGAGATCAACACAAGTCGACGAACTATGTGAAACAGTCGCAAGTGTGAAGATGAAGGATACAGGGTCGAATAGAAGCAGGCTCACTCGTTGGACATGCATTTTCAGTATAAGGTCGTGCTGCTGTGTGGGTAGCAGCGATCTCTTTGTCACCAAACGCGTTGGCAAACACCTTGGCGATAAATTAACTTGTTCCCTTGCGGCCGACTTGCCAGTAGCGATAATAAGCAGCATGAACATGGTTTCTTCACATTGTTTTCTCTATGTAGGTTCCATTCGTGATGGTTTCACTAACGACGCACTGCTGCTACTGCTGCACAGCATCATGACGCGCTATTTACTTGGAACGACGTGCCACCAAGAACGCGGCGGCGACGGTGGCAGCAGCAAGCGCAAACGTAGCCAGCTTGCACTCGGTGGGAGCGGATGCCCAGAGGCTGAAGCAGTTGCTGCAGGCCTTCTGGTTCTTCTTCGCGATAGTCTTGCGAATGTGCTCGGCAACGGTGGCGCTCGAGTTGTTGGCAACCGCTAGTCGGGTGGGGAGCGACTCGAGCGACTTCAGGATCGGGTGCTGCTGGATCTCAGTCTCAGCAACGCCAAGCGCCTTCGACACGACGGGCAGGAACTTGCCGTAGTGAGCAGTACCCACGACAACCACAGCCGAGTCGGGCTTATCGGCGAGCGCGTCCTGGCCGTAGTGCATGGCAGCAGCGGCGCCAATGGCGCTGTGCGGGTCGTAGAGGTAACGGTGCACCTTCTTATACTCGGCGATGGTGGAGCACACCTCGTCCTGCAGCACAGCGTACGAGGCCATCTCGTTCTGTGCCTTGGTGAGCAGCTCGCCCGAGATCGTGAGCTCGTTCGTCTGCTCGAAGCCCTGCATCCAGCCGCGCAGGACGTCGTGGTTCTCGCCGCTCAGCGCGAAGAGGTAGCGCTCAAAGTTGCTGGACACGCAGATGTCCATGGACGGCGAGATGGTGTGCTCGATGTCGCGGCGGTGGTACTTGCCCGTGGAGAAGAAGCGGTACAGGATGTCGTTCTCGTTGGTGGCCACAATGAGCTTGCCAACGGGCACACCCAGCTTCTTGGCGTAGAAGCCGGCGAGGATGTCGCCGAAGTTGCCCGTGGGCACCGAGAAGGCGACCTCGCCGGTGACGCCCTGCTCGCGGGCGCGGAAGTAGGCCCAGACGTAGTAGACGATCTGCGCCAGGATGCGCGCGAAGTTGATGGAGTTGACGGCGCCCAGGTGGTACTTGGCCTTGAACTCGGCGTTGGCGAACAGGTCCTTGACGATGGCCTGGCAGTCGTCGAACGTGCCCTTGACGGCCACGTTGTGGATGTTCTCGTCCAGCACCGTGGTCATCTGGCGCTGCTGGATGGCGCTCACGCGGCCCTCCGGGAAGAGGATGAACACCTCCACGTTCTCCTTCCCGCGCAGGCCGTAGATAGCCGAGCTGCCCGTGTCGCCCGACGTGGCGCCCACCACCGTGATCTGGTGCTTGGGGGCGCCCGCCTTGTTCTTGCGCTGCAGGAAGAACTCGAAGAGGTTGCCCAGGAACTGCAGCGCGATGTCCTTGAAGGCGAAGGTCGGGCCGTGGAACAGCTCGAGCACCAGCATCTGGTCCGTCACCTTGACCACGGGCGCCACCTCCTCGGCGCGGAACGTGCTCGAGTTGTAGCTCTTGGCCACGAGCGCGCGCAGCTGGGCGCGCGAGATCTCGCTCTCGTCGATGAACAGGCCCATGACCTCCACGGCCAGCTCCTGGTACGACAGCGACGCCCACTTGTCCAGCGCATCGGCCGGCAGCGTCGGGAACTCGCCGGCCTCGGGCACCAGCAGGCCGCGGTCGGCCGCCAGACCCGTGAGCACCGCCTGCTCGAAGCTGAGGCCGCGGACGCCGCCGCGCGTGCTACGGTAGTGCACCATCGTGTGTGTGAGAAGCAAGTAAGTAAGTGTGTGGGGGCTGTGGGGGTGAGAGCGCAAGTGGCCGCGTCAGTCCAAATCTGCGTGGCACGCGAGCCCTGGGAAACTTCTTGCAGTGTAGGCGCCTGGAATTGGCGTAACATTCGCGCGACATTCTGTACGTTGCGCAAACGGATGTTAATTAAGGTAATGTATCAGTTGTTTGCCTACAATCAGTTCCGTGCCTACGGGTTTTAGCACCTTCCTTGAGAGAGAGAGAAGGTACAAGTAGTCTATTGAACCTTAGTACTGGGAGGACAGCTTTAGCTGGCTGAACAGCCTAACGTGGTTTACTATTGTGGAAACCGATTAGATTGCCCGAGCGGATTAGCTGATAAAGCAGCGTTCATGAGAGGTTTGACTGGTACTAAATCGGGGATCCTTATGAATTCATATGGCATTGGTAAGGGTATAAATCGGTGTAAGGTTAATAAAATGGGGGTTGCCTCATTACCCGCCAGAAATACGACGAGCGACCACTTACCGCCACGAGCTGAGTGATTCGCGTACCTACTAACGAGAAATAGCATCGCGTGCATTAAATACACTTCTGTGAGCTTCGATGTGTACTGCTATCTATTTATCAAGTTCTGAAGTCATGTATTTGCGCTGTCATTTCTCGTCAGCAGTAGCGTTTGTCGGTTTTACGTTAAATCGGCCACCGAATGCCGTGTGGGTGTCGGACATTCGGGCTGATTAGCATGCAAATCAGCCGTCCCGGGCTTTGTAAGCCGTGGAAGCAGCTAAATCAGCTTGCCACATGGCGTTGTAGACACAAGTGACCGCTCTGTCAAATCAGAGTACAAATCTTAGTCTGTCGATCTAATTAGGAGGTCGGATTTAGCAAATCAGACCCGATTAAGCTTAATCATCTGCTTGCTTTGTTTGCTTCGCTGTTGCTTGCTCATATTTGCTCATAAATTGGTGCGAGGACCCTCAAAATTAAGCGTACAGACTGCTTGTATAAATGCTAGCGTTGTAGCATCGCTGCTCTAATATTGGTGTCGTCATCGACGATTTCGCATGAGGTGCTGGTGGGTCATGAATTGGTAAACCACGCTAACCAATTTTATTTCAGTGGCCGCCCCCCCAACTTTAATTGGCAAATGTCGCCTGAGTCCATAGTCCACAGATTATGGCTACCGTAACATCAAGGAGTTTGTACGTTTCGTGGCTGGTTGTTCCCATAATGTCGACCGTATCCGTACCGTAGCGTGTACCACACACTGTAGAGAGCAGTTCTTGAATTTATGAAATTTATTCGGAAAATCATAACTAGGATAGCTGCATTTTTTCGTTATAAGCTAACATTTACTCAAAATCATTGAAATAACAACTAACGGATTGCACTCTTTCCTGCGTCTGTAAATTGACTAAACCCCATGAATCCTTCTTGTGTAAATTTGTATAGCTGGAATGCATGTGTGGTGTAGTGATTTGGCGGTAAACGAGAATCGAGCTGGCGACCAAGCTTCAGTGGCGACCCGAGTCGTCGGGACATGTTCAGCAATGTTCGGCGGATGCTGATTGGCCATTCTGGACCGGTGCCGAAGACTCGTCGACACCCAAGTTCGAGATCCAGGACTTCAAGTACGATCCGAACCTACAGCGAACTTTGACCCGAGATCCGCACTTAAGACGACCGTTCGAGCCCCGGCCACTGCTCCAAGTCAGGGAACCCCTTCATCGTCCAATAGAGTCATCGAGAGGCCTCTTGGGGCGTCGAGGAGGCTCAGAAGGGTCGGTGGTTACTTAGGAAGATCCAAAACGGACGCGTTTATACTAGATATTTGTATTGAACCATAGGAAAGAGAAGATAGAACAGATAAGCCCTTTGGGCAACAATGACAGGACAGCTTTTCCTCCCAACCACTCAAGGAAGACGTCCGGGCTATCGGTGAGTTCCCGTAGCAATTGGATAAACCTGTTGGTAGGATTATGACTGTCGGTGGACGCGCCTGCTAGTATCGTAGCGTGCGTTTACCCGTGGTCAGGCCAAGAGTAGTGAAGTGTGGTGTAGGGAACATCAAGTTTTCTGTCACACTCCACGGCTGCAGTGGAGCAACGTACCAGGAGCCAAGTACTACTCGGCGGGATGCCGAGCTCAGTGGGCAAGAATGCGCTGGTGGACGACCGCTGAACTCGGCTGATGGTGTCAGAAACTCAAGGCACACCGGCCCCGACCTGGTGACACGTGGCAGGCCCAGTGATGAAGACCCAGCCGAGTTCAGGAAGGCACTGGACACGCTCAGCCGAGATCATGGGGAGTTCAAGCCGCCGAGCTCGGCTAAACGGTACCATGTACCGTCCGATACGGTAACCAGGCTCAATTGAGTCCGGGAGTCGCGCAGTCGAGTTCACGGGTCGCTCCGCCGAGTTCGCGGGTCGCTCCGCCGAGCTCACTGGGTTATCCGGCTCAGCCGAGTTCACCGGCTTATCCGGACACTTTATCCGGCTCAGCCGAGTTCGAAGAGTTATCCGGACGCCTTATCCGGACCAGCCGAGCTCAAGCGTCGCTGCGCTCAGCGAAGGGTCGGCCGAGATCCAAAACCACCCACTTGCATTTGGTATTTGTATAGGATCTTAGGAATAGTAGAGGCGCCCCTTCAGGGCGCCCGACAGAGATAACAAACAACAGAGCAGAATTTTCTAGCTCCACAACACGTGCACGCGCTTCCAGTAAGTCCCTGCACGGGCCGGATTATGTCTGCTGTCAGCACCCGAGAGGCATAGCTTGTAGGGTGTTGACTGGTAGCGCCAAGAGATTAAGGTCGGCCCGGGTTGGGCGCGTGTCTCGCCAAGCGCGAAGGAAAAGTCTCGCCACCGCTGCGAGCCGGTGTTCCCGTACATCCCGGGCACTGATTGCTGAGTCGAGAAGCCTTTGCTCTCGGCGACCCGTAAAATCCCGCGAGGGCCGTCGTCCGTCCTTTGGCGGAGGGCACGGGATTTCTAATTCCGGAGTCAGGTAACTCAGCTGGCTTCCGTGATTGACTGGCTTGGGGTACTTGGTCTCGGCGAGGACGAGACATCACTGTCCCGGAAGGGCCGAACCGCTGGGGGACATCTCAGCGCAGGCCAACAAGGGCCGACTAGCTCGGCTGTTGTTGTGTTTGTAGCTAGGGTGCCACATCTGACGATTTTGTGCGTGCTACTACACCACAACTGGTGCCGCGACCCGGGAGCAGGGTGGTTTGTTTTCGTTGGTACCAAGTCCACCAAGTTTCGAGTACTGAGCAAGATGGTCAAGGGGAGAACTTTGCCGAGCTGGGCCAGCCCAGCGACGGCTGGGGATTCGCTTCACACAAAGCCGAACTCAGCTGGCGGAAGGATCGCCGACATGACGATGGAAGCGGTCCGAACCGTTCGGTTTGGCGACGACTGCACCCAAGACCGAGGAAGAGATGGAAATATCGGAGATTATGATGAAGAATTGATGAAAGCCGAGTTGCTCAGCGGGGTAGCTGAGTTCTCGCTGCATGTTGGGCGCATGGAGAAACCTCGACGAGCCCAACAAAACCTCGCAGCCGAGCTCGGTGACGATGCGGACGACGACAGTCAAGCCGTCGCTCCAGGGGACCGTCCGCCCCTGATACAACGAGCGACGAGGGCATCCAGCGCGAAATGCCCGAGTTGGGATTCGATGCCGAACGTCTCGTGGGAAACCTTTCCACTCGACTAGGGGCAATCGAAGAAATGTGAAACCCGTCTGCAAATGGTGCAAGTTGCTGATGCGGTCTAAGGCTATTGCACCAAAGTGATGATCCGCCGACTCAGTGAAGACAGCAGGCTGGGTCGAGTCGAAGAATGATACTGCATCAACTGTATGGATTATATGAATTACATGATATCGAAATGGAGTGAGCGAAGATGGAGCTGGAAAGCAAGAAGCCCATTCGCCGGGTTCGTTGGAGTCGGCGCGAAGTCTCAGCCGAGTTGCCGAGCTGAGCGGTTAAGCCCAGCTGGTCTGACAACGACCCAGTGAAGAAGCTGAGGGAGGTGATGGTGCGTCTGCACAGATTGAGCGAGTCAGCCGTCGATGCCGAAGCTGTGTTGACTCGTCACTGGGTCCGTGAACACGCTACCCACTGGGGCACTGTGTGATATGCGGCGGTACGATCGACACCCTTGGGTACGACCGCCGGGACCTCCGACCAAGTCGATGAACGATCTTCCCGTTGTGCGCTCAAGCTGAAGTGGAGCGCAGGTGTGCTGACGCGGAGCTGTGCTGATATGGAGCCACGCTCAAGCAGGAAAGCCGAAGCGAAGTCAAGTTCGCACGATGTTCCAGTGAGGCCGTAATCACTCCGTGTTTACCGAGAGGCGGCTAGCCGAGTCGGTCGATGCGCGGCGGCGGTGAACAAACCGAAGTTGCAGCAAAGCTGGACTTGAGCAAAGCTCAGCGGAGGCACGCTGGGCAGGCGCGTCGCCGATAATGTCGACGTGCCAGCGATCTCGAACGGGAGCCGAGTTGATCCGTAGCTGAGCAGAAGCAGACACCTGCTTTGAAGATGGACTTCGACTTCACTCGATCCGACGTAGGGCTACCATCGAGTTTATCTGCGGTCAGCCTGAAGCCGAGTCGGTGAAATCGCCGAGTCACGGCGTCGCAAAGGTGTACCCAACATCCAAAGCTGGACTGAAGAGGAATGGATTCCACGCGGCCGCGGTCGTATTCACATTGAGCCAACATCAGCAGAGCTTGGTCAGGGGTCGAGCATAGCCAAGTCGAAACACCCCTTCAAAGCGCTGATACTTCTGACACGATGTGGGAAAGGATTTTTATCCGCACCCATGTCTGACCGCTGGGATGGGACGACCCTTCGCCTGACTGTGACTGGTCGCAGTGAACAGGAATCCAGTGACGTGGAGTGTGACATGTGGATAGTGGATGCGCATGGTGGATTTGGCGGGACCCGGTGCTTGCAGTAAGCATGGGCTCACAGGATCAGAGATGTGCCCACCGGATGAGCGCTCATATTCGGTGTGGAGTAACACATCCTGTCCGTCCGCCAACTTCCCTGACCGCAGGATAAGCCTAAGGCGCGCAAGTGCAGCCAGTGAACGTATCCTGGCTGCTGCCTGCATTGGCTCCGTCAAGACATCGGACCAACCCCCAAGTTCACCATGCCCACCATGCTCCCATGCGCCCAAGACCTCGCTGGACAAAGTACACTGTTTGCCGGACTGGATCGTGGTGCACCCGGTAGCGACGCACCGGATGCCAAGGTGCCGTACCGAATGAAGCCGGACCGGATGATCAATTCGGTCTGACCCCTGGTGCCCATACTGGATCGTGACCGCACCACCAACAAGTCCAGTACTTCTGTGTGTGTTGCAGCAATCCAGGACCGGATCGACCAAGAACGTCAAGCGACACAGGATGGCTCACGTGATTAGACGCAGAGGTCCAGTGCGGATTTGATGAGACGCCGTACCCACGTACCTCTGTCGCCAGATGATGAGTGTTGCCGAAGGAACGTTGACGTCGACAAGTTGCCCGATAACCAAGCCAAGTCAAGCATACCCAAGCTCAGTGCAAGAAGATCGAAGTCCCGTGCACAAGGTCGAAGCATATCCAAGACAAGTCAAGTATAGTGAAACCTTTATTAGAAGTCAGTGAAGTGAAACAGATAGCTAGCCAGACGTAAGATCAAACAGAAACCAATTTGCCGAGAACACGCGGACATCTTTCTTCGGGCTGGGAATTCCCCTTGACATTGACGTCTTCAAGAGCTTATACGTGGGATCCGCCTTCGTGCGATCTTAAAACGGAGGACGTTTCAAGGCCTCACTGGTGTTGCGAGCACTGGTGTAGTGGGGACTCAAAGGTACCAAGGCAAAGTCGGCAGGGACTGGGGTGTCGCGCCCTGGAGTGATCTGTGAGAGCTTTATTTCCAATTTGCGTGCTCTATCCGGGCATCCATTTCATATTCCATCCTGTGTGTCTTAGGCGGTAGAGGTAGTCACCCCCGAGACTGAATTGATTGACTACTGTGTGATAGGATTGACTTATATTTTGTATTGTTCCCTCACTCTGTGAGGGTGGTGCGCGTAAGTGAGTGTGCATCCAGGGTTGACCAGTGCCTTGGGTGACGGCTCGTAAGTTGAGTGGCGTATAGACCCCCCACCCAAGGGTCTTAAAGAATAAGTGGTGGCTGTATATTTTGTGACGTTTAGCTCGGCATTGTATTTCTGTGTGTTGGTTATACTGAATTGTGGATCTGACTGTGGTCCCTTCGATTCGGTCTGACTTTCTGTTCATTCGGTGTAGTTTGTTTCAGGAACACACCCAGCAGACTCGATTCTGTATTTACAACAACTCACTCGGTGAAGTCCGGTCCGCCAAAGGTAAACGATGCCTATAGGGGTTGACACAAGGACACACGCCAAGTCCAAGCGATCCTCCCGGCCCCCGGTTCACATCCTGTGCTCCGAGGACTATCGGATTGCAGCGGATATCTCTGGTACTCCGAACCGATTCGGTCCGGCATAGTGCGCTATACACCTGGACGATCAAGGCGTTCACCCGCCTCGCCTCAGCTGGTGCGCGTGCCCGGATTTGGTTGCCTAGGATTTCACCGCGAGTTGTTTGTTTGTATATTGATTTGGTCTTAAGGGGTGTTTCTACTGACTGCCTGGGCTAACAGTTTGGTTATGACTGGAAGGAAGGAAGCACGTGAAGGTGGACGCAGAGGCGGACGCGGTGAGGCGTCGCGTCAGTCGCGTCGAGGACAAGGGCTGCCGCCGGAGGAGCACAAGGCCCTGGACGACGTTGTCCGGGAGGCTCGGAAGGCTGGCGCGGAGAAGCGCAAGGCGGCCCTGGAAGAGAAGAAGAAGGCGTCGGCGGCCGATCAAGATCAAGCGGCCCCGGAGTCCTCCGTTCTGGATGCGCACCAAGCAAATCAGGATGAGGTTCCGGAGGCGGATTCGACCGGGTCTGTGCCGGCCGGCACCGAATGTGTCCCAGACCTGGTGACGGGACTGGATGAGGGTGAGTCCGCACAGAATGATGAACCCGCCCAGGCGTCTGTGGGAGGTGCCGATGAGGTTGAGCCCCCGGCTGAGGATCGAGTTTCGGACTCTCCCCAGCCGGATGATGAAGTCGAGATTCTGGACGAAGCCCCGACGATCAAGCACGAAAACCCACTGTCGACTGTCCAAGAAGACGGCGTACTGAATGACGAAGCCGAGATCCGGTCTGCGCTCGCGCAATCCAGTCCGGCCGCGACCGCCCAAGCTCCCGCGCTCAAGATTGAAGCCCAATCCAGTCCGGCGCCCTCGGATTCGCGAGGACCCGACGAGACCAAGACTCAAGTGAGCGAGGCTCAGGCGAAGGCGTACGTGGCCGAACAAGTGCGTCGCTGGGAGCAGCATCGTGAACGCGCTACCGTCCCGCTCAAGGTGGAGTACGCCTGGCCCGAGGCGGCACCCGACTTCACCGAATGGTGGACTGCCGCGCTGGCGACGTCGAAGTACCTGTCGGACCGAATGGTCATGGCGAGTCAAGACGCTGCGTGGATCGCGGAGCTTGGTCCGGTACGGCTGGAGCTGTGCCTGGCACAGGACGTCTCCGGCATCGTGATTCCGCCGAGCATCCTTTCGCCGCGCGAGTGCGTTGCGCTCATCCAGTCTCTCCTCTTCGCTGCCGGTTTCAGGTTTCACAACCTGATCCCGATGTGGTTCCAGTCGCAGTCGTCCAGAGTCGCACCGAGTCTGGTGCGCTCTGTGGTCGAGGACGTCCAGCATTTCCTCGCGTTCGAGCTGATCGAGTGGCGCGAGTTGGCATCCGGTGTGCCCTTCAAGATCGTACTGGGTGCGCCGGACGTCCAAGACCAGACCGAGTCGAACGTGGGAAACTCTGGATCGACACTGTCGCAAGCTGCGCGAGCACCGATCCTGAACTACCATGCGGAAGACAACGACGGAGATCTATTGATGTCGGATTACGAAGCTGGACTATTGGGTCGCGAGTTCGTCCTGCGCCTACGAGTGGCCGGACTCCGGAGGACACGATTCATCTCAAGCATGCGGCCTTAGGGACCCCACGCGAGGACTACCTGCGTAAGTGACGACTCCTCTCGCTCCACGCACGAATTGCAACACCAAAGCCACCGCTGAGTTTCCTAGGCTCAACAGATCCTCGATGCCAACCCCCTTGCAGATTGAGACTCGTCCGTTTTGCCCGACGAGAACCTGGTCCGAATCGCGAAGCGTTTCTTCTACTCGCCCGGCGGCTCCAAGGTGTCTGGACGATTTTCATCATGACCTATCAAGGTCGGTCCCGACTCCCTGCCGCGCCGTTTGAGGGCTCACTCCATGCCCCAAGTCGTCTGGAAGACTTTGTGTCAAGGTCGGTCAGACCCATCCAGATGATGACTTGTCACACTTCGTGACTGCTTCGCAATCCCACTGGTGATCAGCTCGCCAGCCAACTCCTTTATCGCCCGCAGCAGAACAGCCAAGCCCAAGCTCATCCAAGCCGAAGCCAGACAAACAAGAACCCAGCCATTCCGCCGCAAACTTCCGGAATCGGCCGTTGATCATCTCACGTTGTTCTCGTCGACGTCTCGAGTACACCAAGATGCTTTACGCCGCCATACGTGCGTTTTTTCGGCTGCTCACCGAATACCGTTAACCCATGGCGGAGCTCTCCCGGTGCGACGAACTGTCTTAGTTCCAGGCACAGACGTTTCCAGCCGACCACTCCCCCGGTCCGACCGTACTGCGTCAGCGACTCTGAAGCTGCAGCCACCTTTGTTGTGTGGACATCTGCCTCCCCCCGCTCACCCGGGCAGGAATCAGACTGCGCTTCGTCGTCTCATTAAATTCGCACGCCCAGGCCGAAGCCCCGACGCTGATACTCGTTTCCAAGTTCTTCGACATCATGACATCTCCAGGTTGGTATTCTGTGTCCCCCTCTCATCCCAGGGCGGAACTCAGGCCGCAACTCGAAGAATCTCTCAAGAACACAACGTCCGGACCGAAGTCAAGACTACGTTCTTCAACGACTGCTACAACACGCTGCGCCCCC
Source organism: Phytophthora sojae (assembly GCF_000149755.1). NCBI lineage: Eukaryota > Oomycota > Peronosporomycetes > Peronosporales > Peronosporaceae > Phytophthora > Phytophthora sojae. The sequence continues at coordinate 4,246,936 of NW_009258117.1, forward strand.
CGTAAGGTTGAAGTCTACATCCAGCCCCCATCCCCCTCTCGCCGGGACAGGAATTGGAATATACTACGCAAGCTCGCAATCAAGATCAACGGATCAGTGCCCAAGACCGAAGTCCTGGACCCATCTCCACCAGGTTTCCAGCCGGGGTTTGTACCCCCAGACATCCAGAGCGCACTGGACCATGCATCGCAGGCCGGAAGCTGTTTTTTAGAGAGGAGGTCTCCTCTATATACGCTAGCCTCTTGCGGAGAATTCTCCCCGCGTTCTACATATTTGCTACTTTAGGTTTGGAATTAAGTCAATGTAATCAACATTCCCAGCACGTCTCCGATGTCGACGCTGTAGGCGCATGAAGTGGCGGCCGCCATCGAGAGCGCCCGCGCCGAGGCAGCGCGCCTGGAGCACGAGCGCGCCGCCGCCGAGTTCGCCGAACGCTGGAGACAACAGGAAGCGCAAGCCGAAGCCGAACGAACCCGATGGGTCGAAGATGTGCAACGGGGACTTAACGCTCAACTGGATTTATTCCAAGAGAAGGTCCACCAGATTGAAGCTGAGCGGGAGAGGGAGCGAGAATCTTCCCGGAACATTCAGCGGTTTCAGGCCCACCAGTTACACAACCTTCGTCCAACACGCCAGGAAAATTTAGCGGCTCAAGCAACATCGGGATCTGATTCGGTGTCGCATGTGAAGACAGAGACCGGGCGTGAGACATTGCACCCAGTATCCAGTGCGCCTATCCAGTCTGGTCAGGCGCCCATCCAGTCTGCGACGCCGCGTACCGACGAGCTTCTAGCAGCCCAACTTCAGGCGACGATCGACAGCGTTCTCAAGGCGAGAGCAGCCACGGGAGCCAAGGCGCGCGCTGGTCAAGCTGCGCCGGCGAAGGACAAGCAGGATGCCCCCGCGAAGGACGCGAAGAAGGTGCCCGTGAAGCAGGAGCCTGCCAAGGATGCGAAGGACACCAGGTCAGGACCGCGCAAGCGTTCATCCGGTGGGCGGAGTCGCGGAAGTGGCGACCCCTCCGGATCCGACTCGGACTCGAGCTCTGATGACGGCTACGACGAGGGCTACAGCTCAAGCGACTCCGACGACTCGCTCGCGAACGTGCCCACGCACTCCACGTCGGTGACGACGAAGGACGGCAAGACGGTGATGAACTTCCGGCCGTACGTGAACTCAAACTCACTCGAAGACTTCGACGACAAGGCGTCGTACCATGAGCGGACACGATGGTGGGAGCGATTCCTCACCTTGACCGTTCAGGGTGGTTGGACGGACAGCATGAAGGTGTACGAATTACGCCTGAAGCTTCCTACATCCGCTCGCCACTGGCGTGCACAATTGCCGAGGCATGTACGAGGCGACTGGACCCAGCTATCCCATGCGTTCAAGCGCAAGTACTGCCGGTCCCGGATGTCCGACTCGGAGAGGTACTACACGATCGAGCAAGGACGGACTGAATCGGCGCTTGACTTCTTCTACCGACTGAATGCGGCCGCCTGCAAGGCGAATGTGGAGTTCAAGAAGTCATCTAGGACGCGTGAGATGCACATCAAGCGTTTTATCCGGAAGCTGACCGAGTCGAAGCTTCGATCCAGTCTGAAGAGCCAGTGTCTACACAGCATCGACGACCTGGAGTTCATTCTGCGTCAATACGAAGACGATCACCAGGACAGCGGACGTGAGAACTCGGCATCCAGACCACGCGACTTCCGCGCGGGCAACGTGCATCGAGACCGCGAACGCGAGCGATTCAGACCGAAGGGTCCTGGCCGCGCATACGTCGTTCAGAGCGAGGATGAAAACCACTCGATCACCTATCCATATTAAAAATTAACACGAAGAGGATCGTCATGTGCGTTTCCAAGACGAGGTGGATGAACACCGAGTCGAGGTCACACCAAAGCACGACTCGGTCCCTCCTGCCTCGACACGACCGGTGGATCCCGACCTGGTACCGCCAGTGCTGGATGAAGGTGTACTACGTGACGCAGTGTTCAGGGTGATGACGGGCTCAGGATGGAGACCGCCGCCACCTGGCCAACAGTCAGGGGCGTCTCGATTCGGTCAGCCCTCCGCGCCGCAGTCGCCGAGAAGAAGAAATCCTGATTGGAATGAATTCTGTGAGAAGTGCGAGAGGCCTGGACACCGACAGGAGAACTGCTGGATAGACATCGTGTGTGATCGCTGTCACCGACGCGGACTCCCGATGCGCGTGTGCAAGGTCAACCCGTGCAGGATTTGTGAACGATTTCATGAAGGACCGTGTGAACTTATGAAGACCATCGAAGCACTGAAGAAGCTGGCACCAGATGGAGCACTGAAGGACATAGCGAAGAACCTACTGGATCAGCTATTAGATGACAAGGCGAATTCAGGGGGGCCGTTAAACCACTAAGCCCGCTGGGTGGGGACCCAGTACGCGCCGGGCTGAAGGCCCCTGAATTGTGTGTGTTAGCCTACGTCGGACCAGAGCTGAGGATCAGCCACCAAGATAACTAAAAATGCATGATTTCTCTGAGCAACGATGACCCGATTCAGCCTGACCAAGTTGATGATCGTTCTGGATTGAGCCGTTCCGAATTGCGAGCACCGGATGGACCGACCGAATTTCGGCTGGAACCGGGTGAGCGATATGGATGGTGAGTTGATCATGAGCCAGACAAGGATTCGCATGAGGTGGCTACGGTACATGGCGCAGTGAACGACTTCCGCTTGCAGATTTTGTTGGACACCGGAGCGTCGGTGAGTATGATCAGTTTGGATCTTGCGCGTAGACTCAAGATCAAGCTCAACCGGCATAAACAGATCAAGGTGTCCGGACTGGGTGGCAAAACCACTTACATCTCTGCTAGCACGCAAGTCAAGATCACGCTCGGATCGAGAGTGGTGTACGTCATGGACATCTGGGTTGCGAATATCGGTGAAGGTGTGGACGTGCTATTGGGTATGAACTTTATGTTCTGTGCCGGCGTTCGGTTGTGTGTACGAGAAGGACTTCTGCAGTTACCGGATGAAGAGCCTGTGCTCATGTACGGGGACAAGGTGCAACGCCGACAAGGAATGAGGTTGCCAATCCAAGCACCAGAGACCCTGTACCTTCGACACGGTGAGGAGGCTGTTGTGCGCATCTGGTTCGGCCAAGCCAACCCACAGCGAGAAGTGGTGTGGGCTGGACGTGGTGATCGCTGGGTGACCAAGATCGTGTACGGAGCGAAGTCCTGGCCCGAGGCAGTCAAGGTCGTAAACATACAATCTCTGGATCGTGGCCGGGACCACGCTGGCCTACATTGTGGAGTATGGATTCTTCCCGACCGTAGGACGGTTCGTCCGTCCAGGATCGAGGGCATACAAGGAGTGGCAGGTGATGATCTACGAGAACACCTTGTCCAAACAGGGTCAACTGAGGGAACAACGTCGGCTGCAAGCACTCTGGGATCGTGAACCGCCCGCCGTGGAGCCTGCGAAGTACTCATGGCCGACCAAGTTGATGCTACATCCACATCCGGACGGGAAGAAAGACGTGACGTGTTTCACCTCGGTGTTGCAGAATCCGGTGACCGAGTCGGACAGGATCGTGGAACTCGGTGAGGATCCGGTCGTGGAGGACCTGGTTGAGAAAGAACCGAGCTTCAAGCGCATAACACCGCTGACGAAGGAACCAGAGACTGATCCGACTGTGAAGTCTAGTGCGACTCCGGGTGGTGCTGAGGACTTCACCAGTGACACCGAATCGGATGACGAAGAGTTTTTCGAGGCTGTCGCACCGGATGAGGATGTTGCACAGGATGGAGATGACGAGGACTTCTTTGACGCGGTTACACCGGATGAAGACGAAGTGTCGGAAGACGCACCAGATGTGACCGACGAGGATGTCTCCGACTTACCATCCGGTATCCTGCCCTGCACTCCGGTGCAGAAACTCAAAGAAGAGTACGAGCGGGTCATGCGACTAAGTGTGGAGGAGTTGGACATTGAACCAGCCGTGCACATTCATGAAGGGAGCGATCTGCTCTCCCAGCTGCGAGACCAACTCGCACTCCTCCCGGAGGTGCAGGATTTAAGTCCCGAGTGCGACATTGACAAGGCTGATGTTGGCGAACCTGGCGTGAGCACGCCGGATGACGAACACCGATTACGTGGCATCCTGAGGTGGGTGCAATGAAATATGAAAATGTTATTTTATTTAATTATGATTTAAATTATAATATATTATATCAATTTAATAAAATAATATTTCAAACTCTTTTAGAAAAAATAATTTAATTAAAGGTCGTCCAAATAGTTTTACCTATTTTTCAATCTGTTCATGGTTAGATCACTCAGTTTCGGGTCTTATTTGTATAACTAAAAAGCTTTTTAAAACTTGATTTATCTACGCCTACTTTATTAAACCACCTGTGTCGGTTTAGGGTACGGTTTTTAATTAAAAAAGCTATTTCCTGAAAAATTAATAAAATTTTTGTCACTTTTTTATAAAAATTTAATTTAAAAATTATCCCATCAAAATTTGCTTTCGTCAAATCTTTCTTAGGGGCCGTTTCACTCTATGGGATGTTCCATCACCTGCCCCAGCTCGCGGAGTCGTTTGCGATCTGGATGTGGGAGACGCTAAGCCTGTCACACAGAGGGCACGCTCGGTCGCGCCACACCTTGCGATGAAGGTGTACGAGTTGCTGAAGGAGTTGTTGGAGACTGGATTGATCGAGACATCTACGTCACCCTGGGCGTCACCGATCGTGATCGTGCTGAAGAAGAACGGGGTCGACATCCGGATGTGCATTGATTACCGGATCGTGAATGGGTTCATCCAGTTGTCCAACTATCCTCTCCCGCTCATTGACGACCTGCTAATCGGGTTCGAGAGCGCGATGTGGTTTATGAGTCTGGACATGGCCAGCGGCTTCTGGGCGATCAGGATGAAGGAGCGAGCCAAGCTCATCTCGGCGTTCGTGTCGACATTCGGTCACTACCAGTGGCGACGCATGCCGTTTGGTCTGAAGAATGCTCCCCTGGTGTACCAGCAGATGCTCAACAACTGTCTGTGGGGCTTTGTTCGACTACCACCTGGTAAGGAAGCTCGGGGGATCAGGACGTACTGGATTATCTGGGTTTGAAGCCGCAAGAGGACAACGTCGCAGGGAGCGACACCGGATCGGATGACGAAATCCTGTCTGACCGACGTCTACCCGCGCTGACAGACCAGATGACTGTGTTCCAACGTAACATCCCGGCGCCGATGCAGATGGGCCCTGTCCTAGGACGGAGCTCGTACATTGACGACATCGCGCATGGGGCGCCTACGTGGGATCAACTTTGCATCGATCTGGATGCGCTACTGTTTCGGTTGCGGTATTGGAACATCTCTGTCAGTCTACAGAAGAGTGAATTCGGTAAGCGCTCGATCCCGTATCTCTCTCATGAGATCAGTGCAGAAGGACTCAGGGCGACGCCGAAGATCGCTAAGGGCGTACTGGATCAACCATTCCCGTCTATTCTGAAGGGGATCCAGTCCTTCCTCGGCAGTCTGAACTACTACCACAAGTTCATAGAGGATTTCCCGGTGGTAGCTGCAGTCCTGTACGAGCTGAGCGACGACCAAGTGCGATCCGGTAGGGACTTGTCGAGGGCGAAGGAAGCGTTCGAGATCCTGAAGCGGAAGATCGTGTCGACCCCATTGCTACGTCATCCGGACCGGACCAAGCCGTTCGTCATCATTCCTCACGCGAACCAGTGGGCAGCCTGTGCAGTCCTCGGTCAAGAGCATGACGGACTGATTCAGCCCGTCCGTTTCACGGGGCGTGTACTGAATGACTCGGAAGTCCGATATCACGTTGCGGAGAAGGAAGTCATCGCGATCATGAGAGTACTGGATGTATTCAGCACGATCCTGGAAGGATGTTCGATAATCGTGTACACCCGCTATTCGGTACTCAAGTGGGTGATTCAGTCCAAGTCGGCGGATGGACGTTGCGTACCATGGGGCGTCACTCTTTCCCAGTGGGACCTGGAAGTTCGCCGAATTCAGCGAGATGAAGACGGTCTAGCCGCTATACTCGGTGCGGGTATCATCCCCCGAGAGCACTTGGACCGGATCGCAGAGTCGCTGATTCCAGCCAAGGGCGGGTCAAGCCACCACCGGTGGTGAGCATGGAAATGTTGGTCGCTGACTTTGAGGGGATTGTGTTAAGCTTCGATGGAGCAGCCAAGACGTCGACTCGCCAAGGAAGCTGCGGATGCATCCTGTGGAGCCTGCCTGGTTGGAGCGTACTGGATGCACAAGGTTTCATCCTGAGTGATGTCACTGTGAACGATGCAGAATATCACGGCTTACTGAATGGACTGACCATGGCACTGGATCGGGGCGTTCAAGACCTGATCGTCTCGCATTGTGATACAACAAGTCCAAGGGCTGATTAACTGCAACCAACCCAACCTTCAACGACATCTGGCTCGGTGCAAAACTCTGGAAGGACGATTCAGTACGCTTCGGCTCGTTCATGTGAAACGTGAATACAATTCGGCCGCGGACTACCTGACCTCCAAGACGCTGGCGCTGGGTATCACGTGGACTGTCCAGGATGAGGAGGAACGAATCCATCTGCAGCGAGTGTCAAAGATCCACGAAAAGCTGATGAAGCCAGTGGTTGTGGCGCAGGATGTGAGTGAGGGAGTTCAGGATGCACCAGATGGATCGGCTGCTAAGAAGGTGGTGACACCGGATGTGGGGTCACCAGACGATGTCGGACAGGACCCCGGTTCTGCTCCGTTACCTCACTGTGCTCGAGTCATGGCGGTCCTGACCAGATCGAGAACACAGGAGCAGACAGAGTCGAGTGGCCCATTGGGTCCGTTGGAGTTGCAAGCCGAGAGGTGGCGCAGGATTAAGGCACACCAGGATCAGGATGAGTTCATTTCGGAAGTCAAAGCGTATCTGAGTGGCGACCTGGATCGATTCTCTCCGAGGCGGCTTCGCAAGATCGCGAAGCTCTCAGAATTGTTTGCACTGGATGCCAGAGGCATCCTGTATCGACTCGCGCGGACTACTCGAGATCGACCTCGGGACGTACAGGATGAGCCACGTCTTGTGGTGCCACAAACCCTGCACGCTGACTTGCTGCATTACGCTCACGAGGCCTTTCAAGGTGGACACCAGGAAATTACCCGCACCCACGAGCGGTTACGCTCCGAGTTCTACTGGCCCGGCATGTATGCCGACGTGGGACGTTTCGTGAAGAAGTGCGTTGACTGTGCAAGTGGAAAGGGGCGACCTCCCAACCCTGGACCGTCACCTGGTAACATCGAGCCCAGGCGCCCGTTTGAAGTTGTGTCGATGGATTTTGTGACGCACATGCCCAAGTCGGCACGAGGGAACACCTTCCTACTGCTTTTTCAGGATTCATTCTCTGGTTACGTGATGTGTAAACCCATGTCGTCTACTACGGCACAGGATGTAGCAGAGGCCTATGAAGAGCGAGTCTTCCGGAATTTCGGTGCGTCGTCGATGATCAGACACGATCAAGACCCACGTTTCATGAGTGAGGTCTTCACTCGGTTTCGGGAGCTACTCGGCAGTCGTCAGCGCGCCACGTTGGCATATCGTCCTCAAGCGAACGGCCAACAGGAACGTTCGGTGCAGACCGTCATCCGGAGCGTCCGCGCTTACATCGCTGAGTCTGACCAGTCTGACTGGGACGATCACGCTGAGCGACTGATGTTCGCCCTCAACACCTCGTTCGACGCGACCCGATTGGACACTCCATTCTATCTGGTACACGGTTGGGATGCGCAAGGCACGGTGTCGGCGATGTTAGGACCGAAACCATCCAGTGTGCCTGAACGCACTGCGTACGAGTGGCGTCGGAAATTTCAGCGCGACTACAGCTACGCAATAGCCTGTGCCGAGGACCTCCAGAGACAAGCGAAGCGAACACGATCGGAAGAACAGACACGCAAGTGGAGAGAATTGTCCGAGACACTGAAGACAGGATTTGAGAAGGGTGATTCGGTATGGCTCTACATCCCGAAAGTCCAGACCGGATTGAGCCTCAAGCTGGCTCACATGTGGCATGGGCCGTTCAGGATCGAAGAGGTATACGATGACTTCAGAGTGAAACTCAAGATGGAGGACACAGGATATCGTGTTAACCCCTGGGTACACATCAGCCGCCTCAAGCCTCGCGCTCTGTTTCCGAAGCGACCTACCGCGGAACTCGATCTGGATGATGACAACGACTTCGATGCAGCCCTGCTGCCCGAGGCCAGCTGGGAGCTGGACGAACGGAATGATGAGTACGAAGTGGAAAAGATTCTGGACCTCCGGTGGGCCAAGCGCACTCGTACTTCCAAGAGATTCCGCGAGTACCTGATCAAGTGGATACGACGATCCTGAGTGGTTACCAGTGACCAGGCTCAATTGTGGTGCGCTTCTGTATGAATTCAATCAGAGTGCCCGTGCTAAGGCCAGGTTCCAGTCTATGCAGGCTGGTGATGACCACCCCAGTGTCTAGTACCGGATTGAACACTCGATCCTGACCGCCGACGTGTGACCTGACTGAAACTGAATGTGATATTGATTGTGAACTGTCGACGCTGAATTTGTGGAGAATTCGAGTGGAGTAGTGGAAAAATGAAGATACCGACTGAATCGACCAGTGACTGCGCCCCTGAATGGAGTGAGCGACAGAATGACGAGCAGACGGAACGAATGACATAAGACTAAGACGAAGGAGTGAGGTGATGAACGTGAATGGCATGACATTGTGGAGATTAGCTTGTGGCTACACCGAGTGTGCAACTAGCTACGGTGATCAGCGCAGACCCAGTTGTTGGCACGCTCATCGGGAGACAGAAGCATTTTCCGGATGTGCGCCGGACGATCCGCGATGATCCTATCGAGGGTCCCCCCTGTCCACTGGATGTGAGCCGGTTCTTCGCGATCCAGGATTTCGAGCTGCTCGGCCATCGTGTACGGCTTCCCATCCGGTTTCTTCTCGGACTTGTCAAACAGGATCCAGGGACAGACCTTCGCAGGATACACCCAGATGCCTGGCTCGTACAGAATCGTCTTCGGGGCTCCTGCTTTCAGAAGTTCGGTGATCAACTCGGCGTATTTCTTGATGGCAGGATCATGCAGACCCTTGCGTTTCTTTTTCTCCTTCACCCCATACGACGAGTCCTCCGGATACGTCACCCAGTGTCCCGCGTACCAGATGACCAGCGCGTTGTCCTTCATGAACTTCACGATTTTGGTCAGCACGACGTGGACCTTCACTCCCAAGGCGTAACGCTTGTGGAAGAGGAGGTTGATGACACGACGCTTGTACATCCGCTCGCCCGGTCGGGTCTCCATGATCGCCCGGTACTCGTCCACATTGAAGCGATCCTTGAGTGGCCCCGTCCCGCCGTTGTGGCTCGGTGCGTAGTCAGGGAAACCTGCGGACTGGTAGACGGCGTAAGTCGTACTGGGTGCAAAAGTGGTCAGGATGCCCTTGTGGCGCCACGAAGTGATGCCTCGACCCGGTTCCTCGATCACAGTCAGCTCTTCAGGAGTAAGATCTTTCATCTCCTTGCGAGCGAGTGGAGACTTCTTGCGTTCATCACCAGGTCGAGACTTCTTGCGTTTCTTGCCAGATCCAGTGGTGGCTGAATCCGATTGAGATGACACCGAACTAACCCTGCGCTTGGGACGACGAGTCGACGGCAAAACGAGATCCGGTGCAGCGTTGGCGTCCGGTACCTCCGTGTCATCCTGCTGTGCTGCTGCCTCACGAGCTTCCATCCGGTCGATCTTGGCTTGAGCCTCCTCGCTGGGTTCCCAGTTGCCATCACGATCCTCGTTGTCAACGTCCTCTTCGTTCTCGTCCAAGAGCAGCTCACTGTCATCTTGTGTGGGGTCCATCTGGTCGGGCCACCGATCCGGTTCGAGGCCATCCTGTGCGTAGCGATCCAGTATGCTCTCCGCGCGGAGGAAGTATCGTTCTGGCACGTAGGTTGTCCAATAAGCCTTGTCCAGTTGGTTCCAGTACATCATCTGAGCCAGCATGCAGGACAGATCGTAAGGATGGAACAGGTGATGGGCCATTTCGTCACTGTTCAACAGAGTCGTGGCTTCCGAGTACGTCAATCCAGTCCGCATGGCCAGCTGAAGATCCGTCCGAAGCTTGCGCCACACAACGGGAAGCCCGGCGAGTGAAGCGCATGCAAGGTTTTCATCGACTGAATATTCTTGGTCCATGGGGCGCGCATCTTCCTCGTTGGATCCCAGGCTATGGGGCGATTCACGACCCGAGCCACCGCCTTGTGACGACGCTTGCCGCCACTGGATCGACGTTCTGACGAGGAAGTCTTACCGGGTGGAGCCTCGCCTGTGACATCCACAATAGTGACGCGCTTGCCCCGCGACCCTGTGCTGCCCTCACTCGATTCAGACCCGTCGTCGCCCTTCTCTTCCGTGTCGGTATCGCCGTCGTGTCGGAACTCGAACGGCCCGGGATCGGTGAATGCGTCATCTGCAGAGGTGACTGAGATCAGAGTCTGCCATTCGGTGGGGGGCGTGGTACCGGATCGGTGGTGCTTGAGCAATTCCTCCAGACGCTTCCAGTTGCCAGTCACCTTCGTCTGGTTCCTGTTAAGGAAGTTCATCATGCGGTCGACGTTAAAGACCTGAGACTCGAGGGACTCGACCCACGTACTGGATGTTTTGAGCTTGAACTCCAAGGCAGCAATTCGGTCTCGTAGCGCTTGTTTCTCGACCTCGTGTTCCGCCATGAGTTTATTGAAGTCCGCCCGGTACCGTGCCGCTGTTGCCTCTTTCGTCCCTTTGAGGTCATTGAAGACAGCTCTCCATTGTCCCTGCAGCCGCGTGACGTGAGCCTCGAACTGGGAGCTCTCCTTCTGGGCGGTCAACAGCTTCTCGATCGTGGACGACCCGGTCGCCTGCATCTCCCCGCGAATGGTCCGGTACCGGATCAACAAGCGGCGCATGAACGTAGTCATACTGAATGCACGCAGTGCCAGATCGTGAGGATCGTAGACCGACAAGATTGATGCCAGCTCACGACGCATGTGGACAGAGTCGAGCAGCGCCTCCAACTCGGTCGGACTGGGTGGTGGCCCGGCACGAGGTCGAAGAAAGAACTCGTTCACGTCCTCGGCCTCGCCCACCAGCTCATTCAGGTCCGCCAGGTCCGTCGCTGAGAAGCATTCCATCGTGGTGAGCACTTCGAGACCAGCGTATCCGTCACGCATGTAGCGGTCGTCTTCGAGGTGACGCATGTGAGCAGGAACCCCAACGAAACGAAACGCGCCATCCGGTGCATACCCACTCGGTGCCTCCCAGCTTGCGGTCATGCCCGGACTGGATGGTGGCGCAGGATTGCGTCACGCCGGAAGGCCGCTACCCGCAGGCATGTTGAGCGCCTCGACCACGGACAGGACTCGCTCAGGAATGCTGCGTTGCTTGGCTGCCAGACACTCTTCCATCGTGTCGCCCTCGGTCTTCAGGATGCGCCCACTGTGTTCGTCGCTGTTATTGTCAGACGCCTCCGACGGCGCCTTGCTGTGCGAGGGATCGTCCTTGCCGTCAGCGCTGGACATCTCGACGTCGCCATCAACTTGATTGACGCCGCCAGAAGACGTGCGCTCGCCGCGCGCTTCACCGGCGCCTCCGCCTGAGCCCGAGTTGGCACCCGCAGCGCCCTCTCCAGCTGGAGGGGCGTGCGGAGGTTGTGCCGGGCCCGGCAGTCCGCTGCCAGGCGTCCCCGCATTGTCGCCGACCTCTTCCATGGCGGTGATGAGTCTCGCGATCGAAAATGGATTGTGACGTGAAGCCGGCTGCTCCCGACGGTTTGATTGTGATGTGTGGAGACTTGCTACGGAGACGAGACGATGGCTAACTTGAGCTCTGGGAAAGAGCCTTTCAACGGTTATGCGATTCGGTACCCCCTTCCATCCGGAGTGGGATCCATCGTGTGTAGGTCTGTTCATGTCCTGTCACCTCGGTGGCAAGATCCTCTGTGAAAGAATATGAGCAGAGGGGCGGTTGACACGATGTGGGAAAGGATTTTTATCCGCACCCATGTCTGACCGCTGGGATGGGACGACCCTTCGCCTGACTGTGACTGGTCGCAGTGAACAGGAATCCAGTGACGTGGAGTGTGACATGTGGATAGTGGATGCGCATGGTGGATTTGGCGGGACCCGGTGCTTGCAGTAAGCATGGGCTCACAGGATCAGAGATGTGCCCACCGGATGAGCGCTCATATTCGGTGTGGAGTAACACATCCTGTCCGTCCGCCGACTTCCCTGACCGCAGGATAAGCCTAAGGCGCGCAAGTGCAGCCAGTGAACGTATCCTGGCTGCTGCCTGCATTGGCTCCGTCAAGACATCGGACCAACCCCCAAGTTCACCATGCCCACCATGCTCCCATGCGCCCAAGACCTCGCTGGACAAAGTACACTGTTTGCCGGACTGGATCGTGGTGCACCCGGTAGCGACGCACCGGATGCCAAGGTGCTGTACCGAATGAGGCCGGACCGGATGATCAATTCGGTCTGACCCCTGGTGCCCATACTGGATCGTGACCGCACCACCAACAAGTCCAGTACTGCTGTGTGTGTAGCAGCAATCCAGGACCGGATCGACCAAGAACGTCAAGCGACACAGGATGGCTCACGTGATTAGACGCAGAGGTCCAGTGCGGATTTGATGAGACGCCGTACCCACGTACCTCTGTCGCCAGATGATGAGTGTTGCCGAAGGAACGTTGACGTCGACAAGTTGCCCGATAACCAAGCCAAGTCAAGCATACCCAAGCTCAGTGCAAGAAGATCGAAGTCCCGTGCACAAGGTCGAAGCATATCCAAGACAAGTCAAGTATAGTGAAACCTTTATTAGAAGTCAGTGAAGTGAAACAGATAGCTAGCCAGACGTAAGATCAAACAGAAACCAATTTGCCGAGAACACGCGGACATCTTTCTTCGGGCTGGGAATTCCCCTTGACATTGACGTCTTCAAGAGCTTATACGTGGGATCCGCCTTCGTGCGATCTTAAAACGGAGGACGTTTCAAGGCCTCACTGGTGTTGCGAGCACTGGTGTAGTGGGGACTCAAAGGTACCAAGGCAAAGTCGGCAGGGACTGGGGTGTCGCGCCCTGGAGTGATCTGTGAGAGCTTTATTTCCAATTTGCGTGCTCTATCCGGGCATCCATTTCATATTCCATCCTGTGTGTCTTAGGCGGTAGAGGTAGTCACCCCCGAGACTGAATTGATTGACTACTGTGTGATAGGATTGACTTATATTTTGTATTGTTCCCTCACTCTGTGAGGGTGGTGCGCGTAAGTGAGTGTGCATCCAGGGTTGACCAGTGCCTTGGGTGACGGCTCGTAAGTTGAGTGGCGTATAGACCCCCCACCCAAGGGTCTTAAAGAATAAGTGGTGGCTGTATATTTTGTGACGTTTAGCTCGGCATTGTATTTCTGTGTGTTGGTTATACTGAATTGTGGATCTGACTGTGGTCCCTTCGATTCGGTCTGACTTTCTGTTCATTCGGTGTAGTTTGTTTCAGGAACACACCCAGCAGACTCGATTCTGTATTTACAACAACTCACTCGGTGAAGTCCGGTCCGCCAAAGGTAAACGATGCCTATAGGGGTTGACACAAGGACACACGCCAAGTCCAAGCGATCCTCCCGGCCCCCGGTTCACATCCTGTGCTCCGAGGACTATCGGATTGCAGCGGATATCTCTGGTACTCCGAATCGATTCGGTCCGGCATAGTGCGCTATACACCTGGACGATCAAGGCGTTCACCCGCCTCGCCTCACTTCCGCTAAGGGACTGAGCTGGTCAGGTAGCCAGCTGTGTCGTTCGCTCAGTCGAGCTTGCCTCTCACCTTGCTCAACTGGGCTAAGCTGAAGCGGAATCAATTCCAGGTAAACATGAGTCGCGCTAGACCCGGGTTGATTCGTGGCAGAGCCACAGAACATGGGGATCAAGTGGTGCCTAGGCGAATTGCAGCAGAGGTTTGTCTTGAATCCGAGCTGAATCGGGATCATGTACAAGTGCAGCCGAGGTCAGCACCACCTGAGTTGAACCACAGTCAAGCTGAAGCCGAGATGCGTTCAAGCAGAGCTGAGTTGAAGCGAGACAGTGCACTCTGTGTGGAAGTAGTTTGACACCGAGATGTCGTGAAGCCGAGTTCAACCAAGCCGGAACGGAGCCGAGTTCGAGCAACGCTTCGAAGAAGTGCTGGTCGTTGGAGTGGAGCTGATTGAAGAGCAACCTTGCTGAAGCAAAGCCACGATCAAGTTGGGCCGCTTCGCGTCCAGTTCCAGTGGGAACGCATACATCTCGGTCTTGCGCCCGGTTCTCGTCGGATTCCAACCGAGACGACGTAGGTCGAGCCGACGTTATGCGCAGCCGAGTCCGAGCAGAGCTGAGCTGAAGCGAGACCGAGATCACGCTGCGTCCGAATGAGGTCGCGTTCGCACTGGGTTGCTGCGAAGCCGAGAACATTGGAGTGCGATCAAGCTGGAATGGGATGCCGAGTTCCAGCAGTGCCGCGGGTTGGATGGCGCCAATCTGAAGTGTACTCACTTCAACGGAAGGAAATACTGGGCTGAGTTGCGGTACGCCGAGTTTCAGTGAGATCGCGTTCGGAAGTTCGCCTAGTTGAGTGCTGGTAAACGCACCATGTTCCGATTGGAGAGCGCTCATGCCGAGTTCGAGGTGTAGCCGAGCTGAGGCTGAACACGCTTCACAGCTGAACCGAAGAGACTGAATTCAAACTGAGTTTGAACGCAGCCGAGCTCGCGGCGAGCCGAGTTGGAATGGAATGTGACCGAATGAAGTGCTGCTCCAGTCGAGCTTGCCCACCACCATCCCAACCAAGCTGAGCTCAGTCGGGGTAAGCTGGTCTAACAGAGCTGGAGACATGCCGAAGTCAAGGTCCGTTGACCACTGAACCCAGCTCGGCCCGTTCAGAACAACTCGACTGGAGCATCAAACGCATCAGGATCGCCTTGTTCGGCTATAAAATGACACAGCAACGGTGAGAGCTAACTCAACGCACCAAAGTGAGTGGGGCAAACACTTACCAGGCTAGATGAGCCGATCAAGCGGAGGTTGTGTTCAAGTCCAGCCGAGTTCAAGGTCAGCGGATATCAACTAGTCGCCAGGACAGCCGGGTTCGGACAAAGCTGAGTTCAACTTGCTGCTGCACTTCTCGCCAATAAGCTCAGCTGGGGTGGATTTCGAGCTCAGCGCGGCCCGATCGGGGAAGCGTTTCTTGACCCGCCGAGTTCCTGGTGCCTTGTAGCATGCCAAGACAACTATCAGGCTCCACTCGACGCACCGAAACCAGAGGCACGTGCTTACCGGGTCAGCCGAGTCGCTGGCAGCATCCATGGCTGCTCATTTTGACGGAGACAGAGATGTTCGGCTTCGTCGGTATTGCAGCCAATCGAGCACTCCCCCGACACCTGCATCACCTACTCGCTTTGCTGCGGCAGACCCAGCATCACCGCTAGTACTCCGAGCTTCGATAGGGGCACCAGCTGACTTCGTATGGTTCAGTCCCTGCTACCGGCTGCCACGCCGAGACGACCATCCAGGTTGATTCGCTGCTGAAGTGATCCGACGACGGGGTTTGGTGCGAGCGATAGGGGCACCTACATGTGTACAGACCCATGAGGCGCGGAGTCCACGCATCAGACAAGGCCTATACCAAAGATCAAGGCTCAAGCAAGTCTCACCTTCACGGAACGAGGGCGTCGAGCTGGCGTTGCGGGTGTTTCTGGCCACTCGAATTCGGGAAATGTGAACTCAGAGTGTTTGCGACAGATCGGATTGGACAAAATCAAGCGTGCGACACATCCAGTTGGCCAGGCCACTCACCACTCCGGCTAACGTACCAGGAGCCAAGTACTACTCGGCGGGATGCCGAGCTCAGTGGGCAAGAATGCGCTGGTGGACGACCGCTGAACTCGGCTGATGGTGTCAGAAACTCAAGGCACACCGGCTTCGACCTGGTGACACGTGGCAGGCCCAGTGATGAAGACCCAGCCGAGTTCAGGAAGGCACTGGACACACTCAGCCGAGATCATGGGGAGTTCAAGCCGCCGAGCTCGGCTAAACGGTACCATATACCGTCCGATACGGTAACCAGGCTCAATTGAGTCCGGGAGTCGCGCAGTCGAGTTCATGGGTCGCTCCGCCGAGTTCGCGGGTCGCTCCGCCGAGCTCACTGGGTTATCCGGCTCAGCCGAGTTCGAAGAGATATCCGGACGCCTTATCCGGACCAGCCGAGCTCAAGCGTCGCTGCGCTCAGCGAAGGGTCGGCCGAGATCCAAAACCACCCACTTGCATTTGGTATTTGTATAGGATCTTAGGAATAGTAGAGGCGCCCCTTCAGGGCGCCCGACAGAGATAACAAACAACAGAGCAGAATTTTCTAGCTCCACAACACGTGCACGCGCTTCCAGTAAGTCCCTGCACGGGCCGGATTATGTCTGCTGTCAGCACCCGAGAGGCATAGCTTGTAGGGTGTTGACTGGTAGCGCCAAGAGATTAAGGTCGGCCCGGGTTGGGCGCGTGTCTCGCCAAGCGCGAAGGAAAAGTCTTGCCACCGCTGCGAGCCGGTGTTCCCGTACGTCCCGGGCACTGATTGCTGAGTCGAGAAGCCTTTGCTCTCGGCGACCCGTAAAAGCCCGCGAGGGCCGTCGTCCGTCCTTTGGCGGAGGTCACGGGATTTCTAATTCCGGAGTCAGGTAACTCAGCTGGCTTCCGTGATTGACTGGCTTGGGGTACTTGGTCTCGGCGAGGACGAGACATCACTGTCCCGGAAGGGCCGGACCGCTGGGGGACATCTCAGCGCAGGCCAACAAGGGCCGACTAGCTCGGCTGTTGTTGTGTTTGTAGCTAGGGTGCCACATCTGACGATTTTGTGCGTGCTACTACACCACAACCCTTGGCTTCCTCTACCTCTTCGCCTTCCTCTACCTTTTCGTCCTTGACCGCAGCCGCTTCACCTTGACGCGACCTTGACTCCTTCGCAACCATGCATTCATCATCAGAATACATGAGGTCGATCACGTCGGCGTTAATGGCGTGAACATCTTTCGCTGGAGTGGCGGCGACTTCATCCCTGGCAACTTTAAATGCACGCTGAAATTCTTCGCGGCAAATGGCCTTCGCTGCAGCGCCAAACTGTTGCGCACGGGTCTGGCCAGGGCAAGCACCAATCTCCAGTGTGTACGTACGCAGCTTGCGCTAGCGCACCTCAGTTCTTGTCAATTGGCGGCCCTCCCGTGTCTTGATCCGTCGAATCATCATCGTGAGCGGGATCTTCTCGCCCGTGTCCAAGTCGATAGGGAAGTCAGCATCGTCCGACACGCGGAGCACTTTCGCTTCTCTATGACCGCGCGGGTCGCCACTTACGAGGGCCATGGTGAAGTACTCTATCATCTCGCCAGTGTGCAGGGACTCGGGCTGCATCTCACTTGCGCTGAGGCCGACCATGACAGCACCAATGTAGATCCAAAGTGGTGCGAGCTTCCACAACAAGTGAATGGATGCCCTAGGAACGAGCATGTTGCTTATCTGTGGCTGTAATCATGTGGTGTCTATGTCTGTGCTGCCTGTCAATAAGACTCGCTGCCTGTCGTTAGCGGCTCCCCTGCTGCAGGCATTGACTACCCCTAATCCTTACAATGGATATTGTCCGATCCCAGGTTTCTGCACGCTGTGTTGAACGCGTAAAGAGGCGTAACTTAACGTTGTGTAAGGAAGCTTGAGTCAAGCCTTGACCCATTCGACAGGTGTAGACCGCCGGAACAGCTTTGACATTACCCTAGCGATCGCGTTGATACGGTAGGTGGTTGCCCCAAAAAAATCTCAGCAGCGCAGTAACTCGATACTATGTCTGCTACTAACTTACAGTAACTTACGAATACATGTGGACAAGCTGTCGGAGGCAGGCGAATATCAGCAGCACACAGCGAACGTAACAAGCGAGCAACCAGGACCAACAGGCTTCCGCTACAGCTCACTCTGCTTTGTAGCCATCAGGGTTGAGGCAGAACCCCCAGATCCACCCCCAGCCCCAGCGCCGTGGCTCAAGAAGAAGTAGTCACAGCGCTGATAAAACGACTTGGAAAATTTCAGGAGGCTATTAACTAGAGGCGAAGCTTTGGTCTGGGAGGACAGTGTAGACTTCCTTTATGTGCCTAAATTTATAAACGTGGGGTAGGCAAGAATAATGTAACATGAAAGTTGGTGGCAAGTTTTCAAACCCTGGTGTAGCGCCTTTAAAAAATCGCGAAGTTGCCGCGCAAAAGATACGAAAGAACTTAATGGCGCGCTCGGCCGGGGCTTTGGCCCCGGCCGAGCGCGTTGAGGTCATGTGTCGTGTAGGAACACGCACTAAATTATATAATAGCACACTTTCCCCACCAACAACACCCACCAAGTCCCGATGACTCAATGGGCTTGTTAGGGTTAGAACCCGAAGGCCCAGGAACTTTCCCTTGCACCGGGTTGATGTTTCCTCTGTGCACCGTGTTTCCGCTTAGTCAACTGACGGAAACCCAGCGTCCCCAGCCACGAGCAAAGGCTGGCACGCTCTCACACGCAATATAAACCTCGCAGGCCCTCAGGAAGGAAGCGTCCCAGCCAGTCACGGCTTGATACGAGGGTGCCGGAGCTATACTCCGGCGGGAAGGATAAATGGAGTGCGCTCTCGCTCCTCCACTACTCGGTGATGACTCGCCCTTCGTATACACGGCCACTTCTTCACTACTCTTGGCCTGACCACGGGTAAACGCACGCTACGATACTAGCAGGCGCGTCCACCGACAGTCATAATCCTACCAACAGGTTTATCCAATTGCTACGGGAACTCACCGATAGCCCGGACGGCTTCCTTGAGTGGTTGGGAGGAAAAGCTGTTCTGTCATTGTTGCCCAAAGGGCTTATCTGTTCTATCTTCTCTTTCCTATGGTTCAATACAAATGTCTAGTATAAACGCGTCCGTTTTGGATCTTCCCAAGTAACCACCGACCCTTCAGAGCCTCCTCGCCGCCCCAAGAGGCCTCTCGATGACTCTATTGGACGATGAAGGGGTTCCCTGACTTGGAGCAGTCGCCGGGGCTCGAACGGTCGTCTTAAGTGCGGATCTAGGGTCAAAGTTCGCTGTAGGTTCGGATCGTACTTGAAGTCCTGGATCTCGAACTTGGGTGTCGACGAGTCTTCGGCACCGGTCCAGAATGGCCAATCAGCATCCGCCGAACATTGCTGAACATGTCCCGACGACTCGGGTCGCCACTGAAGCTTGGTCGTCAGCTCGATTCTCGTTTACCGCCAAATCACTACACCACAGCTGCCCCCACCACTATGCGAACCACATGATGGCGAGCGTCGTGGTGCGTTTTGCTTCTGCTTCCTCTCGCTGTTAATGGCGTCTGGTGTTGTTTGCCCCGGTTGCGTGCTTGGTAGGTGTCTGCGTCGTCGTAATGTCCCGCCGGTGGCTCGCTGCTGTAGGCTTACCTGGTTCCATAACTCGGGTTCGCATCGAGTCGTCGGGGCCGGGTTGGCGACCGCCGCATAGTGTCTCCGACCTCGTCCGGTATAGTGCCGACATCTTGTCCGCCTTCGTCGCCGTTCGACGACCTTTGTTGAGTTGAGCAGCGGTGGTATCATCGCTTTCGTCAGACTCTGCTTCGTAGACAACGGCACGACACTCCATGACCGCTCGGCTTGATTCTGTACAACCACCCGGTTCTCGGGAACCATACGATGATCAGCATCATGATGCGTGATGACCTGGACGAGCTTGGTGAGGCCGTAGACTGCGGTAGCTCCTTGCGCATAGGCTTCAGCAAGTTCCTGCGGCCGATCCGGTCCTCAGAAAAACTTTTCAGCCACCATTTTGCCGTAGCGCGTCTGACCCAGCGTAGATCCTGCTTCAGGCGCTTCGAGTCTTCGGCAGTTGTCGGCGCACCTCCGTCCGAGCTCCAAGCACATCAAGTCTTCGCCAGCACTGCCCTTGAGTTGTCGGGGCCCGTTGTAGTTCGTTCCAATCGGATTCTCCATCCGTATCATTCGCGTTCAATCTCCATGTAGTATGCAAAGCTGCAGTAGCCATTTTCGTCTGCACTCCTGGGCTGCATTGCAGTTCACCGTGAGGTTGAGTTGTCGCGGGCGGGGGCTAGGCGTTGCGCACGACCACGACACTCTTCCAGCAAAGTCCACGTGCAGCATTGGTGCTTGTAGACCGCAGAGGTTGGTACGCAGAGACCTCGATTCCATCAGCCTCTTTGCCCCGCTCCATGTACGGCCAGATACGACTGACCCAGCCGACGCGAGATCTCGGTGTGCTGTTGGTCTGTCCGTTCTCTGGATAACCTGCACTGTTTGCACAAAACTCGCATTCACCAGTCGTCGGTAGTGGTTCCATTGTCTTGTCGGTCCGGATCGGTGGCTTCGTCTTGAGCTTGGCTTGTGACCGAGTCATCGGCGCGGCCATGGTAGGCTCAATGCTCCTTGAACTACTACTGGAAAAATCTTGGGACCGAAAAGAATCACCGGGAAGCACGTTCTGCGGGGATATCCCGTCCGGATCGGTTTTGTAGATCACAGCTTGGAGTTGGTTGAGCTCACAGAGCGCGGCCTTCCTATCGCCACTCAAAACCACCTTCGACGTCTGAGATTTCAAAGCTTCAGACGCCAGTGAGTTCGCAGCAGCGTTGTAGTCTCGTGTCACATGGAGATATTTAGCAGACTGCATCCGTGCTGCGACCCTCTCGCTACTCCGTATCGGACTCATCAACATGTCCGCACCGCATGAGCGAATCCCCAGTGATTCGCGGATCTTGAGCCTGAAGTCTCCAGCAATGATCAAATCCTCGGCGCCATGTTCCAAAGCCGCGAGCACCCCGTTTCCCAAACCCGTGCACTCTGCGGAGTCGACCGCCGTATTGATAAGGTGAGCGTTCGCGGTAATCACTATCTTCCACTCTGGTAGGCGCCACACGATCCATGAGCAACTGCTATCTCCTCCGTACTTCTCAGGGTTAACCAAAGCCGCGAAAGAGATCACGAAACCCGTATGAGTCTTCGGGAACCGTGCGTACGAGAGGTTTGTTGCCACACGAGTCGTCGGGGAACACACAATCGGTGACCACACGTGGCTGCTTGCTGCCCCATTCTTGCCCACATCCATTACGCTCATCACCGACATGGAGGTATGCTCCGACACAGCGAAGGGAGCGTGCGCATCGCAGCTAGAAACCAGATGAGTTATCGGCGCTCCGTTGGTCTGGTCACAATGTGGTTTCAAATTCGCGTCACGCTCTGTCGCTGCAGTCGGAAACCGAGTTATCGAGGGTTGATCAGGGTCAATGTCGGTCACTTGTGGATCGGCTGGCGAGTCGTCGGGAGCGACTTGAGCGCTTCTGACCAGTCCCAAGGAGCCTGGTTCCGGATCATTGCCCACTGGTAAGCCGTCAGAACCGTCACTCGTCGTCCCCGGATCCGCTGAGTCATCGGTGCCACCGTCACGTGGGGTCTTTGGGGCACGTGCACGTAATGCCTCCTTGCCGCTGTCTTCAAATGCACCCGGGCCATAGTCGGCACGTTTGGGGCTGTTCACATCATCCAGTTCGTCCGCGAGGTTGCGCGTGATGGGAGGCGCATCGTCTTCCACCTCGCTCGCAAGACTTCGCGCCAGAGAGCGCGAGCCTCCGCTGCGCACGGCGGACATCACGGCATCTTCCGGAGTCTCAGGTGTCACCACCGCTGGCGCAGGCGCCTTCTCCTCCAGGTAGTCGTCGTATTCTTCATCCATCTCTTCATCCTTGGCGTCGGATCCAGTCATCGGCTCGTCGAAGCTGACGTTGCGCTCAGCAATCGGGTCGGGCTGCGGTGTGATCAAGACCGCCGTCGAGTCGTTGCCGCGCGTTCCGCCGGACATCATCGGAGTTGCTGGTACGGCGGATTGAGTTCCTGTCGCCATCTTCTTCTTCATCAGCTTCTTCTTCTTCTTCTTCTTCTTGGTTGTTGCTCGTAAAGTCAGTTGACCTGCTGTAGCACGAGACACAGAAGGTCACACAAATCCCGGGTCGCGGCACCAGTTGTCGTGTAGGAACACGCACTAAATTATATAATAGCACACTTTCCCCACCAACAACACCCACCAAGTCCCGATGACTCAATGGGCTTGTTAGGGTTAGAACCCGAAGGCCCAGGAACTTTCCCTTGCACCGGGTTGATGTTTCCTCTGTGCACCGTGTTTCCGCTTAGTCAACTGACGGAAACCCAGCGTCCCCAGCCACGAGCAAAGGCTGGCACGCTCTCACACGCAATATAAACCTCGTAGGCCCTCAGGAAGGAAGGGTTTCAGTCATTCACGGCTTGATACGAAGGTGCCGGAGCTATACTCCGGCGGGAAGGATAAATGGAGTGCGCTCTCGCTCCTCCACTACTCGGCGATGACTCGCCCTTCGTATACACGGCCACTTCTTCTGTGGTGTAGTAGCACGCACAAAATCGTCAGATGTGGCACCCTAGCTACAAACACAACAACAGCCGAGCTAGTCGGCCCTTGTTGGCCTGCGCTGAGATGTCCCCCAGCGGTCCGGCCCTTCCGGGACAGTGATGTCTCGTCCTCGCCGAGACCAAGTACCCCAAGCCAGTCAATCACGGAAGCCAGCTGAGTTACCTGACTCCGGAATTAGAAATCCCGTGACCTCCGCCAAAGGACGGACGACGGCCCTCGCGGGCTTTTACGGGTCGCCGAGAGCAAAGGCTTCTCGACTCAGCAATCAGTGCCCGGGACGTACGGGAACACCGGCTCGCAGCGGTGGCAAGACTTTTCCTTCGCGCTTGGCGAGACACGCGCCCAACCCGGGCCGACCTTAATCTCTTGGCGCTACCAGTCAACACCCTACAAGCTATGCCTCTCGGGTGCTGACAGCAGACATAATCCGGCCCGTGCAGGGACTTACTGGAAGCGCGTGCACGTGTTGTGGAGCTAGAAAATTCTGCTCTGTTGTTTGTTATCTCTGTCGGGCGCCCTGAAGGGGCGCCTCTACTATTCCTAAGATCCTATACAAATACCAAATGCAAGTGGGTGGTTTTGGATCTCGGCCGACCCTTCGCTGAGCGCAGCGACGCTTGAGCTCGGCTGGTCCGGATAAGGCGTCCGGATATCTCTTCGAACTCGGCTGAGCCGGATAAAGTGTCCGGATAAGCCGGTGAACTCGGCTGAGCCGGATAACCCAGTGAGCTCGGCGGAGCGACCCGCGAACTCGGCGGAGCGACCCATGAACTCGACTGCGCGACTCCCGGACTCAATTGAGCCTGGTTACCGTATCGGACGGTATATGGTACCGTTTAGCCGAGCTCGGCGGCTTGAACTCCCCATGATCTCGGCTGAGTGTGTCCAGTGCCTTCCTGAACTCGGCTGGGTCTTCATCACTGGGCCTGCCACGTGTCACCAGGTCGAAGCCGGTGTGCCTTGAGTTTCTGACACCATCAGCCGAGTTCAGCGGTCGTCCACCAGCGCATTCTTGCCCACTGAGCTCGGCATCCCGCCGAGTAGTACTTGGCTCCTGGTACGTTAGCCGGAGTGGTGAGTGGCCTGGCCAACTGGATGTGTCGCACGCTTGATTTTGTCCAATCCGATCTGTCGCAAACACTCTGAGTTCACATTTCCCGAATTCGAGTGGCCAGAAACGCCCGCAATGCCAGCTCGACGCCCTCGTTCCGTGAAGGTGAGACTTGCTTGAGCCTTGATCTTTGGTATAGGCCTTGTCTGATGCGTGGACTCCGCGCCTCATGGGTCTGTACACATGTAGGTGCCCCTATCGCTCGCACCAAACCCCGTCGTCGGATCACTTCAGCAGCGAATCAACCTGGATGGTCGTCTCGGCGTGGCAGCCGGTAGCAGGGACTGAACCATACGAAGTCAGCTGGTGCCCCTATCGAAGCTCGGAGTACTAGCGGTGATGCTGGGTCTGCCGCAGCAAAGCGAGTAGGTGATGCAGGTGTCGGGGGAGTGCTCGATTGGCTGCAATACCGACGAAGCCGAACATCTCTGTCTCCGTCAAAATGAGCAGCCATGGATGCTGCCAGCGACTCGGCTGACCCGGTAAGCACGTGCCTCTGGTTTCGGTGCGTCGAGTGGAGCCTGATAGTTGTCTTGGCATGCTACAAGGCACCAGGAACTCGGCGGGTCAAGAAACGCTTCCCCGATCGGGCCGCGCTGAGCTCGAAATCCACCCCAGCTGAGCTTATTGGCGAGAAGTGCAGCAGCAAGTTGAACTCAGCTTTGTCCGAACCCGGCTGTCCTGGCGACTAGTTGATATCCGCTGACCTTGAACTCGGCTGGACTTGAACACAACCTCCGCTTGATCGGCTCAACTAGCCTGGTAAGTGTTTGCCCCACTCACTTTGGTGCGTTGAGTTAGCTCTCACCGTTGCTGTGTCATTTTATAGCCGAACAAGGCGATCCTGATGCGTTTGATGCTCCAGTCGAGTTGTTCTGAACGGGCCGAGCTGGGTTCAGTGGTCAACGGACCTTGACTTCGGCATGTCTCCAGCTCTGTTAGACCAGCTTACCCCGACTGAGCTCAGCTTGGTTGGGATGGTGGTGGGCAAGCTCGACTGGAGCAGCACTTCATTCGGTCACATTCCATTCCAACTCGGCTCGCCGCGAGCTCGGCTGCGTTCAAACTCAGTTTGAATTCAGTCTCTTCGGTTCAGCTGTGAAGCGTGTTCAGCCTCAGCTCGGCTACACCTCGAACTCGGCATGAGCGCTCTCCAATCGGAACATGGTGCGTTTACCAGCACTCAACTAGGCGAACTTCCGAACGCGATCTCACTGAAACTCGGCGTACCGCAACTCAGCCCAGTATTTCCTTCCGTTGAAGTGAGTACACTTCAGATTGGCGCCATCCAACCCGCGGCACTGCTGGAACTCGGCATCCCATTCCAGCTTGATCGCACTCCAATGTTCTCGGCTTCGCAGCAACCCAGTGCGAACGCGACCTCATTCGGACGCAGCGTGATCTCGGTCTCGCTTCAGCTCAGCTCTGCTCGGACTCGGCTGCGCATAACGTCGGCTCGACCTACGTCGTCTCGGTTGGAATCCGACGAGAACCGGGCGCAAGACCGAGATGTATGCGTTCCCACTGGAACTGGACGCGAAGCGGCCCAACTTGATCGTGGCTTTGCTTCAGCAAGGTTGCTCTTCAATCAGCTCCACTCCAACGACCAGCACTTCTTCGAAGCGTTGCTCGAACTCGGCTCCGTTCCGGCTTGGTTGAACTCGGCTTCACGACATCTCGGTGTCAAACTACTTCCACACAGAGTGCACTGTCTCGCTTCAACTCAGCTCTGCTTGAACGCATCTCGGCTTCAGCTTGACTGTGGTTCAACTCAGGTGGTGCTGACTTCGGCTGCACTTGTACCTGATCCCGATTCAGCTCGGATTCAAGACAAACCTCTGCTGCAATTCGCCTAGGCGCCACTTGATCCCCATGTTCTGTGGCTCTACCACGAATCAACCCGGGTCTAGCGCGACTCATGTTTACCTGGAATTGATTCCGCTTCAGCTTAGCCCAGTTGAGCAAGGTGAGAGGCAAGCTCAACTGAGCGAACGACACAGCTGGCTGCCTGACCAGCTCTGTCCCTTAGCGGAAGTATCAGCGCTTTGAAGGGGTGTTTCGACTTGGCTATGCTCGACCCCTGACCAAGCTCTGCTGATGTTGGCTCAATGTGAATACGACCGCGGCCGCGTGGAATCCATTCCTCTTCAGTCCAGCTTTGGATGTTGGGTACACCTTTGCGACGCCGTGACTCGGCGATTTCACCGACTCGGCTTCAGGCTGACCGCAGATAAACTCGATGGTAGCCCTACGTCGGATCGAGTGAAGTCGAAGTCCATCTTCAAAGCAGGTGTCTGCTTCTGCTCAGCTACGGATCAACTCGGCTCCCGTTCGAGATCGCTGGCACGTCGACATTCTCGGCGACGCGCCTGCCCAGCGTGCCTCCGCTGAGCTTTGCTCAAGTCCAGCTTTGCTGTAACTTCGGTTTGTTCACCGCCGCCGCGCATCGACCGACTCGGCTAGCCGCCTCTCGGTAAACACGGAGTGATTACGGCCTCACTGGAACATCGTGCGAACTTGACTTCGCTTCGGCTTTCCTGCTTGAGCGTGGCTCCATATCAGCACAGCTCCGCGTCAGCACACCTGCGCTCCACTTCAGCTTGAGCGCACAACGGGAAGATCGTTCATCGACTTGGTCGGAGGTCCCGGCGGTCGTACCCAAGGGTGTCGATCGTACCGCCGCATATCACACAGTGCCCCAGTGGGTAGCGTGTTCACGGACCCAGTGACGAGTCAACACAGCTTCGGCATCGACGGCTGACTCGCTCAATCTGTGCAGACGCACCATCACCTCCCTCAGCTTCTTCACTGGGTCGTTGTCAGACCAGCTGGGCTTAACCGCTCAGCTCGGCAACTCGGCTGAGACTTCGCGCCGACTCCAACGAACCCGGCGAATGGGCTTCTTGCTTTCCAGCTCCATCTTCGCTCACTCCATTTCGATATCATGTAATTCATATAATCCATACAGTTGACGCAGTATCATTCTTCGACTCGACCCAGCCTGCTGTCTTCACTGAGTCGGCGGATCATCACTTTGGTGCAATAGCCTTAGACCGCATCTGCAACTTGCACCATTTGCAGACGGGTTTCACATTTCTTCGATTGCCCCTAGTCGAGTGGAAAGGTTTCCCACGAGACGTTCGGCATCGAATCCCAACTCGGGCATTTCGCGCTGGATGCCCTCGTCGCTCGTTGTATCAGGGGCGGACGGTCCCCTGGAGCGACGGCTTGACTGTCGTCGTCCGCATCGTCACCGAGCTCGGCTGCGAGGTTTA
This sequence comes from Phytophthora sojae, assembly GCF_000149755.1. Taxonomy (NCBI): domain Eukaryota; phylum Oomycota; class Peronosporomycetes; order Peronosporales; family Peronosporaceae; genus Phytophthora; species Phytophthora sojae. The sequence goes on from NW_009258117.1 coordinate 4,273,879, forward strand.
GTTGGGCTCGTCGAGGTTTCTCCATGCGCCCAACATGCAGCGAGAACTCAGTTACCCCGCTGAGCAACTCGGCTTTCATCAATTCTTCATCATAATCTCCGATATTTCCATCTCTTCCTCGGTCTTGGGTGCAGTCGTCGGCAAACCGAACGGTTCGGACCGCTTCCATCGTCATGTCGGCGATCCTTCCGCCAGCTGAGTTCGGCTTTGTGTGAAGCGAATCCCCAGCCGTCGCTGGGCTGGCCCAGCTCGGCAAAGTTCTCCCCTTGACCATCTTGCTCAGTACTCGAAACTTGGTGGACTTGGTACCAACGAAAACAAACCACCCTGCTCCCGGGTCGCGGCACCAGTTGTGGTGTAGTAGCACGCACAAAATCGTCAGATGTGGCACCCTAGCTACAAACACAACAACAGCCGAGCTAGTCGGCCCTTGTTGGCCTGCGCTGAGATGTCCCCCAGCGGTCCGGCCCTTCCGGGACAGTGATGTCTCGTCCTCGCCGAGACCAAGTACCCCAAGCCAGTCAATCACGGAAGCCAGCTGAGTTACCTGACTCCGGAATTAGAAATCCCGTGACCTCCGCCAAAGGACGGACGACGGCCCTCGCGGGCTTTTACGGGTCGCCGAGAGCAAAGGCTTCTCGACTCAGCAATCAGTGCCCGGGACGTACGGGAACACCGGCTCGCAGCGGTGGCAAGACTTTTCCTTCGCGCTTGGCGAGACACGCGCCCAACCCGGGCCGACCTTAATCTCTTGGCGCTACCAGTCAACACCCTACAAGCTATGCCTCTCGGGTGCTGACAGCAGACATAATCCGGCCCGTGCAGGGACTTACTGGAAGCGCGTGCACGTGTTGTGGAGCTAGAAAATTCTGCTCTGTTGTTTGTTATCTCTGTCGGGCGCCCTGAAGGGGCGCCTCTACTATTCCTAAGATCCTATACAAATACCAAATGCAAGTGGGTGGTTTTGGATCTCGGCCGACCCTTCGCTGAGCGCAGCGACGCTTGAGCTCGGCTGGTCCGGATAAGGCGTCCGGATAACTCTTCGAACTCGGCTGAGCCGGATAAAGTGTCCGGATAAGCCGGTGAACTCGGCTGAGCGACCCGCGAACTCGGCGGAGCGACCCATGAACTCGACTGCGCGACTCCCGGACTCAATTGAGCCTGGTTGCCGTATCGGACGGTATATGGTACCGTTTTGCCGAGCTCGGCGGCTTGAACTCCCCATGATCTCGGCTGAGTGTGTCCAGTGCCTTCCTGAACTCGGCTGGGTCTTCATCACTGGGCCTGCCACGTGTCACCAGGTCGAAGCCGGTGTGCCTTGAGTTTCTGACACCATCAGCCGAGTTCAGCGGTCGTCCACCAGCGCATTCTTGCCCACTGAGCTCGGCATCCCGCCGAGTAGTATTTGGCTCCTGGTACGTTGTTCCACTGCGGCCGTGGAGTGTGACACAAAACTTGATGTTCCCTACACCACATTGTTGCTTGCCCTGGCCAGACCCGTGCGCAACAGTTTGGCGCTGCAGCGAAGGCCATTTGCCGCGAAGAATTTCAGCGTGCATTTAAAGTTGCCAGGGATGAAGTCGCCGCCACTCCAGGGAACGATGTTCACGCCATTAACGCCGACGTGATCAACCTCACGTATTCTGATGATGAATGCATGGTTGCGAAGGAGTCAAGGTCGCGTCAAGGTGAAGCGGCTGCGGTCAAGGACGAAGAGGTAGAGGAAGGCGAAGAGGTAGAGGAAGCCGCGTCGTTCTGCCGGCCGAGTCAAGATCGGCGGGCCGTTGCAATGTTTGTTGCGCCGATCTTAAGCGCAGCCGCCAGGCCCACTCTTTCGCATCAAGCCGTCCATGGCCCACCCGCTACGTCTTTCCTAAGGCCTGATGTTAATGAAGGCAAGATTTTTGCTACGGGAGACGCTGTGTGGGTTCCTAGCCGTACGTTGAATCGGATTGGCCCATGTGGGTGGAGAAGATTACGACCAACCGCAACCCAGAGAATATCGTCTTCCAGGATATGAAGCTTGGAAAGTGTCGATGCTCGTATGAATGCCTTCCTCTTCAGTGCTGGAACGCTGTAAGTGATGTGTTTTGCACGGATGAAAACTGCGGGTCCGGGGCGGACTGCGCTAATCGTGTGCGGACGAGTTCAAGAATCGAACTGATCGATACCCCGAAGGGACTTGGAGATCGTACTTCCGACTGGTTGAGCTCGTGGGAGGTAGTGGGTGAATACACAGGCGTCCTTACCACCTCTGAAGACAGCATCAGAGAAAGCCACTACGCGTTGATGATGGGTACTCCGAGTGCGGACGGGCAAATTGTATTCGTCGACGCCGCGGCTTGTGGCGGAATAATCCGTCACATGAACCATTCGTGTGTGCCGAACTGTCGGTTCCTCGAAGTCCGCAACCGTACGGAGTGCTGCGTGATTTTAGTGACGACACGGTGCATCGCTCCTGAAGAAGAACTAACTGTCAGATACACAGACGACTATCTCTGGTTTCCGTGTATGTGTGGCGAACCCGAATGCGTGCAACAGTAGTTAACGTAACAGTAGCTTTCGACTGCTAATGTTCATTTAATGCTGCTTAATAGTAATGGTGAACGGTTTGCGTGACTGACTCGAGGTTGGGTTGGATAGAGACTTCAAACGCGGAGGGAATACGCCGCGTACCGTTGACACCGCTACCACTGAGGTGTTTTCGGAGGGCGGCTCTGGCTGCGGCTCGCTGCTTTCTTCGGTCCTGGATGCACTCCGGCTCGAGTACGGGAGCAGCGGCCCGTTCTGGTGCCGACCCGCGGTGCACCAATGGCGATGAAAGTGCTCAGGCAGTAGAATAGTGATTGCGCTCAGCTGATGGGCGCAAGGCAGGCCTGTCGTTCTGCTATACACTCCGGTACATGGCTGGAGAAGTGTTTGTGCCTGCATGTACGTGCCTAAAGTCTTGAGAAGAGCGTAGCGGTGGATCTTCGTCACCACCTGTGCGAACCGCTCACCTCGAAGTCTCGTGACTACCTTGATTTCTGCGTCGGACTTGGCCACCCGATACTTGGTGATCGATTGTGTCCACCCGTGACACAGACGCTTGTGAATCGTGAGCAGGTCTGCACTGCTCGAACCGACCCACCCCTTGAGCGTGGCATGGTAGCCTTCGACGCGGGATGTAGCTACTACATCACTTTGTCGGTCCAGCAGCGCACAAGTCGATAGCGCCAGATGTCTAGCCAAACGTCGTCGACGTAAGCAGCTTCAGACGGACAGATCATGCGCATTTCCCAGCGTCTTTGAGCATACTCGAGTTCGGTGCGAGCATTCACTACTGCGAGAAATGCATCACAAAAAAGACGATGCCGGGTGGAATCCTGGTACTTCGGCGCCCGGGGTCTTGAGTTTCCGACGTCGAGAGCGGGGGGGGGGATGCATGTTTGCGCGCGTGGGTCTGTACGTCCTTAACCACATGCCAGAGGCACAGCAGCACCGGGACGTCCGGAAAGACCTGCTCTAACGCGTTGAGCAGTGCCAGGTCTCGGTCGACGAACACGACGGCAGGGGTTTCAACGCCATTCTCGCACACATCGTCCTTAGCTGCCTCAGAGCCCAGCAGTAATCGTTCTTCTTCTCGCCTCGCATGAACGCTTGAGCCACATGCAGGGTCGTGTTCATCCCGCTGATTCCCACAATATTAAGCAGCGGCATGTTGAATCGGTTCGTCCTGTAGGTACAGTCCATCAGAAGGACATCTGCGTTTTCCTTCCAAATTGCCATGACTTCCTTGTGAGCAAAGAGCAGGTGCGTCAGTCTTCTAGAGGTGTCGACCTGTTGCGCCACGTAGAAATGGCCGCGGCTCAGCAACATCAGTAGGTGCTCGACACGAATGCTACTACCGAGAGCGGCCGTTACGGCCCTGGATCGCTCGTTGTAGATGTCACGGGCGATAATAGGCGCTTCTGGAGTCTCTTGATAGATTCGCGCGAGGGTCTGAGCTGCTCGGGTGCCAGTATCACTGTCGGTAGCAATAGCCACACGCAACACCGACGTCATCGCATTGCGACGATGGACAGGATGCGACGCCGCGTGGTTGGATGGAGGGTGGTTGTGCACGAGTCGCCACTTACGCGCACCACACAGACTTTCATTTGGCAGTTGCAATTCCGCGACGCTGCATTGCGCCTGCGCACGGCGGGTGGCGGAATATAGTGCGTTCGTTTCACTCCATGACGGTCGCACCCGAACACCACACGACGGACGTCACCGTACTTATCGCGATAAGTACTAGTGGTAACTAGTCCGTAACCGTGATGTTGCGCATACTCGTTCAACGCTCGTTTAGTGGACGCCGGAGAGTCGAAGCTATGCGCGTGCAGGCAGGGCATCTCCCACCGTACTTGGCGAGCGCCGAGAGCGGTGCAACCTTCATCGCCTCGAATAGCCTGGATACAGCGAGGGTTGTCTGGGTCGTTCGGGCTGGCGTAGGCAGGGGCGATCGCAGGGGTGCAGAGGTAGGTTGGAGGCGAGGCTCTGGCGGACATCCGACAGAAGGTGGGGTGTCGGCCGACGTCCACACCATTTCGAACGGCGCGAGTTGAGATCTTATTTCGCGCAATGCCAAGCACACGGAAGGGTTCTCGTACCGAGAACTTGAACCGGGGGGCGCCTGCTGTTGCGGCGCGGGACCGCCTTCGATACGACACGATGCTTGAAAGGTGCGTAGTGCCTCTGGGATGGAGGATGCCCACGCAAGCTCGAACGCGTCCGTGGAGGGAAGCGGCGTCATGGCAGGTAGTAGGAATGGGGCGGGGGGGGGACAGCTCGGGGGGTTAACCGACGCGAAAAAGCGTGATTGAATGGCTGAGTTGTAACGGGGTTACACGCACACGTGGCTACAGTCACTTGTTACTCTAACAGATGCGATGTCTGTTAGAGGTTTGAACACTTCCTCGACCTTGGTGTAAGGTACACCAATGGCTACATACATTTACGACCACCACGACGGGTGGTCCATGCACATTTAGGATTCCTATTGGCTGAAAGCAGCATCTTTTAGCCAATGAGTGACTTGCATGTTAGCAGAATCCTGCCAACCAGCCGTTGGCAGATTCCTAGCTTAGAATATAACATTTAGAGGAAGTTAGAAACATATACAAAAATAGCAGTTCTCATATTTTACCAAAACCCGCTACTTGGAGTCTTTATCTTGTTTAAAGTATACTCGTGGATCTCGAGTATACTTAACTCAAGTAAAAGAAACCTAAGCTTCCTCATACACGTGCGCATACGTGTAAGCCGTAGTAGTGAGCCAAGGTAGGACCACTACATGAGTGCTCGGAATCCGAGTCATGTACAAGCCTATACCAAATTCAAATAGAGATTCGTGGATATTTATTGGTCATTATTGTCCAAATTAACCCGCGCGATTGGATAAAACCATACAAAGAATCGGGTGCAGGGATTCGTTAAAAATATGTAAACAAAGATTTGAGCTTGCGCGGATCGAAGTACTGCTGCTGTTGTTGTTGTTGTTGTGTTACGTCTTCGCGTCAATCTGTCTTACTGGGAGTCTAGATGTAAACTAGCTAGTGTCCGGCGTAGGGTAGTGTCCGCATACGTCAAGTCGTCCTCACAGGACATCCACGCGATGATGTCTCCCACGAGTTTCTTCCGCTCGGTTGTGTTTTATGCTTGGGTACGAAGCGTGAGAAGGTCCGTTTTGGTGCGGAGCCGGCGCCCGAAGTACTATTGTTCACGTAAAACGCTGCACATGCACAACAAATCTATCGATCCGGGGATACCAGATTGGAGATACTGACGGCAGACATTACACAAGCTGTACCGGTTGGGCCGAACCGTTCGAGGGCGACGTGATGATGGTGTTTCGTCAAGGCCGACTAGCTCTACTGTTATTGTGTTGGTATGTGACGAAGCGCCCGTGCTTTTTTGAAGGCTCAGGTTGCCAGACCGCTCGACCTTGGTCTTCGCTCAGCCGTCTCACTGATTAGCTCAGCCCCGCCGAGCGCTACAAGAGTTCCGCTCAGCTCCTCCCACTGAGCGAAAACTCCCACTCCACTTCGTTAGGCTTAGCCGCTTGAACGCTTGGCTCAACGCCGACTTGGGTCGGGCGAGGCGTGTATTCATCACTACGCCATCCCCGTGGCGGTTCTCTTGATCAGGGGGGGGGGGGGGGCAGACTCGCGTCGGCCACACCAACTGTTGTCGCGCTTCTGGGATTCCGCTTCAGGTTTACATTCAGGGAACACAGTGTGTTCCCTTCCAGAACTTCACCATGCCGTCGCAACGAAGTCGGCGTCGGACCCATAGTCCAAGCACTCATGTCCTTCACGACGTCACCGAGAACTGGAATCACCGAGTCACACCCGGGATTGGCACTCGACACCACGTGGTCTCCATATGACACACGCTACCACCGTGCAACCATACCACCACAAAGCCACTACGGGTCCATCAGGCAGGACCCACTCTTCGCAACCCACACTGGAACCAGGAAGCAACACTGGCGTCTTGAGCGACAGGTATAGACTTGACATCCGGCCGCGAACCAGTTTGGCACCGTACCGATTGTGCTCTTGAACTTCGGTTTTGGACCGGGGTGTGAAGTCACTGGCAGTCGAGGGATGGGTTGGGACACAATTGTTTGGGCAACCTTATCGCAGTCTGTACGCATCGATTTGAGCCCAACATACCCTAGGCGTTCTTGAATATACAAACGTCAGTCTTCATGCACACTCTTGCCAACCTGGGTGGCGATTGCGCGTGAGGAACGGCCTCAGTAGCGTGAGTCGGGGCGTGTGAGGAACGGCCTCAGTAGCGTGAGTCGGGGCGTGTGAGGAACGGCCTCAGTGATGCGGTCGGAACGTATGAGGAACGGCCTCAGTGACGCGGACCGTAGCGTGTGAAGAGCAGCTTCAGTGACGCAGATCTCGTCGTGTAGCGCAGTCTTCGCGATCCTTTTGACAGCGTAGCAGGATGTATCCTGGCTGGGGTAGCATTAGCCGTACGTATCATGAGGACCGCAGCTCACGTCTTGAGCGGCCCAGCTTGGCCATACACGACGTCGTCGCACGGGTGGTGTACGTGCCGCATGGAGAACGGCTCCAGAGGCAGCACGGCGAGGATCACGCGGAGCGGCCACAGTGATAGCACGGCGCTGTATGAGGAACGGCCCCAGTGACAACGAACCGCCCCTCCTGGCATCGGGCTCATCTTCGGAGGAGGCTCCAGTGGAGGCAGTTCGAACGGGAGCAAGTCCACGCTGTCGTCTCGGGTCGCGTCGAACCTTGTGTAGATCGTCGCCTTGAACGTCGCGCCCTTGCCCGTCTTGACCTTGCGCCCCACGGCTTCAACGTCGCGCCCATTATTAAAGAATTATTTATACTGTTTTCCGGAATCTTGGGCGATGAAATGAAGAACACTCAGCGGGGCAGGTGGCGAGCCTGCTGGAAGTTTTGAGCCGAGTGTATTGTTGTTGGTGCCGTACGAGGCAAGATGGAGAGTTGGTTTGTGTCCTACGAGGCAAATCGAAGACTGACTGGGATGTCTAGGCTAGGAGCTCCACGGCGGCGCTCCTTGTGCTGTGCATGGCGTAATACAACCCACGTTGAAGAAAGCTTCAAATCGAGCTGGCTTGAACCAATCACCATTTCCGACATCTTCTATCTCAACAACTACAGTGGTAACAGCAATAACTCACCCTGCAGAATTACTAGTCGTATCATCCCCAAGTTAGTTGGTAACAGCAATAACTCTCCCTGCAGAATTACTAGTCGTATCATCCCCAAGTTCGTTCTGTCCGTTGTATAAGCCAGTTTATTCAACTTCGAATTCCTACAATAATAATCTACCTGTGGGTTAGAGCAAGGTTGGACGCGTGACGCTTGACTTACGCAAGAAAGTGGGGATTGGCATGAGTAAATGTGCCAGTCCAACAACAACCAAAGGCCAAAGCAACTCTTGAAATTACAGGCGTGACCCCACCGCGAGCACTCCAGCCATAATAAGTATCGCACGCTCTAAGAGTGTGAACTGGGCTTTAGCACAACATGAACACGTTAAACTCAATTGGTGGATTGATAATATCCAAACAAAATCAAGTTAGATAAATACAAACGGAATATACTAGTTCAATTTCCTGTCATGATGCGATCAAAACGGACAGGCTCAGGTCTCTATTACCCATTGCATAATGTACTGGGACTTCATGATGCACGCATTGTGGAATATTGCGATTCTTCAACGTGATTAGTACCTACTCGAGTGTGGTGTAATTTGGGGCAGTCTTAATAGCATAAGAAATTGATACATTTATATGCGGACAACATACATCTTCCCTTAGTGTAGGTAGTATAGATGAATTGGATCGTCTGTAATGCTTTGGTTGACTTCTTCGAAAGAGAGGGCTGGGTACAGCGAATGTTACGGCAGAATCTAGGATAGTTAGAATTGTTGCTGATGTCGGAGACATCGATCAAGCAACAATACAGTTCGCGAGAATTTGACTACCATTGGGTCGGTGCTCCTATACTAATACTTAGTATACCGTGCACAACGACTCTTTCGATCACAATGGATTTTTGTTTGAGAAAGAAGGCACCAAAGCGTACGTCCTCAACTACTACACGTTAGTCTGTTCAACCGATCCCCCACGCTCATGGGTAACAGGCTGCAAAGATCATTGTTGGTGCGGGGTCCCAGTTCGCATGACAGTTTGATGCGAGTTTATGGTTTCAGGCACGTGTAGAGGTTGACTTCTTTTGCATTTCTGTCCCGTCCGTGGAGTTTTGAAGCTGCCTGGCTACTCCCCTCTTCACTTAATTTTAGTATTGCTGCTGCCTGTCAATAAGACTCGTTAGCGGCTCCCCTGCAGCAGCAACTAATTTTTTTTCTCACTCAGACACGACAAATGTTTTTTACCAATCACAAGCTGAGTGCGTTGACCACCCCATTCACTGCCCGCAGCAACATATCAAGATTTTCCGTCCCCCCTCGGCTTCAAACGCCCCCGCCTACGCGCTTGTACTCTGGGATGCTGGGAAGCGTACGCTGGAATGCCCGGAGCGCCAGCAAGAGGAAGGTGGTGTCCTCTGCCTCCTTCAGGTTGAGTGTGAGAAGGCAGCAGCGTGTTCATCCTACTGCAATCGGCGCGGTAGGTGTTGATCTTAGCATGAAACTCCAGTCGGCGTCTATCCGAGTTGTAGAGTTGCTGAGGTCGCGCGTGAGCACGAAGGAGGCCCACCTGTTGTTGATGGTCAAGGTGAGGAGACTGAGCGTGTTGAGTTTTGTTGGGGGAGGCGCTTGTTGCTCGGCCTGCAGATGCGAAAGTAGGGCTAAGTTAGCTGTAGCTAGCGGAGCGAACTGCCGTCCGCTCACTACTCTCAGCGCCTTCCAACACGCAGCGATTAGTGGATGCAGCTTTAGACACAGTCCTAGGCTGCTTGCTAAGGAAGACTCGAGCGTAGTATAGATACAGAGCTCGTGGAAGGGCTCGTGTTCTCTCCGTCCCTCGACATACATTGTGCATTATTACATGATCGCGCTGGACCAACGCTTGCTGGACACCAAGGCATCCGACTGACACAAGTAGGCTTACTAGATTGACCTTTCGAGTACTCTGCTCGCAGCGCAAGCCCCAAGCGCGGAGTCTTCTCTCGCGCGACGACCATGCTACCGTACCGTTGGTGCTCAGATCTTGGCCGCGCCAGAAAAAAAAACGAGCTGCTGCTGCGGCTCGACCGGAACGACTTTTTGTTCCGGTCGCCGATTTTTTTCCTGGCCAATCACAGCCCCGGAAAAAAAATCCGACTTGCTGCGGCGGAAAAAAGTGAGCTGTTGCTGCGGACATTGACTACCCCTATTGTTGTCGAGACGGCCGTCTCAATCACTTGTGTCGAGCATTCGTAAGACAGTTTGACGACAAATCAAATGTAGCACTTTCATTGGTTAATATTGTATTATGTAGTCTCGAGTGTTGCTGCATCTCGGCTCGTAAATTGGACTGATTTATCTGTGTGCGCATTTTGCCCCCATTACTAGAGGCAGCGCACTTGAAAAATGCCCCTTGAAATGTCCGGGCCTTTGATTCTGACGCCATGCACTAACCTCCTGCTAGAAGATTTAAATATACTTGCCAGGAATGGAATGTAAGGACATCATAGCACAGTTATCATGCGACCGTTTGTTCCCGTAGTGGAGCAATGTTTCTTCGCTTTACTGGGGTGAACGACAACAGTCGTTCACCCCACCACGCCAACTCTCCTTTCTACAGTAAAGTACTAACACTACATAGAAGATGGAGATTCGGATAGAGCGCGCATACGCAAACCAGTCTACGCTGTAGCATCGACAAAAAGCATGGCTGCAGGCAGTGGCTTAGTTGCAGGAGATACCGAGTAACTCGCCGATGCCGAAGGTCGAGCCCAGCAGCGATATGGCGCGCGCCGAGCGCCCGCGCAGCAGTGTGGAGCTCCTCCGCACCTCAGCGTCGTAGGTATAAGATCTAGGTATTATCGCCGTTGCAGAGTACGTGGTTGCATTTTGTTGCTGGACTGTAATGATTAGGTAAGAGGGGGTTGGAGGATCTCGGGAAGCCCACTGGCAACACCGTTCCCTGGCTGCCACGCCTTCACAACTACTATGATGTACGCTCAAGCATAAAATTTACTACATTAAAATGTACATGTAGTACCGTTACGAGCTATTTGTCCCTCTTAGTTTACGTCTGCCAACTTCATCGTAACTCCGTGCCCTACAACAGCTGCACCTCTGAGTGGAACAGCTCCACGGACTGCATGCACGCGTTCGTGCAGTCATTATGCCGATATTTAAGCTTGCTATGTTTTGAGAGACAATATGCAATGTAGCCACTGGTATACAAAAACCAAGATGTAGTCAAAACGCGTTGATCGGAAAACGTAAGACGCTTTGTCTTATGATAGGCGTTCTGGGGCTAAGTATCGTCTTACGAAAGAGCATGAATCAAAAGTAACCGATCGAGCATATAAAAATCGAAGTGACCGATTCTAAATTCAAAAGTAACCGATTCTAAATTTCCACCCCTCACATATCCTGAGTTGAGCCTGGGTTAATAGGAGTGGATGCCATCACTTTGCCACCCATTTCTTGTGTTGGGGCGGATGCAGCCAATGTTGTCAGCAGCGGTCGCAACGCGCGGATGCAGCCAATGCTATCAGCAGCGGTCACAGCCAGCTCGCAGCCTAGCCGTGGGTTTTGGCGTTCATTTTCCAACTTCCTCTCACGAGCACATCGTCACCTCCTCCACTTCGCCCTACACGACTTTTTCGTCCGACTATGGTCGTCCCGACGAGTATGCTCGCCGCCGCAGTTGGGAAGAGGAAACGAGGCACCGGGCCGTCTCGTAACCAGAAGCTGCAGGCGAAGCGTGTGGCCGGTCGAGAACGGAACCAGGCTGCCGCGAACGGAACCAGGCTGCCGCGAACGGAACCAGGCTGCCGCGAAGAAGCGCAAGACGTCGTCGGGGGCTGTCACCACGAAGCGCACGCCGAAGACATCACCGCGCAAGCGCAAGACACCGGTGAAGCCCAAGCCGACGTGGACGCGCACGACTGTCAAGATGAAGCTGCGGCCGTTCTGCAAGGACGAGGGTCTAGCGCTCGCTTGGGACTCGGTGCTGAGGGACATGAACAAGATGGTGGCGGAGACTTACATGCTGGCTGCCGTCCACATGGTTCGTTGCTGCGAGCAAGGTTCCGACATCCCCATCTTGGCGCGTTCCTTCTACCAGCAGTGCTTGTCGGCCGTGAGCGGGGGGAACCTGCACCATCCACTAGCGACCATGACTGAAGAGTTCCGCGACTCGGTGGCGATCTACAGCGCGTGGCGAGGCGAGAGCCCGATCCCCAACAGGGACGCCATCAATCGTGGCTGGGCACAGGTGGCGGCCAAGCGCATGGCCCATGAAACCCAGAACCATCTCCAGCTCAACTTTTACCGGCGCTTCAAACAATACATCACGCTCCGCTACGGGCTGGCTGGCCGCGATCGCTACCTTGTGCTCAAGGGCATCCTCGACCCCGAGTACGACGGAGACAACGAGATCGTGCTGGAGTACAGAGAATTGATCCCCCGCAATGATGAAGGATATCTGGATCAGCGAGCTAGCGAGCTACTCCCGCTTGTGCACATGTTCCTCACTTTCGTGGAGGACCACAACCGCGAGCACGAAGGAGAACCGGGTTTTGAGATGGCAAGGACTTACTCGCTGCTACCAACGAAACGGGGCTTCGTCTGGTCTCACTTCACCATGTCCTCTCGCGGCTTGCGGGCGATGCTGATTCGAAGTGGGTATGATGTTCCAGAAGAGGGCAGCGACTGGAACGCTGTCGCGGACAGCGCGTGGCGGCAGCTCTTCAACTGGCCGCGATCCGACCCGGACGATCGTCGGCTTTGGGGACTGGAGCTGCTCCGACTTTGGCGGCGTGATCAAGAAGTCTCCGGGCGGCCCCTCCGAGCGGTTCATGCGTGAGCTCTCGAACTGCCGGGTGGAGATGGAGTCCGAGTACCGCACCAGCAAGGTGCACCACGGCTGCAGGCAGGCGCACCCCGGCGACCTCGTGAACCAGTACCAGCGCCAAGAGTGCCGAGACGGCGTTGTTCGCAATCGCAAGATTCACAGTGTACTCCATTGTCTTCGCAACAATGGCGGATGCGGTATTACTGTGAACAGCGATTTGAACGCCTCTCGCAACATTCTACGCGCCTTCGAGCTACGTCTGAGCGGGCAGCCACGCCCGCCAGAGCTAAGTAGGAGTTCACAACAAATGTCGACCTAGTGCCGCAGTGCTAGATCGTTCACTGCAGGGTTGCGAGATGGGGGTTTTCGAATTGGGAATAAACCATTTATTCCACCCACCCACCCCAAGTCATCCGGGGTCGGTCTTTTTAGGGATATTCATAAAACCCATCCACCCATTGACTAAGCGCTATTTATTAGTTTTTATACTCAATTTAACGCCAAATGCATGTAAAAACGCTAATATTTGAGGAAAGCCGAAGGTGAAATGATGCTCTGCAATTGTTATAGGGCTCAAATCGAATGTTTAGACATTTATTTGCGTCTCTAGCCCGCTCATCACTTGCATTGGAGGCGCGGCGAACTCGAGTTTGGCTCACATCCGAATTCACTCTCCACCCCGCAAGCCGCTACCCGCCGCCCATAGCAACTACAACAGTAACTACAGCCATGCTGGCCCGATACTCGCTCCGACTACCCAAGGCTGCTGCCCGCTGCATCAGCTCGCCCACGCCCGCGCTCGTACTACAGCAGACGCCCGCCACCTCGGGCGGCTCCGCCAAGACGAGCGTGCCGCCGGTCTCCCAGGGCGAGAAGGCCTGGTGCGACATCTACGGTGTGGACTACGAGAAGTAGATCCAGGAGGCGCTGCACGAGTCCCCGGTCGCCGCGCAGGGCTCCGCCAAGCAGGTCAACTACTCCACGTCCAGCGTGAACCCCCGCAGAGCAAGGCCGATCTTAAATGTGGCACCATAACCTATTTCAACTAATATCAACTGATATTAACCTAATCCATTGCATGACTGCGGTTAAAGGGTTAGGTTGTATTTATCCAAAACCCTGACCACCCTTCCTTGCAAAAATATGGGGATTTTCACAACCCTGGTTCGCTGGAATCCTCGTACGGACGATGTCTCCCAGTATTGATTGGGACGAAGTCCCCATTATAATGACTTGGTACCGGTATACCTCTCCTTACCGTAGTGTCCGGTGACTAGTTGGATGAAATAAGTAGGTTTAGGGTTGCAATGTATAGCAGGGGCGGCGCCCTCGACCTCCCCGAATTTTACTTGGGTATAGTGTGCTTTTGGGCCCCTCGATCGAGGGGTCACCAGCCTTTTAGCAGTCTTTTAGTAACGCAATGCTTTGATGAGGGCCTTAAAGTAATGGTACATAAGTGCACGGCGCCCCTTCGTCTCGCGGTATTACGGCGGTATGTTTGCCTGCTGGCCGCTTGCTGCCCGAGCCAGATAATCCTTTTGCTTTCACTTTGGCATGGTAGCGAGCTATGCAAACAGACCCCGGTACAGCTGACCACCTCATCATGAACTAGATTGGACACGCTATGTTTTGCTGGGTTGTGAAGCCAACAACGCTGTTTCATCCGTAGGGCGAGATCTTAATCTTTATTACCCAGCCTCAAAGCCCACCGGTGGGCTTGGTCCAAATCCCACGCGTGGGCTCAAAAACAATAGTTGTAGATAATACGTTTTCGCTTTCCAAAGCAATGTAATTGATTCTAAAGAGCTCTAAATGGCACAATGAAGTACAAGTGACTTGCCACTGACCACCAGGAGCAACAACATTTATTTATCGGATCATAGTTAGTGCGGAAAGTCGATTGGTAATCTCCGTGCAGCCTATCTACCTCTAAAATGATACTTCTCTGGTCCACGATAATATGCGCGTAAGGTTTTATGTATTGAACACAACATATTTTAATTGGCTTAAAATATGAATTTCCGTCACCATCGAAAAATGGCCAAATCCTTCTGTGACACTGCTAATTTCCAGCCAACAATTCCCGAGCAATGCGCCAGGACGTGCCCGCGAGCGTTCGCGTAGGCGTCGCTCTGTTCATCGCGACCAAATTGAGAGAGGGGAGAGCACACAGGAGGGAGGCATTTAAGATGCGGCGAAGGTCTCTGAGATCTGGAGCCAGCGCACCGACCCCGCCGCGCTAGTGACTGTGCGCAAGCCGCGAGCCCCTATGACGAACAGCATACACTGCGTTGCCTAGCAGCCGCTACGGGTATACCCCGCGCAACACTGATGCCACCTGGAAGCCGGCGTGTTTGCGTAAAGCCTACCTACGCGAACACAACTTGTGTTCGCATAGAAAAAATTACACAACAAGATTCTGTATCTAATTTGTAGTATAGGAGGGTGAGACTTCAGAATGATTCACATGTATTATAGATAACTCTCTGCATAACTTTTTTCTTAAAACGCCATCTTAAACGTAGCATAAATATGAGGTGTGACCTGATTGGGCAAAAATATATTGTTGAATGCGAATCCCAGCCGTGCAAGCAGGAAAAACCTCGTTTTTATTGGAGGCTCTAGCTCTCACAAATCAACGCTGATGCCTCTAAATCGGAGATCATAAGAAAGCTTGTATCAAGCACAATCCGAGGCAATTCTTGGATCTAATATCGCTATTGTCGTTTATGTTTTACGAAAAAAAAATTATTGCATCGATAGATGAGCTCATGCAGTCGATTGTTTTACGGCCAAAGCCTCGCAGAAGCTGCTAATAAAAATATCATGTGCTTCAGCTCGATCTCAGCTTTTCGTTGCTACCTTGCTTGTTTGGCTACCAGTAGAATTGGCACAGCTATGGTAGAAAGAGTGATTCGCGCATATTATCGTGGACCAGAGAAGTAAGGTCAATGGTCCAGGCTCGACAGACACATTGAAAACTGCGCAGCAAGCTACATGAATTCACGTGATACATGCACTGTTGGGACATAACTGGTTAGCATTCAACAACCACAAGGCGTCAACTTGTTGTAGCCATGACGAAATTGTAGGGATTCCTACATTGGGAGTAAATAAGTGGTCCTGTAACGCTCTATCGCGTTGGTAGTGCTTACAATAGAGTCTACACAGTATTTAAATTGTTTATGTAGTCGGCTCTTGCTAAGTTTCACCCCCTACCACCATTAGAACGGCTAAGAAACAAAATATCGAACAGCTATAATAGAATTTTTGTTAGCTGCTGTTCCTACTACTGCAGTACTTGTTTAACGCTGTGCGGTTTGCATTCCTTCCCTTATATTGTGTGTTCTGTTCAAAATTTCCGCGGGCGGTTTGTTGAACTGCCCAAGTCAAATCTCCGGCCAATCTCCGTGGCCACTAGGATTGGTTTTAGGCACCCGTTTAAGTACGAATTGGTCTTGACTGACATGCGGGCAGTTGGACCATATGGTTTTGGCCCGGAGATTGAGCAAATGACATGAGTTTTGTATTTGGCGATTGGAGCGGGGTCTCCAAACCGCCGCGATTTGGAAAATTTGGCCGGAATTCACAATATGTGGAGGTACACCTCGGGTATACCAGCACCGGTTCTAAATACACTTAGCAAACAGTTTTGATCAGATCGCTATTTTCTCGACCATAATCTTTCTCCGGACATTTTTTTTCGTGAAGATGACTCCGTTTGAAGTCGGGCAAAAGGCGCTGAACAGACCTCTCTCTCGTTTATTTGTATGCAGAAGGTATCTCTAAATAGGCCAATCAACAATAGTGTCGGCTTTTGAAGTGAGCCCACGCGTGGGCTCAATGGGTAATAAAGGTTAATCCTTTAGTGATCAATATTATACTTGGATCTTGTATACTGAATTCCTTAGAGTACAGTGTAAAACATGCATAAATGCTTGGTTTTGCTCCGCACCCAGCAGCATAATATATCATTTTGCAGGGGTTTACCATAAAATTATTGCAATTATTGTTGTAAAACCTCGCAATATGCTTGGTTTTACGCAAGTGATACAATAGGTCAAAAGCAATAGAGGGGTGATTTGATTGGATTAAATTTGTAAAACAATGCATATTGCAAGGTTTTAAGACCACCAACCACAATAGGGTTAATAGATCTAGATATTCAAGCGGCCCGCTAGCTGAAAAACAACTTTATCGCAAGTAAGCCCTTGAACTTTATTCGTCATTGCAAATGCCAAACGGACCGGTAGTCGTATTGGAACAACTTTAACATCGCTTGTTTTCTTACTCCCGGTGTGTCCGCCATCGCGCAATAGCGCCCCTCCACATCCCCTCCTGTTAAAGATCGCCCCCACCGCGCCATGTACTACTACACCAAGGGCCCTTCCTCATCAAGATCACCCCCACCGCACACACAATTGTGGCCTCAACACCTCTATACACTACGAGCTACGCGCCAGACATCTCCGATATGTGATGCGGGAACAGCAGTAGTTTGGGAGAAGCGTGGGTACATCGTCAAAAGTACGTTACCGTAAATCACGGCGATCTGTAACGTCGTAAAAAGTTAAGTTTGGTTGTGTAAAAACTCTCGTAAAACGTTTCCCGCTGCCAACATGGGGTTATTTCCTACTGAGCGAGGGGCCATTCATTCCACCATCTCCCTGGTGACGGGGACCAGGAAGTTTAGCACAAAGAACGCCAACAAACTGCGTGCCCTAGAGCGCATCGACTCCGGTGAATCGATCGAGGCCCTACGGTGTCACACGAGTAACAATATGGCGTTGGGGGCAGCAGCTGGCGGCGCTGCAGGCCGCTAAACCGAAAGCTGTCTTTATAGGCACTAAGGTTCAGGTAGCGGCAGTCTCAGCAGAGAACGAACAACGGTACGGCTACGAAGATTGCGCAATGAGTGCTCCTAATAGGTTTCTAACGTTTGCTGCTCTTAGTTTACTCGGCTGGATTAGGCACATGCGAGGGGCTAAATACTTCTGCATCACTACAGAGTGTATCCGCTACGCTCTCGCATACTTTGACCCCCAATATGTCGAATCAAGAAGCCACGACGCGGTTAAAATGTACATATTTCGTTTCTTACGCCGCAACCGACTTACTTACCGAGGGATCACGCACCGAGGCCACGTTACACGGCCTGAAATGCAGGTAAAACATATTTTAGAGATGTTTTATTGCTGTTATACTAACTCGGTACCGTACTTAAGAGGTCGGCCCACCAGCAACTCGACCGAGCTTGTGACGGGGCACACAGCACTTCTTAACAGAGGAAGCAGGAGTATACAAACTCCAAGTGAACAGCCGTTCACGTGTCCCTGGTCTGAAGGGGACGACTTGACTTGAAAAGCGGTAGATCTAAGACTGAATGTATTTATAGGTTGGTACAGATTTGGCCTGCATACAAATCCTAAGTTCCCTATAGTTTGTGTCATACAAAATGTATCTGTTGGCTCTGAGGCCACTTGGGTCACTATCCAGGGGAGTGACCGATGTAGCCATCCCGGAATAGTGATAGGGTCACTATTCCATGTAACCCCGTTACATCCTCCCCCACTTAGATTCGATCTTATCGACCAATCAGAGTGAGGTTACGCCGGCGACTCACATTTCACTCGCACAGTCGAAATCCATCGACAACGGCGCGAGCTCTGGCGCCTCGGCTCCCGGGCCTCACAGAGCAACTGGCGCATCGCCGAGCAAGCTGCAGGGCCTACACGTCGACCGGAAGCATGCCTCCAAAGCGCAGTGCGCGCAGTGCGAAAGCACCTCCGAAACCGCGGGCCGTAGGGCCGAAGACCAGGGCGGCCAAGCCAAGGATGAGTCGTCCGCGCTGATGGAGGCCACGAAGGCGGCCGAGGAGGTGGTGCGCTCTCGTAGCAGCACGCCGGAGAGTGGCCGTCAGGGCGGGGCTCGGAGCAAGTCTCCTTACGCCGCGCAAGGCAAGGAGAAGAGTCCTCGGGGCCATAAAAGCCCGGCTCGCGACTGGGAAGCCGCCGTCTTTGAGTGCACGATGGTCCAGTACTCCGGTGAGAGTTCACCCGACGACGAGAACGTCTCGGAGGGCAGCACGCACGCTGCCGAAGGCACGGAGCTGGCGGCAGGCGACATGCCCAACGCCTCGGCCGACGCAAAGGCCTCGTCAGAGAAGGAGGCGGAGGACGCCGAGTCCGGCTCAGGCGACAGCAAGCAGTCGCACGACGAAGTCGCCATGGCCGACGCTGGGGTCGTGGCCGAGAAGTCGCCGAGCGACGCGGGCTCCAAGCCCAAGGAGGTGCTGCTGGCATCCAAGCATCTGACGCTGGCACAAGGTCGTGAGCGTGCCCAAGCGTCGAAAGCGGCTGCCGCTGCGAAGGCCGCCGAGGCCAAGGCGAAGAAGCGTTCGGCTTCCAGGTCGCCTCGCGGCTCCAGCTCCAAGCTGTTCATTGACTCGGAGTCTGAGGACGAGGAGGGTGCCGTCCACGAGCCCAAGGAGCTCTCCAACAACCTCGACGAGCAGCAGCAGCAATACCACGCTGCTAGCTCGGTGCGTATGCCAGGCAGCCGACTGCCACGACTGCCATCGAGTCTTCTTCAGGCGGGGATGCCACGTACCCGCAGGGCTACTTCCCGCCCGAGCCTGGCACTGGTGTGCCAGCGCTGTTAGAGAAGCTCTCGGCTCCTCGTGGCCTTATCGGCGGGTACACCTCGAGGGGTTCCTATGAGCGTGCTCTTGTTGAGAAAGAGCCCCTCTTTCTTGGCGACGTTGAAGTCGGCCGGTGTGTGCTACTAGCACCACACAAGCTCACACTGAAGGAGTTCACCACGCTTCGCAAGAAGCCGGAGGACAAGGGTGGACTCCATCCTGTGTGGGGTTTCCACTGGGTCAAGCCGAATGACAACATGACCTGGAGCGAGGTGGAAGACCTCTTCTGGCGCTACGTCCAGCGCAAAGGGTATTCCGACCAAGAGTTCAAAGAACTCCGTGAGGATCGCACTCTGTCCGCAATCCTGGACGTGCGCGAGCTCCGCATCGAGTTCGCTCAACTCGTGAGCAAGCGCAAGCTCCACTCGAAGATGGACGAGCTGAAGCAAGAGGCGAGAACCAAAGCTCGTGAAGAGCGTGGGCGTGGTGCGACTACGTCTGCTACCGGGTACCGGCCAAGAAGCCAAGGACTACTTACGAAGCTGCCGCTGCTTCTCGTCCCATATCGCAACAGACTTCGGGCAGTCTGCCTGGAGCTGCTCAACGGGCTCCCACGAGTTATCCGACTCAGGGTAACCCCTCCACTTCACGAGCAGCTGGCGCTTGCCATGGAGCAGCCGCTCCCGGACGACTCGTTCCACGTGGTAGTGGATCTGCCTATTACGATCAAGAAGGGCCGGCGGTGGCCTCGCACGGCCATGGCTACGAGCCTGAGGCGACGCAGCCGTATGCTGGGGCCCCGAGTCAGGTGGTGGCCCTGCAGCAAGAGGAGATTCGTCTTCTCCGGGACCGTGTGTACGTCCTCGAGATCGCGCTTGGCGTCGGCCTTGGTGGCGAGGCTGCCGCTCGTGCTGGTCAGCCTGGTGCCGTGGAGCGGCTCCGTGAGGATGTTGCCTCGCTCTATCAAGAAACTCGCAGTCTCCATGGCCGTGTGGATCGTCGAGCCGACCTGTCGTCTTACGACTCGCTGCGAAACCAGCTCGCTGGCCTTCGGGCCGAGCTTCATGGCCACGCGCCGTATCCGGAGCAGCAGCAGCCCCACTCGTATCAGGCCCAGTTTGGCCAGGGCTCGTACGGGGCCCCTGCGTATGCTGCTCCGATGTACGCCGCGCCGTCTTACGACCAGCGCGCGTATCAGGCGCCTTACCGCGACTCGACGCCGCGCTTCGAGGAGGTGCGCTCTTCTCCACCGGGCCACCCACCGCTTCCTGCGGGGCAGCCAGAGCCAGAGGGTCATGGTACCTCTTAAGACGACCCACGTAAAACGTCGGGTGAGTCGTCATCGACTTGGGCAAGTCTATGGTGTACGCCGCGCCATGCCGGCTGAGGCCCGTGAAGGGTCCAATGAAGCGGTGCTTCAGCTTGTTGCTCTCGACCGAGCTAACAGTGTTTAGCGGTAGGTTTCTAGTATCTAGGAGAACTAAATCCCCAACCTTAAACACGTTCATGTTTCCTCTTCCATTTCGGTCAGAGTACTCCTTCTGTTTATCTTGGGCTTGCGCCATGGTGTCTCGCACCCTGCTGATTATGTTCAGCCTGTCTTCAGCAAACGAGGACAGTTGCTTCCGCAAGGTGGCTGGACTCACGTCCGAGACTTGGGAGGAAAAGGTTTTCCGAGCCTCTCCCCCACTTAGGACCGAAGCCCCGGTACTGCCTCGTAATGTGAGCGGCACCTGAGGGTGGCGCAACCCGTTCAGGTAAAAGGTAAAAGGGCGTAAAGCCCGTCGATGCATGTACCGCATTGTTGAGTGCGAACTCAACCATGGGCAAGCGATCAGCCCAAGAGCGGGGCATCTCCGCGCAGATACTGCGGAGCGTGTCTTCGAGCACGCGATTGACGCGCTCCGTCTGGCCATCCGTCTGCGGGTGGTCCGCCGTCGACATCGACAGGCGTGTGCCGAGAAGGCGAAACAGCGTCTGCCAGAACGTAGCGGTGAACCGCGGGTCTCGATCAGAGACAATGGTCTCGGGCAGACCGTGGTGTCGGAAGACACAGTCCATGAACAGGCGAGCGACCTCGTCGCCAGTGACGGTGTCACGAACTGGAGCAAAGTGGACCATCTTGCTCAGACGGCACACGAAGGCAACAACACCAGTGTTGCCACGGTCATCGGCCGGAAGTCCGAAGACAAAGTCGAGACTCATCGACTTCCAGCAGTCCGCTGGACCGGCAGGCTCTGCAATGGTGCCGAGGCGTGACCGGTAGCGCTGGCACGTCTCGCACGTACGGACTTAGGTGGCGACCCACTTGTACATGTGACGCCACCAAAACATCTGCGAGACAGACGCGTACGTCTTCTCACGGCCGAGATGGCCACTGGATGGAGCGTCGTGCGCCTCCATCAGGATGTCGTACTTAAGATCCTCATCGTTGGGCACGACAATACGGGGAGGATCCTCGGGCTCGACCCTATAGTGCAGCAAACCGTCAGCCCACTCATAGCGGTGCAGCCTTGCACGTTGTCGGGGCGTGAGCCACTCGGCCTTGGCTTCCGAGCCAGCGGCCAAGAACCGCACAAAAGGTCCGAGACTGGCATCGTCTCGGTACCCCAGCCTGATGCGATCATACAGACCCGTCGTGACCCGGCTAATATGAGCAAGCTCGTAATCGGGTCGGCGCGACAGCGCGTCGGCAAGCACGTTCAACTTGCCCGGCTTGTACTCGACACGGAAGTTGTATTCCGCGAAGAACGACAGCCAACGCGCCATCCGCTGTGAGAGATGCGGCGTGTTGACGGCAGTCCGCAAGGACGCGTGGTCTGTATAAACGACAAAGGGCGTCGAGCCCAGGAGGTGCACTCGGAACTTGACAAGAGCGTACTTCATGGCAAGTAGCTTCTTGTCGTGGACTGGATAGTTCCGTTCGGCTGTCTTGAGCTGCCTGGACTGGAACGAGATGACCCGTTCGCGGCCTTCATCGTCGGCCTGCAATAGCGCACAGCCAATTGCGTAGTCAGACGCATCACAGACTACGCTGAAAGGCTTCGTCTCGTCCGACAATGCCAGGACCGACGCGCGCTGTAAGCTCGCTTTGATGTCGTTAAAAGCATCTTGATGGCGACGCTTCCAGCGCCAGTCGACATCCTTCTTCAGGAGATCCGACAAGGGCCGTGCCAGCTCGGCGTAGCCTGCACTATACTTGTGCAGGTAGTTGGCGAGGCCCAACCGCTGTCGTAGGTCCTTCTGCTACCGAGGTGGCGGCCAAGCCGCGATGGTTTTCACCTTCTCCGGGTCCGCCCGGACCCCGGCGCTGCTGACGAAGCAGCCCAGGACCTTGATCTCCTCAGCTGCGAACACATACTTGTCGATGTTGGCGTACAGCTTGTTCGCCCGCATTACTTCGAACACACGTCGAAGGTGCTGGAGATGCACCTCCATGGCCGTCTGGCCTGCCTCGGCACGGCTGTGGACGAAGATGTCGTCAAAGTACGTCTGTGTGAACGCACGCAAAGGTCGTAACAGTTGTGTGACCAAGCGATTGAACGTTGCCGGGGCGTTAGAAAGCCCCTGAGGCATGACCAGCCACTCCCAGAGCATACCGCTCGGCGTGCTCACAGCCGTGAGTGGGATGTCGCTCTCGCGCATCAGGATCTGGTAGTATCCGTCCACCAGGTCCAGCGCGCTATACAGCGTGCAGCCGGCCATGTTGTTGAGCAACACGTCCTTGCGCAAGATCGGTGTCTGTCGCGCTGTTCAGCTTGTTATAAGCATGAACCAGACGCCACTTTCCGTTCGGTTTGCGAACACAGAAGGTAGGCGTCGAGTGCGGGGACTTCGACTCCCGCACCATGCCTGCCTTCGCCTTGGCGGCAAAGAAGGCATCAATGACTTCACACTGCTCCCGGGGAAGAGGCCATTGCCTCGTGACACAGTACTTCGTGCCCGGCACGAGATCGATCTCGTGCCTGATTCCCCTGTCCGGAGGGAGATTGGACGGTGGATCCTTGGACACCACGTCCTCAAACTCCTTCACCAAGGGGTACACCGGGTCCCGGGGGTTCTTAAGAATCTCAGAGCCCATGCGCGACGCGCGCTGTCTCTGTAACTCCTCCAGGACTGCCTGGTCCATGACCGAGGACGAGTTCAACTCGGCCGACGTGGACTCCGGTCAACTCTGCGATCTCCCAGGCCTTTAGCTCGGCCAAGTAGTCCTCCATGGCGAGCTCCTCAAGGTTCAGCAACTCTGAAACCTCGGGCAGAGCTGTAAGCTCGACAGCTCCTGTCTTTGACTTGACTTGAAAGGAGTTCTATTACGGGTGGACCTCGTTTGATGCTGATTTGACTAAGTACGGAAATATGCAACTTAACGATGGGCGATCCAGAGCGGCACTCTGGGGCGTGGAGTATCCCCGCAGCGGCTCGTCGAGTCATCCTCAGGGCCGGAGACAAGGCGCTGGATGAAGGAGTACAGAGTGGCTGTGTCGACCTTGATCATGTGGCGTCGACGGTTGAGCGAGCGCAAATGGGTAATGAAGGAGGACTTGACGCCGGCAGCAATGACCTTGGGGCTAGCAGCTTCCCGACCGAAAGCGTCGTTGGTTCGGTTGATCCAGGTGGCTCGCATGAAAATGCCGCGGAGTATCAGCCACAAGCCGTATGCCAGATCGTGGTGCGCTGCCCAGCTCGAGTGAAGCAGCTCCGTGGTCCCGAGGAGAAAGCCCAACCAGGAGGGCGTGCAACGGAGTAGCAGGGACCAGATTGGACGTAGTGCAGACCACATCTGCTGAGTTGGTGAGCAGAGCCAAAAGCAGTGGGCCAGACTCTCGCGCTGGTAGCAATCTTGTCTGGGGCAGGTGGTCGGGTCGCGGCGTCCGGTTTGGAGAAAGAAACGCTTGCTGTTCACGTGCATCAGCTCATGGAGCACCCGAAACTGGATGTCGTAGGTGGTAGGCAGCATCCATCGCTTGACTAGCGCCAGTCGGTTGGAGTGACCTTTGAGCGCGCTAACTTCGCAATGAAGGCGTTTGGCTCGAGACTCCCATGCCGAGGTCGGAGGACGGAGGAGCGCGGTCCAATCTTGCTTGCGGAGATGAGGAAAGAACCGAAAGCGTGACTGTGTCGTGACGCCGAGTAGACCGGCGACTGAGTCTGGACGTTGGAGAACGACGAGTAGACCACCGGTGCTGGTTGTAATGGCGTGGATCACCACGGACAATCTCTGAAAGACTCTCATCAACAAAGCGTGGGCATCACGAAACCGGAACAGTTCATGGCGGCCGAGAAACCAGTGCATGAAGTCAGCTAGAGAGAAAGTGGCTCCAATAGGTTCCAGAAAGTCGACGAGAGACCGGTAACCGAGAAGCTCCAGTTGATCGCAGAAGGCGTGGAATGTCGGCAGTCCGTCGGATAGAGGTTCGAAATGGTCTCGTGAGCTTGATGGGATTTGCAAGCGTGGCAGGATGCTGCACCACAGCGGCGCGTGGAGAAGATGGCGTTGATGAAGGGTGTTGGGCATCGGTGGCTGTTGCATACGTGGAGCTAGTTCATGCCACTGGCGCCACGCTCATTTCCACCATGACGTGACGTAGCCAGGTTGACGACCACGGGCGGATAGGTAGAATATGTCGTCGAGACGGGTCGAGTGTGAAATCTCACCGCCGTAGGCGGCCCAAAGGGGGAGAACTGCCCAGAGCGGAATCGTAGATGTGGTCGACAATTCGACCGTCGCTGCAAACTCTTGGAATAGTCGCATCTTGTGGCGCGTGAGGAACAAGGCGAGTTCTGGGACACCGAGGCCTCCTTGCGCTGTCGGAGTCACTGCCAATTCTGCGGTGGTAAGGCGGATCCGAGCTGAGGCGGGTGGTACTTTCTTGTAAACGACGAAGTCAGTGATCATGCGCTGCCATCTGTGGATCGTGGTCGGACGGATGACGAGATGAAGGGCTTTGTACCAGAGCAAGGAGAGTACCATCGTCGTCACTATCAGTTTGCGGCCTTCGAAAGTGCGGGCGCGATACTGCCATCGTCGCAGTGCTTGGCTCAGCTTCTGGTCAAGGTCCCGCTCCGTGGCCTCGGCGTTAACATTATACCCGAAGTCGATGCCTAGGTATCGAACACGTTCATCGGCTGCGACTACCGGCAGCGGAGCCGAAGTTATCCTGGCGGAGGTGCCAGACAGCGGAAGCAGTCTTGATTTGGAGGCATTTAATTTGGCTCCGGAGCCCGCGCAATAGACTTGGACTGTCTGAAGTTGGGCGTGTACCCCCTCGATGGACGCTGCGAGGAGCAACGAGTCATCCGCGAAGAAGAGGCTTGTAGCAATGCGGCGCATAGGCAGAGGGATACCAACGCCCGGTTGACGACGAAGCATCACTCCTAGAGGGACCATTGCCAGCAGGAACAAGTACGGCGAGAGCGGATCCCCCTGCTTCATACCACGAGACGGGAATAATTTGGGTTGGCTCCAGCCGTCCAGCATGAGGGAGCAAGCTGGTTTCAAGTAAAGAATGTGGATCCACTTGAGGAAGCGGGGACCAAACCCTTGTCGTTCCATGACACGAAGCAAGTACTTCCAATCGACTCGGTCATAAGCCTTCTCGAAGTCTAGAAAAGCGGCGAACCCCGATTGACCCGTGGACTGGCAGAAGGCTTGCAGGTCCAAAAGCAACAACAGGTGGTGATGGAGCGAGCGACCGGGGATGAAACCTTGCTGGTCCTCATGGACCAACTTGTGCATCAGAGGCTTTAAGCGCTCGACGAGAACCCTGGAGAGCACTTTTACCTCCACTGGCATCAACGATATCGGTCGGTAGTTCTCCACACGCGCTCTCGACCCTTTCTTGTGCAGCAAGAAGACTTCGGAAAGGTCTGGTGGCTTAACAGAGTGCCGCGCTGGAACTGACCGTCGAATACCCGAGCCAAAACTTCCCCAAAGATGTCTGGAGCAATTTGATAGAAGCGTGCCGTTAATCCGTCGGGACCCGGTGCACCGTCGCTCCGCATCGAAATGATCGCCTCTGTAAATTCCTCTGTGGTGAACTCGCTGTCGAGGTCCAGAGCCTCGGCTGGTGCAAGCACATCTTCCACTGCATTGACGAGCTGATCCTGAGCAGACAGGTCGACAGCGACGTCTTGTGAGTCCGTGACAAATCGTTTATCGCCGAAGATACAGCCCCATTTCTGCTGGAAAGTCTCGTAGATGGTTGCCGGATCCGTGGATACGGTCCCATCCTGCGATCGAGCGGTACCCGCCGCGCAGGCTCCAGTGGACGAAAGAAGGCCGACGAGTTGGTCTCCAGCGCAGTCGCTAAATAGTCAAATCGATAGCTTCTCCTGTAGACTTCACGTTCCTCCAACATGAGTTCGACGTCCCGCTTGGCACTATACCATGCGATGGCCACCGCTGGGGAGGAGTCCACTGCTCGCAGCGATGACAGCCTTTCCAGACGGCGGACAAGGGCGTCGTGAACATGACGATTTCGCGCGCGGAGGAAACTGCATTGGCGTTGTAGTTACTTACGGACCCGGTATTTCCAGGCTGACCAGAGGACGCCTGGATTGTCAGAGCTAGGGAGGCTACGCAGCAGCTCGGCGGCCGCCGTACGAATTTCCTCTCGGATACCTTCGTTGTCAAGTAACCACCGGGGCACTCGCCATGAAGCCGGACCGCGTGGATGATGCCAACTGGTTAGCTGGAGCTGGACGCCGAGGTGATCTCCTCCTTTGTCCAGGTTCACGTACGCGGAGTCAGCGTACTGATGAGTGCAGAGGTCCTCCGAGACGGCGATGTAGTCTATCCTGTTTGCCCTTGTGGGCCCGGAGAAAACATAGTCCGCTGGATGATGGGTCCGCCAACAGTCCTCCAGTGCCAGGGCAGTCATCCAGTCCCGACATTCAGCTTGGCTCGGGTCTGACGCGGGTCGTAGCGCGTCAAGCGAGGGGTTCAGCGTCAAGTTGAAGTCGCCACACGCAATGTGGACAATATCCTCAGGGAAAGACCGAGGTAACGTTGCGAAGAAGTTATTGCGTTCCCTGCTGTCATTGGGGGCATATATGTTGTGGATATACACCACCGAAGGCCCGATCACCAGTCGTACGATTGAGTATCTGCCCTCGCGACGGTGCTGAACAAGTTCCTCCGCAGATGATAACCGGGTAAGCTGGGGTCAATGACCGTCACGATGCCACCGCTACGAGTGGTCCTTGAGCCCGTGTGATTTTCGTTCCTGTCATTGATGAAAGCTTTGCGCTTGGCCGAAGCCTCCACCACGAAACGCAACGTCGAGGCTTGAGACGCATCACGCAGCTTGGATTCCTGGATACACACAATGGCATGGCGCCGGGCGAGGTGGGCCACTTCCGTGCCAGTTGGAGATATCCCGTTCAAATTGGCGGAGAGCACGCTGAGGTTATGCCAGTCCGGCAAGACCTTAGCTGCGGTCGGGGCCCATATCCTGGTCGGCCGTCGCTGGGTTCACCTCTGACAGCGTCAGGTCCATCCAGACCGTGTCGGCGGAAGCTTGCAACCCAGAGAGCTCGAGTAGAGTGGCGAGGCCTGGCAGCCGAAGAAGGCTTTCCGTGACAACCGTGACACCGTAGCTGGAGTGGATCAGATCTCGCAGCGTGGCTTCCGCCAGAAGACGCAGCCCTTTACGCTTCAAGAAGGACGGGGAGCTGGTCGCGAAGATGGCGAGCCACGAGTCGTCTCGAAACGTGTGAGTAGCCATAAGAATCAATAGTAGCTCGAAGAGACTGAGTGGAGCCAGCCAATGCGACCTTCTTCGGATGACCCTGCCGCAGCTGTGATAGAGGCAATGAGTTGAGAGCGGGACCCAGAGTGGAACTGATCGACAGTCGCGAGCCGTGCTGTAAACGACTTGGAGCTGGCGTTTGGCAGGCGGAGCAATTGCCGGTTCAGAGCGTGTAGCGAGATGAAGTCTTCGAACTGATCGACCACCTCGGAAGCTTGGAGTGCAAGTTGCCAGGCATGAGGAGCCGCCACTATCGAATTAAGTAGACTCTCCGCGCTTTTGGCCCTGGATAACTCCAACTTGACCGCCTCGACGTGGCGTTCGGCCATCCCTATGGCGTCGGCGTCCACTGCGGCTTGAGCTGTTAGCGATGTCTCCTCGAGTTCCTGTAGAGCTTTGGTGATGGCTTCATCGGCGTCGGGGTCTTGGGAACCAGACGAGTGGTTTGGGCGCTTCGACATGAAGCGGTGGCGGACTCGGGCTTTAGTAGCTGCAGACACCATAGGCAGAATCTGATAGATGACAGCGTCCTCCTCGTTGGCTGTGGCGACTTCTAGGTTGGCATCGCCGTCGAAATCGTCAAGTACGTTAAAGCGATTTTTAACCCGCAGCGTTGGGGAGCGAGGCGGAGAATGGCTCGGCGAGTGAGCGCGCTTCCCCCCCGAGACTTGCTCCAGCATTGCCTCGTCATCGTGGACCGGCTCCACCGCACCGACCACCTCCCTGCCCAACATGGAGCGTGCGCGCGAGTCTGCCGACTGAGTCGGCACCCCACCACCCTCCTCAGGCTGGGGTGAGTGACTCGACGGTACAGCTTCCTGGGGAGCGACAGTCTGTCCTGGATCTGAAGGAGCTGGCGTGGCCGCAGCTGCGTTTCCGGTGACTGCAGCCGTGGGCCTGTCGTCACCACTTGATTCTCTCGTGCGCTGATGCACACGCAGTGCCGGGGTTTCCCCCGGTGGGTTTTGACGGCGAGGTCGGCCCCCAGACGCGTCATTCTTACCGAAGCATCGGTAGGATTTCCTCCCCACACGGACGTAGGAGCGTAGGCTCCCATCGCGGAAGGGGCTTGGTGGAGCCTCTTCCCCTGGAAGTAGAAACGCCACGTTGTAGAGCAAAGGCCTGAGACCTTATCGTAGGCAGCAGGTCGGAAGTACACAGGTTTAGCCCCACGAGAGGCCAGGGACCTGAACACGGTGAGCGCCTCCTCCGCGGTAGTGAGGCCGATCACATCAAGGAAGAAGCATTGAGCCAGAGGCGATTCTAGCCCAATCCGGAACTTCCTCCCCATGATCGATACCTCTTCGCCATTCAAAGCTTGCTGCGCTTCGCTTGTGCGAACCAGGATGCGTAAGCCGCCATCTCGGCGTTTGTCGATCGCGCCGAAAGCATGCTCACGCAGTAGACGTTTGAGAACCGAGTTCCCGTTGTCCCGAATAAGAGAGTCCATGATGCGTGGCATCGACACCCCTTGGAAGAAGTTGCCGGAGTCAAGCATCAATGGAAAGGTGGCAGTGGCAGTGGCCGTGCCAGTAGGCCGAGTCTCACACACCCGACGGAGGAAGTCCTCAAGGGGAACATCAGCCCGGTGATGGTCGAAGAGCTCTTGAAGCTGCGCAGGCGAGGGGAGTGGTTCCTGAAAGTCAGGTCGAGCACCGCCGCGCAGGCCGTGGAGGTGTTCAGCCATCGATGGCCCCACCGAGGGGATCACGGTGGCAGACATGGTTGGTCGTTGTTCGTTGGTGTCCGTTGGTTGGGCGGAAGAGCGCAAAAAACGAAGTCTCTCCTGTCTTGACCCGACGACCGGTCACGCCGTCGAAGATGTGATAACACTCTTCGGCGGCTGGAGCCTTGGCTGGAGGCTCGGAGTCGCTGGCGACTGGCGTCGTCGGCCACATGACTAGGCCCGGTTTACGACGTGACCCTCGGGTGTCTTCGTCTCGTGGCGCCGCCTTGACGGCACCACCGATCTTCTCGATCTCGTGCGGAACTACGTTACCCGCCTTGCCCTTGAACGGAACTTGGTTACCCGCCTTGTTTTTGAGCGGAACTTGGTTACCCGCCTTGCTGGGCGGAACTATGTTACCCACCTCGCCGTGTGGAACTTGGTTACCCACACCAGGAGCGCTTCCAACGACTCCCGCATCAGTTATAGTCTGAGTGACCTCGCGTGGAACTTGGTTACCCACCCCAACGCTAGCGGCGCCTTCTCCAGCAGCCCTTGCTGCCTGCGGTACTTCGTTACCCACGTGTGGACCTACGTTACCCACCTGGTAGGTGCTGTCCGGCACCTCCACTCTCAGGCCTTGTCCGGCCCGGTCGGAGTCGTCGTCAGTCTCGACGGACCCCAAGAACTCATTAGACGCTGCTGCGCCCTAGCGGCCCTCGCGGGCGCCCCAGCTGCTGCCAGAGGTGGGAACATGACTCACCAAAGCTCTGTCAGAGCGTGGGGGACGGCTGGCCCCGATGGCCTTGCCGCGCCAGTCGATCCAAGGCTCGTGTTTCTCCAGCCACGGCATGCCAAGGATCAAGTCGTACTTGTCCATGTCTAGGACCAAGAACGACTCCGTGCTGTCGAAGTCCTCGAACTTGACAGTGAGGTCCATGTGGACCCGAGGTACTTCTACCACCGTACCGTCGGCCAGTCTTACCGAGACCAGCCCGTTGCCTTTGCTGCCTCGTAGCGCATCGGCGTACTTGTCGCGATTGCGGCGACAGTCTGGCGGCGCGCAAAGTTCTTGGACGCCCCAGAGTCGATCAAGATTCTCAAGGGATGCTCGAATCCCGGTACACTCGCGCGCACCACAAGCAGCCCATCGCTGCCCTTCTCCGCTTCGAGAGTATAGAGACTCTCAGGGGCTAAGTCACCATGGCGTGCGCCACCCGCACGCCCCTCATGAACTTAGTGTTTCCCCAGTAGGGCGCCCCGCCCCTACTGTTGTCCGGCGTTCCCCTGGTTCGTGGGGCGCGGCTTCTGCCAGCGACCCTAGAGCCAAAGCGCTTCGAAGAGAACTTCTTCTTCAGTCCTCCCGCGGGACAAGCACGTTTCATGTGCCCAAGCTTGCCACAGCCGTAGCAGCGAATGTCGCTCTGCTCGGCCATGCCCAGATCCATGGGAACCGGCCCGTTGATCGCTCCATTGCCGGAGTTACCATTAGGCGCACCGCCAGAGGCAGGGTTGCTCTGCCATACCGTGGCGGGGGTACGAGCCTGCTTGTGGCTGTACTCCTCCTGGAGGGCGATTTGAATCGCCTCCTCCATAGTGTTTGTTTGCACACGGAACAGTTGCGTGCGGGCAGGACCGACACGCAGACCACGGTCACCTTGATGTGTTCAGGCAGGGGGTTCCCCACCAAAGAGGCAGTGAGCACTCGCATCTTCTGGATGTACTCATGCAGCTCGCGCCTTCCTTGTTTGCAGGCGAGGAAGCGCGAACGCTGGCGGTACTCGTAGTTCGCCGGAAGAAACGCGGCCCGCAGCTGCTCGCACAGCTGGGACCATGATGCGAAGCATCCAGGCGTCCTCGCTTCGCGCGTATACGCCCAACTCTTAGCGCGATCACTAAGGTTGGAGAGCGCAAAGGTGACACGGAGTCGCTCGTCCGAGACGAGAGCCGCGTCCATCGCGAGCTCAACCTCTCGAACCCAGAAGTGAAGGTTTTCTCCTTCCTTCCCTTCGAAGGGGTGAACCTTCAGCCGCAGGGGCTTCGGTTGCACTGGCTTCGGCGCGGTCGCCGTGGCCTGCAGCCCTTGAACGTGGGCGATGAGCCCTCGCTCGTAGGTGTCGAACGCGTTGATACGCTCAACCTGCTCAGCCGGCGTCGCCGCCGCTAAGCTACGCAGGGCATCTGTCCCAAAGATGCCTGCCATCTTACGAACGGACTCGTACTGCGAGTCGTTCAGATGGGGAAACTCCGTACGATCCATCTTGGCTCACTCGATGAGACCACAGAGGATTCAGGTAGTCCAATCTACCCGCGTAGGCGTAGGATTGACTACAAGTGCTACCAAGTGTGACGGGGCACACAGCACTTCTTAACAGAGGAAGCAGGAGTATACAAACTCCAAGTGAACAGCCGTTCACGTGTCCCTGGTCTGAAGGGGACGACTTGACTTGAAAAGCGGTAGATCTAAGACTGAATGTATTTATAGGTTGGTACAGATTTGGCCTGCATACAAATCCTAAGTTCCCTATAGTTTGTGTCATACAAAATGTATCTGTTGGCTCTGAGGCCACTTGGGTCACTATCCAGGGGAGTGACCGATGTAGCCATCCCGGAATAGTGATAGGGTCACTATTCCATGTAACCCCGTTACAGAGCTGCTCAGCTAGGAATGTATATCATTCTCACCAATCGCATAGTTTCACTTCTCTCATTGGCCAAAACCCTTTCAATACAAATCAACACGCAACAGTTCGCAATCGCCGACGTGGCAAAAGCTAGGCGCTCCAATATGGCGCGGCTCGACTTCTTCCGGTGCGTGCTCTCTCGTATTAATTAATATCACCCGAACTCAACGGCGCTGGGCTGGGGAGCTGGAGGAAGTGCGCGAAAACAAAGAAAATGTCACTCTATCGGGGTTACTGATTATATTTTTATTTTTTTATTTGACCACGTTGAAGTTAATCAGCGGCCTGCAGGGCTCGCATCCGTTCTTGCAGCGCCTTGGTCTCGAGTTGTATGCGCCGGCGCTCGGCGTTCAGCAGCTCTTCGTAGCTCGACCTTAATGAAGCGCAACAGGAGCGTGTTAGTCTACCGATAGTATCTCTAGTTCTAGGTGTCCGAGTTTCGTACGGTGAAGACTGGGCTCGAGCCGCCGGGGGTCCGAGTTTGCGATCAAGCACCGATATGCCGTTCCGAGTCTTGCCGGCTACTTGGGCTCGCGTTTCGCACGTCTTCTTCGAGGGGGAATCTTTTGCCAGGATTATCAGCCTCGGAGGCTGCTGCGGTACCGTCTTCGCAGTCGAGGAAAGCGGCTCCTCGCGACCTCTCTTGATCAATGCGCTCTTTGTTCTTTCGCGCGGCTGCCTATATATTGTCGAGATGGGAGAACTCGCGCTGTCAGTAGACCTCAACGGCAGTTCATGGTGAGAAGCGAGTAAGTACTTCAAACCTGGTTTTCGAAGAAAAGTTGGCGAGCGAAGTCTTTGGCGTCGTTGGTGGAGTTGAAATTCGGGTCTGATCCTCTTCACGATCGTGGACGGCGTCACCATTGCTTACGCAGTTGGAAGTCCGAAGTGGTGACACAGTCTCCTCGAATGGAAGGTCTCTGTTTCGTGCGGCGAACTGCTCGAGAAGCATCGGCTGGTGCGATGTAGCCACACTCACTATCTGCAGCATGTGGAGCGAAGGTTAGAATATCTTTCAAGTCTGGCCGTCTCTGCGAGGGCCACAAGCGGTTAGAACGCAACAACTTTCACTTGTACTAACTAACTAAGCACGTACGAGGGGGTCTTTCTCGAGCAAATTGGTTATCAGAGCTCGGAACGGTGGCGAATAGTGGTGAGAGACTGACGGTGGTTCGCTGTTCAGAATCTTGCCCATAGGGCCAAACCAGTGAACGGCGGAGAAAAGGTGGCGAGCTCATGGAGTACACAGCCAAGACTCCATACGTCGCTTTTGCAGCCGTATCCCCACCTTCCAGGAGTTCAGGGTCCTAGTAAAATACTTAGTAAAATGAGCAAACTAACTGCATGGGGCTTACATTCAGAACATCCTGCTCGACGGCGACGCCATCGTGAAGCTGAGCGTCTAAACTGATATTAATTAATATCAATGCTGGGAGACCTCGTCCGTACGAGGATTCCAGCGAACGATCTAGCACTGCGGCACTAGGTCGACATTTGTTGTGAACTCCTACTTAG
Source organism: Phytophthora sojae (assembly GCF_000149755.1). Lineage (NCBI taxonomy): Eukaryota > Oomycota > Peronosporomycetes > Peronosporales > Peronosporaceae > Phytophthora > Phytophthora sojae. The sequence goes on from NW_009258117.1 coordinate 4,307,639, forward strand.
CTCTGGCGGGCGTCGCTGCCCGCTCAGACGTAGCTCGAAGGCGCGTAGAATGTTGCGAGAGGCGTCCACATCGCGGTTCACAGTAATACCGCATCCGCCATTGTTGCGAAGACAATGGAGTACACTGTGAATCTTGCGATTGCGAACAACGCCGTCTCGGCACTCTTGGCGCTGGTACTGGTTCACGAGGTCGCCGGGGTGCGCCTGCCTGCAGCCGTGGTGCACCTTGCTGGTGCGGTACTCGGACTCCATCTCCACCCGGCAGTTCGAGAGCTCACGCATGAACCGCTCGGAGGGGCCGCCCGGAGACTTCTTGATCACGCCGCCAAAGTCGGAGCAGCTCCAGTCCCCAAAGCCGACGATCGTCCGGGTCGGATCGCGGCCAGTTGAAGAGCTGCCGCCACGCGCTGTCCGCGACAGCGTTCCAGTCGCTGCCCTCTTCTGGAACATCATACCCACTTCGAATCAGCATCGCCCGCAAGCCGCGAGAGGACATGGTGAAGTGAGACCAGACGAAGCCCCGTTTCGTTGGTAGCAGCGAGTAAGTCCTTGCCATCTCAAAACCCGGTTCTCCTTCGTGCTCGCGGTTGTGGTCCTCCACGAAAGTGAGGAACATGTGCACAAGCGGGAGTAGCTCGCTAGCTCGCTGATCCAGATATCCTTCATCATTGCGGGGGATCAATTCTCTGTACTCCAGCACGATCTCGTTGTCTCCGTCGTACTCGGGGTCGAGGATGCCCTTGAGCACAAGGTAGCGATCGCGGCCAGCCAGCCCGTAGCGGAGCGTGATGTATTGTTTGAAGCGCCGGTAAAAGTTGAGCTGGAGATGGTTCTGGGTTTCATGGGCCATGCGCTTGGCCGCCACCTGTGCCCAGCCACGATTGATGGCGTCCCTGTTGGGGATCGGGCTCTCGCCTCGCCACGCGCTGTAGATCGCCACCGAGTCGCGGAACTCTTCAGTCATGGTCGCTAGTGGATGGTGCAGGTTCCCCCCGCTCACGGCCGACAAGCACTGCTGGTAGAAGGAACGCGCCAAGATGGGGATGTCGGAACCTTGCTCGCAGCAACGAACCATGTGGACGGCAGCCAGCATGTAAGTCTCCGCCACCATCTTGTTCATGTCCCTCAGCACCGAGTCCCAAGCGAGCGCTAGACCCTCGTCCTTGCAGAACGTCCGCAGCTTCATCTTGACAGTCGTGCGCGTCCACGCCGGCTTGGGCTTCACCGGTGTCTTGCGCTTGCGCGGTGATGTCTTCGGCGTGCGCTTCGTGGTGACAGCCCCCGACGACGTCTTGCGCTTCTTCGCGGCAGCCTGGTTCCGTTCGCGGCAGCCTGGTTCCGTTCTCGACCGGCCACACGCTTCGCCTGCAGCTTCTGATTACGAGACGGCCCGGTGCCTCGTTTCCTCTTCCCAACTGCGGCGGCGAGCATACTCGTCGGGACGACCATAGTCGGACGAAAAAGTCGTGTAGGGCGAAGTGGAGGAGGTGACGATGTGCTCGTGAGAGGAAGTTGGAAAATGAACGCCAAAACCCACGACTAGGCTGCGAGCTGGCTGTGACCGCTGCTGATAGCATTGGCTGCATCCGCGCGTTGCGACCGCTGCTGACAACATTGGCTGCATCCGCCTCAACACAAGAAATGGGTGGCAAAGTGATGGCATCCACTCCTATTTTTATTAGAATTAACTCAGGATGAGTAGTCGAACGTGCTGGCTGTAGGTGATCACCGCGGGTATTACCGGACTGATCGACGTACGCTTCCCGGTCGAAACCCGCATGTACACGGCTTAGATGTCACCAAAAGAAGCAACTCCTGCTTACGTGCTTTCCTGCTGCCACTGCAAGAACGCGTCCAGATCTCCACCGCTGGCGTACTCCATGACAATTGCCAATTGCGTGTCATCTTCAACGAGCTCGACGAATTGCGCGTGATATTTATCACCTGTTACTTTAGCACTCTTCGGCTGTTGTCTCTCCAGCCCCTGTCCACCTGTCGTTAGCCCTGCTCGGCTGTCGTCTGTTAATAACCTTTGTCAAAGAATATATGAGACGACGGCAAACAAAATGATACTTATCAACCTAAGTACGAATCGCGATTTAGGCGCATAATTGGAAAGAGGGATGTCTCCTCTTTCGTTTGAGCCCCTCCCGAGCTTCTGGTATGAAGAAACGACCGAGAACGAGACCGTCAAAAAAATATATGTCCGACTTCAACCCCGAAAGGGAATTTATTTTTTTGATGAACTGGTGTAAAATTAGTCAGCGAATCCGACAATGTTGTCCGTTTTAGCTAATTCGAAGCCTAACAGTGTTAGAATCTCACTTTTGTGCCGTCACTTCAAATCACCAGGGGTATATTTTTGAATGTTTTAGAAAATTTGATATCTGGATGTAAGTAACATTTTGAATGAACTGTGGACATAAGTATCATAATGATCGACTACAACCTTGGGCTGCCTATTCTTGCTCAGCAGGCAGATCCGCAGTAGCTTTGTGCTTCTTGTTCTTTTGCGTCTTCTTTGCTGCAGTAGCCCTCTTCTTTGCTGGGTTCTTTTTCGTCGCAACAGCCTCCGTGATACCACGCTGGTCTTGGTTAGCCTTAGCCGCCACGGCCATTGCCGCGCGATGCTCACGTCGTGCTTGTTTCCGTGACTTGGCATCTTCTCCTTCCTGCTCGCTAGGCTTGGCGTAGAGGGGATCGCTCTGAAATTCAGCAGGAACGTAGGGCCTGATGTTGTGGTACATCTGCGCAATTTTCTCGGTGTTGCGGACAGGAGGGGACAGCGTCTCGATATGGTCCGTCATCATCCGCTGCACCTTCTCCTTCGTGGTGAAGATCCCGTCAATTTGACGGCTCAAACTAATCTCTACAGGTTCGCTCTCGGGGCCTTTCTTGCAGACAACGACGCCCGGCTGCGATGGACGCACCCATCGTGAAAATCTGGAACTTCTGGATGCCGTCAAGTCGTTTGTACAATTAGGTGAGAATAGGTTTGTAGAACTTGAACGCTGAGCTTCCGCGAGGCAGAAGCACCGTGATTGAGCTCTTGGACGCCGAACTAACAGCCTCTACGAGATGGTCCATCGTCCAACAATCCACTTTGGCCACGTGCTTGCGGATGTGGCCAAAACCACGGTCACAGGAGTTCTTCGTGTGTCCTTTGACAAAGAACTTGTAGTCCACGTGCTGTAGAGCTCCCATGTGTACTTGCGCCAATAGAAACTTGATCACGTAGTTGTTTTTGTTCTGCCCTGAGCAGTTGTCGGCGTACACGGTCAGCCGAGAGTCTTCCCCGCCAGTATGATCTTGGTGCTGATGAAATGAGCCACCATGGAGTTAATCTGGTTGCTCCCTTTACCGCTCGAAGTCTCGTCGTACAGATAGTTGGTTTGGATTCCTTCGTTCTCGTAAAAGATGCCGAAGCAGCTCACAGAGACCAGCGAGCAAAAGTACCACTGCGAGGGGGTGTTTGACACGCTCGGAAGTGTCAAGTTCTGGGAAAAATCCATCACGATGACAGCGTGGTTGACATCGGTAGAAGTCTTGCCCGTCTTGTACTCCCGCCTGTCAGCCATCAAACAAAATGTTACTAACATCCAGGTAAATCTGCCGAGTAAATCAAAATGTTTCTTATGTCCGTATACGAAACTTACCGCATTCGACGCGCAGATTCTGTGTGCCGCCCCAGCGCCTCCGTCTTGTCACTGGTTACGCCGCCGCGCATTCCAGCGTGGTAAATGGAGCAGACGTCGCACACGTTACTACGTGGCGACCGAATTCGGATGGTTGGACAGTGAAGCGTCAAAAGCTTCCTCATTGTCGACCGAGCGGGTTCACGGACGCGCAAGCCCGCCTCAACAAACTTGTGCATTTCGTCGTAGATGGTATCCCAGGTGAAGTGCGCTGGTAGTAACGTGTACATCTCGCTGCTGTAGTATTTCTGCGTAGTTCCGTCTTTCTTCTTCTGCATCCGCACTCGAACCGGCACAACCTCGCCGACCTCCTCGGCAAACGACTGGAACCATTTCACCAGCCAAACAACGTTCACTTGAGCTGCATGCGTGTTGAGCCGGTTACCATGCGCCTTGATCGACATGTTACCGTCTCGGATGCGCATCTTGTAGCGCTGCAAGGTAATGGGGACTACTCCATAGCAGAGCGCGAAAGTGGGTTGGCACACATGACCTACGTAGGGGAGGATGTACGGAAACTTCTCACGGACACCCCGTCCTCTATTACGCTCAACCGTGGGGGTCTGCATCAACACAGCCAGGAGCGTGTACAAGCTCATGGTGCGCTCTTGCTTCGTCATCTGGTCTAGCGAGCACAGCAAGAACTCCAACTCACGAGCCTTGCCTTGACGCACTCGTTCTCACACGCGTCCGCATGAATCACCTCAGTCACACGGGCTCGAGGACTCGCGTCATTAAAAAAGATACTAATATCCTCTTCATCTTCGGCTTCACTGCTCGCGCTCTCTGCTGTGAGCGGTTCCTCGTCGTCGCTGGGCGACGCCTCCGAATCAGGCGTAAAGTCGTCGTCGCTGCTGTCCTCGTTCACCTCACTCTCACTGGTAGCAGTGGGATCGACACCACAGACAGAATCGTCGGCAGAATCAGGCTCTTCGTCTGCTTCGCGACGCCGAGCAGCAAGGGGTGCCGTGGCCGACAGAGTCAGCGCCGTGGAGGGGACGTTGTGGCCGGCGGAGTCAGCGCCTGGGAGGGCGATGTCGTGGCTGGCGGACTCGGAGCCGTGGCTGGCGGGCTTGGCGCCGAGGTGGCCGGTGGCGAGGCTGAGAGAGGCAGCGCTGGAGGTTGCGCAGGCTGCGCAGTTGGCGCTGCAGCGCGCGAGGTCGGTGCTGTCGGCGTCGTGGGTGGTGTCTGCATGGCTGTAGGTAGTGGTCCGAGTGGCTTTTCGAAATGGTATCCGTGCCGATACACCCCCTTCAAATTTTTGAAAATCAAAAACCTCGTTTTCTCACGACTTCGTTTAGTTACGATTTTGAACCTGGCCTCTTTTAAGGCGATTATCTCGATAACTCTAAATGGTGGATAAGTAACATTTTTGTTGCCGTTGTCTCATATTATGATATTGCGAGGGGTACATCGGGTTCCATTTATGCACATTATGTAACGTGATGTGACGTACATACGAACGCCAACTTCAACGAGTTGCAGTGTTACATGTTGAAGTGCAGCTTGTTAATTTAATATATACACTAATACAACTATTCCCATAACTAAAATAATTTTCCTGTACTAGCATTGATATGTGCTACATGTCTTAATCTTATCAAGTAAAAGTATACCTATCTCAAACTTGTGTGAGCTACGACCCTGTTTGCCTGATGCAGCGCCTTTGACGCAACTCTGTGGTTAATAACTACTCACACGAGCACAATATATCTAGTTATCTTGAGAGTGAACAGCAAATATATATGTTAGGTTATTTGGATAGCAGGTCCCTAGTTCGCAACACCCGAAGCGCTTGCTACGTCTAGCCTCTAATCAGTTAACCTGTTGAGCAAAATGCAAACTGTACACCAGGAATATGTACGCAGATGGGAGCCCTCTAGCTCGTGACGCTGATTTGAAGACTGTGGGCGCGGTTCACCGCTCGCGCAAGTTGCTCAGCTTCGTAGTCTAGAAGGCGTCCATCCCCGAATCTCACTGACCACTTGTACACACCGTCAGAGAGCCGAAGGGCTACTACTTCTCCGATGAATGTGCTGATCTCCTCCGAGTTCTCGTTCAATGCAAGCTCATCCATGACACGCCACTGCAGGGGCTGGCCAGTCTGTCGAAGGAAGAGCCGGATTAGCCGGTCTACATCATAGAAACCGTCTTGATCTGTTTCGCGGGCCAGAGCGGGACGACGAGTTCGAGGGCGCCCAGGAGTTCTCCTTACTGGCACACTTGCCATAGCGGCCTGCACATTCAGTAGGCCCAGGATCGACAAAGTAGCTAGGACATGAGACCATCCTGAACGCACGAACGCTTCACACGTGCAGTGTAGAAGTCCCCGTACGCTTTGGATGCGTTCAGTCGACCAAATCGGCACTAGTTCAAAGGCCTCAGGGAGTGTTTGTGACTTCACCAACACTTTGTGCAAAGACAGCAGTTCGGCTTCCACTTCGTTGGCCTTGATGCCGCGGGGCAATCTCCCGTTTAGAGAGTGTAGGAATTTCTCTGCGCGTTCGTCGTCAACTTCAGCTCCCAGCAGTCCACGACCCCCCACAATGCACTTCGACGTGTTAAACACAATCGTTACCAAGCGGCGACTGCGGCCTCGGCCTTTGAAGACTTGCTTGTAGTTGCTCTCTGTCGCCACTAGTCGCATAGCCTTTGCAATCATCTCAGGGGGAACCGGGCCTTCGCAAAAGTGGGCGGCACTATCAGGACAAAGCGATTCCCCGTCGGACCTCAGAATGCGTGGGAGAATTCCCTGCAAAACACTGCTTGTAGATGCCCTTGAGCTAGGTACACACGTTTTCTTTATCACACTATGATAGGACTCGATGCCCTGCTGGCTCGGTGCGATCCCACCAACACCGGCACCGTTGATGTGCCAACGGTTCCATCTCTCAGTCAAATACACGTCCTTGGACCACTCTGCGTACGTGCGTTCACCGCGAGCGATCCAGTTTTCCGTGATGACAGTAGCCATCTTAACAAACTGCCGGTGCGTTCGAGCCGACCGCAGCAGGTCAACACCAGGCCGAATGATCTCGTCATAGGTCGCCTCGTTGACCAAGAGCGATCGTTTCTTGCGTACCTGCCGGATCATGTGCGGCCAACACGTTGTGAGGGTCACGTCAGGCCAAACTTGCTGAAACGCAGATGCAATAGCTTCCGAATGGTCGAGACTGTCAAAGGCAGGTCTCACTACCACACCCAGGAACGTCTGAGCCCGTTCTGAAATCACCTGAAACATGCGTTCGTACGAAGCAATAGACTCGCTTCTGACGAACATGTACGCCCAGGGAATGAAGCGGTGAACACTCTTCCCGCGCGCCCAAGTCACAGCTGTAGAGCCACAGTCCACAACAGTCCACCCGCCAAAATGGAGTTTATACGTGCCGTCAGTTGCACACACGAGCTCTTCACCTTGGTCTCTCATAGCCTTCGTCACGTTTAAAAACACGCGCCTGGAAGTGACGATCACACCGAATGATATCCCCTCCCCTTCGACTTGACCCTCAAAAGTGAAGGTACCAAGCACCAGCATGTCATCCATCCGTCTGTCGGCCACGTCCGTCACAGATTCGAACTGCGCTCGAGTCGAGCAGACTCGAGTACTAGCCCAAGCAGTGAAGGAAGCATGGTTCGTCACATCCCACCCGTCCGGGGATTGTCGAACGAGGAAAGCTTTGCGGTTCTCTAGTTGTATTCTTGTAGGCACGATGTCCATCATCCGAGGTTGATCGCGAAAACGGTGATTTAACATGGATCGCAGGTGCATTGCGCCCCAACCCATATTGAGAAGGAGAAAATTTAATTCCTGTTGTTCTACCACTACTAGGCTGTCGCTAGCTCACAGCCCCTACTTACCTGTTGGCGACCCTGTTCGACTGTTAGTTTTCAACAGGTTTTCAAGTTTGAGAACCTGTTGATCTGAAAACCTGTTGCGAGTGCTCTTTACTGCAAGGCAAGCACTTAGCAGTCATCAGGTTAGTGGCGAGTGCAAATACGCAATCGGCAGGGCAAACATCTCGTACTAACGCTTGAGGGTCTTCAATCTGGTGCAATCGAACAACATGCCGATAGCTGGGACTGAGAGCGTTCAAGATACACCAACTTAAGTCAGCTACAAGCATCAGGAAGTCATTTAGAGAGCTGCATCCCAAGAATACAGCGCCGCCACGATACTGTAATCTCTGGACTAACCCACTGTCCTTGCGCATCCGAACGAACCACGATCAGGCTCTCGGCTATTAGTAGAGTACCTCACGGAGGTAAACTTCGAGTCGCGCACGAACGAACCACGATCAGGTTCTTGTTCAACGCTCTCGGCTATTAGTAGAGTACCTGGCGGAGCGAAACCTCGAGTCGCGCATTCATTCCAGACCGTTGTATCTAAGATTATCTCCAAGGTTGGAAGTGAGAGCACATATCTGTGAGCAAGCATTCAAACTCCTGTTGCTATCTGTAGGCACTTCTTACACTCTTATCGTGGGTAAGGCTCGACGATGGTGCGCCGTTGAAGGATTTGACTATTTGCAGCTCATCGCTCCTAAAACGTGCTGAGAGTCGCATTGGGCCTTAGTACCTTGTCGGGCACGACATCGCACACTTCAGGCTACCCAGTTTCCTCATTTTTCTTTTCTCCTTCAATCGGTTGGGATGGTTACGACACATCTAGACCACGAGATGGTCGACGACAGCGGTGGTTCCGCGGACAGCGACGCCCTCATCGGGAGCCCGACGCTGCGGCGAGGCTTGGATGTCCAAGACGGGCTCGCATGGGCTGGATCCAGTGGATCAGACAACAGTGACTCTGACTCAGAATCTTCCTTTGATTTCGACGACCAAGAGGAGGTTCTGATGGAAGGAGCAGACGTTGCCACGCGCCGAGTGTTCACCGTCGTTGGCGTATTTGACTCCTTCACAGACGCAAGAGTAACTATGGTGGACGAGGACGACAATGTTCACGCGTACGAAACTCGCTACCGGACAGACCGACTTCTTGCGCATGTGTACCTGTGCCAGTCCCATGACGGATGTACACATCGGTTCCGAATCAAATCGACCCTCGGTGACACGGTGCCAGCCACCTTTCATCTTGAGCAGTCTGGCGAGCATGGGCAGATCGCAACTGGGGCCCGCCGTCGTGGTATCCACCCCACGATACGGGAAGAAGTGGACGCTCTTCTCAATATGGGTTGGGGCGCGATGCACCTGCGATCCATGTTAAATCACCGTTTTCGCGATCAACCTCGGATGATGCACATCGTGTCTACAAGAATACAACTAGAGAACCGCAAAGCTTTCCTCGTTCGACAATCCCCGGACGGGTGGGATGTGACGAACCATGCTTCCTTCACTGCTTGGGCTAGTACTCGAGTCTGCTCGACTCGAGCGCAGTTCGAATCTGTGACGGACGTGGCCGACAGACGGATGGATGACATGCTGGTGCTTGGTACCTTCACTTTTGAGGGTCAAGTCGAAGGGGAGGGGATATCATTCGGTGTGATCGTCACTTCCAGGCGCGTGTTTTTAAACGTGACGAAGGCTATGAGAGACCAAGGTGAAGAGCTCGTGTGTGCAACTGACGGCACGTATAAACTCCATTTTGGCGGGTGGACTGTTGTGGACTGTGGCTCTACAGCTGTGACTTGGGCGCGCGGGAAGAGTGTTCACCGCTTCATTCCCTGGGCGTACATGTTCGTCAGAAGCGAGTCTATTGCTTCGTACGAACGCATGTTTCAGGTGATTTCAGAACGGGCTCAGACGTTCCTGGGTGTGGTAGTGAGACCTGCCTTTGACAGTCTCGACCATTCGGAAGCTATTGCATCTGCGTTTCAGCAAGTTTGGCCTGACGTGACCCTCACAACGTGTTGGCCGCACATGATCCGGCAGGTACGCAAGAAACGATCGCTCTTGGTCAACGAGGCGACCTATGACGAGATCATTCGGCCTGGTGTTGACCTGCTGCGGTCGGCTCGAACGCACCGGCAGTTTGTTAAGATGGCTACTGTCATCACGGAAAACTGGATCGCTCGCGGTGAACGCACGTACGCAGAGTGGTCCAAGGACGTGTATTTGACTGAGAGATGGAACCGTTGGCACATCAACGGTGCCGGTGTTGGTGGGATCGCACCGAGCCAGCAGGGCATCGAGTCCTATCATAGTGTGATAAAGAAAACGTGTGTACCTAGCTCAAGGGCATCTACAAGCAGTGTTTTGCAGGGAATTCTCCCACGCATTCTGAGGTCCGACGGGGAATCGCTTTGTCCTGATAGTGCCGCCCACTTTTGCGATGGCCCGGTTCCCCCTGAGATGATTGCAAAGGCTATGCGACTAGTGGCGACAGAGAGCAACTACAAGCAAGTCTTCAAAGGCCGAGGCCGCAGTCGCCGCTTGGTAACGATTGTGTTTAACACGTCGAAGTGCATTGTGGGGGGTCGTGGACTGCTGGGAGCTGAAGTTGACGACGAACGCGCAGAGAAATTCCTACACTCTCTAAACGGGAGATTGCCCCGCGGCATCAAGGCCAACGAAGTGGAAGCCGAACTGCTGTCTTTGCACAAAGTGTTGGTGAAGTCACAAACACTCCCTGAGGCCTTTGAACTAGTGCCGATTTGGTCGACTGAACGCATCCAAAGCGTACGGGGACTTCTACACTGCACGTGTGAAGCGTTCGTGCGTTCAGGATGGTCTCATGTCCTAGCTACTTTGTCGATCCTGGGCCTACTGAATGTGCAGGCCGCTATGGCAAGTGTGCCAGTAAGGAGAACTCCTGGGCGCCCTCGAACTCGTCGTCCCGCTCTGGCCCGCGAAACAGATCAAGACGGTTTCTATGATGTAGACCGGCTAATCCGGCTCTTCCTTCGACAGACTGGCCAGCCCCTGCAGTGGCGTGTCATGGATGAGCTTGCATTGAACGAGAACTCGGAGGAGATCAGCACATTCATCGGAGAAGTAGTAGCCCTTCGGCTCTCTGACGGTGTGTACAAGTGGTCAGTGAGATTCGGGGATGGACGCCTTCTAGACTACGAAGCTGAGCAACTTGCGCGAGCGGTGAACCGCGCCCACAGTCTTCAAATCAGCGTCACGAGCTAGAGGGCTCCCATCTGCGTACATATTCCTGGTGTACAGTTTGCATTTTGCTCAACAGGTTAACTGATTAGAGGCTAGACGTAGCAAGCGCTTCGGGTGTTGCGAACTAGGGACCTGCTATCCAAATAACCTAACATATATATTTGCTGTTCACTCTCAAGATAACTAGATATATTGTGCTCGTGTGAGTAGTTATTAACCACAGAGTTGCGTCAAAGGCGCTGCATCAGGCAAACAGGGTCGTAGCTCACACAAGTTTGAGATAGGTATACTTTTACTTGATAAGATTAAGACATGTAGCACATATCAATGCTAGTACAGGAAAATTATTTTAGTTATGGGAATAGTTGTATTAGCGTATATATTAAATTAACAAGCTGCACTTCAACATGTAACACTGCAACTCGTTGAAGTTGGCGTTCGTATGTACGTCACATCACGTTACATAATGTGCATAAATGGAACCCGATGTACCCCTCGCAATATCATGATATATTCTTTGACAAAGGTTATTAACAGACGACAGCCGAGCAGGGCTAACGACAGGTGGACAGGGGCTGGAGACACAACAGCCGAAGAGTGCTAAAGTAACAGGTGATAAATATCACCCTATTGAGAAGAGCGTCCACTTCTTCCCGTATCGTGGGGTGGATACCACGACGGCGGGCCCCAGTTGCGATCTGCCCATGCTCGCCGGGCTGCTCGAGATGAAAGGTGGCTGGCACCGTGTCACCGAGGGTCGATTTGATTCGGAACCGATGTGTACATCCGTCATGGGACTGGCACAGGTACACATGCGCAAGAAGTCGGTCTGTCCGGTAGCGAGTTTCGTACGCGTGAACATTGTCGTCCTCGTCCACCATAGTTACTCTTGCGTCTGTGAAGGAGTCAAATACGCCAACGACGGTGAACACTCGGCGCGTGGCAACGTCTGCTCCTTCCATCAGAACCTCCTCTTGGTCGTCGAAATCAAAGGAAGATTCTGAGTCAGAGTCACTGTTGTCTGATCCACTGGATCCAGCCCATGCGAGCCCGTCTTGGACATCCAAGCCTCGCCGCAGCGTCGGGCTCCCGATGAGGGCGTCGCTGTCCGCGGAACCACCGCTGTCGTCGACCATCTCGTGGTCTAGATGTGTCGTAACCATCCCAACCGATTGAAGGAGAAAAGAAAAATGAGGAAACTGGGTAGCCTGAAGTGTGCGATGTCGTGCCCGACAAGGTACTAAGGCCCAATGCGACTCTCAGCACGTTTTAGGAGCGATGAGCTGCAAATAGTCAAATCCTTCAACGGCGCACCATCGTCGAGCCTTACCCACGATAAGAGTGTAAGAAGTGCCTACAGATAGCAACAGGAGTTTGAATGCTTGCTCACAGATATGTGCTCTCACTTCCAACCTTGGAGATAATCTTAGATACAACGGTCTGGAATGAATGCGCGACTCGAGGTTTCGCTCCGCCAGGTACTCTACTAATAGCCGAGAGCGTTGAACAAGAACCTGATCGTGGTTCGTTCGTGCGCGACTCGAAGTTTACCTCCGTGAGGTACTCTACTAATAGCCGAGAGCCTGATCGTGGTTCGTTCGGATGCGCAAGGACAGTGGGTTAGTCCAGAGATTACAGTATCGTGGCGGCGCTGTATTCTTGGGATGCAGCTCTCTAAATGACTTCCTGATGCTTGTAGCTGACTTAAGTTGGTGTATCTTGAACGCTCTCAGTCCCAGCTATCGGCATGTTGTTCGATTGCACCAGATTGAAGACCCTCAAGCGTTAGTACGAGATGTTTGCCCTGCCGATTGCGTATTTGCACTCGCCACTAACCTGATGACTGCTAAGTGCTTGCCTTGCAGTAAAGAGCACTCGCAACAGGTTTTCAGATCAACAGGTTCTCAAACTTGAAAACCTGTTGAAAACTAACAGTCGAACAGGGTCGCCAACAGGTAAGTAGGGGCTGTGAGCTAGCGACAGCCTAGTAGTGGTAGAACAACAGGAAATAATTATTTTCCACGAATTGCACGATATTCACGTGACGTAGCTGCATGAGCAGTTGCGCCTCCTGTCGGCTTGCCTGCTTGGTTGCGGCCTCCTCGCCGTGGGGGACTTTAGCTGCGAAAAGCTTTCGATCCGAGCTCCGCCGAACTAGCGCCACAGTGCCGAATTGGCCGCTACCAAGCACCGTCAGTGTTTCGTACCCGGGGATGTCGGGCATTCTCCTGCGGCGTCTTCACTTGAAAGGTGCCGTTCCTGGTGCTGGTGAAGCCGTTACAGCTTGAAATTCATCACCACCAAGTCTGGAAATTGATCGGACAGCGTGCCTGCCGTGTTTGCTTCATTGGACTGTTTTTAGTGTACATGCATGGATCGTTGCTCTATTAGCTTGACGTTACTGTAAACCAATGCCTTCGGCCATGAGACCATGAGACCTTGCAATGCTGTGTTGCAAAGGTGACGGCAAAGCGAGGGCACCCGTCACCTGACCGCTTACTTACTCCCATTCGATGGTGGCAGGCGGCTTGGACGAGATGTCGTACACGACGCGGTTCACGCCGCGCACCTCGTTGATGATGCGGTTGGACATACGGCCCAGCACCTCGTACGGCATGTGGTACCAGTCGGCCGTCATGTAGTCCGACGTGCTGACGGAACGGATGGCGATGACCTTCTCGTACGTGCGGCCGTCGCCCATGACACCAACAGACTTGACCGGCAGCAAGACGCAGAAGGCCTGGCCCGTGGTCTTGTAGTGGCCGCTGTTGCGGAGCTCCTCAATGAAGATCGAGTCGGCGTGACGCAGAGTCTCCAGAGCCTCGGGCGTGATCTCGCCGAGGACACGGATGGCAAGGCCCGGACCGGGGAACGGGTGGCGCCACACGCTGGGCTCGTCAATGCCCAGGGCCATTCCGAGCTCGCGGACCTCGTCCTTGAACAGCTCACGCAGAGGCTCAATGAGCTTCAGGTGCATCTTCTCCGGGAGGCCACCGACGTTGTGGTGGGTCTTGATCGTGGCTGAGGGGCCCTTGTACGAGATGCTCTCGATCACGTCCGGGTACAGCGTGCCCTGCAACAGGTAGTCCACGGGGTGGCCGATGCGCTCAGCCTCCTCCTGGAACAGCTCAATAAAAAGGTTGCCGATCGTCCTGCGCTTGGTCTCCGGCTCGGTGACGCCCTTGAGCGCGGCCAGGAAGCGGTCCGAGGCGTTGATGCACTTGAGGTTGATGCCCAGCTTTGTCTGCAGGCGGTCGACGACCTCAGTGGCCTCATCCTTACGCAGCAGTCCGTTGTCGATGAGCACAGCGTGGAAGCGGTCGCCCAGAGCGCGCTGCAGCAGCACAGCGGCCACAGAAGAGTCGACGCCGCCGCTGACAGCGCCAATAACGTGGCCCTCGGGGCCAACGGTCTCGCGCACCTCCTCGATGAAGGCGTCGGCGATGCTGCGCATGTCCCAGTCCGTGGGGGAGTTACAGATGTTGACCACGAAGTTGCGCAGGATGTCCTTGCCGCGCGGGCTGTGGGTCACCTCCGGGTGGAACTGGATGCCGTAGAACTTGCGCTCGACGTTGACGATGGCGGCGTGCTCCGAGTTCTCGGTCGTGGCGATGTCCACGAAGCCGTCCGGGTTGGTGTGCAGCTTGTCGCCGTGGCTCATCCACATCTGGAACTCGTCGGGCAGGCCCTCGAACAGGCCGCCGCAGTCGACGCCGCTCTTGCGCGTCACGATGGCCTTGCCGTACTCGCGGTGCTGCGACGGAGCCACCTTGCCGTTGTTGGTGAAGGCCAGCTCCTGCAGGCCGTAGCAGATGCCGAGCACCGGCAGCTTCTGCTCCTCGATGAGCTTCCACACCTCCGGGTGCACGTGGGGCGCGCCCTCATCGAAGACGGACTGCGGGCCGCCCGACAGGATGATGCCCGTGAGCTGGTGCTGGCGCAGCTCCTCGGCGCTTACCAGGCACGAGTAGAGCTCGCAGAACACGTGCAGCTCGCGCACGCGGCGCGCGATCAGGTGGCTATACTGCGAGCCGAAGTCCAGGATGGCCACCTGCTTGCGGTTGGTCACGGGGGAAGCGTCAGCCATGGTGGAGGACGGGCGGGGTCGGAGGAAAGCTCGGCTCGGCGTGTTCAATTCTGTACGAGCCCTGCTCGCAGCCAAGCGTCAAGCGGGTCAGCTGACGTACCGAGGGTGCTCCACCACCAGCCAGCCAAGTCTGACCAATCAGCGCGCGCACACGCCTCAGATGGCTACATGTAGCCATCCAATCAACCAATCACATGCGCTCAGTCCGAAAGGACGCGCAGCCCTAATTGATCCTGATGATCCTGCGGCCCGGAGGACGACGCCGCACTCGCCGTCGCCACCTTTGCCGCTTGGCGCAGCGCCGCGATGCCCAGTGCCGTCACGCGCGGGTTCTGCAGCAGCACGAGCGTCTCCAGCTGCGACGATCTCAGCGCCGGAGCCACGTAGCCCAGCACGCCGCGGTCCGACAGAGAGTTGCGGCTCAGGGCCAACACGCGCAACGTACCACCCGCCAGCAGCGCGTGCGCCAGAGCCGGGCAGGCGGCGTCCCCGATGTGGTTCCCGCTGAGGTCGAGCTTCCAGAGCGCGCGGTTGTGCGCCAGTGCCTCGAAGAGAGCGGCGGCGCCGGCGCTGCCCACTGCGCAGCGCTCCAGCACCAGTTGCTGCAGACAGCTCGGACTCTGAGCCAGCGCGCAGGCGATGGCCACGACGGACGCTGGAGCCAGCGGTATGTTGGCGAGCACCACGGACACGAGCGCGAGGCTTGCGCTGCGACGACTGCGCTGCAAGATTGTAGCGAGGAGAGACGCGGACGCAAGGCGGAGAGGCGCGTTGCACAGAATGAGCGACTGCACAGGACACGAGCTCGTGGCTGAGCTCGAGCAGATATTGAGGGTCTCTACAACCTGCTCGTTGAGGTTGAGAGGGGAGGAGCTCGATTCAAGACTGGTACTCGTGAGCCCTCCACCGCCGTCGACAATTACGCTCGTGGCAAGTGAAATTAATTGGCGGAGCTGCGGGCCCTTGAAGACCGTGCCACCACTAGACAAAACAAACGTGGCAACGTGAGTGGCCAAGCTTTTAACTGGAGGGTGCAACAACAGCTTCCGCCTACCTGTAAGAGAGCTGGCAGATCCCAGTCTGGCGTACACGGTTTAGCATCGTGTAGAAATGCATCGAGGGTATCTGGGCGCACTGAGTTCAGGACATTCCTGCGTTAGTATGTCCTGCTACGCACCGGAGAGTTCAAGCTTACCTCCTCAAGCGTCAATGGTTTGGCGAACTTGCTCCCCGATGCAGTACCAAGCGTGCGCTGGCCACTGACAGGTGTGGTCTCCCGGGACCCGATCAACGATGAACTGCGCACATGTAGCACACTCTTTTCGAGCAGGGCTGCTGCCTCCCACTGACGGAAGCAGCGTTCCAATGGTTTTTGGGACGCTGCGGCCAGGATTCTTGCCTGTGCGGCCTTTTTGGCCATGATGCCGCGTGCTAGGCGCTGCGCCCGGTGACGTCGGAAGGTGCGCTGCACCAAACTAGCTGCCTCGTGTTGCTTCTGCCGTGTTTGTATGGCCATGTCTCGCCAGCCGCGAAACAAGCGACGCACTCGCTGGAGGGCTATCTTCCTCGCTACCCTTTCATCGCGTTGAGCTGCAACCGAGTACCGCTCACGAGTGCTCAGATATCTACGACGCATCAACCAGCAGCGCAGACGGCGCTGGATTTTGGTTGCTGCGGCATGCTGTCGAGCTTTTGTGGCGTTGCATGCAGCACGAAGCTCTCGGAAGAAACTCCTGGCAAGTGTGTGAAAACTCTGCTGCAATCTGCCGAAAAGTCGACGCTGGGCTGCTCGTTTACCAAGCACGCGAAGCATTCGAGAACGCTTTCGCCGATGTCTCCACCACTGTTGCAATTGAGCAGCTGCGGCGTCACGCTGATGAATATACCGTAAAAGCGCTAATAGGCACGACCACAACACGATGTCTGGAGACTGGCCTTTCAGTCCACTGCCAAATGTTACATTCCCATCAACCAGCAACTCTGCCGTTCGTCGCCGACTCAGCCTTTGGCGGCAGCGAAAGCCCCTGAAAAGCCCCTGTATCAGTATCACAGCGTCACTTCTTCTCCGATGATAGTCCTGCACATGCTGGCGGAGCAGATCGAATCCTGTTTGTAAGAGCTGAGCTTCGCGTGACCGAGTCACTTTTCCGAGAGCGTTGATAGCTCGCCGACGACGTGCACGGAGTCGTTTGGCTTGTCGACGGGAAAGTGCTCCACGCACGTACTTTTGAATGGTTGTAGCTGCACCGCGTTTGCGTAGACGACGAACCAGCGCGTGGTTCGCAAGCGCCCGCCAAGCGCTTAACAGTATTTGCTGCCTGCGATCCAAGAGTAAACGATTCATGGTGGCAGTTGCAGCGCGGTGGCTCCGCAGCTCCGCATGATATTGGCGTACTGCTAACCTTGAACGGTATCTTCGTTGAATACGTCGTGAGGCCCAGTCACGTTCGCTGCGAGTTTCAATGAGGTCGGTATACCACGCTTGAAACACGCGTGAGATCAGGGACATCGAGCGTCGTGCCAGGCATTGTTGCAGAATGCTATTCCGCTGCTGACTCAGCAGCAGCAGTTGAAAGCAGATTTTGCGGCTTCGCCAGGCTCGAACCTGGCGCTGAATTCGCACCGCAGCCTCGAGACGCTCTTGCTTTTGGTTGAAGACAAAGCTCCGCCATCTACGGAAGACTCCAAGTTGGCCAAGTTCAGTGCGACGGCCAGCAAACTTCGCCAAAAGAGCCTCACGCTCAACTTTCCGAGCTCGAAGTGCGCGCAGTGTGCGTTTAGCTCGCGCGATGTGAAGTAGTGATTGGATCTTTCTCGCAGCAGCGTCCAGCCGCAGCTGGATAAGTCGATCATCCTGTTTGCCCATGTCCACGTTTGATTGAGTTTCTCGCTCACGCTGCTTGTCGCGCAAAACCTCAAGCTCAGCTCGCGCTCTAAACCCTCGCCACGCGCATTGAATTCGAACCGCCATAGCATGCCGGCGCTGTTCCAGAACATACGCGACACCAACGCGCCACTGCTGCAGTCGTCTGCATCGCCGCTGGAACGCTTGTAAGCGTGCAGCACTCTTTTGCTCAGAGGAAAACTGTGCACGCCACGCAGGACTGCACATTTTCAGCAAAAATCGCTCGTGACGGGCACTATAGTACTTGTCGCGAGACAAGTTCAAAAGTGCCTCGGTGAACACCCTCTCGGCAGCTAGGTTGTCCCCGGTTCGCATTAGACTGACACCTTCCAGGAGCAGTTTTGATTCCGGGATTCCACCTGTTGCTGCTTTCATTCTGCGGCGAGCTTCACGAAGTACCAGAAGTACAAGGTGGGGTGCGTTGGCTGGCCCTGCAAGTCGCTGGGCTAGATCCAACCATGTCTGCAAGTCACGGCACCACAACAAGGTGCGCTGCTCCTCATTCTTGCGCGATGTCGTGTACAGAGTGTGCGCAGCCTTCTCGGATGGTAATACTGGTGGAAGAGCAACCAACGCTTTGTAGGCTTGGGTGTACGTTTCGCGCTCCAGCGCACGCATGCCTGGCACATGTGCGAGCTCGAGCGCTGTTAGGAGACCGAACTGATAGGCAGCGAGGCGATACGGGAACGACGATGACGGCCCCTGCCCTTCAGCCAAAATTTGAAAGTACTGGGCACTTTCGCGATGCCGCCCTAGCGCTGAAGCTGTAAGCGCCGACAAGAAGATTGCTTCGTTTAGACGCGGGGATGTCGGATACCCTTCCACTAACAGCGTGCAAACGGCTAGCGCTCCCCGATACGACCCGAACTCAATGTAAAGCTTTACCAGCGGAAGCAGCAATTCAGGACTCGACTTGCTGTTTGGATATTCCATAGCAATAAGGAAAGTGCTATAGGCTTCTTGGAGGAGCTGCGTATGAGCTGGCATGGCATCTCCCTTGGTGCCTCGAGGCCGCTTCAACTCTTGTGCTGACGAAACCTCAAGGATCGACGGCATGTGTAGTGCCCTCACATGGGCTTCCCACAGCTGAAATTGAGTGAGCGCTAGCTCAGCCCAAAGTTTTTCGGAGTCGCCTTCTCGCTGCCAACGATGAATCAGTACTGAATGCTATTGGAGGTGCGCTTGAAGGGATCACTGTACCTTACCTCGATAATACGCTCCAGCGCGTCTACTGCATCCTGATACAGGCCATCGTGTCGAAGCTGTAGTGCTTGAGCGTACTCAGTCCTTGATTCTTCGCTCGAGAAGGATACGTGAACTTCATCCTGTGGGGCTGCTGTCGCTGCACGATTCATCAGTCAGTGTTGCCTTTCTAAATCATCGATTAAATGAGCTGTGTGTGGTATGGTTCACTATTCTTATGACGGCAAAGATAGACCTATCAGTAAGAGCAGCTTGAGTTGCTGCTGCCCGGCCATGGGAGGCACAAGTTGTCGATCTCACACACAACGCGAATGCTTTTGCTGCACACTTCCAGCAACTCAGGCCCGCGGACGTGCGCTCTAACTAGTGTAGCCATCTCCAGAAACGGAGGAATACCCTCGGCGCGGCGAGCAGATGTACCTCTCGGCAATTTGCGGCTTTGATCATCGAACTCCAGTTGCTGTTCCGTCTTGTTGGCTTCACGCTCCAGTGAACAGAAAATACTGCGACAGGGTCGATCTTTTGTGTGCTCAGTATGCACGGGCTGCATGAACTCCTCTAGGCGCTCTATCCACGACGTCACGAAAAGCGGGTCACACACCTGGGGGATATGCTCGAAGTACTTCTGCGCGAATTCTGCAAACTTGGAAAACTGAAGCTCGAGACTGAAGTCCTTTGTACTCCTGGTGAAAAGTAGCAGCTTCTTCCAGTTCGCATCTGCCCAGCGCAGTGAGCTTAGTAGTACGCTCAAAGGCTTTACGCATGGCTCACTTAGCGTTGACGTTATAGAAATGGAGCCTTTCACTATATCACCGAGTGAACCTGCCAGAAAAAAGCAATGTCAGTATCTATTTTCCTCCTAGGACCTGCAACATTGGTTACCTACCAATTCCAAGTTGACGCATCATTTCGAGAAGTTTTGCGGCTGAACAACTTGCGTAAGTCTCAAGAAACTGGTCGAAGGATATTGTCGGCGCACCGCCAAA
Source organism: Phytophthora sojae (assembly GCF_000149755.1). Taxonomy (NCBI): domain Eukaryota; phylum Oomycota; class Peronosporomycetes; order Peronosporales; family Peronosporaceae; genus Phytophthora; species Phytophthora sojae. Next base: position 4,327,583 of record NW_009258117.1, read on the forward strand.
TAACTCGGCTACTGTAACTTCTAGCATAGCTTCCTTCCCCAGTCCTTGCTGAAACGCATTAAACTCTTGCAAGCTCCACACACCGCTGTGATCTGCATCAAATGCATCAAAAATCATCTTCATCGCGCGTTCTCGGTTGTGTCTTTTTCCAAGGTTGTGAAGAAGCACCCCCGTATCCTTTGAAGCTTTTATGATATCCGCCAGCGATAGATCGAGTTCACCTAGTACGAAGAAACTACGAATCCCTGCTGCAAAAGAGGTGCCCGTGCATTCCTGCACAACGGAAAGGTATCAGTCGGTAAGCTTTGAAACAGTTAAATGGTGCAGGTTGACCTACCTCCACATTTGAAATAAAATCTTCGCGAAAGTATATGCAGACACGAAGATACTTGCCGAGAACTGGTTGGAGGCCTCCATCACTTCGAACTGCAGAATGCATGGTAACTGTAACAAAGAGATTTAACTACACATGGTTCGCCAAAGTATTGACTACCATGGAGTATTCTCACCCGAACATTTAGTCCAGAGCGACGCGAATGAGGGCCACACGTGATCCTGCTGAAGTGCCTTTTCCATTGATGATGCCAGGTCGATTCCATCTTCATCTGCAAAACTCGTTAGAAATAACATTAAATATCATTAGGCTGCCGTTGATTTACCTGTAATATCCGGGTTCAACAAGAAATTGACGACCAGGCGCATAGTTTCTTCGTCGGCATCCCCCGGCTCGCTATTGTCACTGTCATAATCAAGTTGCCCTTCCGTCTTGCGCTTGCCTTTGCCGGTTTTCGCTTTCGCGTCGCCATCAGAGCTACCCGGTGGATGGATTCCAATTCGAAACCGGATGTTGTTACTGGGAGGGGTTCCAGCACGCTTTGACGCTGGAGAACTCACTGAAGCTTCCCCCGACGCATCAGACACGCCAAACCGGAAGGTAAAACTCCACTGAAGTTCGCCATCGTCACTATCTGGAGTTTGCACCATGTTTTGCAAACTTTCAACCAAATGATCTTTAGCTACGGTCGTTCGCCGACGAGCTCCAGGCCCTAGAGTCTTTGTGGTTCGTTTAACAAACGTTGCAAGGACAGCATTCATCTTCTTCTCAGCATTCTTGACTGCCTCCACGATGTGATCGCCCACAATTTCCCATAGCGCTTCAGGCTTTTCTCGTCGTCGATTTTGTATCCATGATTTCAAGACGCGCAGGATATCTCCACACCGGGCAAATCCAAATTGATCCACCGCCATATCTCCCACAAGCGTTGTGGCCTAAGCGCAATTAATAAACCAAAAACTGGCATTAATACCTTATCGAGCCGCAGACTCAATTTCATGCCGGAAGCAAACCTCGTTTAGTGAAAGTGACAGTCCACCGTCCGATACAACACGGACCAACCGCTGGAGGGTGCGTGCATCTACGAACTTTTTGACCTCAACGGCTGATAGCACTCGCATCGACTGTCCTGATTCTTTTGGAGGAGGTGGGCACACGATGCTCTGGAGTCTACGAGCAAAGCTTTCCGCTGTGGGGACCGACGTGGCTGTCAACGTTCGCTGGCTGTCAGCAACTTTGCTAGGCCCAAAACCGGCAGGGAGTACGGCTGTCGCCCTTGCTTTCTCCTCTGTGGACAATGCACGGGTATTGAGCATCGCAAGACTCAGCCAAGCTATGCGTTGCGCAGACCATGGCATGATGCATCAGTACCTGCCGTTTTCACGCGCTCAGCCTGATAATCCAGGTATGCCATTTGCCTCATAAGTTTCCCCTGCTGAATCAACAGCTCGTCGGAAGATGTCGCCACTCCCTACAAACATGGAAAATGGAGGGAGGCAACGTGAACTTGAGCATGCACTATGGATCAGCAACTACAGACAAATGGCTTGCACCGCCTCGAGGTCGCTCATGAAGAAGAGAATCTCAGGATCGGCGAGGGCTTTGTTGACAACATTCTGCCGTAAGACCTCGCTGTTGTCACCAAATAAGCCTACATCACAGCGCACAGCAAACAAGAAAGAGTACAATGAACCCCAAACACTATAACTATACTATAGCGATCTTCGTACGCCGAATCAGAGGTCTCATTGTGGACTCCTGCAAGACGTCAGCCCCAGGAGCGAACATCTTCAGCCCCCTAGACGCTGCCGACACCACCATCGTCAGCTCACACTTGTTGAGGGTCTTGAGCCCCCCATTGTCCAGCAGCGACAACACGACTACAGCCACGCCAGAGCAGACAACACAACACAACCTTAAGTAACGTCAGCTTCCTCTCCCCTACTGCTGGGTACCCTCACACTCGAGTTTCTGGGGCTTCTTGGCGTCCACCAGCAGCGCCAGGCCGCTGAAGAAATCCATGACTGCCAGCCTCCGCGTGCTTTTGACGTCCAGCGCCTCGAACATGGCCAGCAGCTGCAGCTTGTCCTTGTCCGGGCAAAGCGGCCCCACGATGGCCTGGAAGACCGGGAACGGCAGGAAGTACTGGAACGACGGGTCGGCCCGGCGGCGGTGCGCCTCCTGCTGGAAGCGCAGGTGCAGCTGCTCCAGCTCCGCCCACGAACGCGGCACCAGCGGCTGCAGCTTCCAGCGCACGCCGCCGCCGCCGCCGCCCCCTCCCTTCGACTGGCTCACGCCCATTGCGCACTCACTTCAACATGGCTTCGTCGTTTTCATTGGACGCAATCGATGGATATTTTCGACCAATGATGATCCGTATTATGTTTCAGTGGATTTCCTTCAGAGTCACCCACCGTCTTGGAGCTCACCACAGTTCAAGCGGAAGCTGGCGGCCGCGATGGAGAACAAGTTCATCCCGCAGGCGATCGAGATCGTGACGCAGGCCATCAATGAGGACAACAGCAAGAACTACCAGGAGGCCTTCCGCCTGTACAAGAAGGCGCTCGAGCACTTCATGGTCGGCGTCAAGTGTACGTTGTGAGGTTGGGTCTGGCGGCTGGGAGGCGAGAGCTGACCTGGCAGGTGTCTTTCTGTGGCCCCTCTGCAGACGAGAAGAACCCGACGTCCAAGGAGATCATCATGAAGCGCGTGGAGGGCTACATGACGCGCGCGGAGCAGCTGCGCGGGATGCTGGAAAAGGAGAACGCGCCCAAGCCCGTGGCCGCTGCTGTGGACATGGACAAGTGAGCTCGGCAGCAACGGAGTGAGTTTGTTTGTAGCACGCACTGATGCCGAGTGTTTGCAGAGGTGAAAAAGAGGACGACGACGAAACGGACGCGGAGACGGCCAAATTGCGCGGATCCCTGGCCTGTAGGTTGTATATTGCGGAGGGATTGTGTTGTTACTGCAGCTGACGCGTGTGAAATTGGATTGGTGTTGGGGGTGTTTTGCAGCGGCGGTCGTCTCAGAAAAGCCTAATGTCAAGTGGGACGACGTCGCTGGGCTGGATGCCGCAAAGGAAGCGCTGAAAGAGGCGGTGATCTTGCCTGCAAGGTTTCCGCAGCTCTTCACGGGGAAGCGACGTCCCTGGAAGGGCATTCTGCTCTACGGGGTATGTGTTGTATTTGCTACTATTCTCGCTATGCCGCATTTTGCTGATATCATGTCAATTCGAACAGCCTCCGGGTACGGGTAAGTCCTATCTGGCACAAGCGGTTGCAACAGAAGCGGACGCAACCTTCTTCGCCGTGTCATCCTCCAGCTTGGTTTCCAAGTGGCAGGGCGAGAGTGAAAAGTACGGCATGTCTCGAAATGAAATACTTGCTAAAACTAAGTAGTGGGCTGACCCAAGCTTTCTGCGCCAGGCTGGTGAAGAACCTGTTCGAGATGGCACGCGAAAAGAAGCCCGCGATCATTTTCATAGACGAAATCGACTCGCTCTGCTCAAGTCGATCTGAGGGAGAGAGTGACTCTACACGCCGCATCAAGAATGAATTCCTCGTGCAAATGCAAGGCATTGGCAACAACCACGACGGCGTCCTGGTGCTTGGAGCTACCAATGTACCCTGGGAGCTTGATCCCGCTATGCGACGTCGGTAAGTGCCGTACTTAAATTAAGCATGGCGTGGGGGGACTATTGCTGATAGTAACATTGAATTCTGCGTACAGATTCGAAAAGCGCATTTACATCCCTCTCCCTGATATTGACGCACGGAAGGTGATGCTGGGAATCCACTTGGGCGATACACCGAACGAGCTGAGTGATGCAAACTTTACAGCGATCGCCGAGAAAACGGAGGGGTACGTTTGCTTGCTTCAGCGGACCGGGCGGATGCTGGAACTGACCGTGATATTGCTGTCCACTAGCTCTTCTGGCTCAGATATTTCGGTGCTTGTGCGAGACGCTCTTATGGAACCTCTTCGAAAGTGTCAACAAGCTCAGTTCTTTACTCCGGTATGACTAGGTGCCTCAACACGGGGTGCATAGTTGTTTCTGATGCTGACATTATATGTATGCACAGTGCGATGATAAGGCGCACCCCGTTCGGAATGGTCCATTCTTGACACCCTGTGAAGACGACCCCCCGTGCGCTTACTGCCACATGAAGCTTTCAGCATGCCGACCCAAGTGCCCCGATTGCAAGGCCCCATGCCGGCGATGCGGGGCGTTGCGCATGCGTCTGTATGATTTACCAGAGCGTGGCTACTCTGACGAGAAGCTCCGGCCACCGATGATCTCAATGGTAAGATCTTTTGTTGTCTGTTTGCACGCTGCTTGCTGCGCAGAACGCACGACTAACGTGCATTTTACTACAGAGCGACTTCCTACACGTGCTGGAGCATTCGAGTGCGACGGTCGCTCCTGATGAGCTGAACCGCTTTGTAAAGTGGACCCAAGAGTTTGGACAAGAAGGCTAGACGTACGGGTAGACAGATGCTTCCGTCATATTCATCTTTCTAAACCGTGTCGATATACTATTCCGTTGCCTACATGCAAGCAAATTATGCCTTTGACAGTGATTCGATCAGGCCGTCTAACTCGTCAGGAGAGAAATGGTGGGCATCGTTGCAAAAATGGCAGGTGAGGTCCACACCTGCGTTGCCGACGTCTGCTGCAATCTGCTTCAGATCGGTCGCGCCCATATCCTTGAGACGTTGTGCGTAGTTGTCCTTCGAGCAGCGGCAGTAGTAATCCAGCGGCACTCGCTTGCAGTTCTTATCCGTGATGTCAGCACCAGGAATCAATTCGTTCAGGTACTCAAGCAGGTCCGCGTTCTTCTTCAACTCCGTCGCGAAGAACGGAAGTTTGTCGAACGCCAGCTCATCAAGTTCGTATTGGCGTTCGTGAGCCTCCGTTGGTGGCATTTTCTGGACAATAAGTCCACAGCTGCGCGTGTGGTCCTCGCCCGCCGCGCTATCGATACGCACGATAGTTGGAACCTGCTCCGACACGTCAAAAAATCTCTGCCAGTCCAGCTCAGGAACCCCAGACGCCTCGATGGATGTATTGTACGGCTTGGCCGCGCCGTATAAAATCTTGGAAATGTGCATGTGGCCTCCACGTTCCGGTGCTCCAGCAAGAGACTCGTCCACGTATACGGCTTTGCCTCGGACCTGTACGACAAAACAGCACCACAGCTGAGACCACTGGCTTCAAGTCGGGGCCAGTACCACCAACCAACGATTGAGCTCGCACCTCTCCGACGGCCATAGCCTCCACGTAGAGCTCCTGGATGTTGGGCGTCTTGACCATCATCTTGACACGCTCCTCGCCCTTGAAAAAGGAGCTGAGCATGGCCGTGCCGGCCATGTATTCGCCCCAGAGCTTCGTCCCTTCGGAAGCGAGCGGAAGCTCCCAGCGCTGCGCCACCTCCTCCACCGCGTTGCGCGCCATGACGCCGGACACGCGCAGGTTGCCCACGTGGCAGCGCACCACGACGTCGCGCAGCGGACGCTTCCACATCTTCTTCACCTTGCTGGGCAAGTTGTCAACTGCCAGCCTCCAATTAGGTGTACCATATGTATGGTACACGGTATCAGGAAGTTGCCTTTTTGCGCTGCAGTACGAGCTGCCGTGCCATGTCCTGGCAGCGAACCCGATCCTTCTCCTGCAGCTGCAGCACCTTGCACTGCTTCCGATAGCCCAACGAATTGCCCTCGCCGGCTGTGCTCAGTCTCCTGGACGAAGACTCGCGCTCAACCGCCGGCCCGCCACTTTTCCTCGGCTGGGGCGGAGGAAACAGTGAAGCCACGTCCACCCGCCCGCCGCCACCAGCATCGGCACTCGACGGAGGTCCCTGAGCTCTCGCTATCTTCTCGCACACCTGGATCTGCTCCCACATGTTGGGAACTCCTACCACATTGCTGAAGCTGTTCACCTCTGCGTTGTTGTCTCCCTGAAGCGGCACGTGGACGGTGGTTCTGCACCCGCGCATAGAGATCTCGTCGGCGCTGAATATTCTCGCGCTACAACAGGAATACTTGGCGGCAGGTCCGTGGTCCACGATCGTGCCTGGGTGGTAGGCACAGTCACGCAGCTCGAGCAAGCTGCACTTCTGCTTGCACACGCTGCAGCGGAAGTGCTTGGTGGACCCCCAGATGTACCAGTACGCTGCACCCCAGGAAATGCTCTTGTCGCCACTCAGCTCTCGCAAGAACACCTCGATCTGCCACCCGGCCTTGGCTTGGTGCCATCCGACCAGCTCTCCATGCACGCCGATCTGTCGCTTCCCCTTCTGGCAACCCAAACTCTCTCTGTCGCCCTTGATGAACAGCAGTTCGCAGTTCGCGCACAACTCAAGGCGGCGACCGCCTTCCTGCAGTATCTTCACCAGCGCCTCCACCTTTTTCCGCCGGAGCTTGGACAGAATCTTATCTTTTGGGTCGTGCAGCGTCTGCAGCTGCTCGGGCGTGCAGTTGCCGGCGATCTTGGCAATGGTGGCGTCCGACAGGCAGCCAAAGTCCACGCGCAGCAGCATGAAGTCCTGCACGCGCGTCGAGATGAAGGCCACGCACTCCTCCACGAGCTCCTCCATCTGCAGGAACTCGGAGGACACGAGGATAGACGCGATGTTCTCGAGCGAGATGCGCGGCCGCCACTCGTGCTCGGGCCGCTGGTGCATGTACTCCATGAGCAGCTCGAAGATCTCGACGTCGCAGTGCACCGAGATGTCGATCTCGTCGTGCTCGTTGGTTTCGTTCAGGTACGCCTGGAAGTACTTCATCTTGGCCAGCAGCAGGTCGCGCTGGCACATGAACTCCTTGCTGCTCTTGCGGTACTCGTCGAACACGTGGATCACCACGCTGCGCGACGGCGACGAAGACGACGATGGTGGTGCAGACACCGCACCGCCGCTGGTGGTGCTGAGCTTGCCGCTGGGCTTCATGATCGCTGGCCACGCACGCACTTGCACCGACTATGGTCCGCCCCGCGCTGCTTGGCGCGACTTCAAGCAGACACGTGCCGAAATGACAGCATCAAGCTGTATTTGCGCTAATGTGTTTGTTTGCAGCAGTCATTTCGGGTCAATAGAAAGTGGGTCGAGGTTTTTCTCCGCGGGTCGTAAAACCTCTTCATGAATGTATGGGTCCGTTTTCTTTGCGGGGTGTGGTCCACACCCAGCTTTTTTATTGGCGGCGGCGCCGTTCGAGAAGGGGAAACAAGGAAAGAAGCCGCATCCAGCCCCGATCCCGGCCGCCGCAGCAGCCTCTAGACCAGACCAGCAGCATGTCGTTCCCCGCAGGCAAGGCGCCGGAGCGCAAGAACTTCTTCAAGAAGGGCATCGACGCCGATGAGTCGCGCCGCAGCCGCATGGAGACCACCGTGCAGATCCGCAAGACCATCAAGGAGGACCGCATGAACCAGCGTCGCCGCATGGTACGGCCAATGCCCATGCAATTAGGAGTGTAGATGCAGCGGGAACGGGAGGGAACTTGTATGCGTCCAGTCCAGCTTTGTAGCGGTCGCTAGAGGCTCCTTTGCTGGCTGGAGACGCCTGGTATCTTAGGCGATGGCTCACTTTTTATTTTTGCGTGCTGGGTGTAGACGCCGGGCGACAACGGAGCTGCGGCCACGCCCGCCATGGGTGATGCGGCCGGGGAGATGACGCTGCTGCAGCGGGTGGGTAGCAGTAGATACAGGTTTTGCACGTGTGTGGGAGGTCGCAGACTGACTGTTGGTGCATTCGCCACTATTGCTATTGCAGCTGTCGGAGCTTCCTCAGATGGTGACGGGTGTCCAGTCGAGCGACGCGGCCGTGCAGCTCGAGGCCGTGACCAAGTTCCGCAAGCTGCTGTCTATTGGTGAGCAATAGATACCGCAATCTGAGGTATTTGGAGATTTACACACTAACGTATCTTATTGTTTTCGCCGCGTCTTGCAGAGCGCAACCCGCCTATCAAGGAGGTGATTGACACGGGTGTTGTCCCCATTTTCGTACAGTTCCTTCAGCGCGAGGACTTCCCCACGCTCCAGTTTGAAGCCGCCTGGGCTCTGACGAACATTGCTTCGGGTACCTCTGCGGATACCGAGGTGGTGATCAACCACGGCGCCGTGCCTATTTTCTGCCAGCTGCTGCTGTCCACCAACGACGATGTGCGCGAGCAGGCCGTGTGGGCTCTCGGTAACATTGCCGGTGACTCGATCGAGTGCCGTGACATGGTTCTGCGCTGCGGTGCCCTGCGTCCGCTCATGCAGCAGCTGACGGAGAACTCGAAGCCGACGATGCTCCGCAATGCTACGTGGACGCTGTCCAACTTCTGCCGTGGCAAGCCGCAGCCGCTGTTCGAGCTGGTGGCGCCCGCTCTGCCGACTCTGGGCCAGCTCATCTACACTCACGATGAGGAGGTGCTGACGGACGCTTGCTGGGCTTTGTCGTACCTGTCCGATGGATCGAACGAGAAGATCCAGGCCGTGATTGAGGCTGGTGTCTGCCGACGAATTGTGGAGCTGCTGATGCACCACTCTCCTTCTGTGCAGACGCCTGCCCTGCGTACGGTCGGAAACATTGTGACGGGCGACGATCTGCAGACGCAGGTCATTATCAACCTGAACGCGCTGCCGTGCCTGCGTGCGCTCCTGGAGAGCCCGAAGAAGGGCATCCGAAAGGAGGCCTGCTGGACGCTCTCCAACATTACGGCTGGCAACCAAGAGCAGATCCAGTTTATCATTGAGGCTGACATTTTCCCGTCCCTGATCAACTTCCTGTCGACGGCCGAGTTCGACATCCGCAAGGAAGCTGCCTGGGCTGTGTCGAACGCTACGTCTGGCGGTTCGGCCGAGCAGATCATGCACCTTGTCAGCCTTGGTACGTGCAGGGGTTACTGCGGTTGGCTCGTGTTAACCAGGTTTTTGCTAACGAAGACTGTTGCTGTTTACAGGCTGCATTAAGCCGTTGTGCGACTTGCTGGAGGTTAAGGACGCGAAGGTGGTGATCGTGGCTCTGGAGGGTCTCGAGAACATTCTCCGTGTGGGCGAGCAGCAGAAGACTAACGACATCAACGACGTCGCGACGATGATTGATGAGGCGGACGGTGTGAACAAGATCCAAGCGCTGCAGTACCACGCCAACGAAGGTACGCAGAGCTGCCCGACAGCATATGCATCTATTGCTTTGGTGTGTACTGACAATTGCTGTGGCGATGGATGACAGACATTTACATGAAGTCCATGAAGATCGTGGAAGCATACTTCAATGGCGAGGAGGATGCGGAGGATAGCCTAGCCCCCGACACGGACGCCAACGCGCAGCAGTTCCAGTTCGGCACATCCTCGGACCAGCCCACCATGTTCCAGTTTGGCCAGAACTGATTTGATCAGGAAACGATGAGCTAGACAGTAACGGAGACGGGTTCGATTGAACCAATGGACAGTTGCAGGAGAAGTCTATGGAACGCCCCGGGGAGATAGTACTCGTGCGAAATGTATTTCCCTGTTTGCTTTTTTATTATCTGCTCGTGTAAGCTGCGGCGGCGCTGCTCTCGTCTGTCACGAATCGTATCTTGCTCACGTTGAAGATGTGCCGTGCCGTCAAAGCGCAGTGGATGACATCCACATCCACTGGATGTACAGGCAGCAGGGATTGAAAAAAAAATTGTAATTGAAAAAGTGCAACAATTGTGCTCTTACAATATTGACTGCTGGCTGTCGGACAATCTCCACTACATATTGATCAATATTGTCCAGGGAGAATTGAAGATCCTGCCTGTCATCTTGTCGTTTACGCTTAGCTATCACCTTCTCCTTCCTCTACTTCGTCGTTTTCGAGGGCTGTCTGCACTGCTTAGACGTGATCTCGTTCGAAACGAGATTTCAGTCCACCCATTAGAAAATAATCGACCTCAGTGTTTCTGCACTCATCCGCAGAAACGCAGTTCTTCTCCATGGACCGCATCGACCACAAGCGCGTCCTGTTCTGCTTACTGCTGCCGATGTCATCGGCTAGACCAACAAGTTTGAGTTCATGACGGCCTACAAAGAGTACTGATGCGGGTGTTGTGCACGACTAAACAGTGTACACAACCGAGTTTCCTTCCTGCTGCACGTGTGCTCGACGTACATCCGCTCAAACGGCTCGATCCGGCGACGATGACTTCTACCTGCTGCACGTGGCCACCTGCAGCGTGGTGATAGTGGGTGGCGCTTCTGTTTGCCGAGTTAATGGCCGTAATGAGCGCAGGTTGTGAGCAGGTCCTGACGCTGTTGTTGACGTACGTGGGCTGTGGCGTAGCGATCAGGAGGGCCTTGGGGATGCCTGACCTCCGCGTGCAACTTGAGCGACCAAAACCTTGGTTGAGGAGCACGATGGGGTTAGTTGGTGTTGTTAGTGGGAGAGTAAAGTTGATGGCGGTGTTATCGAAGAGTGGTGCAGTGGCGGCGCTGGCAGGGGGTCTAATCGAAAGTGAATACCGAAGGGGCTTCGCGGCCTACCGTGCTCTCCCGCCTCGTGCAGTCTACCCGAAATGTCCTGAGCCAGTAGCTACTTGTGCCTCTGCCAAGACTGTGAGGATGACTTCAACATGAAGATACAATTAGATCTGCATATTGCAATGTATTGAACAGGATATTGATATTGTTGCAATATTGATTCATGCTCTTTCGTAAGACGATACTTAGCCCCAGAACGCCTATCATAAGACAAAGCGTCTTACGTTTTCCGATCAACGCGTTTTGACTACATCTTGGTTTTTGTAAACCAGTGGCTACATTGCATATTGTCTGTCAAAACATAAGACAGTTTGTCGGACACTAGTTTGCGCTATACAATTGGCCAAAAGTGTTCAGGTCACAGCGGCATCGTTGCCGCGGACGCGGTGGCAACGTTGAGCGCCGAAATGATGCAGTTGCATGGTGCGGTAGGGTAAGTAGCCTCTTGTTCACACACGAAGCGATGTGTCTGTAGTTGGCCGCTGGCAGCAAGCTTAAATATCGGCATAATGACTGCACGAACGCGTGCATGCAGTCCGTGGAGCTGTTCCACTCAGAGGTGCAGCCGTTGTAGGGCACGGAGTTACGATGAAGTTGGCAGACGTAAACTAAGAGGGACAAATAGCTCGTAACGGTACTACATGTACATTTTAATGTAGTAAATTTTATGCTTGAGCGTACATCATAGTAGTTGTGAAGGCGTGGCAGCCAGGGAACGGTGTTGCCAGTGGGCTTCCCGAGATCCTCCAACCCCCTCTTACCTAATCATTACAGTCCAGCAACAAAATGCAACCACGTACTCTGCAACGGCGATAATACCTAGATCTTATACCTACGACGCTGAGGTGCGGAGGAGCTCCACACTGCTGCGCGGGCGCTCGGCGCGCGCCATATCGCTGCTGGGCTCGACCTTCGGCATCGGCGAGTTACTCGGTATCTCCTGCAACTAAGCCACTGCCTGCAGCCATGCTTTTTGTCGATGCTACAGTGTAGACTGGTTTGCGTATGCGCGCTCTATCCGAATCTCCATCTTCTATGTAGTGTTAGTACTTTACTGTAGAAAGGAGAGTTGGCGTGGTGGGGTGAACGACAACAGTCGTTCACCCCAGTAAAGCGAAGAAACATTGCTCCACTACGGGAACAAACGGTCGCATGATAACTGTGCTATGATGTCCTTACATTCCATTCCTGGCAAGTATATTTAAATCTTCTAGCAGGAGGTTATCAGAATCAAAGGCCCGGACATTTCAAGGGGCATTTTTCAAGTGCGCTGCCTCTAGTAATGGGGGCAAAATGCGCACACAGATAAATCAGTCCAATTTACGAGCCGAGATGCAGCAACACTCGAGACTACATAATACAATATTAACCAATGAAATTGCTACATTTGATTTGTCGTCAAACTGTCTTACGAATGCTCGACACAAGTGAATGATGGCATTGTTAAATCGGACTCCGGGTCCCGTCTACGCGCCCTTCGCTGCGCTACGGGGCTTCAACGGGAACCAACTCAGGTCGACCGCGGAACGCACGACTAGTGTTGGCGCTTGCAATTTCACAGTTAATATCCGTGAAATTTAAATCAGGGTTATTAACTGTTAATAACCGTGCTCTTCCGATTTTCACATTTATCTACGTCATGGACCAATTCCCGAGTCTTTTCGCCTTACAGACTAATTTCACCGTCTAGCGCACCGGGGGGGGGTTTCGAGCGGCCGCGGCCCACTGCTCGGCCTCTCAGCTCTATCGTCCAGAAGAAGGCACCCAGACAGCATATGCAGGAGGAGATTAACTGCCCGGTGATATCCATCGCGTCGAACGCCAAGCAGGTAGCGTTGCTCAAGTACGCCGGGCCAAGCAACTGGCAGCAGCGGCCGCAGAAGGCGAACAAGTAGCAGCGACAGTAGGGCGGCGGGAGTGCCAAGGAATTCAAGTTCACCATGAACAGCTCGTGGGTCTTCACGCACGCCCACCCAGTCCAAGATCGAGGGATACAGCAAGAAGAAGGAGGCTGACCAAGAAGGAGAATGGGTGAATTCAAGACCCCATATGCAGAAATGGACGCGATGAAGGTGCAATGTACTGTCCGCATTTTAACATTATATAATTAGGTACTGAGTATGTGACTTCGTGTCCTCTAGATGACGCTAATGTAGCGCTAGCCTCCACCTTGAGTTTGTGGCGATCTTAGAGGAAGACGCCGCCGCCCCTTTCGAGCACGCCGACGATGATGAACACGATGAGGCCCGGCAGGAACGTCTTGGGGAGCGTGAGAGCGCTCGTGAACGTGTCCGGCGCAACTGAGCTTGGCCTCGACCGCCTCCGGCACCCAGTAGGTCGGCAGCACCACATCCGTTGGCAGTGGCGGCCGCATGAGATCGCTCATGGAGGCGTAGTTCGCAGTGGTTGAGGCGGACAGCGCGTACGAGATCTGCAACCGCTTGCGCGCGCTCATGGTCCGGCCCGTGCCCGACGCGAGGTCCACGAACATATCGTACGCGTTGAAGTAGCTAAAGACCAGGTTGCCGTCCGAGTCGTATATGGTGTGGGCCGTGCCGTCGCTTTTGGCCATCTTCACGTCCTCCAGCAACGACGAGTCTCTATAGACGAGGAACGGGCCGGACATATACGACAGGAAGCCGGAGACGAAGCTCGGCTGGAGCAGGCCGTTCACGAGGATGACCAAGCCGATCGTGGCGTGCTCGTCCGAGTACGCGTAGACGTCGATCGCGGTGCCGAACCGGTGCAGCAACTCATCGTCGATGTCCGCTTCCGTGCTCAAGCTTGCGATGGAGGTGGAGATCTCGACCGAGCCCAAGTACTAGGCGAAGCCGGCGATGGTGGTGTGCTTGGCCACGCCGTTGATGGTCACACCGAGGGCTTGATGCCGGCTCTCGTTTGCGAAGAGGACGAAGGATAGCATGAACAACAATAGTATAAAATCTGTTATTAAAGAGCAATATCGAACATATATTATCTTGTTTCCCGCTTCCTTTTCTTCGCACTCAGAGGTAATAGCAGTTACCGCCGCCCGGTGGTGGTTGCTAGCGACATTTTCATCTTCTTCGTCTTCACTCTCATCGCTGATGTCGCTGTCGTCGTATGCATCTGGATAGAGCTGGTATAGGATATGGTTCACTTCGGATTTTCGCGCAATATTCGTATAAACGAACACAAGCTGGTTCACACACTCAGGCGTGAGGCGATTTCGCAGCTTCGTGTGGATAAATCCGTGGATACTCCAACTACGCTCGCTGGACGCCGACGACGTTGGGATATACAACAGCAACTTTGCGAACTCCTGCACCAACGCGTAGGTGTTCGAGGTTTCTAGCGACCACCATGCGATCGGGCTGTAGGCGTTGTTATCTTCACGCGATTTACCTGTCCACGCAGACTTCATGAGGACAAAGTCTTGCAGCTGCTTGTGAAATTTCTCCGCCAACTCTGTCGGTACCAATTGCAAGTCCTGGGCAAGTTGCGCGGCATCGTTAATCAGTGCCTTGACCTCCAGATCGTTCGGATCGTACATGGTCTTGGTCTGGTCAAGCAGGTATGCAATTTTCACCGTCGGCGTGCATATTTTTCCTCGTCGGGCATTTATCAGCCCGAGCACCTCCGCTTGTAGCAACACGCTACAATCATCAAGGGGCTCGGTGTAGACTGGATGTTTGCATAGCCAACTAAACTGGTGATACACCAACGACAAGCTGCAGGCGTCGCGCTCAAACGCAGCGAGGCACTTGTTGACTTGCTGGATGAGCTTCAACACAACGGCAGTTTTTGCCAGAAATCGTCATCGCGAAAAATAACGAGTGCCTCGTCTAGTGATGCTCCCTTGTAGTTCTTAAGCAGCGCCGTGTCCGAGAAAATAGCTGCAATGATGTCTTTGTTGTGAAAGACGTTCGCGACGCATTTTTCATGTGTATACCACTGCGTTGGCACTGGTAGCGAGAGGCGCCGCCGTTTTTCCCCTTTCTTTCGAAGCGTTTTTTGCAGATCGCGAAATCTTGACCACAAGCCCCGATGATCCTTGAAAAACCGAACCAGTTGTTTTGCACGGTCAAGCACATCCTTGAAAAAATCCAGATTGAAAATATCTTTCATCAGAAGATTCATGCCGTGCGCAATACAGCCCGTACATACAAGTCCGACGCGCTGTTTTCTTACGAGTCGCCACGCCTTCTTCATGTTGGCAGCGTTGTCCGTACCGAAGTGACTTTGCCTGAACCAATTACAGACTCGAACTCCAAAATGGTTGACCAAATTGTACCAGCGATATACTCTGCCGTATAAGCTTCAGCTTTTGAGTTGATCGACTTCCAAAATAAAGGTGGGGTCCGAGGGTTCCCAAAAACAAAGTTGATAATGCTATCCCCATTTGTGTTGGACCACCCATCCGTAATGAGGGCCAAGTTCGTCACGCCACTCTCCGTTATTCTCAAAATCAACTGAGTCTTCTCGCGGTCGTAAAGGACGTCCAGCAAACGCCCCGAAATTTGACGTCGAGAAGGCAATTCATAGTCAAACATAGCTTGGAAAAGAGGCTCCTCCACAACACGAAAAGGGATCCCAGTCGAAATAAGCCCAATTGCAACCCGCAAATAATTCTCTTCTTTGATTTCTTGGGCCGACTTCTTTGGTGTGGGTTGTGACGATGGTGATGGCCGCGGGGTCTTGCGCGGGCGAGATGAGCCGCTACTCCGTGGTGAATTCGTACCAAAAAGTCGCTTCGTCAATGTTGGCGTTCTTAGGTCCCGAGGCTTCGAAGGGGTTGTCAGCTCCGCCGCTTGCTTGTGTCGGAGGTCCGCTTCGTGGCGCCGCCACCGTTCCTTCGTCTCCTCGCCGATCTTGTCGCACTTGATCGTATGCTGCAGCAGGTTTCGCGACGGCTGGGCGTTCGGCAGCACCATTTCGCAAGCGAAGCACATGGCATCAGGATGGGGTTTTACACCCTTAATTCTGGGTGCGTGCTCACGAAACAAAGCCCAAATTTTGTGTTTCGGCGGAGCCATTGCGCCCTCCTTGCTGATGTTCACAGGTGTTTGCGGGACACACCACGGCTTTGGAGCAGTACGCACGAGGGTCTACGGTAACGGAGTCTGGAGGTTGGACACGTCAGAGTCGAGGACAGACGGTCAGTCGTTCAGGCGCCGAGAAGGTCGCGCCTTGCACACCAGCAGCAGCAAGTTCACAAGGTAGTTGCAGTCGTTGAGGGGCACTGCCAGTTGCGTCGAGGAGCTCGCTGCCAACGACGAGTGCAGGTCGCGCGTCGTAGGTCCTACGCACGTCGGCAAAGGCACCAGTTCGGCCCAGCAAGGGCCGGAGCAGGCTCTGGGGGGGATCTAAGTGTGAAGCCTCTAGATTCCGAAGGGGGAGCGGGGAAGACCGCCAAACTTCAATACCTCCCCTCTGTATTGCGCAACTTCGATATTCACAGTGACCATCAGCTGTGAATTACGTGTGAACATTCTTTTTAACTGAATGTATCCGTTAATAACTGGTAATTAAACGTGAATTGCCAACCCTACGCACGACCTCCGCTACGCTCCGGTGTGCATCCTGGTCGCATCTAAAGACAGAACCTACTTCGCAGTGCAACTCCTCCGGCCTACGCGCCGTCCCCTGACAGACCTCCGCTTCGCTCCGGTTGTCAAGGAGCCTCTCTAAGGCCTCACCAGACATCGATTAAAGTAACCGATCGAGCATTCAAAATTTGAAGTGACCAATTCTAAATTCAAAAGTAACCGACTCAAAATCAAGTCTCATATGAGTGTTGACTCTTTAATGTTGTGGCGATCCGCGACGGGAATTTTGACGATAGATACGCTTCGTGGATGGTAGGCTCTGGCGATTGACATGACCGCACGCGACCTGCAGCTGCGGGGCTGCCGTGGACGCACGCCAAGGGCCTCGACACCTTCACGCCCATCAGCGACTTCATCCCCAAGTCGGCCGTGCCCTCGCCTCACGACTTGAACCTCTGGCTGAAGGTGGACGATGAGCTGCGTCAGACCAGCTCCACATGCTGCAGATAGTGAGTGTGGCTACATCGCACCAGCCGATGCTTCTCGAGCAGTTCGCCGCACGAAACAGAGACCTTCCATTCGAGGAGACTGTGTCACCACTTCGGACTTCCAACTGCGTAAGCAATGGTGACGCCGTCCACGATCGTGAAGAGGATCAGACCCGAATTTCAACTCCACCAACGACGCCAAAGACTTCGCTCGCCAACTTTTCTTCGAAAACCAGGTTTGAAGTACTTACTCGCTTCTCACGATGAACTGCCGTTGAGGTCTACTGACAGCGCGAGTTCTCCCATCTCGACAATATATAGGCAGCCGCGCGAAAGAACAAAGAGCGCATTGATCAAGAGAGGTCGCGAGGAGCCGCTTTCCTCGACTGCGAAGACGGTACCGCAGCAGCCTCCGAGGCTGATAATCCTGGCAAAAGATTCCCCCTCGAAGAAGACGTGCGAAACGCGAGCCCAAGTAGCCGGCAAGACTCGGAACGGCATATCGGTGCTTGATCGCAAACTCGGACCCCCGGCGGCTCGAGCCCAGTCTTCACCGTACGAAACTCGGACACCTAGAACTAGAGATACTATCGGTAGACTAACACGCTCCTGTTGCGCTTCATTAAGGTCGAGCTACGAAGAGCTGCTGAACGCCGAGCGCCGGCGCATACAACTCGAGACCAAGGCGCTGCAAGAACGATGCGAGTCCTGCAGGCCGCTGATTAACTTCAACGTGGTCAAATAAAAAAGGACAGCCTACGCGCCCAGGTTTCCCAGGTTAGAAAAATACTCAGATTTCTGATTCTGCAGGTATTGTCCAGGTGATGCCCCAGGTTATATCCAGGTATATGAATTATGAGCGTTATCAGATGAAAGTAATTTAAACAAGGATGGTTAAATTACCAGAACAGTTAATGTCCAGGTTAAAAACCTGGAAAACTCATGTGCGTAGTACTTGAGGAAAAGTGAAAATGACGGCCTACAGGCTGTGTCGGATGCATTCTAGCCATTCATTTCTTGTTTCAGTGTCCAGGTAGTTTGCAGGTATGAAAACCTGGAAAACTCATGTGTGCACTACTCGGCAAAAAGTCGAAGTGGCGTCGATTGGTATCGATCGGAACCACACGACATGATAATGGCTTCAAAACAATCATTGTGTACCCATCTACTCGTACAGGTTTCTTACAGGTTGCAAACAAAACTTGTCCATGTATTATCCATAAGATGCACTTCTCGCTGCTGCTCACTGTCTAGCTACGCTTCATCGTGGTGATCTTGTGCAGCATTGCCCAACGCAGCTTGGTGACGCCACTGGGAGACACATCACTTGGCACTTCGCTGTCAACGCACGTCCACAATAGACGGCACGCAAACACCCCACAGCTATCGCTATCTGTCTGCTTCGGCTCCGTCACTTCGATGTCGCTGTAAGCTTCATCCTCAAGGGGGTCTGCAAGGAGCTCGCTTGCCATCTTCTTAAGCCGTTTCTTGTTTCTCTTCCCACCCATGCTGTCATACGTCTTCACTAGCCGCGCTTCACGGTCCACTACGATGCATCCCCAATGAACTCCACCAAAATTGACCGGCATAAATACAAAAGCATGCGCC
Organism: Phytophthora sojae; assembly: GCF_000149755.1. NCBI lineage: Eukaryota > Oomycota > Peronosporomycetes > Peronosporales > Peronosporaceae > Phytophthora > Phytophthora sojae. Next base: position 4,346,027 of record NW_009258117.1, read on the forward strand.
TCAATACCACTAGCAACCTCGTCCAGCGACGTTGGTGCGAGTATGTGCTTCCCCATCTTACCCTTCTTAAGAGGAGGAACCATCACCGTCATGTTGTTCTTGTAAGTAGACAGAAACACGGTAAACGCCCGCAAGGCGTTGTCGTTCAGCCAAGCGGAGTCTCTGAAGCAGAAAAGGTCTGCGTAGGTCACGTCGAAGCCAAAGCCATGTAGCAGTGTGTATGGCCAGCACTCGAGTACTTTGCCAAGTAACAGCCCAGGGGGGGCGGAGTCCGCTACGATACCTTTCACGTCTTGGCATAGCCATGTGCAACACAGTACCGCATTCCGGCATGTAGTCTGCCAATTCCACAGCGACTGCATCGCTTCTAAATGCACCCGGGTAAATCTGCCAACTTTCTCAATGGCGGCCACGTAACCTTCCGTTTCGCGTGTCACCCCTCCATCACTGTCCAGCTCAATCTCCTCCCCTTTTGCCAAACCACCTCTCAGTTTAGCTAGAGCGTCTTCAACGACGGACTCCGGTAGTCGGAAGCGCACAACCTCGCAAATATATTCCGTGTCCGACATCCACTGGATTGATTTTCCGTCACCTTTCTTCTTTGTTTCATGCGTAGTCAAAAACGAGCTGAGCTCGCGGACACCTGGCTTAACCCTTCTAGCCCCAGCCCTTATTCTGTATCCTACATAATAAGCATTAGACTTGATTAAAGTATACTTCAAAACCTGTCAAAGATTTGGTGTTGGAAGCCCTTTCGCATCTTGCGGTCAAGCGCTGGGTACATTGTGCACAGAACAGCTACGAAAGTGAACAAAACATGCTCAATGTATCCACCATATGCCGAAATGGCGAGCTTCTATTGGTCGTGGCGAGCGTAGAGCACGCTCAAAACCTGCTACATGGTAATACCTTGCAAGGCTGCTAAGGCAGCATACTTCGGCTCCAGCCGCCCATCTTCGGCACGTCGCGATAAACGCGGAGGAAGAAATCGCCCAGTTCCTAACTGACGTAGTGAGGAGGAACTGGGCGAATTCTTCCTTGTGCTTGACATTAGCGCATCATTAGATTTCTTTAGCCCACCTAACAAGCTTGTTACGATTGTCTCTCTAACAACACCAGGGAGCTTGCATGCTCACTAGCCCGTAATGACACGCACTACACACGGTTCCTCTTGTACGAAACAGGACAATATATGATATTCATGCCAACGTCTACTTCTTCCTTTACATGCGCACGCTCTTCAATGTTCGCGCCAGCCGTGGGTCATCTTCGCCATTTTGGCAGCCTCCGCTTTGCTCTGTAGCCTCCGGCACTGCCGCTCCATTCCTGCCGCTTTCATCGGTAGCCTCCGTCGTAGCCTCTGTCCCTTCTTCTGTAATCTCCGGTGTAACCTCATCACGCGATGAGCTTCTTCTGTAGCATCCGTCGTAGCATCTACCGCTTCTTCTGAAGTCTCCGGTGTAGCCACACCATGAGGAGCGCTTCTTCTGTAGCCCCTTGAGTAGCCACTGCATCAGCTACAATATAGCGGTAGACCCGGCTGTAGCCGGCTTCGTAGGAACCGATGAAGTTGTGCGCTGACTCCGCAATCGATCTGCCAATCGGGCCACACGCGAGAGCTCATAGCGTCGTCTGGGTCGGATCACCAGGTCTGGTAATCAACATCGCAACGTAGAATCAATATACCACTAGTACAATGTTACAGAGCAAAGTACACGCTCTCGCTTACCTTTAGATCACAATGGCGCTCATCATGATCGTCTTCGGCCATGGTCCTTGGCCACTTGGGCGCGCTCGACGGGCCCCAACAAAGCTTGCATTGCGACGTCTTGAACAGCGCAGTTTCGGAATGAAGGAAAGTACGAGTGGCTGACACGCGGCGGTTTTAGGCTTCCACCCGAATTTTCAAACCTGTTGGTGGTTTATACTCGTCCGTCTATTACCGCGGAATAAACCCCGTCTATCTTCCCATCGCTAATCTAACAGGAAGATGTGCACAATACCGGCTATACAAACATCCATATGCGAAGTTCGAAAGAGAGGACAAGTTTGCTGGATATTATGTCCTGTGACAATGCTTATTCTGTAGGATACAGAATACGGGGTTAGAGGGGTTAATCAATTCCAGCGTTGCTGCCACTTCCGTCACGTCCTTATCTCGTAGTAGAGCTCTGAGTTTCATTCCATTGTTGTATTCTTTCAGCGCCAATGCTGCCTTCTCTCTCATCTGAGCACGATTCAACCGTGGTCGACCGACACGCCTCTTGTTTGTCAGTCGAACCTTTGAGCCTTTGCCTGGCTGCACCGATTCCTGGGCGGAGGCTGTCACTTGTGTCGGGGGTTCGGCTTCGTCATCATCTGGTCCTTTTTCGTGAGCTGCATCCTCTCCACCAGAAGCACTAGGACGATCATTCGTACCCCCCGTTCCTGGGCTACCTCCACCGCCTCCGTGGCTATCACTGCTAATACTGTTGGCCCCGCCACCACTAGCGCCAACCCGATCGGGGCCCGAATCGTCGACGAAGTCTGCATCAGCTTGCACCAGCGGAAACTTCCCTTGACGTAAGTCGTACCACCACTTATCAATCTGCTTCATCGCAGACTCGAACACAGTGTCATCGCATCGGACAAGCTCGCTGCTGATTCGACCAAACGCCTGCTGCGAACGCCGACACTTCTCGGCTTCACTCAAACTGCCAGCGCTCGCAGCTGGATGCCCTTTGTAGAGCTTAGCAACGAACGGATTTTCCACCTCCATCAAGTCCTGTTGCGAGATGCGATTCTGTCCAAACCACCTATTCATGCACATCAATAACAAAACATGGTAAAAACTTGGTCAATACATGGGTAAAACGAGATACCTGGATAACACCTGGTCAATACTCATAGAAAAACTGGACATACCTGGACGAAATGGAAGAGAATGGGATAATGAAGGGGCTTCCACACACTTTTCTGTAGACCATTGCATGTCTGCACGGAAGCTTCATAGTCTGGGAAAACTCGCAGTCGCACACCCAGCCTTCCTTCTCGAGGAGATACTCGTTCTCCTCGCTTTGTATGGTGATCATAGCGCCATTGTCCTTGAAAGCGTAGGTATCGACAACCCCGGGGTTCGTAGCAATGTCAAATTGTGTCTTCAGAGCAGCTGCTACCTCATGCCCAGAGCGACGTTCAACTCCTCAGGGTACGAGGCGTCTCTCAGGGTACCCGGCATCCCGACCTTGAACCGATAGGCTTCTTCTTTGCGGCGCTGATATTCCAGAAGCACCTCCAGACTAGCGCGCATAGTTAGATGGCCTTTCAGCTTTCGCTTCAGCTTACCGAATAGGCTCTCGACACGATTATTCGTGTGATTGCCGAAGTGTGGCAAATCGACACGGTAAGCCATCTCCCACATCTCTCGGCACGCATTCCAGTTCTTGTCGAAATACTCCCATAGCTCCACACGACCATTCCGCGAGGCCAGACTCTTGAACTCATCCCGATGCCGCACATAGTCTTCCTCAGTTCTGGAGTATGTCATGTTCGTGATGGTGTGCTTCATCTGCGTCAAAACTTCTGCTTCGTAGGCTCCATAGGTCTGCGATTTCTTGATGGTTTCATGAAGCCACTTGATGACATGAAAGTGGCAGATAAGAAGGAAGTGCTGGCTTGGGTGTCGACCAGGAGCTCGATTCCGGGCATGAGCGGAGACTCGGCAGGAACCTGGCGAATACCTGGGTAAGACCTGTAGATGTCGTCGGAAATGGGGTGGTTGTGGCTGTAGACTTCTCGCTTCATGACGATGCCCAACTTTCCATCTCGGCGAAGGACGACTTGTTCAAGCATCTGGAACGGACACTCAGTGCGGCGGAGCTTGTGCGACGTCCTCTTCCCCGTCGATCTCTCACGCTCCTTCCAGCCGTGTGTGCAGATGTACTTCCGCTGATAGGGCTCCCACTCGTCGGGCACGAGAGGAATTTCTGTGTCAGGAAGCCCTCGGAAGCGGACCTGCTTACGCAAGTCTGCGTTGCGGCGAGCCACGTTGATGACCTCCGCGATGACGATCTTCTGTCGCGTCGCATCCACGTACTCCTGTAGGCTGACATCAAGCAGGGGCCACGAGTCATGCTGGGCCTTGAACGCTAGAACGTGCACCAGGTCCTCGTCTTCAACGTCGGAAACGGTGCGCTTCTTCCCTTGGCGCTGCCCGCCCTTGGTAGCTCCTTTCTTCTTTTTCTTCTTCTGCGCGTCCTCTTCATCATCTTCTTCTTCCTCTTCTTATGCTGGGGTCTCCAGGGCCGAGCAGCCGCCGCACGTCGAATGCCACGTGGCTGGAGCTGGCCCCCTCGAATTGGTGGCTGTGAGGCAAAAGCTGAAATGACGGTAATAAAAAACGGGATAAATTATCCCTGGACAATACCTGTCGCCAGACCTGAATAATACCTGTTTTGCAAAACCTGGGCTAGTAGCTTGCCGAATAAAAAAATAAAAAATAATCAGTAACCCCGATAGAGTGACATTTTCTTTGTTTTCGCGCACTTCCTCCAGCTCCCCCAGCTCAGCATGAAGGCCAAGTTCGTGAAGTTCGGGTGCGTCTTCGCCGCCGACAGCAGAGAGCAATAAAATACCCCCCCCCTCACCCTATAAACCTTTCCCCCCGGTCGAATAGCAAGAAGATCGTGGCCATCGGCAAGAATTACGAGGCCCACGCGCGCGAAATGGGCGCGGCCTCAGCTCCGAAAGACCCCGTCCTCTTCCTGAAGCCCACCACCAGGTTAGCATTGAGTACTACTTTGACTGGATATCATCTTGAAAGTACTAGCAACAGTTCCTAATCTTCTTGACGCCGACGATCGCCAGCTACGTGCGCAACGGCGGCAGCGTCCTGCTGCCCCCTGGGATCGGCGAGGTGCACCACGAAGTCGAGCTCGGCGTACGTTGCAGCATGCCATCTGCTAGTTCTGAAGGCTAACGTGATTTTTTGGCAGGTGGTGATTGGCAAGGGAGGCACGGATATCGCCGAGAGTGACAGCATGAGCCACGTCGCAGGATATGTATGTGAGTGTTGACTCTTTAATGTTGTGGCGATCCGCGACGGGAATTTTGACGATAGATACGCTTCGTGGATGGTAGGCTCTGGCGATTGACATGACCGCACGCGACCTGCAGGCCAAGGCCAAGAAGGCGGGGCTGCCGTGGACGCACGCCAAGGGCCTCGACACCTTCACGCCCATCAGCGACTTCATCCCCAAGTCGGCCGTGCCCTCGCCTCACGACTTGAACCTCTGGCTGAAGGTGGACGATGAGCTGCGTCAGAACGGCAACACCGGCGACATGGTCCACAAAATCCCGTTTCTGATCTCCTACGTGAGCCGCATCATGACGCTGGAGGAAGGCGATTTGCTTATCACCGGCACGCCGGAAGGAGTGGGGCCTGTCCCGACGAACAGCGTACGTGTGTGTCTGCGTGGCTGCGCATGATGAGTTTGTGACTCATGCGCATCCATCGAATGTGCTGGCTGTAGGTGATCACCGCGGGTATTACCGGACTGATCGACGTGCGCTTCCCGGTCGAAACCCGCGTGTACAAGGCGTAGCAAAAGAAGCAACTTCTGCTAAATAACTGCGTCTAGCAATGCTCCAATCGACAATTGGCAGCCACTTCGAACTGTGTGTGTTCAATGCTCGGCTGTTTCTAACGTTGTTTGGTTGCTGTTGCCGCATCGACCAGCATGGAGATTTTGCGGAAGTTATGTCTACGTTTTGAACCAGCAAACGTCGAGCGAACATGCCAGCCTCGGTAGATTGCTTGAATGCGCAACGCTGCGGCGTCATGGCGCAGGTTGCGAACCGCAGACTGGGCGTAGGAGCGCACTTCATGTCGATTCGATGGCACCAGTCGCATTAGTGAGCCCAGGATGCCGCTTTCGACCAGTCTTGACCGAGCCACGTGAAGTTCCGATACAGCAGCCAATGCGCGTGTAGCCTCAAGGAGTAGCGCTTCGCTCAGGCCCTTGTCGCTGCCGTGCCCAACAGCACGACCTCGATCCCGTACGGGACTTACGTATCGTACAAGTACAGGCAGGAGCCCAGCATCCATCAGCTTCAGTACATTTTCAGGACGCTCGGCGAAGTTGGCGATGATCTGGGCTACATGAAGGCGCGTGGAGGCAAGTGGGTGAAAGGCGAACTGCCCAAGTGCCGACAACAGTGCAGGCTTGCATAGCGTTAACCGGGAGGGCGCATCGAAGGAGAGCTGCGCAAGTGCATCCAGCGCATCGACTTTCATGCCGAAATCATCGCCAGCCAAGATTCCAAACAAACACTTGACAACACCGCGAGCAAGAAGCTCGATGTAGTGCTGGTAGTCGCGCTCTGAAGCTTGGTGTGATCCACGAGGAGAATCCTGTGCACTTGGAGGCGCGGTTCCTGCTAGTTGCTTGGGCTCTTTGCGTCGCTTTCGCTCTGTGCAGATTAACAGCGTAAGCAGAGTGATAACTGCACGGCGAACCCGCTTATCAGGTGAAGCGTATAGCTCGCACGCCGCGATGTGATCGAGCACCTTCGATCGGATCACCTGCTCTCGATTGGCGGTGTTCCGAGCCATGGCACAAAAGATTCCAAGCGTTGCACGGGTAATTGTAGTAGCCTCATAAGCTGGCCAAAAGGAAACTGAGCGCGAGCGAGGACGAGATGACGAAGCTGATCCTGGCCGCGAAGTGGATGCCTTGGTCTGGACAGGTACTGTCACGGCTGTGTGTGGGCGCTTACTATCATGGTCCGATGTTGGCAGTCCGCTGTTGGAAGAGAAGCATAGCTGGACAAGCCGTGGCATCGCTTCAGCTTGCACAAGAGCTGCATGATTGACTTCATCCTTCGCGACATCATCAAGAATCGCTACCACCAACAGACTCACTTGAAGCGATGGTCTCGTGGCACACGAGGACCCGCGGCCAAGGACGCTGAGAACGCAGGGCAACAGCCCAAGTGATGCGAATCGACGAGCATTCTCCGCCTCAGAAAGCAGCAAATGTATGAAGCTCAGCAACTCGCGACGGAAGATTGCATCTTTGTCGAGGAACGGATCTCGCAGCAGCCCAGAGAGTGTGGTGAAGTGCCCCGAGTAATAAAACAGCACTCTGTTGTCGCGAGTTGCTGCAAGCTGATGAATCACCGAGGCGGCCAGCGTTCGTGTGCGTGTATCACCAGCCACACCACCCCTTGTGCCTTGTGGGGCATCGCTACCAGAGCAGCAGTTCAACATGAAGGCAAAACCTTCGCGTTTGGCCACCACCTCACGCCACTCGTCGGTTGTTACTAGTCGTGCGACGACTTCGAAGCCGGCAAGACGCAGCTTGTGGTCTGTAGTAGTATGAAGCAAGGAGAAAACGCAGTCGATGCCTCCTGGTGCTTGGAGAAGCTTGGTCTTGACAGAGGAGAGACGGACAAGCGCGGCGAGCGCCTGTGCGCAGTCATTAGAGATCCCCGAGTCCTCGCGATCCACGGGTGAGCTCATCATGGTCAGAATTGCACCGAGCGTGCCGACTTCGTCGAGAAGCTCTAGATTTGCGGCTGCGGTGCAAGCAACGGAGTGAACGAAGGTGAGACGATTGAGCCAATCCGGCGAGGCGACAAGAACAAAACGTACTGTTGCGGCTCAGAGAGGCGATTGCAGCGGCCGCGTCGCGCCGGACTTCCACGAACGGCGACCAGTAGATGATCTCGATCAGTGGACTGACGTCGTCGGCCTCAACGTCTTGCCGCCGCAGACTTTTGAGGACTTGGGCGCTGTGAAGCGAGTCCCGACGTCGCTCGGTGTGCATGGCGTTCAGCTCCGCTTCGCGAGCCAAGAGCTGCTGCCTCTTTCGGAGTGAGACCGCAGCGGTGGGCGGGGCCCCTCCCACCTTTTCGGCTGCTTCAACGGCATCGGCTTTAGCGGCATGCTGCGGTCCATCACTGGCGCGACGAAGCCGCGCTGGCTGCGAGAGCCTGCGGCCTGTTGGAGGTCTGGCCATGACGTTCTGCTGCTCCTTCGTTGCTGCCTTGGCTCTATCAGGGCTCGGACTCTCGTCGGGCTTCTTGCTGTTTGTGCTTGCCGCACTGGCGAGGGCGGCTGATGCTGACGCTGACGCTGAGGCGGATGCTGTGGCGATGGCGGCTCGGAACTGCTCTCGAGGATCCTGCCGAGCTGTTAACACACCCGGCAGATGCCTGTCAGCGGCTGTGGCTGGCCGCTCCGTCCTCTTCGACGCTGTGCGCGGCGTCGCTGCGGCTGGGAAGAGGTCCGGCGGCGGCGCATTCCATCGCCGCTTGGCGACTGCGCTCCCGGGACGAGAAGAGGGCGCTGCCCGCGGCTTGGAGGTCAGAGCGGGTGGTGGCTTGAGGCTGGTGGCCAGCGGCATCGCGCAATGGCGCGGCAGCGGCTGCAATCGACTATACTTAGCCACCATAGTTGGTTGAAGGTTTCGGTGGTCGTAACTTTGATTTGGTTCCAAATATTTTATGTCTGATTCATACCTTCTAGATTTAGAACCGTTCTGATTTTCGCAAAGCTCGACAAGAGGAAGGAGCCCCAGGACCAAAGTCGCCGCCGCCGTCGCCATGAAGAAGAAAGTGCGTGGGCTCGCGGCTGCCGCTCCCTCGCTGGGTCCTCTCGGCGTCGTCGACTAACCGCTGAGTCATGTACTGCGTGGCCGTGCAGGTTCTGCTGATGGGCAAGTCCGGCTCGGGCAAGACGTCCATGCGCTCCATCATCTTCGCCAACTACCTGGGTATTATGACTGCTCCTTCTCAGTGGGTGGCAAGTAGAGCAGTCTATTGATGCTGCTTTTGTATGGATTAAATTGACCAGCACGCGACACGATGCGACTGGGACCCACGCGTACGTGAACTTGGTTGGGGGGCCGGGAGAGGAGTGTACAATGACTTGTTAACAGACTTGTGGCGACTGCTGTTGGTTGTTGCGGGGCTGCAGTGGACGTGGAGCACTCGCACGTGCGTTTCCTGGGCAACTTGGTGTTGAATCTGTGGGATTGCGGCGGGTACGACGACTATAGGAGTCGCTACAGCTGAAGGAAATCTTGTAGCTGAGTCTGATGCGTCTCTGTTGTGGCATTCGGCGTTGCAGTCAGGACGCCTTCTACGAGAACTACTTCGAGAGCCAGCGTGATCACATTTTCCGCAGTGTGGAGCTACTGATCTACGTGTTTGACATCGAGAGCCGCGAGATCGACGTACGGGTGCGCCGGGGAGTGCTGTAGTGGCTTGTGCTGATCTATGGCGTCGTTCGCTCCAAATGCTATCGTTTTTTTCTTCTTACAGAAAGACATGGCCCACTTCGACGGCTGCCTGGAGGCCATCGACCAGAACTCGAGCAATGCAAAGGTGTTCGTGCTGATTCACAAGATGGATCTTGTCCCCGAGGACCAGCGTGAGCGCGTACGTTGCGATTGCAAACTAGGAGTTTGAAGTGAATTGTGGGCTTGGGCGCTAAACTTGGGTTGCTTGTGGTGCTTCAGGTGTTCAACCAAAAGAAGGAGATGATTTTGGCGCGCACGGGCCAGCTCCCTACGGTGTGCTTTGGCACGTCCATCTGGGACGAAACGCTGTACCGCGCGTGGTCCTCCATCGTGTACTCGCTGATCCCGAACATGCAGGACCTGGAGAAGCACCTGAACAGCTTTTGCTCCATCTGCAGCGCTGACGAAGTGGTGCTGTTTGAGCGCGCGACGTTCCTCGTGATCTCGCACGCTACGCACACGAACCACCGAGACATTCACCGCTTTGAAAAAATTAGCAACATTATCAAGCAGTTCAAGCTGAGCTGCAGCAAGACCCAGGCGCAGTTCCAGGGCATGGAGGTGCGCAATTCCAACTTCACGGCTTTCATCGACTTCTTCACCGCGAACACGTACATCATGGTCATCATGTCTGACGACTCAATCCGTAAGTACCTGCATAACGCCGGTTTATGGCTGAAGGGCTTCGCTGTTGCTAACAATCGCCACCTATTTCGTGTTATCCGCTGGAGTAGAACCGGCGACGATTCACCTGAACATCAAGGCGGCTCGCCCCGTGTTTGAGGAGCACGTGCAGCAGACGAGCTAAGTGACAGCCGCAGGCAACATTGGCGTGTTATTAGCAGTGACGCAGCAGAGGTTGCAGTACCCGCAACTCAGAGAGTTAGAAGTCTCGCAAGACGGCAAGAGCACAAAGTAACGCGTGTGATTGATGCTAAATCTAACGGATGAACAGCTTCTAGTCGATTCAGAGCATCTTTATTTCATATAAGCTACTGGGGAGGAGGTGGCGGTGGACTGGAAGACGCGTTGGTTGAAGCCAGCATGTATCCTCTGCGACGCAGCGCCCGCAGCACCACCGGCGTGACAGCAAACGTCAGCGGCCACCGGACAGGGGCCAGCACCTTGTACAGCGTGTAGGCGATGAGAAAGGACCCGGCCGAGTTGGTCGTCGAGTCACTCACCGACGAGGACAAGCCCACCGAGTCCAGAATGGCCGTCACGTCCACCCCACTCGAGACGCCCACGTAGATGACGGAGAACGACAGCAGCGAGAGCACAATGTGCGTGCAGATGCCCACGCGGCCGTACTCGATGGCGAAAGTCTTGGCTCGCTGGCGCCACGACTGCGGCTGCGGCTCCTCTCCAGGCTGCTCCAGCTCCTTCTCCGCCTCACTCGCGCCCTGCGTTAACGCATAAACATCGTCATTGTATGTAGGACTGCGCAGACAGACAGTCAACAAGGCCGCACCTTGACAGGCGTCGAAGCGGAGGAAGACGAAGACGCCGTGTCCCCGCCCGTGAGTGGGGACGTCTCCAGCGAGTCCTTGGACGCTCTGCCACTGGACCAGAGGCGCACCACGCCACAGTCAGAGCCGCACGCAACAGCAAACGACGACGGGAAGCCAGGCAGGCGGCGCGACGCAGCGGCGGCAGCTCCAGCAGGTCGCGGGGCTTTGTGAGGCCAGGACGGGGACGAACAGGAGGTCGAGGACGAGACGACGCTGGAGCACAGCAACCGCACGCCCAGAGCGCGCGCGCGTCTGCCGGAGTCGACGCCGCACTGCGCCGCGCCTCGAAACACGCACAAGTACCTCACTCCACCGCGCAGCATCATGGAGAGAGAGAGAGACGAGGCTACGCAGCTACTGCACTTCCTGGCGATGCGGAAAAATGATCCAGGTGTAAATGTGTAACGTACACCAAACACGACGAATGATGTCGGACGCAGTGTGTGTCCCATATTGAAGAGAGGAGGCGGACGATGGCTTCGATGCGCGGCCTCTGGGCGGCGCGAGGCGCGCTGCGTCGCCATGTGAACCGATCTCTGGCAGCCGAGGCGTCCCCCCGACTGGCGCTGCAAGGCCAGCGTCAGTGTCAGCGCGCGCTGTGCTCCACCAGCAGCGCCGACGGCGGAGACGCCAAGACGGACTCGGCCCACCAGCGCCAGCAGTCCTCCTTCCTGCGCAGCATCGACCTGAGCAGACCCGCGGCGCAGCGGAAGCTGTCCAAGCTGATCCAGGAGGTGGTCAAGACCAAGGCCAACACTGGCGGTGCGTCCACAGTCTAAGAGAGTCAAGCGAGAGGCTGGGCGGAAGCATCTAATTGTGCGGCTATGTGGGGGCAGACTTCGTGCCGCAGGTGGTGATCCAGAGTCTCTGCACGACGTACAGGGGCATGAACATCGACGAGAAGAAGCAGTTCCTGCTCATCCTGGCGCAGGACCTGCACATCGACCCGGCTGTGGTGAGCTCGGAGCAGCCACTTTAGTCTGCGTGCTGTGGTCTGGCGTGGCTCACTATTGAATGTTTTTGATGGCAAATAGGCCCTGCAGAGTGCCGCTCAATTCGACCAGAACCTGACCAATGTGAAGGACGCCCGTAGCGGGGCGGTTAATTGGGAGCACGAGAACGTCGAGAGGTATCTGCGCACCTTCCGCAATCTGCGGAATGCGCTATCGCCGCTATATGAGGTAAGAGGTGAATGCAAGAGCCAGGGAGTGCTGTTTTTTGTCAGAAAAGCTTACTGAGTGTCTGCGGTGGCAATTGCAATGCTGGTAGACCTTCTTCCAGCAAATCTTGTCGCAACGAGAAAATGGAATGCTGTTCTTGGTGCAGTTACGAGCGGACCTGCTTCAATTGTTGCGCAAGAATGCGAACCATGCCGAGATCCCTGCGCTTCGCTCTCTTGATGCGAGCTTGAAAGTGAGTTAATTCACCTGCACTTGGAGATCGATGTCTTACTTTACCTACTGACGGCGTTTATTGAGTAGCAATTTCTGGCATCGTGGTTTAGTGTTGGCTTCCTGAAGCTGGAGCGTGTGACGTACGAGCACTCTCCTGGCCAGCTACTGGAGAAAATAATTCGCTATGAAGCTGTCCATCCAGTTGGCACAATCGCTGAGCTAAAACGACGCCTAGGTACACTGCACATTCCTTAGCTTCCGCAGCAGTCGCCACCTCAACTAAATATTTCTATTCTGCCAGGCAATGGACGGCGGTGCTTTGCATTTTTCCATCCGAGGTAAGAAGCTTGCAGTCACTGGTAGTCATATTTACAAAACTAATAAGTCGGCGTTTCTGGGTGAAGTATTCCAGATGAGCCCTTAGTGTTTGTGCATATAGCACTGATGCAAGAGATCGCCTCCAGTATGCAGTCCATTCGCGATGAGACGGAGCAATTGGCAGAAGCATCTCAGGCGAAAGCTGCAATCTTTTACTCCATCTCGTCAACGCAGAAGGGGCTCTCGGTAGGCTCTACTGCCTTTGAAGGCAACGTATAGTATATAGCAGGGTACTAACTAACTTGCGCCTGGACTGTAAGGGTGTGGATCTAGGCAACTTTCTCATCAAAGAGGTTGCCAAAGCGCTGAAGACGGAGTACCCGCACCTGAAGACATTTGCGACTCTGAGCCCTCTGCCTCAATTTATGCCGTGGCTCGAAACCCAGCGGTACAAAACTGACGAGTCGTTGGTATCTCCTCTCGAGCTGGATGTCCTGACCGATGTTTTGGAAGAGCGTGGCATCGCTTCTCAACCAGATTCGACCGCCGTGGGGGTTGTTTTGGACGCTCTCAACATTGACGACTGGAGTGAAGATCCAAGTCTGGTGGCAGCGTTAAAGCCCATAGTGCTGAGGCTTGGTGCGCGCTACATTTACCACGAAAAGAAGCGCGGAAAGGCGTTGGACCCGGTCACGAACTTCCACGTTCGGAATGGCGCCATATTCGAGCGGATCAACTGGCTGGCCGATCTGTCCAAGAAGGTGGGTCGCCAACTGATGCGTCATTATATCCCCATACTGATCTGCCCATAATCTTACTTCCGTGCCTTGTCGATATCAGGGTCTCGCTCAAAGCGCTGGCATGATGATCAACTACAAGTACGATCTGTCGCACGTCGAGGCCAACAATGAAAACTATTTGTTGCACAACATCATTCCCATCGGGCTTCAGCCGCAGCAAGTGCTCGGAGCCCGCACCATTTAGTCATGGCGCCCAGATCGATGTCCTCCCACTATTGGAGGCGAAGCTGATGAATATTTGAATGGAAGTTTGGCTTTGAACAACAACTTATCAGCTCCGAACCGAAGGACGATTCATTTTTAGTTTTTCGCTTTGTGAAGAGTCGTACACGAGCACCTTCTCGTCTTCCACAGCGAAGCAACGATGGTGCTAGCCCAAGACGAGATCGACGCTTGTCGCGAAGCGTTCCTAGCGTTCGACAAGGACCGGTGGGTGCATTTTACAAGTGGGCAGACTACAATTGATCTCTAATCCATGAGAATTCGGTGCAGGAGTGGCACAATCGATGTGTGGGAGTTGCGCCAAGTGCTGGAAGGTAGAAAATTATCGCCCGTGTCTTGGTTCCCCTCTTCTCATTTCCTGAACTCCCTGTTCATTGTAGCAATGGGACAACAGCCAACTGAGGAAGAATTGTTCCAGATGATCAGCGAGGTGGACGAGGATATGAGCGGCGCTATCGGTCAGTGACCCCCGAACTCTAGTTTGCTTTGAGTTGGGTCTGTCTAATAGTACATTTGCTGTGGCTGCGCTAGACTTCGCTGAGTTCTTACAGGTGATTGACAACCAAAAAGATCGAGCCGCCATGTTCGAAGACGACAGCGATATGAGTGTGTATAATTTGTTTGCTACTTAAGTATTGCACATATACCACTCGCACTCACACTTTTATTCTCGCAGTCGACGCGTTTGTTGCTTGCGGTGGCAAGCCCGACAAGAGTGGATTTGTGCGCAAAGAGACACTAGTGAAAATCATCAAGGGCGACTTCGGACTGACTATCAACATCGAGGAGATGATCAACAAACTGGACGTGGATGGTAGCGGCGAGATCGAATTCGATGAGTTCAAAGCGATCCTGACATAACCGAGAAACGAAAAGATTGCACGAGGAACAGCATCCCATATAACTACCTGAAAACCTAACATGCACTGATTGACACTCGGCACGCTTTTGTAGAGAAAGAAACATCGCTGGCTCCCTCTTCCTTGACTTAGTGGTGAACAAAGTGCTGCTGCTGGTGGTGGTGGGGGGTTAGCCAGAAAAAAATACTCGCTTCAGTTAAGAAACTCTGTCCACGACCGCGCGCAGCAAGGTTCCAGATCTTCGAACTTATCATGACAGCGCGGTTGCTCCTTACTTTGCAATCGTATCAAAAGCTACAGCACCTTGATGGGAGTGGCGCCTGATATTTCGGTGCTCGTGTTTTTTTACGACTACCGAGAACGAATCGACGATGCATGTACAGTACACGAGTACAAATTAATACATATGTACATACAAAGGCCGTGCTCTGCCCGGAACAGCTCTGGATTTTACGGCGCTCTTACATGTAGGAATATAAGTTAGTGTACCGCGGCATTTTGTTTCTACGTGTCAATGACAGAAAGAAGTAAATACATCGTATTGGTTGAGGGTAACCACTTTTAGTTGTATTAACGGATTTTTACGAATAGTGGCCGGTCTTGAAATTACTAGCGGCTTGGCATTTTTAACTACTTCACTTCTTATTATTTTAAAGTACAGTTTAGGAAAACTGGAGGAAGGAACAACCCCGTCTTCTCCCTTGGGTGCGGTTTTCAACTATCTACTTCATAATTTTGAAATAGCCACATGTGGCTATTCTCGACCCAAAAAATATCTAGTTCGAAATTCAAATGACAACCCCCAAACAAGTTTTGGACTAGTTACTTTTCAGTTTGCCAGGGTTTACGACCGCGCGCTACGCACACGAATCATAGCGTTCACGCGAGACATACCTGGGCTTAACCGCTCGGTAGTCGGCAGGACCCGCCTGCGGCGGGAGTTGACGACACCAAGGTGCTAGCTGGTACGCGAAAAGTGGCTATTTGGTTCATCAATTCCAGACAAAAAGTAGCTACTTCAAAATAAATACCCTTCTCCCTTTAGCCACAAGCGAAACGAGCACGTATTCGCAGAGGTAGAGGTGTTCATTACCGGACTTACCGCCGCGGCACTAGGGCTTCGCGAAGGCTAGGAAATGTAAATAACAGCATTTTGTTTTTCAGAAAGCCTAGCAGACAGTAGCAGAAAAAAAAACGAAAATATCCCTCAAGCCAACGCTTACTGATTCTCTTGTCCACCATTTCATCGTCCATTATCAAACACAACCTGCTCAACATGAATTCAATCAACTGAGCAACGCGCATTAAGGGTGATCATGCGGTAAAGAGATCACTAACTGAATGAGATGGAATCTGTACTTTCAGCCGACCGATCTTAAAAGACCGTTTGATACTGAATAGGAGGGTACAAAAATCATTTTCGGTAGTGTGAAGCATACCACCCAAGGGCATCTCCTGTGCTTGCTTTACAGCCGCAGCATCTGCCCGGCAATGGTGCACTGCTATTAGTAAGGGGCATCGGCGTGCTCATCGGCGTGGTGCGAGGCATCAATCATCACCGTTGAACACTTCAAGGCGGGATTTCGTCGGCATGTTGTTCGAGCGAAAAAAATCCGATGGATGTCGCTTGAGTGGTAGATAAACTATCTATCACAGGTATATATACTTGATTAAAGGGTATGCAAAATAATAGGTAATTTGACTTAATCTCAACCGGATGGGTCAACATAGCAGCATAATTTGATTAGATCACGGGATATCCAGTATAACAGGTATTTTAGCTATAAACACCTGGAGTGCTCATAACCATATTTAGCAGGTATGTGATGTGAGAATAATGGCACCTCTGTGGCCTTCACCCATGGACTCTGGATAAAATCCCGAGAACAACTAGTAGTGGAGTATCTCAGTCGCGTTGCTCCGTTTAGTTTGCTTAGGGGGCCGACGCCCTCTTGATGAAGCTGTTGATTAATTAGGTCTAAGTCATCACGTGCAGATCAGTGCAGCTTCCGATCCGACATCACATCTTCGATTAGGAACACTATTATCATATAACTGCACGAAGAACTCATCATTGCATGTAAGAAGTGCATTGCGAGCTTTACATGCTGGGGGTTGCACCCCCAGACCCCCGCAATAAAAAACGAACTCCGAGTTGGGGCAACGGGTCCGTTCGCCGGAATGCACGGCGCTGGGCCCGCCTCGCAACCGCTCACTACCGCTTCTAGTGGCGACTGCACTCGAGCAGGTCAATGATGTCCTGGTTGGTAGGCACGAACTCGAAGAGAGAGTCTGTCCAATCTTATTTTCTTAAATAAACTGTAGGAGACTGACTCTGACGCGCCCGTATATGAGCTTGCTGACCGTGTTCCCTCCGCTCTAAATCAGGGTACGAACGTATGCGACGAGGCATTTAGTCACATCATCACAGCCGATAAACTGTAGCATTTTAGCTAAAGCTGCACCTGTCGTCCTGTTGCTGAGCCAGATTAGCATTTCTCTGTTTGGAAAGTTCCCTCTAAATCGTGTACCTCCGATGTAATGACATATGGTCACTAAATTCCACATCTTTAAGCAGTGAAATCTCAAATCCTATCCGTGTCACAATTCAACAAATGTCAGTAAACACAGGAGTTTTTGGTCAAAAATGGCCCTGGGCGACTGAATCAGAATGTCAGCCCTAACCCGTTTCTCTAAACTGATATCAGGTAAGTAAATGCGGGTATGGACCCTTGAAAAAGCTAAGTAAAAGTGAGTGCATCAATGTAAGGGGGGACTTCGTCCGCAACAAAGTGCAAGCAGCTACGATGCTATACTTGTACTTGCTGTATCACCACCACGCATTGAATACCTCACTCTGTAGCCAAGATAGTAACTAGCGAAGACTTCGAAGAACCAATTTGTTGTTGATATACTTGTTGTGATATTTCCCTCGATACACTTCCGCAATACTCGAACACTTCCAATGACAAATATCGTGTTTGTGGTTGGATTCATTCGAGATCGCGCTTCAGCAGCTTCCCCACTCAATGTCTGGTGCTGTGTTCTCTTACCGCTGGAGATTCCCATGATTTTTTTTTTCGCGACACCGTATCCGAAGCACTTACGAAGCATATACGAAGAGGCTGTTGCGGATGGAGACGGCCACCTCGTTCAGTGACGGGTGCCAGCTGGTCTGCAAGATCTTCTTCGAGAAATCCAACGCGTCTGGGTCGCCGGGAGCGGGCATTGCGGCGATCTGATGCGCGAGGCCTCGCTGCGGCATTGAGTGGCGACGACTCACACGCGCGGTGCGCGGGGTGATCGAAATGTCGGCGCGCCCATAGCGGTCATAAATATGGAACTCGCTGTTGTACGAGCCCGTGATGAAGTTGTTGCCGTCCCCGCCAACCGCGCACTCGAACTTGTCGAAGATACAGTCGCTCTCGTACAGATCTCCCAACCGTGGACGAAGGTGTTCGTGAATCTAACCACAAAAGATAATACGTGACTCACTCAAGAAAACGCAAAATGCAAATACCCCGACAACTTACGTTGATTGTTTGGACAGGACGCGAGTTCATGTTAATGTCCCAGACTTTCAATGTTAGGAAGTCGCGCGCAATAATGTAGCGACCGTCCGGAGAAAACTTGATGTCCGAGATGGAGGCAATGATTTCAGAGAAGAAGCTTCGTGCCTCGGGGTCCTCCTGCTCTTCAAACACTGCTTTCCATCGAGTTAGTGCGAACTGAGCAAGGCCACAGCAATACACAAAACGTGCTCTGGGCGATGCGTACCTTGGGAGTACGAGTCGCACAGCGCTGCCTGGCGCATGTCCCCAAGCTTGATGGACCCGCGACTTGTGCTGTACATCATCGTGTTGCAGTGTGTTGGGTGGAAGTCCGCAGCCGTGATAACCTCCGTGAGCTCCTCCATGTTCGCTGGCTTGATGTCCACAATGTCTATCCACATTTGTACAGTATGGAAATGATTGGGTTAGCTTGCATCTTGCACATTCGGTAGGAAACAGCCTCAACAACGTACTGAAGCTTTGGTCCGAGTTTCCTAAACTCCAGAGGTTCACGCGCAGGTCGTCCGCCGACATGAATGTCTCTCCGTCGCTGTTGATCGCGATCGAGTTGATGTGGTACGTGTGCGCGTTCGCGTAGACGCGCTTTGCGGTGGATGTTGTCACGTGGCCGCGGACATGCGTTTGCGGCAGACGAATGAGTGCCGGCGTAATATTCGCCCGCGGGACGTGGGCGAGGCCTTGCTCGTTGAACGTCGTGACCTCACGCACACTGCGCTCGTGGATCTTCCACAGTTTGATGGTCTTATCATTCGTAGACAGTAAGCACTGGGACCCGTTGGACGGTCGGCACCACTTGATCTGGTTGATTTTCTCCTCGATCTCGAGGCTCTTGAGGTAGTCGAACTCGGCGTTGTGGCTCTGGAACTCGGTGTAGAGCTGGTACTGCGGGTCATTGGAGCCGCTGCTAAACATGCTCTGGTTCTAATTTACGAGAAGACGGTTAGAAGACAGTCTGCGATCCAATACATCAACCAACAGCCGCGACTGACCGATGCTGGATTCCCGTGGCGGCAGTAGATGGAGACGCGGCCGCCTTTGTTGCCTGTGGCGAGGAAGTCTCCCGAGCGGTCGTACTCGATGGCGGAGATCACCTCGGCTGCATCAACCACCACCATCAAGATGTGCACTCAATAACCCGTTTGTTTGACTCCTGCAATGCGGCGGTCTAGATCCCTTACCTTCCACGAAGCTGCGGGCGCTCTCCCCGGCCGAGAAGACCTGCCCCCACTCGGCGTCGGCCTCGTTGGTCGAGGGTTCGGCCATGTTGACCTCGAGCCCAGCGGTCGTGTTGTGCTTGAGCCTGGTGAGCGCTCCCACGCGGGTCTCTTCTCCTGCTGCTGCGACGTCCATAGCTTGCGTCATACAGAAACGCGGGGGTGCCCTGCTGGCCTGGAAACAAGATCTCTCGCTGGAGGTGGCGGCGCTGCTGTCGACGACGACTCGTCCGGGGATCGGGCGCTGCTCTCTCTCCTTCTCCCGCTCTCTCGGAGGATCTCGGTCTCCGTCGGTGGTTTCGCGCAGAGGCGGAGGGGGGGGTTTCGTTTCTCGGGTGTCTGCAGACGGGCAGAGGCGCGACCACTTAGGAATGGGCGGCAAGCGGGGGATTGAGGCGACGGCGTTTCAAGGCGCGCAAATCCACGCGGCACAGGCTGAAGCACGCGCGGGCTCTACGGCGGCAGTGCAGTGCGGTGGCCGACGG
This sequence comes from Phytophthora sojae, assembly GCF_000149755.1. NCBI lineage: Eukaryota > Oomycota > Peronosporomycetes > Peronosporales > Peronosporaceae > Phytophthora > Phytophthora sojae. The sequence goes on from NW_009258117.1 coordinate 4,365,687, forward strand.
GCAGGCAGCGAGGCGAGTGCGCGGCCTGCAAGATGATCGCAATGACTCGGCCGGACCAGACGATCGCGATCTTCAATCGCATTTTTGTTCGCTTGGCCAATCGCGGCGAGTGAAGCCACTGCGATTTCCGCCAATCAGCAAGCGATCACGCAAAAATCGAAGCAGCGCCAACAGCCATAGCCGTGCGCGCGGTCACACAGACTGAGTGCAAAAAGTGCAAAAACAACTAAAAACTTGAGGATTTTTGTACCTCACGACCTCAGAGTTAGCGAGGCCATTGTACGGATAATGTTTAGATTGCCCAAGGTGCCGGTACAGTGTAGTTGGTACTGAAGGAGGAAACCATTGTCTGGGAGCTCTCGTCGGGGTCTCCATCGGGGTGGAACGGGAGCGGTGGGTTAGGAAGTACGCTGTCGCTCAAATGAAAAGGGATCTACACAATCTTGTCAAGCGAACATCTCTGCACGTAATAGGTCTTGCACTTACAGGAGCGCGGCGAATCTGATGCATGCGATAGTGAACACGGCTTATGGTACGCGTAGGCATAGCGCTCGATAATGTGTACCCGACTGCGACAGGCTTATAGTAGCAACTTCGCTTTATGTTGGAGAAAAAATCAACAAAACACGGAATACTAGACGCTAATTTTTTATATTGACGTATACCCTACTACCACACCCGTCAACATCATCGCAAGTACTGCTGGTGCAGCAAGTGGCCACGTAATCTTGTGCAGAGCACAGGATTGCGTGGCTCTGCATGAATTTCTTGTTCGAAATGAGGCGCGGTCGGCAGCTTAAAGTAGGTATTCCGTCCCTTCTATGTAAACCCACCTCAATGCAATGAATCGAGGTCTAAGACCAGACAGCGTTCCACGCTATCAAAATCCAAAAACTTCACGCTCACGTCCACAGGGACCTTAGGCACCGTGACACGAGGGCCCGTCGCGAGACGAACAGTGACGATGTCACTCCCGCGCGCTACCAGCGCCTCAGCATAAAACTGACTTCTGTCCATCGTAGAACGCCGGGCGTTGTTACCCGACGCTCCCGAATCGATCAAAATCGTCCATGGCTTGGTGAAGCCCTTCACCCAAGCTTGGACAACTAGCAAGCCCGGCTTGCATACACTTTCCGTGTTAGAGAGTACGGCTCTCTTCGGGGCTAAGTCCTGTCGACCTCCACCTCGCCGAGGCTCAATAGAACTTAGTTCTTCCCCAGTAGGCCGCCCCGCGCCTACTGGGACTTCTCGTTTCCCCGAGACAAACCAGAGCCCTGGCTCGAACTCGAAGAGCGGATTGGCGAAGCCTGGCGCTGATGGCGCAGCGGACACCCAGCACGAAGGTGACGGGTATCACCACAGATGAAACATCTGCGGATACCGCGACGCTGCTCAGCAGCACGAAGCTCGGCTTCTTCGTCTTCAGCATAGCTGAGGTCCATGGGTTCCGGACCACTCGACGCGCTAGCGTAAGACGCACTCCACCCAAGTCTCGATGACTTAAAGTTGTGTTCCTCATTCAATGCGACGCTCACAGCCTCTTCAAAAGAGCTCGGGTGGGTTCGGAACACCTCCGTCCTGGCAACGCCAGTGCGAAGGCCTTCCATTAACACCGTAACGGTGACTACTTCCGGCAGTGGGTCCGCAGACATGCCAGCAATGAGAGTTCTCAACTCTTGGACATAGTCCACCAACTCCTTCTTGCTCTGCCGAGTAGCCAGGAAACGTGAGCGCACGCGATACGCCTCGTTAGGCGGAGCGAACACCCGGGACAATTGCTGTTTCAGCTGGTCCCACGTCGGGAAGGCCACCTCGACCGACGTCCCGGACGTTAGTGCCCACTCTCTCGCTCGCCCACCGAGCTTCGAGATAGCTAGTGCCACGCGCTGCGACTCCATCCGGAGTAGAGCTGAGCTCATAGCCATCTCAACCTCACGGGTCCAAAGCATCAAGCTTTCACCCTCCTTGCCTTGGAAGGTCTTCACGCTCAACATGAGCGGCTTGGGTCTTGTTCCCGCGTCGGATGACGAAGCGGGCGCTTGGGGCGCCGCGGCCGTTGCCATCCTCTGCTGGAGGTGCTCTAGCAGAGCATTCTCGTAGCTTGAAAACGCCTCGAGACGCGCATTCACCGCGTCGGGGCCTTGCTGCGCAAGTTGCGTCACGCCCTCCGGGCCCAGCAAGGACATAAGCTTTTTAAGCGCATCCTGCTGGTTCGGGGGCAAGTGAGCGAACTGCTCCATTCTCCACAGTGGGTCAGTCTATACAGACACATGTGTCGGATTGACTACTAGTGCTACCAAGTGCAGCGGGGCTGCCGTAGCTTTAGCGTCAGAGGAAGACGTAACAGACTCGCAGAGTCTCAGCTTAAGATAGCCCGTTCTAATACCAGAACGTACGAGTCGATACACCTTACGGACTCTAAGAGTCAACCCTTAACTCTTAACTGTGTGAATCTCAAAGTGAATGTATTTCCCTTTATCGCGGCCAAGCCGCCTACGGTGTAAATGTATCCGGTTCACTATCTAGCATAGTGAACCCTAGTCATATGCATAATCAGTGGCTCTGAAGCCGTGTACTGATTCTCCTACTGATTTAGGTTAGACAGTGTGTACCCACTTCATAACCCTTCGGGTAACTCTCGTGTAACCCTGTTACAAGTACCACGCATCTGAGCAATGGCTTGCGAGGTAGACTTGTTTAGCGACGGCCAGCCATGAGAGTTAGCAGCGCCAGCTACCTCAGGAGGATTGTTTAGCACACGACGTGCAAAGCCACTGTTGGATCGGGTTGGCTCAGTATTGGAAATACTGTTTAGAACGAGCGAGCTGTTTCCACTAAGGCATGTATTCGAGTATCCGTCTCCTGAAATACTACTGGCAGCAGAATGCTTGATAGATTCCCAGTCATCAGCACCATGTTTTTCTACCTCAGCAGTTGTTAGTTCAGCCATGGCTCGGAAGTTGGACCACTCCTGCTTGTATTCCAAAGGGGGTTAATCGACTTACCATTGAGGTAAACCTTGACCTCATCAACAACGTTAGCTACATTGCATTTAAGACCTAGAGCATAGCGAGTAGGAAAATCACCAGCGGACAGCGCGCTTGCTCTTCATCGATACGACATATGGGAGCACTACATAGGCATCCTTGAGAGACGCATAGCCGTGCGAACCGTTAAGAGCCGATTCGCAATCGAAGGAGACAATACCAGACGCATACGATCCCGTTTGGCCATCGTTTACGATCGCTACGCTCTTGCCGCGCGAGACCCTGACAGAAACGTCAGGCTTCAGAGACGATTGTAGGAGATACTGATCCGCGAGTTGTGTACTATCGGTCATGATTAGAATATATCTGATGCCATATAGTATCTACAAAAAAATAAATATTATGGTTCAGTACATCAAGCCAATAACATCTGATCACGATCTCATCGCATTAGCAAAACATCTAAATGTACATATCGATCAGATTCTGACTCTGCCAGAAATTAAATCTCGACTACCGGATCAAGGAACATATATATTTCTTCCCCGAAGCGACGGTGGCGTAGGGCATTGGGTCTGTCAGCATAATGGCAAATACTTTGAGCCAATGGGAGTTGGTCCCCCAAGAATACTAGGAGATCTAAAATACAACGAAAAGAAGTTCCAATCGACATACTCGGAATTCTGCGGGCCGTGGTGTATGCTTTGGCTATATACTCAGCAGCACAGTGAGCCGGAATTATTGAGAACCTTTAATAATTTAGACACAGATGCAATTTAATTTCAGAAAATTATCATATCTACTGATATATATCACCATGTACAAGGATATTGAAGTATCGAACGATATCCCAGTAGCTAAGCTACGACGCGCGGTCAAGCCAGGAGTTCTCAACCTAACCAAGGATCAGCTAAATGGTTCTGGCGCAACGCTATGCGTTCATCCCGAAACGGAAATGAAGATCAAGAAGGCTAAGAGCGCCGGTCGAGGAGTTTGCATCATGATTACCCCCCCCCCATGAGGTTGAGCACCCGACGACTGTACTCAACGGAGGAGGTTTGCACGGATCGTCAGTTTGGTCCAAGATTTGGAATACAGCCAAATCTGCTTTCAAATATCCTAAAGATACTGGTATTCTCAGCAAACTCGCTGATGCTGCTGTAGCTCCTGCCTCCGCATACACGGGAAACCCTGGAGCTGTTATAGCTGCTCGCCAGGGACTACGCTCACTCACGGGAATTGGAATCACGCTCGACGAGCCGGAAGGCGGACGTCTCACCCTCGCTGATGTTAAGTCAGCTGGCACGAAGGCTCTGTCATATGCTAAACGCAAGGGTATTCTCACTGATGCCGTTGATCTAGTGGAGAAGAAGCTCATCGAAAAGGCTGAGCGCCCTGAGCACGTAGAGGTGATCAAGACTGTACGCCGCGGCGTCAAGAACCGCTTCGGAGTTGGCATCCAAAAAAGAAGCTATTCAAGGGCTCGGCTGAAGCTAAGGCTCATACGGCTGCTCTGCGCGCCAAAAGAAACATGAAAGCTGGATCCTTTCGCTTATCGTAGACGAGAAGCCTTCTAAACCTATTTTTTTACTTCTGTGCTTCGCGAAAGATAAGACTAATCAAGAGATTGGGATCGCGAAACTTGATGAATCTCTCCAGCTGATCAACGATGGTAATGGTAATAGTACTGTAAGAGCCATCATTAACTCGCGTCCAACTGCACTCATTTGGCTGATAAGCGATTAGTTGACCAGCAGACGTCCCTTGGCTGTTGAATACGGTTAGAATATCAGGTGGAGAGGTGAATGTATTATTAACGAGCGAGCAGCGCACTACGTCAGCTGAAACGGGATTTACCTCAGGTGCTAGATCACTAAGGAATGATGCAGCGACTGTAGACGAAGCAGAAGGGTATTGACCAACACTAAAGCCGATCGGCTTGCCGAAAGCAGCGTTGTCAACGATCAACCGAGGAACGCGTCCAGTAGTCGGTAGACCTGTTCCAGTAGCACTATACAAGCCAGTAGCTGGTCGAGTATAGGTTCCAAGAGCTGTAGGAACGGAACTGACATCGAGCTGAGCGGCGTAATAAGTTGAGTTCTCGACAAGCTGAATCCAAAATACATTATCGCCATTGAGATCAACTAGACATGCTCCTACATTAACCAAAGCAGTCTGAATCATACGATTGATATCAGTATAGCTATAGATACCATCCTTGAGAGTAATACTGATCGTAGAGACAGTAGCCGCGGTAGGCATTTCAATCTTGAAAATGTTATTGGAATAAGCAACGCTATCTACGTTGAACTGGCTGTTGTACATCGAGATCGATTGAATAGCAACCTCAACATTCTTGAAATTAGCAGAAGCTGGAAAGCTATGTCTGTGTTGATTATTGAATGAAGTTGAAACTAAGTTATTGGAGCTGATTGCTACTAACGAACTCATAACTGATCGTCTTCAGTTGTATATTCGTATCTCGATTGTTTGATCACTTTATCAAATTTAAATCTCATCTCACCCTTGACTGAATCCACGAATAAACACTGGCCCTTTTTGGCTGTTGCTTGCTCATAGGCTCTGATGAGCCCATCCTCGCTCGTACCAGGGATATTGAAATCCTTGAAGACCATCTTCAAATCGCGCTTCGAATTGGCTTTTGGGATCCCACATATTCTGAATTCAGTCTGATCATCTTAGGGCATGCAAAGTAGCTGTGCATGAGGCAGATGGTACTGAGCTTTAAGTGACGTCCTCTAGTAAAATAGTGGCTAAACGGCCTCTCCATTAGGATACGATCATGACTATAGTCATCGATGATCACGAGCTCTACGCCTCCCTCCTTGGTTGTACGGATCGTATCAACACTAGGGGGATTCTCTGAATCATGAACCGTTATAAAGCCGCTTAGTTCATCCTGGAGATATCGATACAGTTCTTGATCAGGGTTGCGAGCAATGATATGGAGATGGGAGAAGCACTTGGGACTATGCTTGAGGATGTACATGCAAAGATTGTTCTTACCACTGAAGGAAGGTCCCAGTACGACCATGCGAAACAGTTTCTTGATGCCAAGCTGTTTGATATCGCCTGCCGAGGGAGTTCAATACTGCTTAGGAAGAGCAGCGACATAATCTGGAATAGAACTCATATTGCATAATATCTCACGTATATATACAATCTGATAGAAAAATCATGGGATTCACATATCCACCAGTAATTCATGATTCTCAGCTCTACAATCCACTATTCTACGCCTCGTTAGGTTCAGATGGCTTGCTTATCTTTGACTACGCTCAGACCCTCTATCTAGGTAAGAATGACTATCGACTGAGCTACATCTCTGGAATCGTACCAGGAACAGCATATAGCGGCATTGCCTTGGTTCTAAATGCTTCGAACAATATCAGCGGTCTCGGAGCAATCAGTTGTGCTAGCTTGACTGTTAATGGATCTTCCGTTTCAGGCGCTCCATCATATGTAGTTGGTATAACCCCTGGTCAAGCTGCGATTAACAAAGCTCTGGTGCTTGGTGCATCAGGTGAAATTGCTACTATTAGTAGTTTGACGGCTACATCGATTTCAGGAACGCTTCAAACAGCTGCTCAGCCAAACATTACTAGCTTAGGCACGCTCTTGTCGCTCACCGTGAGTGGAAACATATCTGGCACGCTAGCAACAGCTGCTCAGCCCAACATAACTAGTGTAGGCACACTCTCGTCGCTCACCGTGAGTAGAAACATATCTGGGACGCTAGCGACGGCTGTACAGGGGAATATTACAAGCCTAGGTACGCTTAGCAATCTAACCATTAGCGCTGGTGGAACCGGTTTATTCATTCCGAATCTGAAATGTTGGGATGGAGTCAGTTCTTGGATAATTTTCAATCATGCTTACTTTCTCAATATTATCGAAGGTAGCGCTTCAGCCAGTAGCGTTGTGGTTCTCAATAGTACGAAATATTACTCAGGCATTCGCGATCTAACCATATCACGAAACTTTATAGCTTCAACTTCAATATCATCACCAACGCTGACATGTGATACGATTAGTAAGTCAGGTACTCAAACTATGAATGCAACGACTCTGAATATCAATCCTACTACGCTTCAGATTAAGGGTACTACGATCAACGCTACTGGCGCGGAGCTGAACAAACTATCACGATTAACAGCAACTACGGCTGAGTTGAACTACCTGGATCTTACAACAGGTTCCGGAACGGGGGAAGCGTCGAAAGCTCTTGTACTAGACTCTAATAGCACCATTTCATCAGGTATCTCATCTTTAACGTCGACCAATCTGATATCGACTTCTGCTACTCAATATCAGATTGCTGCTGGTACTTCTTTACATCGACGAGGGCAAGCGATTTCAACCTCATTATTAGAAACCAAACAAACACGGTAGGCGCTCAGGCTGGCATTAGCTTTACTGTCGAAGGCACTGCCGATTTATGTACTTTCACGCCTTCTGTGAATTTATATTGCACAAGGACGGCTAATTCAACGACGCAGTACATCATGGCTGATTTCGCTATCTCTACACGATCAGGAGCTAAGGCTTTGTCCCCAATGACAGAACGAATGCGTATCACTCAGGCCGGCTACATCCGATTTGGATCATCTACTAGTACAGCGAAGTTAGATATTACATCGACAGCGAATTTACTAAGCGGGTCGTGGCACCCAATACGCAACGTGCGTTGCGTATAGCAAATGATCAATCGACCCCTATCGAATCCGAGGTGCAAATCTACAATGATGTTTCTGGAGGCAGCTCAGGAGTAGCTCTAGGCACTAGTACGAGCGACCCCCTTCGGTTTATGGTTGGAAACACGACTAAGGCGTATCTTAATAACTCGGGGCGCTCAGGGGTCGATCTAGGCCCTAGTTGGTCGCCTGAAGCAACTATCCATTCTGGGGGCGAGGTTTGGGCTATTAATTTCTATCACTGCAAGGGAAACGGAGATGGATTCGCTAGGTATCGTTTCAATTGGTCGCAAACTGACTATCCAGCGATCGGGACTGACTCTACGGTAGGAGCTATCAGGTTGGGAAAATGCGATGCTACTTACGCGTGGACAGCCTATGTCCCGGTTCGTGGCGGCTCGTATACAAACGCTTCGGACGTGAGACTGAAAGCGGACATTGTAGACTGTCCCTATGGTTTGTATACAGTTATGAGGATGAGGCCTAGACGATTTAGGATGGTTCAAGAGCAAACTACACACGTTGGGTACGTCGCGCAGGAGATATCGGAGCAAACGATGAGCTTAATCCGGATGGGTTTCCAGTGAATCCATGGGGAATCGATCTAGCTAGTTTAACCTCAGTACTGTGTCGCCGAATACAGAAGCTCAAGGCTGAACTCGATGAACTAAAACCAATAGTTGCTACTCTACAGTGAGAACGTTCTCGGCTTACGAGAACGCAGCTCGTTTGCCCACACGGTTCCGCCTGGCTTAGGAGCCTCGTGAATCCACTCAGGAGATGGATGCTGCTTTGGAGTAGCAACGACCGGATCCTTGACAGAAAGATCTGCTAGATTTTTTTTGAGTTCCCTGACATTCGCATTTGCCTGGTGTGTATAGTTGTGCCCAGGCATGAGCAGTTTCGGATTGATGGCAATCATCTTTATAATAGAGCAGACATAATATTCTTAAACTCAGAACTAGTAATCATCTTTTGCTCAAACATATCCGTTGCTAGTCTGCAGAGCTCTCTCAGCATGTCTGGGTTGTCATTACCTAGTTGAATCTCGCCGCGTAGCTTATCAAACTCAGCCTTCAGAGTCAGTCTGGGATCCTCAATCGGGGTTTGCAGCGTGTGCTGGACGTGAGTCTTCTTAACAATTTCGTAAAATACTCTCTGGTCTTCGATCGACAGCGCACGATATGCTTGCTGACTGATGTTATCGTTGTACAACAGGTCCTCGACCATCTCTGTCAATTCATTGCTCATCGCACGAATCGGACCGACACTTGTACGATTGGGAAAGACTAGTTTGAGGCGATTGTTGTTCAGATCAGCCTTGCGAATGAACTTCGTTCCGATTCGCGTGTACTTGAGATCAGATGCTTTGCCTGATCCTTCGATATCAGCAAGATTGTACGATCGATTTTTCTTCACAGCAACTCCGGCGCCGCGTTGGCCGCGTCCAGTGAGCCCCTTACCGGCAGGCGGTTCATAAACGAAATCCTTCTCCTTCTCTTTCTGAACAGTGATGCTGTTCGTTGACTTCTTCGTAGCGCGAACCGGCGTCTCGAACGAACTGGGAGGGAATTTGCTCAGATCCTCCTGCTCTTGTCCCTGTTGAGCATCTACCGTCTTCAGAACTTCGAGAATGTGTTTGATCTCCTTGTATGTGTTTGATTGTCTCTGAGCGTCCTTGTCCTCGCCAGCTGCTAGGTTCAGCGCACGAACCCCCATACCAATCTCATCGATCACCAGGGTTAGCGTCGCTTCCCAGTTAATCCTCTTGTAGATTTTAGTCATATCTTTTGCGCCATAAGGCTTATCAGTCTTTAGGCTATACAACGCAGCGTCAGGGCCAAAATATACTTGACCAGATTGCTTAACATTACCAAGACTAGCTTTAGCATTGCTGTATGGCTTGATCATAAGCGAGTCGAGCCCATTTATTTTTTTGTAGAGATATTCAACACTTCCCTTCTTTTGCATCTGAGTGTGATCAGATGTCTTCTTATGAGCTCTCGTGTCAAGCGAAACGGCTGAGTCTTCTAACGTGCGTTTGTTTCGCTGGCTAACCCAATCCATGAACTCAGTCTTTTCCTCCTCAGTTATGCCTCCCATCTGATAGTCGAGTAGTGCTCGTTGCTGGTCATCATCCATCCCACTAAACTATTTGGCAACAGCTATCGAGCTGTGATCGCTGAAATTAGTATTAGCCTTCCACTCATCGAATAGTGCCTTGAGCGGATGCTTACTAGCAGCTTCACTACGCATAGAAGCAACCCTTTTGTATCCCTTGGCAAGCGCTGGTAGCTTGTCTTTGATTGCAGTGTATGTAAGTTCCCAATCGACCTGTTTGAGTACGCGCGAATCTGATTTCATATGCGTTCCGTTGAGCATGACTCTTCCATCTCCGTGATTGATGCGATAGCGTTCATCCTTAACCGGCTGGCCATCGCGAATGATAACTGGCATGAACTCGCGGCTGCTCAGCTCTGGGAGGCTTTTGAAGATATCTACAATTTTCTTACGATACATTTCAGAATCGTCCGCCGGCTTTTTCTCCTCTAGTACAGCTTCTTGCATCGGAACATCAAAGTCTTCGCTCCCCATCGCTTGATTGGATGCAGTTTCGGTTGGATCACTTATCGCCTGATAAATATCACTTACGTTTGTAAAAAGGCCAGCAGGGGGCTTGCTGCGACTATCGTCATAATCTGTTGTCTTCGTTGATGCCTTGCTACCCATCGCGGTCATGATTCGCTTGATTAGATCAGCATTTTCCGTTGCATCCCTCTGCTTAGTGTCCTCGCTGTCAGTCGCCCATAGAGCGTTTGGATATGCTTCACGCTTCATCTCCTCCAGACGCTGATCGCGCGCGATTTGTGCTAACAGAGCACTGTGCTTTGACGCACGATCTTGTTTGTTTTCGAAGTTGGGATACATCTCTACTTGTTTTATATCGATTAAAAATAATATTTTTTAGATATTGTGGATTCCGCCCAAATTTGCCAAATCGGGTCAGTTTGGCGGGAGCGAAGAAACCGCCAGCAAACCGCCAGAGAAATATCATTGGTCAAAACCAGCTCATTAATTCATTTTTTATCCTATCATCGAGGAGCGAACTCGCGGCAACTTCACAGAGTGCGCATTCATCGGTTTTCTGTTAGAGTCGGCGCTGTGGGTCGCGCAGGCTATCTGGACGCGTAGCTGCGGTAAGGTGCAGTACTAATCATCTCGTGCTGGTGTCAAGCAGGTACTGATATGGCTTGAGTTGGTGTAGACAGCTCTCTGGTACTGGATTACGCAGCGGGGTTCGATTTCTTACTGGAGTCGGCGATCTTGCTCTCTTTGTTGTTTGCGTCTCGCTGGATCTATCGGGAGTCGTCTCACGGCTGTTGGATTCTTAGTGGAGCGAAGTTTTCTGCTGATCTCACTTGCTGTTGGGATCTTCGCTTTGGTGCTATTGCTGCAGTTCTCGGAGGGAGTATTTTCGCTTCTGTGTGCTCTCGCCGCTGTTGGAATCACATCGCGCTGTTGTTGGAGCTCTCGCCGCCGCTGTTGGATCCCCTCGCGCTGTTATTGGAGCTCTCGCCGGTGTATTGCTGGAAGACTTCGTAGTGCGCATTTGTAACTGCTGTTGAAGATTTAGCTGCGGCTGAAGCACTTGCAGCATCTCGTGGGTGCTTTTGGAGCTTGGTGTCAGTTTTCGCGCTGCGGACGGTGCTCTCGCTGCTGGCGGTGCTTTTGCTGCTGACGGGAATCTCGCTGTTGACGGTGCTCTTGCCGCTGACTACGGGACTGTCGTTGCTGGTGACGGTGCTCTCGCTATTGACGGGATTCTCGTTGCCGACAAGACCTTCGGTGCTGAGGAGACTCTCGTTGCTGACAGGACCCTTGCTGTTGACGCTGCTCTCGCAGCAGTTGTGGCTCATCTCCACGTAGTTTGGAGCTTGCCATTGTTGGTGCTTTCGCTGAAGTAATTGCTCTTGCTGGTGGTGGAACTGGTGATCTCGCTTGTGGTACTCTACTGTCTTGGGCTTCTCGCCGGTGTTGAACTTGGTGCAGAAGTTGCTTGACCTGCTCTAGTCTGTGGTCTGGCAGGATCATCTGCCCTCGCAGCGCGATGGAAGCGGCTGTGACGAAGCAACATGCACACCCAAATACCGTATTCCATTGCTTATACGGATACTACAACCTTGGCTTCAGCAAGCAAGAACTAGCCGAGGTGTACAACAAGACCGATAAAACTATTGGCAACTGGATCAAAGTATACGAGAGGACAGGGACATTCGAGCGAGCCAGGACCAAATCGGACAAGAAATTCGACGCCAGTCACCGCCAATGGCTAATTGACTTCTATCAAGCCCGACCGCTTGCATACATCGATGAAGCTCAATCCGCCTTCAAGCGTGCGCACCATATGGACATCTCGAAGACCAGTGTTTGGAGAATTATTCACGACGGAGGCTTGACGTGGAAGGTGCTGGAACGGAGAGCAATGCACACCAAGGAACTTGACATTCTTCGGTTTATGCAGGAGCTAAGTACAATGGATTGGAGTCACCAGAATCTTGTTTTCTTGGACGAAGTCTCCTTTGATAATAGAGGAATGATTCGGAAGCGCGGTTATTCGCTGAAGGGAAAGACTGAGGCTGTTCGCGGTGACTTCCAGAGAAAACCCAGAGTCTCAGTGCTTGCGTTCATTGGGGTGCATGGGATCATTGACTACTACGACACGGAGGGGACGTTTGACAGGGTAAAGTTCTTGGAATCTTGCCGTTTGTTCGCATACTCGAAGAGAGGGAACGTTCGGCAATATCCTGGGTCAAACTCAGTTTGGATTCTAGATGGAGCAGCTATTCACAGGGATCCTGAGATTGTTCACTTCTTGCGAAGCATCGGAGTCGTGCCAATTTTCCTGCCAGCTTACTGCCCATTCTTCAATCCTATTGAGTACCTGTTTGGCTACGTAAAAAAGGCTTTTCAACGCCATTATGAGGCGGCTTCGGGGCGCGACTTAACGCTGTTCATAGCTCAGACGTTTACGCTATTTGAGGGCTATGAGATGGCAAACGTGTTCGAGCATTGCGGATGGTCCGTACAAGGCTACTTCAACCCTGTCGACAAACTCGCAAAAGAGATCAATACTTCTCTGGCCCACTTAAGAAACAACATTCGGCATTACACCTCAATTTGATGTGGACCACATGTCACATATGATTGGGTATAATCAACTGTTTCATCTTGCTATTGGCCAAAATAAATGGGTCTTCGCATGTCGAGATAATCGCGTAGAAAAACCTCAAACCTGTAGCCTTTCTAACTCGTCTCCAACAGGCGCTACAACATCGACAACAGAACATAAGGGTAAAGCAGTCACTCGCGATTACGGTGATATTTTATTTTCTAATATCGCTAATTTTTGACGGCACCTCGCTAAAAAACTAATGTTGCCTAAAACGGACTTTAGATAAAAGGCTGTTTCTCTTTTCTTTCTGCTGCTAGATTTTTTAAAATCATATCGTGAAACGGAGCATATGCATAGCTTTCGGTTGAGGTATTGCGAGTCACCAAACGATTTTTTGTAAAAAGTTATGTCCAGAAAACCTAAGTGTTGTTTCTTATGTGGGCCAGAGAAGTACTGCTCCTGATGCACGCGAAGGCTTTGAACAAAGGCAAGATGAATTGGAGTTTTCGATTAGGCAGAATGAATTGCAGTCGAAGGCTAGACTAGGCTGGGCTTGGCTAGGTTACACTGCACTTACGCGTGGTCAATATCATTGATGTTCTCGATCAGAAGCATTGGATCGACTACTTCAGGCGGCGGAAGCATGTCGTTAATAAACGCTTCAATGATTGCCTTGCGAGTTGCGAGAAATTGTGCCTGAGCTTCGATGCGATTTCCCAGAGCCCCAACATCTCTGCGTAGCTGCTCATTGTCCGCCATGGCCGCATTCACGCAATCCAGTGCGAGCTGGGCAGAGTGCGATATGTTGTTGATGTGCTACTCGAGCTGCGTGTCGGCAGGTCGTAGCAGCGGCGCGATGGTCGCCGGTGGTGGCTGGGCAATTGCCGCATTCCACGTGGATCGATCCAGGTTTCGGGTCAGATGATTCGCCCACATTCTCCAGACCACTACCGCAGCCTGGAACGTAGGCTCCCACCGTTCCTGTAGCCTTCCCACGACCTCTCGAAGCGAACTCTCAGTAGTGGCTCCAGTCCGATCCGTTTCCGATGGCAGAATGCAAGCTGCCTTGAATGCATCAAAATCGCGGACCTTGGTAATAGCAACACCATACTCGTATACAAGTAGGGTCACCGTTTCTCCTCTCACCGCCGCAAGCCATGCGTTCCATTGGGGCTCCGACTTTGTGTTATCGATCGAACTTCGTTCTAATAGGAAGTTTTGGACTATATACATATAGATTATCAAATAGTTTTGGGGCATGAGCGATGTTGAATATATCGATTCGGATCCTCTAGATGCTGTGGGGGTATAAGACACTACCCATATCGAAGAGGATGCAGAGATTGAATCACAAAAAAATGCTGAGCTTACGAGAAGAGTCCAGCTTGCTAGAGAGGAACTCAAGCGATTGTTGACAACCGAGTTCGTGGAACCGGTCCAGAAGAGCAAATGGATGAATCTATCAAGCCTCAACTTGTAGCTTCGCGCCAGTACTTCTTCTCGAGGGTGCTCATTTGGTTCTTGTTGATCAAGCGTAGATTATCCTGAGACTCCCACGACGGGTCGTCGTATCCCTTCCATTTGATGAAGTATTTGTATTTGCCGTTGCGCATTTTTTTATGATTCAATATCGCCTCTGCTTCGAATATTTGCCCATTAGCAACGTCTGTATCCGTCATGGCAAGCTTGACACGTTTGAGTTCATTAGCTGGTTTGTAGAGGGTATGACCATTCTTAGATCGGATCTGAACCTTCTAGCCATCGATTCCTACAACCTCATACACAAGTGTACCCCACTTGGCTGACTCCTTATCGAATTGTTTGGCCTTTAGTCGATATACAACCGTCTCGCCAACGCTGAATTCATGATCGATTTCCCGCAGAAGCTTTTGATTGTGATCTAGCTCACCTTGCATAACAGTTCCTCTGGCTTCGTTTGGGGTCATGCCGATTGCGCTATGAATCGTTGAGTTATAGTTGCTAACGAGATCTGCTACAAGCCGCTTTGTGAGCGTTAGCCCAGAGCGCAGCAAACGTTGCTCAAAGGGCAAATATTGATTTCCAACACTCTCGCGTTTGGGGCAAATGCTTCACTGTCATTGTGCCATCCATGAGGGTGTGGCGTGGCGGCTGCCCCACAATATAAATGGCGCCTCGGTGCGCCCTGGGCCGGCGCTAGCACATCTGTCGAGACAAGCCAGAGGTGCCCTTTGCTGATAGAACATGATAGTCCTCGAAGGCATTTGATAGCCATCGACCCATGAGCTTGATCACGAGGCGATCAGCACCAGTATTGAGCAGCGCTGTTGCGCCTCCGATACAAACTAAATGTGTCGAGTATCGCCCAGGCTCGAGCCCACTTGCTGCTGCTGCCTTCTTGATGATCTTCGAAATGTCCTCCGACGTGACACCCCCTCGATCCATTGATAAAGCTGGTGCATTGGGGCCTGTGCCGAACACGGCCGCAGCTTTGTGTACCCACCGAGCAGCTCGTACTGGGTAAATGAGCTTGTCCCCAGACTTGCGATGGTACCGCACCTCTTCTCGTCCGAATTGATTATTTTTCGCACCGTGTAGAGTTATGCCAACGACTTGCGCTCTCTTCGGGGATACGACGTGATCACCTTGATCAAAGAACTGGATAGCTAGCTGACAGGCGTAATACGTGGTTGTGGACCTTTCGACCGATAAAGAGGTACTCCGAGCGCCTTAACAGAAAGAAGTACCCCAAAAGCAGACCACCCCACACTAGTTGATCACGTGGGTGCGAGAGGTCGAAATACTGGAAGATCGTCCGAAGCAACCGCGGGGTCAGGGGCTGCTGTTTAATAACTGGGTTCGTAAAGCGGCGAATGCCGCGGAGCAGGATAAAGCCCCTGCTCGCAGTAGCGCGCCCAGAGACGCGAGAGATCGCGCAAGTCTGGTGGGATCCGCACCTGTGTCCAACCAGACGCTAAGTTAGAAAATTCTGCTGCTAGTTCTGGCGCCTGCCACACCCTGCTTCCTGCGTCCGCCATTTGATTATCCACATCGGCAACGTGAGAGGACGTGATATAGAAACCGTGCTTCACTTCACAGACCCCCAAGATCCGCAGAAGCATTTGAGCAAAAGTGTTGCGGCTGGTCTTTTTGTTGCTCCAAGCGACCGCTGCCATGTTGTCAATCCAACAGCGGACGTGTGTTTCCTGCACCCCGGTGGCGTCTTTCCATGCAGACCCCACACCAAAGCTGCGAATACTGCGCTCATGAGCTCACGCACGTTGATACAAAATCTGTTGTCGCCGTCCTCGTTGCACTGACGTATTAAGGCGATCTCTGAGTCGTCAAATTGGACTTGTATGTACTGCTTGTAGGGCGGGAACAGCGCGCACAGGCCATGGTCGCTGGCATCCATTTGGATATGGAAGTCGGGCTCTTGGCGACGCGTGAATATGGAAAGTGGGATCGCGTTTAATCTCCCGATGCTAATGATCATCTCAAACCACCGTAAGTCCTCCTTAGCCTCGTCGGGTACCTCCACATACCCAAACCGAGGGGCGACTCCGGCTAGAGCTGCAACCCGCTGAAAGAATGGAGTAGCTTGTCGGACGCACGTGACTACATGGCGAAGACTCCCCAAAAGCTTAAGCAGTGTGGTTCGTGTTGTTTTGGTACGACCGGCGACGTCTCGCAGGCGGCTGAGCGCTTTTGCTACCTTGTCGGGAGGTATAGACACCGTTTTAGAGATCAGGTTCCAATCCAAACTGAGGGCGCGACCTTCTTTAAACCAGCCAGTGAACTTCTTCTCGTTATCGGCGTCTGGACCCAGCACAATAATCATTGCCGATCGCAGGGCGAGCTCCGCTTCCGCTAGTCGCGACCCAATGTCGGGCTCGATTGCCGTGTGGTCGTCACACCACGTTTTGGCATCAAAATTCTGCTGTCCTGTTGTGGGCTGTAGAGGCCATTGGGGGGGGGGGGGGGGGGGCAGAACACGAGTAGAGATGTGTGATAGCGGCGCCGGCAACCCAATATGATACTGGTGAGTTTGACCAGCCGAATGGGCAGCAGAGATCTATGACCAAGACCCCGAGCTCCGGTATTGTGCCCGCAAACCGCCCAACGTGCTCTGCTGCCACTGGAATATTCCTAAAGGCTCCATTCACATCGCCAGTCATCATTTGCTGTAGTTTTGAAAAAAAAGCGTGTCCACATCCAAAATGCGATTGGCCAACGCGTCTGGGCCATCGTACTGCACATCAACCCCATGCTCAGGCACGGTAATGTCGTTGACTGAGTCGCCCGGAGGAAACGACATATCGTGAATGATACGAGCGTCAAGTGTGATATCAACATCACCCTTTTGCACGGCACCAAAGGGACTGCAGGTAATCCCAACTAGCGCCGGTAGCAGCTCCAAGTCCAGAATCAGATACCGATTCTCGTCTTGCCCTTTTCGAAGATGCTTTACGATGACATTTAGAGCGCGAACAGCCGAACCATGATTTGCTGGTGGCGCGGCTTGCACTGGAAATTCAGACTTCCATTGAGGACGTACACCATGCTGGACGATACTGTACCGCTGAGATTTGTAGCGATAACTATGCCACGAAGGTACGGCCGTAGGTTCGTCCAGCGCTTTATTAGGACGAGTGTCCCGCTCCGTTTCGCCGCGCAATAGCCGTACAAATTCGGGTAGCTGGATGCCAGATCGCTCGGATATTCGCTGTACACTGCTTGTTTGTTTCGATCAAGTAGATACGACACGCGCCCTTGGTGAGAAGTTTGTGATGGCATTGGCTTTGGGGGAGATAAACCACGCTGCCGCAAGGCGAGATTGAACGTAGCCCGAGCCTCTTCGTCGTATAAGGCTAGCAGTCTCCGACGAATCATGCTGGTTGTATCAAACTGAAGTTGGCGCTGTCGAACAAACTCGGCTGCCGAGGGTGCTGTGGCTGATATCTCACCATCATGAAGCTGTAGTACAGTCTTGGCTAATACTTTGGTTCCGACCGGCGACTTAGCAGAGGCCGAGCTCATCGACATGACTTGGCTGAGCGGCGAGGGGTTGGACGGGCTCGTCGACTTGAGTCGACCGAGTGGCCCGACGGTGGACGAGCTTGGCGACATGAGTCGACCGAGCGGCCCGATGGTGGACGAGCTTGGCGACAAAGATCGATCGAGCGGTCCGGTGGTTTTTAGACACGGAAGCATGGACCTTGCTGGTAGTGTGGTAACGTGGGCGCGTATATACTTATCTCGATTCATTAATCCCAGGGCACTTGGGGTGCGAGTAGGTCCTACATTCCGTACCCGACACCGTCACTGCATATCTGCAGAAAGGCCTCCATAATTCTGAGTAAGGAAGTCGCGCACAATTTCGGGCAAACTGGCAGGCTTGAAGTGGCAAAGATGTTTGATAACACAGCTACCGTTCTTCCCCCGGCAGCCTTGAGCAGACAGAAACCTCAGGCAAATCTGCTGGTTGCCTTGTTTTGGCAGAGCCTGCCGGACCTCCAACGGAATGGGAACCCGCTTGTCAGAGCCGTTGGCTCGTCCGCCCCGCGAATGATTACCGGAACCGCCGCGAGTCGACTTTACGGCGGCGATAACATCCTGGCGCAGAATCATTTGATGAACCCTGATAAAGGAGTCATGCGATGCACGGAAATGGACGCCTACCAGATATACATTAACGGGCTGTCATACCTGCAGCTGATATGCCGCGTCATATACGCGCATAGATCTCGCGGGACGCAGATATCGTCTTGATAAACTTCCCTACCCCCTAGATATATGCCGTGTAGCCATCATAAAGTTTTGTCTTGTTGTTAGTATACTTTATGCTGACCATCATTCTAGCATATGCATCCTTCACTCTACGGGCATATCAATGATCATATACAGTCAAACCTGTTTATATGATCCTCTCTATTTGAGCCATGCCGTTTATTTGATGCAGGCTTTGTCGCTACCAAATATTTCACTTAGTTTTTGTATGATCTCTGTTTATATGCATACAAGGTATATGAGTCACATTTTTGGGGGCCAAATTAGGTCTCACCTGTTTATTTGATTCACACTGCTCACGGCCACACACTCTTCAAAGCACCACTGCTCAACACTCAACGCCTACCGCAAGCCTTCTTCGCTCGCCATGTCTCCTCGCACCTGTCTGACGCTAGAACAAAAGCTCCAAGTGCACCTAAAGCTCAAGCAGAATCCTGGCATGAACAACCCCATGCTCGCCGAGTGGATCTACGCAACTTTCAAGGCCCGGGTCAGCCGTGCCACACTCGCCCGACTGCGCAACCTGCCTTCTTCCTACTTCAGCCACGTCGACCTGAGTGCGACCAAGCGGCGCCGAGTGAAATTCCCTCAGTTCGAGCGGGAACTGAGGGAATTTTTCTTTCAGAACGAAGCTAAAACGGCGATGGCGGACGACGTGCTCCTGCTGAAGGCGCATGAGCTGGCGGAGCGCTTAGGAGGAAGAGGAGGAACAGGAACCCGCAGTTCAACCTGCCATTGCTCTGAGACACTGCATGGAGCTGGCTGCATTTCTGCTGCAATGCGGAGAGCAGACTGACAGAGAACGAAGAGCTTTACAGACCGTGACCGCTTTGGTTCGAGAGACTACGGTGAAGGCAAAGCGGCAGCGAACTATGCACGATTTCTTTACGTGCACCACATAATTTTTTTTAACTGAGTCCATTTTATATGAGTCATTGTAGTAGATGGTCACCAACAGGGCCTCATATAAACAGGTTTGACTGTATCTTCCGCCAAATCGAAAAGACGCTCAGTTGCGAATTTGCCGCCGGCGGCGCGAAGTCGACAGCAGCCAACACTTCGAAAGGTGAGCGTGGTTGATGGCTTTGTATGCACTTCTCTATGAGAGGACTCACCTCGTGTTTGATTGCAGGGACAATGGTGCGCTTAACCCACTCCGCCGTTCACTGGCGGCGTCGGTGCATTAATGACACGTCCAGCGAGGACGAAGAGAACACGCCGCCGAACATCCAGCCCAGCCACCAGTACGACCGCGACAGCAAGCGCCGCATCGAAGACGCCAGCGAGTCCGCCAGCGCTACAGGCACAGCAACGCCTCCGTGGCTGTCGCCAGAGAGAAGCCGCCCAAGTCCAAGTTGGCAACGAACCCGCCGCCAAGCCAGGAGTCGATGTCTGCACCCGTGTCGCCGACGGTGTCCAGCCGCCCGTACGCCAGCCCCACGACGCCGTCGCCGGTGCTCCTGGAGACGCCGCCGAGATCCCCAGCGGCGCTTCAGCCTCGCCACGAGGGCCGTCGTGCGCGTCGTGAAGCTGCCGCGCCTTACGCTCGTCGGCAGTCGGCGCCTCAGCGCGATGCCCGCGATGCGAGTCACTGCGGACTGATCGCCTCGGACGCAACTACGGGGGCCGCGGTCACGTTATCGGTTCATTCCAGCGCAGTGGCCGCACCGCGTGATTCAGCTTCGCGAGCAGTTCAACCCGCTCGCGACGGTATTTCCGTCGGTGCCTCGCTTTGGGTGGTGCGACTGCCCATCGCCGTGCCGTGTGGACTCCTGCCGCAATTCGCTAATGCATCTCAACTGCAATATCAACTGCTGCCCGTACGGGGGGCTCTGTGGCAACGCGCTGGCCGAGTCGAGCAAGGTGTATCTAAGGAGGAACGTGCGCACGAGGTCGTTGGGCGTGGTCGCTGGCGAGGACATCGAAGCGGGCGAAGTGCTGGGGCAATACCTCGGCGAGATGGAGCACTTGAGTGTTTTGCGCACGACCCGACCGCGCAATAGCGGCTACCGCTTGGTGATGAGGCAGCGGGCAGAGCGACCGACGTTCCCAGTCTGCGTGACGATCAACGCCGAGAACATGGGAGGGCTGATGCGCTTCGTAAACCACTCGTGCCAACCGGTGGCGAAGTTCGTGGAAGTGGCCAACGGCCGCCGTACCACCGTGGTCGTGGCGTCGACGCAAGACATCCACCGCGGCGACGAGGTGACAGTCGACTATAGCGACGACTTGTGGTTTGTTTGCCGCTGTGGGCTGGATGGCTGTCGCCACCGCAACATTCAAGACGCCCAAGACCCGTGAGAGGGCCAAAGAGTGAGCAGGACGAGAGAGCAAGCATGGTGAAGAGAGAGACCAGCGAGAAGGGGGAGGGAGTGAAGTGAAGGAGGTGTAGTTGTGTAGGTAAGCGTGTTGTGAACAAATGAATTGCATTGAGATAACCTATTGCTGTGCGGTTGTTGATGGTGGTTGCCGTGAGTGGAAAGTAGCTGCAGGCTAGCAACAAGCAGGGAAGCATGAAAAACTGGCGCCAAGGTTCGCGCCAAACGACGGGTTGATGGGCTCATCTTCGTTCGAAGTTTTCACGTACACTGACTTGCTATTTGCGCGCGCAGATTTCGCGCGCGCAGCGTTGAAGTTGTGAGCTACTAGCATCCTTTCAAGATCGATGCGAACTGGTGGCGGCGAAGGCATCGCCCTGGCAAGCTGCCGCCGCGGCGAAGCTGTCGTCGTCTCTCACTTCTGGTTTTACCACGTTCCAAGCAGTTCCCCCCCCAAGCGCGTCTCCGCCGCCTCGCCTCCGCCCACCACTCCCGGTACGCCGCGCCAACACGGTCCAACATGCAATGAGCAGCGTGGCTGACTTTTTATGGATTTGTCTGTGTGTGTAGATGCCCAAGCACTCTGGAACCACCAACTACTCGACGGCCGATGTCGACCGCCTCCTCACGCTCGTCGAGAAGATGCTGCCGCTCGGCAGGGACGAGTGGGAACGGCTCGCTATGACGTACAACGCCAACAGGCCTCGAGGCTCGCCCGAGCGAGACTTCGAGAGCTTACGGCGTAAGTTCAAGGTGCTTCACAGCACCCGGAAGCCGACCGGCGTGCAGGAGATTCCCCCGCTTATCAAGAACGCCAAGGAGGTCAAGAGTGCCATCGACGACAAGGCCAACGTCGTGGAGATGGACGACGAGGCCGACAACGACCAGCCCGACTTCTGCTTTGAAGTCGACCCGGACGACAGCTTCTACGAGGGCGGCGACGGCGAGGGCGAAGGTTTGGGAGTGCCCACTGCCGCCACTGTGGGCAGGTCCGACTGCGGCGAGTCGCCGGGCTCCGACGAGTCGGCCGAGGACGAGTCGACGGCTTGCAGCCGCTCATCGAGCCGAGGCGCGTTCCAAGACTTGCTCTCGTCGCCGCTGACCACCGATGATCTGGACGAGCTTGCACGCACGCCGCGTCCTGCTCCTGTCCGAGCAGCGCCAAGTACACGTCGTGCTGGCTCGGGAGGGCTGCCGCCACCACGTAAGACGGCTGTTACTGCCCCAGTAGTGATGCTTCACAGCAGCCATCGACTCAAGGTGCCGCCGCTGCCACCAATCACGATGCCGCCGATGTGGCCAAGTACCCCAAGCTCAACAAGACGTCGAACCGTCACGGAGGCGTGGACTTGGCCGGCTTTCGCGACACGGTGGGCGCCAAGCGCGCTCATGAAGAAGACAAAGACACGGCGGAAGCTAGCTACGCCAAAGCTAAGCGCATCCGTGCCATGAAGGCAACAACAGCTCTCAAGACAAAGCTGGATGGCCTTGAAAACAACGCCAGCAACAGCGAGGAGGCATCCTCGAGACGCTTCTGCTGCTCCGCGAAGAGAGCGAGCGGAAGGCTGACGCCCGTCGCGCTGAGGAAGATCAGCGCCGCCGCGACGAAAAGGCGGCCAACGAGGCCCGCCTTCTGGAAGCCAAGGCTGAAGCTGAGGCGCGCCGCCGTGAGGAGAAGCTGGAGAGAGAGGACCGTGCGCGCCGTGAGCGCGAAGATGCGCGCGCCCGCACTCAAGAGCTGCTCATATTGATCGGCGCACTGACTAAGAAGGCGTGAGCGGAAGGCGCGCATGCTCTTCGAAGTGAGGCTATCATTCACTATATACTTGTCACTTACCACTAAGCCTCAAATCAAACATGTTGTTCATGATCCGCTAGCGTGTCCGTCATGGGTTACGTGATCTTCTAGCGTCTTCATCATCACATGTACTTCTCGTGCTGCGTACACATCTCTGTGAAGTCAAGTGCAAGACGCACAAGCATCGAGTTCGGCTCTCCGTCGCAAAACGTTTGCAGCACGCTGCTGCCAGCAACATCGAGATAATGAAGCAGCTCAATTCAACGGCAAAGAAAAATGTATTGTTGCATGCAGTACAAACACGGCCAGTTCGACACCCTACTCACTGGATAGCTCCATCTCGCCTGAAAACGTCGTGCGTATCTGCGAGATGCCGACCGTGCGGACGCGATAGTTAGCCATTCTGAAGATGTTGTTGATTCGGTGCCCACGAAGCTCGGGGTCGTACGGCAGTGGGAGGTTCAGGCGGCTGTACACCTTTTGCATGCTCCCCATGCCTCACTCCGCCGCCTGCCTCACGGACGTGATGGCGTTTTGAAGCGTCCGCGCGGAGCTTCTCAGCGACGGGAAAATCCCCTCGATATCGCCATCTTTGAGAGGAGTCAGGATGCGACCGACCATGCTGGTCGAACACGGGAAGGCCGAGTCCGACACCACGTTCATACGTGTGTCCGGGCAGAGGGTAGGGTCGAGCAACTTGGAACGGAAGCCCAAGGAGGTGTCGGAGTCATTCCATGACCCGGGGCAATTGTGCTTACACCAAATGATGCAGCCGTCGGCTGCGAAGCAGATTGTGCCAGTCACGAAAACGGTGTGCAACCACCCGTTATACATGGCGTTCTGCAAGTCCGCATTCGACGGCTGCTGAACCTACAATATCATTGATGTTGGCATTCTATCATAGCAAGTAACATTTTGCAAACTACAACTCACCCTTAAGTTCTTCCCATCAATGAAGCCGAATGTGTGGTTGAGAAGCGGCTCGCGGGCTTCCACAAGCTTTGCGAGTTCGGCTTGGCGAGCAGGCGAGGGCCAAGAGATTCTGGCAGGAGCGTAGCCTTTTAGCGACAGCGACAGCGCTTCCTCGGCGCGGCGTAGCGTCCTCGATATGGTGCTCGGCGGAGCCCCAAACATCATACACAGGGAGCTCTGCTCCATCGACCCGACGTAGAAGCACAGCACCAGGCCCAGGATCTGGTGGTAGTGTCGGAGCTTCGGGGCCTGCCCGCGTGCCGTGCTGCGTGGGATGTAGTAAAAGCGGCAGAAGCGCCGCAGTAGTTGGAAAGCCGACCTGAAAGCATGCATGAATTAGATATTGCGCAGCAACTTCAGATGGTAAGTAGAGTCGCACCTGGTCAAGCTCGTCGCGTTTAGGAAGTTGATGTCGCTTCCGCGCGTGTACAACATCATCCACGCGGAGTCGCAGGGCGTGTCCAGGCACTGGGTGGTCAGGTAGTGCCTGGTCCGCATGGCGATCCTCCACGCCTCTTCCACGAGCTTGTCGTACACCTCCCTGCGCACCTCGTGCAGCGTCTCCTCCTGCTCGACGAAGGCGCTAGCCAGCACCAGCATCGCATCGACGTCCTCTGCGGCCATCGCTCCGGCGCTTGTATCCGACGCGCGCCAAATTTGACACTGGTGAAATTTAGAAGGGATGCAGCGTCGGCGGTGTCCGGAACGAAATGACGGGTACATTCTTAAAGCCCAGCAAGCGGCTATCAAGCCGCCTGATTCAGGGCGATATCAAGCGAACACAAGTGACGCATGTACGACAATTGCGGTGGAGATTTTGAGCGCTATATCAACATATATCTTTTTAAACCCTGTCATATCTGCTGCAGGTATGACAGCCCGTTAATGTATATCTGGTAGGCGTCCAATGGGTCTTGATATCGGCGACGGCTTGCCAATTATCTTCCGTGATAGCCAGCCGAACCAATTCCAGCTGATCGTCGACCCAAGCTGCGATCCCGTCCAATGCTTGTTGGGAAGACACTAGTTCGCTCACTCTCAGCTCGCTAAGGAAATCGGAAGCTGCTTTGAGTGTCTCGTGAACCACGGGCTTGTAGAGGAGCTGAGTTATCGCACATAGGACGTCAACAGACCCGACCAGTGTAGTAAAATCGGCAGGAGATTGCGCAGGAGGCAGGCTGTTCTTCTTCGAAAAGTTGCTCATGTCGTACGTTCGAACACGTTTCTTCTTCTCCTGCTCCGTCACGCGACCAAAGAGCAGAATCGAAAGTCCTCTCGTACCGAAATCCCAACCAAATAGCGGACGCAGGACAGCAGGATGAGGGAAAAATCCAAACTTTCGCCAGTGAATTTGAACAAACTCCACGAATCGCTGCGCAGTCATTGACGCGTACTTACCGTTGACTAGCCCCAGGTGAATAGCCGTCTGCATACCAGTTGCATGAAATTGATTCTTATCAGCACTGCCATCTTCGCGTCGCGCTACCAGAGACCTCAGCGCTTCCATTGGGGAAGTGTTGCGTTGCAGAGCAATCAGCTGATCAACATCCCGAGTAACATGCGAACTGTCACCTACTCCATGTGATGCTGCCTCCAACTGAATGGAACTTGGTGGAACTGCGCGCTCTTGCACATTTAGACGCCGGCGCTTCGCTTCGCGTTGCTGATTAGAGCTCCGACCACTCAGAGCGATAGGAGGCTCGGTATTATCATCATCGTCGGAGTCGCTCAAGCCATCGCTCAACACGACGTCGGTGTTGGGCTGACCTCTTAGATCCCGCTGCGCGTTAGGTTTGTCAAAGATGGTTTCTCCAAACACCGCCCCCGACGGGTGTGGCCGCCCACCGTCCTTATAGTAAACGTAGTCGAGGATGTGCTGGATTGAGACCTCTGCAATGGCGAAATCGCCGATATCGAGCAGAGGGAGGATCTTGGTCTCGTCAAGTTCATCGCTCCTAATTCCATCCAGAAGCTGCGTGGCATCTCTGACCGCTGGTTGGTCGATCTCGTTGAACTTGTTGTATACTTTGTCATGTATCTGCTTTATTTCCCCGGCCATAACGAAGCTCGTGCTCTGCCTGGCACACGGTTGGAGAGCATATATCTCAACTGCAACATCCTGAGTGGGGCTGGACACGAATTTCACCGAGGTCTCGGTCCCGCTGAAGTTCACATCAAGCAGACCATGCTGCGACTCCGACTCCCAGCTATATCTGATCACTAACCCGTAGTCCCAGACCCGGGCTGTCCCCGGGCGTACTCGTGACGTGCATATCACGCCCCCCACAAAGGTGCCAACTCCATTCAGAGCTTCTTCAGCTGACACAGCTCTTGGGGTCAGTTCTTCCTGGAGCAGCTCGACTGCCTGAGCAGGCTCCTCCGCCCAGCGCCCGCTCTGCACCAGCTTGACCTTCACCGTTGCACCGCGTGTGAGAGCGCCTTCCGCCTTGCCATACGCGAAACCCACGAGGTTGAACGCGCCTGGGCGTAGATAAAAATAGCTTGGTGTCATCGGATCGGGAACGGAGGTCCGAGAAGTTGTGCGCTTGGAGGTGTTCTGCTGCGCTGAGGAAGTTCGCGTGGTACAGTCGATCTAGTAGTGGCTCCATCTGCTCTGCTCTATAATCTAGTGATCAAATTTCCAATGGCAGTGTAGTTATACCATCGTTTAGAACCTTACGCTTATGATACCAGTACGACCGCGCAGTCTTCTGCTGAGTGTAGGTGATGATTCCTTGAGTCTCCTTACAAATACGGAAACCCTTGTTGGTTCCAGAAAGTGTTATCTGATCCTTGACCACAGACTCGAACCCCTCTTGGTTGAGAACATCCTTCTTGCGGCCATGACCCTGCTGAACACCCTTAGCAGATACCTTGACCTTGTATTGCTCGTCAGGCATGTAGCAGATGTAGTTCTTATACGACAGCGAAACCATAGCATCACCAGACCACTCATCCTTGACCAGGCCAGGAGTACGACGATCAAACTTGGCTACCTCATCGTCGAAATCACGGGGGAACCAATCGTACTTGTGCTCCTTGAAGTGCGCTTCTAGCTCAGGCTTGATGCATTGTTCGAATGACTTCTCACAGCTGAAAGCAATGTACGCTGAGTCAGTATCCATTTCCTGATACTGGTAGTCAGATCGATCAAAGTAGTAGTCGATGCAATCATAGTAGAACTGGAGCATGCGTAGCTTAGCGAGTTGGTAGATAGCAATCGAGAGGTGGATCGGATTGATGAGCTTAATTTTGCGCTTCTTGAGCGAAACCTCGTACGATCCAGCCAGCTCGACCACATTGTGGAAGTTTTGCTTCTCGATGATAGTGCGAACAGTCTTGTCGTTGCTCTCATACGTAACCTCCTTGTGCTTGCTCTTATCCATGCCGGATCGACCAAATGCAGCGTTGCCAATAAGCTTACTCAAATCGACAATCATTGTCTTGATCTTATGAACATCACCTTCCCGACGATCATTGGATACATCATCCATGAACGGCTTGAATGCGCGGTGAGAACTAGCTTTGATGAATGAGTATGTCTTTGTGATCTCCATGCCATGAGCTAAGTACCATTTGAGCAGCGGGGTGTAGATGAGGATCTTCTCGCCGAAGTAGCTGCCGATCAGCTTGCGCGCAGGCTTTGCGCGTGTCGACGCACGAGACTTGTAGTCAAACATGTGCTTACCAATAATGTTCTCATCGTTGCAGTTGATCTCGACGTTCTTGAAGATGGGAGTCATTTCCGAGAAATAGTCCTTGAGGTGCTCTGGGGTACGGATGTCGCATTCAAGAAAGCCAAAGATCTTATCATCGTTCGCATCAATCGTGGTCAGCCGTCCGCATGGCATCTCATTGCCGAGTGCCCACAGATACAGAGTATTAGCACCGTAGCCAATAACCTTCTTACAGAGCTGGCCGCCGCGGATCTTCGTCTCATTGCGTTTCCCGTATCTGTTAAAGATGATCGATGGACCACCAGCAACGTTCGCCTTCATCTTGTGGTAGATCTCTGCCTCCTCCTCCTTGTCGATTGACCAGACCAGCTTGTCAGCGTTGAACTCGAGCAGCTTCTTGCGTCTGAAGGCTTTCAGAGGCATTTCCTTACGAGCGACGTTGCAAGCTATGCAGCTGATGAGAATGTTGCCATCCTCATGACCGAGCTTGTTGTTGATTCGATCGGCTGATGCCGTCTCAGCTGTAAGCTGACAGTAGCAGAGACCGCAAAGATACTTTTGCTTCTCAAGCAGCTCATCCAGGTGTTGCATGGTCATACCAAACTCGCGGTCAGCCTTCTTATCTTGTTCGATGTACCCTAGGTAGCGCTGCTCTGGCAAGTCGAATGCCTTAGCTGGGACTCTAGGTCGTTTATCAGGATTGGTGAAGCATGTCTGATACATAACCTTCTCCCCCAGCCCCGGAAGTGAATCACCGTCCGTAAAGATGTCGAGCTTGAAACGCTTGAACAGCTCACGCTGGGCTTGGATAGCCTGAACGAAGGGTTTGACATCAAGATTGTTGTACCAGATCAGCAGGTCCTTGATTGACTTCATCTCATAGTGCTCCCACACGAACTTGACTCGCTCATAGTCGTTGGCGCTGATGCTTGTTCCTCGGAGACTGCTGTCGAACGCTGACTTTGCTGGGATAGTAGTCTCGCTGAGCACATCGAATGACTTGATGTACTCATACGGAAATAGTCCCTTGCCAAGACCACAGATGCAACGAATCTTGTCATCGCATTCGCATCCACCTAGGTAAGTAGTGAGATACTTTTCATAGCTCGTTCCAGCTGGAAGGTAGTTGGAGATGTCAAGAAGCTTGTTATCACGTACATGTAGCTTGGGTTCTTGATAACAGAAGTAATGTTTTTACTCCTAGCACGCTGATCAAATCGTTCTTGATCAGGTGGCATCGTATGACCCTGAGTTGAAGCCAACAATAGGGACTTGGTCAATGATACGCTTAACCTTGCCATAGGCTTTGTTCGCCTCCACAGCAATTTGGTTGTGAAAATCGAATACCGATTCAAACTCACCTTCCTTGATCCACTCCGCGATATCACTAAGGAAATATTAAGTCCCAAGAGGGCTACGTGGAATTTCCATCCCGGTGAGAGGATAGATTTGAAGGAGCTTCTCCAACAACGATTGGTACTTATCGACGTTGTATCTTTGAATCTTCTCCGTTATCGTAGCGATATACTCAAACATCTCTCTGAGGAGCTCGATAGGCGATTCGTTAACGAAGCAGCGAACCTCGTTAGTGAAGCTATCACAGACACTGACCGATACCGGAACGTGCTTGTTCGTGTAGATGGTGCTTTCTCCGTGCTGAGTTGCCGTTGGCATCAGGATCGCCTCAAAGTCATATACAATACAGTGATCGCTGTAGTGATCGACACCCTTAATACGATACTTATCGAGCTGCTGCTTAAGCAGATTCTCCTGAGGCTGATAGATCGTCGGGGATGAAGGGAAAGCCTCGATAACCTCGAACTCACACTTGCTCTTCTTGTGGTTCCAGAGCTTGTTATAAGTGTCAAATATGGCATCGCATACGTTGCATGGATACTTTCAAAGAACGGTATGGATGTTTTTGATGTACATGGCATGCCCCTTGTAGTCGAGAATGTTGATAACATTCTCGTACGCCTTCTCCGACTCGCGTAGCTTGCTGATCTCAAGAGTGTTCTGATCCATTTCAAACACGTTGATTGCTAGCTGGAAGCAGTCTTCGAGCTGGTCGAACTCCATGGTATCAATTGGCTGCATCTCCTTGAAGTACTTGGCTGAGTACTTGATACCCTTGAACGTACAGTACTCTTTGACACGATCCTTAACCGATGCCATCATTCGATCAGGACGAGCACTCTCCTCCAAGTGGTAAGCAATGCAGAAGAATACACACTTGTTGTTAGTCCTAGGAAAATTGATGATGAACTTGTTCTTCTTGATGCTCTTTGGGATCTCGATGTTATCGCTGAGAATGTGATCACACTTGTAGATCATGATCGTAGCCATGGTGATCTCCTTGAGCTGATAGCTCGAAGAGGGGTAGCTGATACGCTCCGTGAAATCC
The DNA here is from genome assembly GCF_000149755.1 of Phytophthora sojae. Lineage (NCBI taxonomy): Eukaryota > Oomycota > Peronosporomycetes > Peronosporales > Peronosporaceae > Phytophthora > Phytophthora sojae. The sequence goes on from NW_009258117.1 coordinate 4,395,500, forward strand.
TTAGAAAGAATCTCACCCATGATCTTCTTCTCAATATCGGCCTTGGGTGGATTGGGATAGGATTGTTGAACACTGAAGTGTTCATCGAAGGCTGATAGTTCCTCTCGAGTCCTGTGATGCGATCAATCAGCTTGTAGCCAAGCTGGACATCGGCTTTGAAAGCCTTGTCCTGCTTAGAGAGGACCGAACGAATGTTGGACATGATATCCTTGTCAGAGTAGTTCTCGTACAGGTGCTCGTCGTACACCTTCGTCTTGCGAAAGTTGTAGCTCAACGGTGGCTTGTAGTTGGGAGTGAAGTGTCGCTGGATACGGGACTTAGGGATCTTGTACTGCTTTGACAAGAGAGAAAAGATAAAATATTCGATTCTCTTCTTGGTATATTATTTGGGCTTCGCTTAAAATGGATTCATCTTTGTAAGTCGTGAACAAAAAAATTTATGGTGCTTAGTCGAGCGCGATCTTGCCCGCGCGCCAAGCATAGTACAGTCTCTGACGAGCAAGAATCTTCTCAATCCAATATTTTTTAAATAACTTTTCCTAATTTATCTTAAGACAAAGTTATATAATATAAGGATAACAATGGCATACTCTCCTGAAAAATACCAAGCTAACAAGGCAGCGATCGCAGCCGCAAAGAAGCGGTACTGCGAGAAGACTAGTGAAAAGATCGATACTCGTGAACTTTATGAATTGTCTGACCGACACCACATTCGATCACATGGGGTAAAATATTCAAGCTGTTGATTGCACTTGATAAGCTCCCCATCACACTTGTAATGACCGAATTGTGTGCGTACGATCGGATACTCCTTCCGCTTCTGAAACCACGAAAGTTACATCAATCGAACGCAATATGCTTGATCCTTGAGCATCTCCTCGATCGAGGAGTACTTCGATTTGAACGATAGCTGAACCATGGTGTTGAATATGCTGTAATTATTCTTAGTATATTCATGTGTCAGGATTGAAACCTTTTCCTTCTAGATTAAAAAAATGAGTCGATTGACTCATCATAATTTGTTTTATTTAACTGGAACCAAAGCCGTTTGTTCGGTCAAATATCGCTCGTTCCTTAGCGTCTTCATCAAGTGGTTTTGTTGACCAATCATGGAGTCGTTCAGGTTTCGGCATCATGCTTTATGCTTTGGAAATGAACAGTGATGAGCATAGTTGTATCGCTTAACCGTTGTACCACAAGGACATTGAACGGTCTCATACAACTCTAGTTTCAGTATCTTCTCCATCTCCTTCTTGGCCGTTTTCGAGCACTGGGTATGAGGCTTGAACTTTGATAACGACGGATGTTTGAAGCAGCGATCTTTAGTAGGAGCCCCGGAACATACATTACCATTTTGATGATGATGATGATCACAGTTGTCGATTTAACTTTAGTTAATAGCGTCCTAAAAAATCCTAAGCCACTTCACAATCGGAGGTTTGTTGCGTGGTTTCTCTGCTTTTGGTATGTGTTCTTCTCCTTGTTGCGGATCATTGTATTCGAAGCAATCAATCACTTGTCGTAGTCGTAAGCCGAGCATTCGGTTTTCGATACTCCTGGAATCTCGGTGGGCTACTGCCCGAAGTTGACGTAACGCGGTCTTCTAGATTTCTGTCTTTCCTTGTTGCACCGTGACCAGTTCCTGCCGATGAACTTTTCGGTTGCGTGTCATCCAGAGTGATGATGTTGCGATGCTGCAGAAGGCCCACCATAGGGAGCGCGCCGCTTGCGTATGCTCAGGTGTCAGCTCACCGTATAGGGCGATAAGACGTTGCTTTAACCGAGCTGTGAGGGCTGGTGGGGATCGCGAAGCAACAAAGTGCTGGTACTTCGCCAGCTCCACTTGTGTTATTGTTGATCCTGTCCAATGCTTCACGAAAATCATCCATACAGCCTCGGCGTACGGACAGGTCCATAGGAGGTGCTCCAATGTCTCTTTGTGGCCCTCGCAGCTTTGTGTCATCCGGCAGTGTGCACTTTGCTCACGCCCTGGAAAATACAAATTCAGTTGACTCACAGCAACCCTGTACGCTGTCAAGACTTGAAATTCTGTCAGAACATCCTGTCAAGCCCACAGCGCTGTTGGTGTCTGGTCTTGCGTCGCCTTCACCCTCTCGGACTGACTTCCTCCACTGTGTAGTTTGTCCACTAGGGGGCCTAGATGCTTTCCGAGCCCCAATCGGAACTGCCTAAATGGTTGTTTCTTGAGCGCTTGTAGTACTCTTTTGTTCCTTACCTTCTCGGGAACTAACCAGGGAAAGCCATGCAAAAGTGGCGTTGCCTCGATCACGATGCCTTTATTTGCAGCATACTCAGCCATATCCGCTCCGTCCCGATCTACTTCACGATTGCCATGCACGCTAGCATCGGACCAGTTAATCCCGTCGGGTTCCTGTAGTAACGTAATTGCTCCCTCCGCTGCCGCTCCCATGCGGGGGACACCCTTCACGGTTTCCGGTGCAATCCTCCTCCACTCATACGGTGCCGATAGATTTGGCTCGTGACGCAGCGTCACCAAAACGCTGCTGGCCCCGAAGGTGTCTCGCACAGACATCGGTGTAGCTACAAGAATCGCTAGGAACCACTTACGAAGCTTTGCGAGGGTGTGATGTTTGGCTTCACTCCGCGGTTGGGGAATAGTAACCATATAGAATCCCTATCCACCCGTCTGATGTTGAGCGCGTTCAAACTACATGGTTGGACGCCGCCTGCGTCCTTATAAAAGTCGTTATTCAGTCCATCTTCCCCTGTCGCTTTGTGCCGACTGAGAGATTCGATCGCTTCTGCAATTTCTGTCGTCGTTATTTCAGCCATGAGGAAGTCGTTGTCCTCCGGCCGCACTTTTCGACACTCTGGAATTTCTACGAAGTCGTGAAGAGCTGCCCGCAACTCGTCTTCGCCAGTAAAATCACTGTGCCGCTGCCCTTGAATGGCACTCCATTCAATAGCGAAGCGGTCCAAAATCGACGTGATTGCCGGAAACTCCGGTCCATTTGACGCTCGTATGTTCGTGACGGTTTGATCACGTTCCCAGTTTGACCACCTTTTGAACTTTAGTCGCATTGCTTCAGCTGTATCTTCCAACCTTTCTCCCATTCTATGCTGCGCTGCTGCTTTCAAATCGTTTGTAGCAGCCTGAATTAGTTGCTGACGAGTAATGAGGCTAGAGCGTGTCTGGCTATGCAGTCGCTTTGTGACTTGTTGCCTTCGTTGTTTATCTCGTTTCGCCACTGTTCTTATCGCTTCCAGTATTTGCCGGAGTATCCCATCCCAGTGTTGTACTCCACTAGTTTGACCAATCCCTCTTTCTGCCATCTCCGTTAGTAAATCAAGAAGCACTTTGTCGGGGTACGTCGATCGGATCGGGTACGCCGGTCGTCGCTGGTTCTTCTTGCGGTACTTCTGAGGATCACTTCGGTTTAATGTTACTGCTTGATGATCGGAATCTACTGGCGGTAATTGCACATCCACCCACTGAACTCGCTGCTGCCATTTAGCTGAGACGTAGAACCTGCCGATTCTGCTGGCGGAATTTTGTTTCCAGTACGTGAAGTGCGCTGTCGGAGGAAGCGCATCCTCATCTTCAGCGTGCCCCATTAATTCTCGTGCATCAATTCAGTTTCGGTCGCCCATCCAATCTTCTAAAATTCTGCTTTCCATTCTAGCTGCATGACGGGCACCTCTTCTATCTAGTAGAGGATCTTGTACACAGTTAAACTCACCTCCACAATCGCGTTAGTCGTGAGATCCGCAGTGCTGCTTTGTAGACCAGCGAATAATTTTTCGCGATCTCTGCGTTTGTTTGTCGCGTAGATATTCATCATCACGCCAAGGACTTCATGATACACCGAGAGCACTCGGGGAGTTCACTTCGTCATTTCCCATGGCTTTGTAGCTTGCAATACTTCTGGGTATAGCAAGATCCCAACACCTCCTTTCAGACTCTCACCGATGCTCCAGTACGTCGGTCGCGTTGATTGTTTAGAGAGACCCCATAACCTGCGCCATTGGCTCTCTAGTTCCTCCACTCGACGTAGCCATCTGCATTCGCGAACGCTGCTCGCATATATTCATCGTGCTCAATCTGCTGCGTATGCAACCTGAACATTTAATGTACGGTTCGAGATTGCTGGATCGGAATATCACTCTTGGCCTTGAGCTCAATAGCATAGCATAGTAAATGCCTTCCGAGTTTACCTTTATTTTGTGGTGAGCAGAGATCGAGCTCTGTGCCATATCGCTCGCCTATCGATTTTGCGCGCCCCCAGTCATCTGAACTGTCTGCCACGAGCTGGCGTTGCTTATTGGTTGATACTCGCTGCAGTCGATCTAAACACGTTGAAACCCAGTGCTTCACCGACCCTTTTTCCAAAGACTGCTGTAGTTCATGGAGTTTTTGCTAAAGGCAGTCAATGCGCCATCCCGCTGTCCACTGTGTTATCTGCTGGGCAGAAGCTCGTTCCAGTACTCGAGCTGGAAACGTGAATTCTCGTACCATTTGAACGAACAGCAACGGTTCTTTTTCAGCAGCCGCAGTCCATTGACGATCAGTATCATTCGTTCTTGGGAAACGCACTTTTGTTCGTCTCGCATTCTGCTGCCTTTTTGTCCCACAAGATTTCCCATTTGCCCGCGCTGGAAGCCCCTTCGGCTTCACCCCCGCTCTCGCTTTCAGACGCTAATTCTGCCTCTGTAAACTCATGCAACAAACGGCGTGGGATATCCATTTCCTCTTAAGCCTCGCTTCTCGTTTTCTTCAATGGAACGCTCGCATTGCGAGCATTGACAACTGCGCCGTTCACCTGTTTTTTCTTCATTGGCGTTGGTACATGACTGCGCTTGCCCTTTCCGGTTCGGACGTTGCCACGGTCCTTCGTAAGCTAAGCCGGAAGCAGCTTCTGAAGCTGGGTCTCTTATCACGGCGGATGGTGCAGTGGCCGGCTTCAGCGGCTGCATTCCCATCAAAGACTCATTACAGGTATTGCCTGCTCTTTTCCACTGTTGGCACTTCGCCTCCGACACAGTATGGCGCTGCAGGAACCCCATGAGCTCAGCTCCGTCGAACCCATCCAATAAACCCAACCTCTCTTCTTCGTGATCCGTCATGGTTGGTATAGCGAGTTTGAAGAAGTCGATCAAACGCTTCTTTGCCGCATCATCGCTGCTGAGGATTATCTTAATTTCTCCAGCTACTCCGGCAAAACGCGTGTTTCACCTGGTTCCAACATTGTTTGATCGTCCTCAGTTGATGCTTCTCCTCCAAACGGGGTTTCTCCCTCTGGGGTCTCTACCATATCCTCATCACTTTCGGAGTAAAGGCTCGTCAAGTCAATTTGTTGGCGATCTTGCTCAAAGTGACTGTATGCAATGTTGTGCTCATCTAGGAACCGAACGATCAACGGTGCTTCAATCGGATTGGTCTCTGACTATGTCAGCGCCCGTCCTAACAATTGAATCCAAGTTGGCAAATCGAGAGGTTTTTCCTTCTCGCTCTGGTATGCAGCGCCATTCTTAGTCTTCACGCAACAACTGTGGCGCGTGCATTTCCAGTTGTGGTTGTTATCTTGACCAAGCACGAAAATGTCTTTTTTCAACAAGATAGCCATCATTAACAACGTGTCGTTGTTGCCCCACAGGTTTCTTGGGACAAATGTTACGCCATCCGTTGGACTTGTGGCGTACTCCTCTAACCACTTCGTGAAGAGTTTTGCCGAATTACGGGATGTAACTTTCTTCCCTGCATTCGTCGTAGCCGGTTGCTGCTGTTTCTCATCGACGTGTGACTTCCAGAGAAGGATACGGGCTCTCGTCTCGTGAGGGAATTCTTTACCAAAATTGAGAGAGGCTATTTGCTGCACCCCCAGCTTTATATTATAGTCTTTGCCAGCTCGTTCACACATTCGGGAGCTTGGTTGTATTCGACTCCAAGTAAGGCCTGCGCAACGGCGAGGACTTGGCAATTACCCGTCGGTGGTGTTTGCATTGCACGTAAGCGAGAGCTTGCTCCACAACAGCAAATGTTGTGTCCTTGTCTACCCTTAGCCCAGCGTATGAATATTTAGCGGTTCTCCCCGGCCACATGCACCCTCTTGAACGATTGCGGCAATCGTATCTCTCGTCGCCGCAATGTTGTCTAGGAGGTGAGTTGTTCGTGATGTCCCCTCGTGTTGCGTTGGCTGCCTCGTGAGCAAGACGGTCTTACTTTCATCGTCCTCATTCTCATCATCTTCATCACTGACTAGTAAGTCTATGACCTCTTCGTTTGATGGCCAGTACTTACGTCCTGACTGCGGTCGAGGCTGCGTCGTGATACTACTTGCTACAGCTGCTGCGCTGTTGGCCACGGTCTTCCAGGAGTCTTCACGGACCCGTTCACTGAGTTTTTCAATTGGACTCTGCTGCCCGTTCTTGGTCGCCGCTGTACTCTTTGACTTCTCCACCGATTCTTGCTTACTGCTCGAATTGGGTTTTGCTTTCGCGCCTGGAACAGTCGATACCGGCTCCTTCCTACGTGTTATGGCAGATTTCAGTTCCGAAAGGTTCTTCAAAGCTGGGTTTGGATTCCCCATTGCCGCCATCTCACTTTCCTTGATTATCACTACGGCTCCCTGCCTCAGTGTCTCTGACGTCTGCTTACAACGCCTAGCTAGGTGACCAGGATCTCCGCAAGCTATACATTGTTTTTCGTGTTTGTTCCGCGGGTGTTCAAGAACAATGACTTCTCCAAGCCAAATCATTATGACCTTGCCGCGCAGATACTCTGGGCAGTGTCCGATTTGAAAACGCAACTCCCACGTGTTAGATGTCCGTGAGTACCTAGAGTAGGTGTCCACATCTACCATTTCAAACGTAAACGGATACATACATTACCATTTTTCATGATATAGTTGCACATGTTTACTACTTAGTTCCCTATGATTGTATCATTATCATCCATTGCTTAAGATAGATAGAAAACTTTTCCTTTCAAATATTTGCTCTTTCTCATAAGAGCTTTCTAGAAGATTTTGCGTTGCCCTGATATTGTTCGAAATTTTAAACTTTGGTCTAAAATTCAATCCTAACAATATCACGCTACTGACAGGTGTTCTATTTCTTCCACAGCGATTGGGCGGTTTGAAGTGTGTAATGCTAGAGACAGGTCCTCTGCGTGTTCTATGTGCGCTGTGTTAACCTAGGGCTAGCTTAAGCTGGGATAGCAAATTTTACGAGAGCAGCTAGGGCTTTAACCACAGCAGCAATATTTTTTACTCTCTGGTGGGGCTTCGGGTGGTGTAAATTGATAATGTCAGCTTACACCACAAAATACACACATAAATGATTTTAGAACCAGGTCTCCTCCTATTCAGTATTCCACCAGCTATATATTTCGTGCACCCATCGTCCTTGACCTTGCCAGTCAGGTGGCCGTGGTGGTTGTGGGGGCCGCATTGCGGCTGCCACTTCCGGCGAGCATATTGCATCTGTGCGTCCAAGGACACGTGTATAACTGTATATTGCCCGCTGTTGTATGGTAGATAATTTAAAGCTAGCTCTGACGCGGGAGCACTATAGCGTGAATATAATCTGTTCATTTGTTTTAAGGCTACTGGGCATGGATCAAAGGTAAGCATTTGCATTTCTACACCTGCAAAGCAAAGAGCGTTCTCATTATTTTATATAAGCATGCCGGCTCACATCCAAAATCTACAATTTTGAGGCGAATTACCGGGCAGATGCTGCGGCAGGCGCGGGAGATGCCCATGGTTAGTTTAAGAAATAGAGTTTATACTAAAACAAATATATTACAGCCTTCGCGGAGCCCTAACACAAGGATTTCGAATGGCATCCACCGGTAATGTAGTCTGGCCGAAAAAGTTTGAAATTGAAGGTTTCCTAAAAGATAGTCGGCTCTGAAATGAGGTCTCGTAGAACATTGGTCGTACTGGTATTTGTCAATGTACTCTCTGAGATAGCATAAGTTTCATGCAGAACCTTAAATGCTTCATATACCCGGATGGCAAGAAGATAAGCTGGTCAAAAAGCCTTTTCGATAGAATGTGCGATCCCACTTGACACGTTGCCTTCGAGTCGCGATAAGAATCGCAACATCTTTTACAGCACGAATACGCAGTAATGCACTGGCACGGCCATGAATGCCTATTAGCGATATCAGTGTAGATGCCCTCACAGCTTGCGACGTTGACAACGTTTTCAGCCAAAACTTAAAGGTTAGAATTCAGCGTCGTATTCAACTTGAAAGTGGCGAATTATGCCGGAAAACGCCCGATCATGTTAGTTTAGGGATCTAGGTGGCTGTACTGAGCAATCGCTGTAGCTCGTGTGCAAGACGGGTAACACAGGCGGGTGTGGGTAAGCAGTTAGAATGCGAAATAGCTGCCAACGAAACATGATCTGAAGAAGACAGAAAGCTAGTGACCTGAGATCGGACTCAGTTACCGACTCCGTTACTGGGTCACCAATAGAAAGAAAGCCAGTGACAAAGGACCACGATACCGACTTCAGTTTACCGGCTTCAGTTACCGAGGTTCGAATTAACTCGATTTGCGCTGCCTAGCAGCATGACCTATCGGCCACTGATATCCCAGTAAAATGGTGGGATAACCGGTTCTGTATAACTACTTAGGAGTGCCTAAAAAGAAAAAGTCTAAGACCCATGCGGACGAAAAACAAGTCGGATTTGGTTTGCAGCTTCGGAATCGGCGCGAGAGCTGGCAGGCCAATCTACTCTGATTGACCTACTTCAAACTCAGGACGAAGAAAAACCCGGCCTCTCTGAGTTGCAACGGCGACTTGCTGGTATTTGCGGAAACCCAAGTTCAAAAGGCAGAAGAACCCCATTCTCAACCTTGACGAATTTTACTTACTCCCGGAAAAGTTACTACGAGCGTGCTTGGATGTCCTCCCTATATCGAATACCGCCGCGGGCCCAATTGTCCTTGATGAGGGCGGCATCAACGAATGTCACTAATGAGCCTCAGCGTACTACAACTGATGTAGTAGACATTAAAAATGTTGGTGTGTTCTCTCGTCAACAAATTGAGATATTTCGAAAGATTGATAATATCAAGAAAGCTGCCGAGCAAGGAATGGCGCTGTACCTTAGGTTACGAGATAAAGTCTTACCGTCCCTTCCGGCGACCTACCACGAGACAGTTAACGAAGTTGCGGATCGAGTGATCAACACGTATCCGTACAGCAAGATCGACGGATTAGCTGAGGCCCCTGGGTACCAATCCGCTATGCTGTACCGTGCAGTACCACCGCAATACCTGAACGACGCGTATATCCACGCTATCTGTGATCGGCTTTGTCATGATATCCCGTCTGCACGTTTTGCTGGATTTCAATCCGCAACGACAAAAGGCAAGCGCAAAATGAAATATCAGGTGATGTCGAGTGATATTCTCAAGCTTGTTGGAAGTCAAGCAGCTGAGTTGGAGGTAAAAACCATCTTCGTCCCAATTAACTTCAGCAACGCTCACTGGTGCAGTATCGTTGTCGACACGCACTCCAAAACGATACATTGCTATGATCCTCTCAACCAGAAGGAGTTCACATCGGCAGTTGAAGTTCTCGCGATGAGCTTAAAAACCAAGGTTTTGCCCGCATTTCGCATCGAAGTCGACAATGATCCACTTCAGTTCGAGTTAATTAGTTGCGGGGTCTACGTTTGTTGGATGTTCATCAACTGAAGTCTCTCGAGAGCGTCTGAAGCCACGGACATGGCAGTGCTGACGAAACGACGCTTTGAACTGTTCTACTACGTGCTCACAGGACGGTTGATAAAAGACGAGCCTGTAAGCACGGTTGAGTAGGTGGGAAAACTAACAGTGAAGGAAGTGACCCACGACTGCCCTCACGACTTGATAATGCACTTTGCATGCTTTATTGCCTTTGTAAGCCAATTATTTAGCTCCGACTTCATCTTTGGAGAAAGCAATGCACGTTAAATCGCTGTATCTCTGTACAAGTCGCTTCTGTAAGACCCGTGGCGAGCATTAGGAGCTCTGGAATTGTTGACACGTCTGTCAATGATAACATCTCATTGACACCGGCTTCGTAAGTGCAACTACATTCACGACTGCCTTCATGTCAATATTCTATAGTTATGCTGAAACGACCTGCATCATGGTTCGCGTGAATCTTCCCAATCTCTCATCGTCTTCGAAGTATCTTCCCCATGTGATTCTACTACTAGCAGATGTTTTAAAATCCTGGACGAATCCTGGACGGGAAACATACGGATCCTGGTTGAAGCAGGATTATAATCCTGGACTCCAACATGTGGCGAAGTGCCGAATAAGAATGGATCTCCGAGAAAGGCGGCAGAGCCGATCGACTGGAAGTATGGGGGATCAGCGATCGAGAGACAGGCAGCGAGGATCTATGGATCAGAGGGAGTTCTTCGGGAGATCTCAAGTGGCGCGATGACGCCGGCGCGTAAGGCAAGGACATGTGGCAAGCCGGACTATGGATGATCGTGCTCGAGCCGCGGCGTAATTCGGGGGTGACCCAAGCCCGGATCGACGACAGATCTCGCAGTTCTAGGATGGCCGAGGGCAGAAGATGATGGATCGGCGGCGTACGGCAACCGGCACAAGTCGTCGATCGGGAGTCGATCGCAGATCGCCGATCGGGAGTCGATCGTGGGTTGATCGTGGATCGGGGATCGACCACGATGGGATGCACATGGAGGACGAAGTCGGGACAAGAATCCAGTGGTTGTTTAGTTGAAGGATGGTAGATGAGATGGTAGCGGTAGAGAGACACCAGCTAAACATAAATCAGAAGAGTATTTGCACCGAAGAGCACAAGTCCCCCAAGTCGTCAAGTCCCGGGAACTGCATTGGCCTCGGCAAGCATCGACACTTTGGACAGTGAGCTAGTGGTACGGTTAAGACTGGATTAATACATTGGCCAGCTTGACCTACTCTAGCGATCTATTTCTTGTGTGCGAACCCCCGATCGACCGGATACTGCTTGGCCGGCGATCGTTTCTCCTCTCGATCAACCTCGATCCCGCTATAGGAAGCGGCAAGCAACCCAGGAAAGGAAGGAACACACCCGGAAAGGCAACTACAGACCTTGGATCGACTCCAGGCCGACCGATCGCAGCGAACAACCCTCGATCGGATCGTATACTCGGACGCAGAGCGAAGATTCCCGCGCTACTCCACAACCTATCCCCGCGTCACGCCAAGACACTCGATCTTCACCAAGTGCTGCATCTTCTGAGCCCCGAGAGAGCAGATCCAGCCCGCCGACGGGTACACAAGGTGAGAACAAGTTCAGCCGATCACGGATCGTTGGGGGACCCCCTCCGTTAGTCGGTGTCTGGGCGCTGGTGGGAAGCTCGATCAGGCCTTAACCAGATTTCGGCCGTTCCCGCTACACCACAATGGTGCGCGTGCCCGGATCTCTTGGGGACTCCGGATTTCACCGTGAGCTCGTAGAAGATGCGCAAGTGAAGAATGAACCAGGGGAAGAGGCGTCGTCGCATATCGGATCGACGAAGACGCTGCTGAACAAAACGAGATCCGCGGATCGACAGAGTGCTCGGAGGACTTCTGTCGACGGAATCGAGGGTGATCTGGAGACAGATCTAGAAGACAAACCTCAACATCCTCCCCAGGTCCCTTTGGGGACCCCGGTGGATCTTGGTGCGAACCGAGATTCACTAACAAAACAAACTAAGGCGGGATCGGACCGATACGTGTTCGGTGACTCGCCGATCAGGCTCGATCCGGGCTACCTGGACGCGATCGCGGACAAGACCCAGATCGTGAGGACGAAGCTGAGAGCGCCAGGCTTGGATGACGAAGATCCCAGACCGTCGGCGCTCGACTGGTCTGAGGCTGACCTGGATCGTCAGTATTACTTGAAGGAACTGCGAGACTTCTTGCGTCAAGATCCTCGTGCGGCCAGAGCAGATCGACAACCCGAAGGGCCCGATTTCGGCCCCCCGAGTGACGGATAACAAGCTGATAGCGGTGAAGAACCTGCTCGGGCTGTTGAAGGAAGCCGGCTTCGTGGCTGGCGCCTTTGAAGCGAACGATCTTTTCGATCAAGATCTCGATGTGATCCAGACAGCGATCCCGACATTGGTCGACAGGTTGAGACCTTTGGTCGACATGATCGCGGACAGTCCGAACCCGAAGATGCCAGATCCAGTGTCGCCGGCTCCAGTGTCATCTCCGCGAGTGGAGTCCACTGGGTACCGATCGTCGTCACCTTATGTCTCCGCAGCGGAACATGTATCGGATACGTCGTCTGAACCCCAACGGATGTCCCTCGGCCCTTCAGGATCTGCGATGTTGGACGCGCGATCACGGAGTCAACGTCAGGAACGCATGCGGTCAGGACATCAGAAGCAGAAACCCAAGTCGACCGATCGGACCACCAGTGCCACCGGATCAGATGAGTCGAATGGCAGACTGGAGTCTTACTTTCAGGCTGCGATGACTCGATTTCTGAAGGAACAACAGGCCATGGTGGTAACACCTACTCCAGTGGGCGACGACAACGTTGGATCGCGGGACGTGGAGATGGAATCAGCCGGATCACCGGATCAACATCTCTCCCAGTGATAATACGATCCGGACGATATTGATCTACCGAGTTCGGCCCCTGCTGTGGTGGCCACCGCTGCCTCGGGATCCACTGGGTCCTCCTTGATCCAGCGTGTGCGAATCTCCGCGATGTCCGATCTTAAGGAGTTCAGTGGCAAGGATCAGGACGAAGATCGCGCCCGATCGTGAATCAGCAAGGTGAAATCGGCGTTCCTGAGAGATCAGGCTACGGACGAAGAGAAGTGCTTGATCTTCGCTGATCTACTGACGGGTCCGGCGAAGAACTGGTACCGCCAGCTGGGCCGATCGACGCGGAACAAGTGGAGCGATCTACTCCGGAGTTTCCAGATCCAGTATTGTGGCCTGGGAGTATCGGTCGCTTGGCAGCATTATCATTCTCGCAAGAGATCGGATGAATCGCCGTTGGAGTACCTCTATCGACTGAATGTGGCAGCTCTACGTGCAAGATTGAAGATCAAGGACGAGGATTCCAAGGCCCGTCGAGAACATGTCGAACACGTTATCGAGACACTGGGCGATCCGGAACTGGCCGATCAGCTCACCCTACTCCGGCTTGCGGACGCGGAAGATCTGGAGGAAGTCCTGCGCGCTCGAGAGCGCGCGAAGAGTAGACAGAAGCGATCTGCCTTTGGATCGAAGTATCGTCAGAAAGTTCCGACCTCAGCACCAGCTGCTGCAACCAAGCGGGCAGTGCGTGCAGTGCAGATCGCGAGCCAGGAGTCTGGATCGGACACAGGATCGGAAGGGTCGGACTCGGAGGGTGATCTACGCCGCGTTTACCTAGCGTCGGCCGATGACAAGTCTCGCAACGCAGGGGGCGACTCGACGAAGCCGGATCGAGGCAACCAAGCGCAGATCAACCATGACTCACCTCGATCGGATCCACGATCGCGATCTTCACCTGACGGATCGGAGCGATCAAACCACTACTCATACTGTGAATCGCGGAAACACACCGATCTCGATTGTTGGAGACGTTCGTCTTCTCCCCACCAGCTTTTGACGTGCGAGAAGTGTGGCACGAGAGGTCATCCGGCGGATCGTTGCCTGTTTGTATGCCGTGGATGTGGTGAACTACACGAGATGGGCAAATGCCCGATGGAGGAATTCTACAACCAGATCCGTCAATGGTTCAACCCGGTGAAGCACGCTGGCATGTTACCCGCGATCGCCGAGAAGATGTTAAACTAGGACGCTCGCCGGGTTGGAATCTGGTACGAGCCGAACGTTCTAGGTACTGCATCTATGCATTCGTGAACAAGAACACGGTAGATCGAGTAAGTGGACGGACTGATCTACGCGGTAATACATGTGATCTGTATGCGAAATTTGACGCCAAGGTCTTAAGTCTACATCGATCGGACGACTTCAGCCGGTCTGACGCCGAAGTGCCCTTGGATCTCCAGTCTGGAGAAACGCGGGGGTATTGGAAGCAACGCAGACCGGAAGAATGGTTCAAGCAGGCTGATCGAGAAGTGACAACCGAGATCCCAGAGCATGGTCGCGATCGAAGTCTGCCTCGCGTCAGTGAACACCGCAGATCTGGTGAGTGGTGCCCGATTTCCTCCCTGGGGAGTCCAGAGGGTACTGGAAACATCATTCGCCAGGTAAGTGGTTCCGTCAGGCCAAGATCACTGGCAAGATCAACAATGAGAAGTCGATTTTACTCTTAGACACCGGCGCCGAGGTGTCCATAGTGGACACCGTCTTTGCTCGTAAGGTGGGGTGCTATGTCGACACGAGTCAGAGCCAGGAATATGTGGGGATTGGCGAAAGCGTGTACATGACGGAAGGAAGGACCAGGATCAAGATTACGCTGGCGGGATCGCTGGTGTATTTTTTCGATATCTGGGTTGGCGATCAATGGGTATGGACTTTATGGTTCCAGCGGGGATCCGCCTCGATCTTGCGGACGGCTCTATCTGTCTCCCCGACGAAGTCAAGATCCAGCTTAGCGGACGGCGTCAGCTGTACAACGACAATGTAGTATAGCAGTACACACAAAATCGTCGGTTGTGGTAACTTGGCTACAAACACAACAATAGCCGAGCTGGTCGGCTTTGTTGGCCTGCGCCGGGTTGCCCCCGAGCGGTTCGGCCCAACCGGGACAGCGGGTGTCTCGCCTTTCGTCGAGACCTGCCAACCAAGATCACCCCTCCGGAGAGCCGCCGATTTCGACGGCCTCCGTTCACTTAACCCTGTGCCCTCCACCAAAGGATGGACGACGGCGCACGGAGCGCTTTTACAGGTCGCCGATAGCAAAGGCTTCTCGACTCAGCAATCAGTGCCCGGGACGTACGGGAACACCGGCTCGCAGCGGTGGCGAGACTTTTCCTTCGCGCTTGGCGAGACACGCGCCCAACCCGGGCCGACCTTAATCTCTTGGCGCTGCCAGCCGAGTACCCTACAAGCTATGCCTCTCGGGTACCGGCAGCAGACATAATCCGGCCCCGTGCAGGGACTTACCGGAACGTGTACACGTGTTATGGACCTAGAAAATTCTGCTCTGTTGTTTGTTATCTCTGTCGGGCGCCCTGAAGGGGCACCTCCAATATTCCTAAGCTCCTATACAAATGCCAAATGAAAGTGGGCGGTTTTGGATCTCGGCCGACTCTTCGCTGAGCTCGGCAACGCCTGAGCTCGGCTGGTCCGGATGAGCTATCCGGACAATTCTTCGAACTCGGCTGAGCCGGATAAGGTGTCCGGATAAGCTGGTGAACTCGGCTGAGCTCGGCTGAGCTCGGCTACCGGTACAGTGTACCACTCCAGCCGAGTTGGTCGCGCGAAATCTGGTGTTTCCTACACCACAACTGCCCCGGGCATGTTCCGAGCCGAGTTGGTTAGGGACCTGACCATCACTCCTTGAGTCGAGTCCAATCTCGGCCAAAACTCCAACGGCAGCGAACAAGTCTCCGCGCCATGTCGTCGTCCGGCGCTCCTGCCGCTCCTCCGGTACGTTCCTCGCCTCCGACGGCTCCATCCATTCTGCTGCTGACCTTTCTTCTACTGATCTTCACAGACTTCAGTTGCGTCGTCTTTGCAGTCTTCACATCTTCCCGCGCGAGATGAGGGGAAGTTCGCTGAGTTGGTCGACTCAGCGTCGCGGGCTCGCGGGGTCAGCAATGGGCAGGAGCATCCTGTCATCGATCTGACAACTTCCCGTGGGTTCGACCGGGAGTCCGAGCCGGCATCTCGCACTTCTCCTCGCCGCTTGCCGAGTCCGCGTGACGACACCACTTCGGACGCCGCCGACCTTGGTCGGTCGGACTCGGCTGGGCCGGTGAGTCTCGACTCACTCGCTGCGCTGATCCATGCGCAGTCCGAGCAACGCCGCATCGAGAACGCGGACTTGGCTCGGCTGTTGTCATTCGTGATCACTCGTCCCGCGCCGGCGGCTGATAGAGAGGTCCGCCGAGCTGCCCTCGAGGCGACGTCCGTCAGCGAACTCTTGAGCCTCCTTCGCGGTCAGCACCAATCTTCAAGTCAAGCTAGTGACGTCGCTGCACTGAGGGTCGAGCTGGAGTCTACTCGGACTATTAACGCTGACTTGACTCGGCGGCTGGATTCACAGGCGGCTGTGAAGGCCGACCTCGAGGAACGGTTGAAGACTGTCGAGGAGGAGCGTGACCGATGGAAAGCCGAGTCGAAGAAGTCGTCCCCTCTTCTGACCAGCTTCCGGAAGGCGATGGCCGAGTCTGAAGCTTCCTTGAAGTCGGCCCGCAAGTCTCAGGATGATAAAGTGAAGTCGGCTCTCGCTCACGCTAAGGATCTCGGCAGGCAGCTCAGAGAACGCGACTCGGAGATTGAGCGTTTGACTCAGCTTCTTTCGGCTCGTGACGCCGAGTACGCTGTGCTCCAGGGGATCTCGACCAAGCACTTCGAGCAACTGCAGGAGTCGGCTCGGCTACTCATTTCTGGAGACGCCTAGCATCTCCGTGATGCCAAGGCTACCATCAAACACCAGCGTGAGGTCATCCTCCGACAGAAGCGTGTCATTTCTCGCATGGGTCTTTTACCCATGCATGATCCTCACATGGCTGCTGCAGCTGCAGCCGGGTTGGACGTGCCTGGGTTGAGCCCTGCTGACTTGCTGTTCAATGCTCGGTTATGCCAGATCTTGGCTCAACGTTTCCCGGAGGTGATGGACATCCCGGCTGGAGAGAGTCGTCGAGTCGAGTTGACCATCCACCCGCGAGCGGACGGCGCTGCTAGCGCCCGTGAGCTCGGCTGGTTCTTTCCTTGGACAATCAACCCGGCTGACTGGGTCTGAGGCTCCGGCCCCTCCAAGCGAGTCTCCCGCATCATCTGCCGCCAATCCTGTGTCGGCCGGTGCGGTTTCTACGCCCGTGTCCACTTCTGCTTCGCGCCGTCGCCGCAGCAAGTCGGTCGACCAGGTTCACCGAGCTTGGCTGGATACTCTGACACCCGCCAAAAAATCACTTCGCTACTCAAACCCGAAGTCAGCGACGGCGGCTGGTTCTCTGCGCAAGCCCAAGAAACCACTCGAGCAGCCGTACGCGTGTCCACTTCCTGGTGAGGTCGGCCATGAGGACGCGTTGGTCCAGCTTGAAAAGGCTGCCCAAGATAATGACGCCGCATGCGACCTATCGCTCCGATCGAGCTTGAACTTAGCCGGGTTGACTGTCGACGATGTGAATGTGGAGGCCGGCGACGAGGTTCACTCGCTGGAAGAGGACCTCTCGTTCGAGTTCACCGAAGTGCCTGGTTCCGCCGAGCTTCCGAGGGGGCCCGCCGGCCCGACCGTGAGTGTGCCGCCCGTGCAACTCGTGCCTTACTCTTCCTCCCTAGTGCAGACGCCTTCAAGCGGAGTGGCTGTTGTATCGTTGCCTGAATCTGCTGACCTTGCTGCAACTCCGTCCGCTTTATCGCTTCCTGCCTCGGTTCCGTTCCCGACTCGTGTCCGGTGGGTTCCTCCCTCGACCAGCGTGCCGAGCGCGGCTGTGGTGACATCGACTGTCGGCGCCGGAGGACAACCGGGTTCCTCTGCTCCCGATCCGGCGCTTGCTACAACGCATGCTGTGATTGCGCCGAGCTGGACGGCTGGAGTCTCGGCTGCGGGTACAATTAACAGCTCCGCTGCGATTCCGCCTCGGGTTTCGCAGTCTTCTCCGGGTTCGGCCGCTCACCGGCTCTTGGCATGTACTCGTTCCCGGTTTGCCTATCAAGCCCAGAGTCGTCGTGGCCCGTCAGGGGTGGCGTCGACTGTAGTCACCCCAATGCCGAGCACTCCGTCGGTGGCCTCGACCCGGCCAGCGGTTCCTCCTAGCTCAGCTGGGATGACTTCTCCATCGGGTCGCCCTTTACGCTCCACTGCGGCTACTGCCCGAGTGTTGAACGCTCACTGCTTGGATCTGTTAGAGACTCCTGACTATCTCGTCCTCCGGTCCGCTCGGCGTAGCTCTTTCTCTGGTTCGTCGGGCTCGGCTCTTGGATTGAATGCTCCTGGAACCTCAGCACATCCGTTGTCTGTGTCCGAGAGCTCTGAATCTGAGGCTGACGACCCTGGATCTGCTGACGAGCTCAGTTCGGCCGACTCTAACGCATCTCACCGGGCTTCGTTAGCTTCTGCGCTCCCACCTCCGCACGGGAAAATCCAGAGCTACATGGCTGCTCGTCAATCGCCTCTCGTTCCGTCCAGCGAGTCAGGTGACTCAGACTCACAGCCGAGTTCTAAGAAGCAGAGCGGTAAGGGCAAGCGCAAGCGGAGGCGCAAGCACAAGCTCAAGCACAAGCACGAGCACAAGCACAAACACAAGTTGAAGTCGAAGTCGAAGTCGGCAGGGTCAAAGAAGTCGATAAGGTCTGCGTCTCCGGACTCGGCTAAGGACCCCCGCCCATCCAAGCGTCAGCGAGGTTCGACTGGGGACTCGGCCGTCGGTCCCGCTGAGGTTTCTGCCGCTTCCAGCTCGACTAACAACTCGGCTGGGAGCTCTGGCATCCCATCGAGCTCGGCTGTTTCGCAGTCGCCTATTTCTGCTGGTCCAGCTTCAACCCTGTCGGTGCCTATCGTGACCGCTCATGACGCTGGCGCCCACGTTCTCCCTCAGTTGCCTGCAGCTTTACGCTATTCGCTCGCTCAGCTACGCACTCGAGCTCGCCAGGCGGTCGGCCGAGATGCCCGGATCACTCCCCAGCTAGCTCAGCTGCGTGACATCCGCTTCGTTCATTACGGGTCTCGGCGGTGCTGGGAGGCTATCCTCAGCCATCAAACGGCCAAGGTCACTGTGGGTGACGCGTCGGGGAAGGGTAGTGTGCCGGTTATGCTCTGTTCCCTCGCTGGGATTAAAGCGTTCGCGGACGTCTACCATCCGGATCACCCGGCTCAGCGGCTCCTTCGTCTGCTTCCCAAGACTCCTATCTTCTTCTCCCCTCGAGTCCTCGACGATGCCAAGCGCCGGTTGACGAACTCGGTGAAGTCGGTGACCTTGATGGAGCGTCTCGCAGAAGTGTTCGTGAAGATCCGCGGAGAGGCTCCGAACTCGGTTTGTGACAAAGAGGGTCCTACCAAGTTCTTCGTAGCACTGTTCGAGCGGTGTCACTGGATGGTCGAGTCGAGTGTGCTGATGGAGCTACATCCGGCTTTTCACACGGGGCTCCCGTATCACGTGATAGCCGAGATGTATGACACGTGGGTGTTGTACAAGTTGGCTCGCAAGCGTCGAGGCGATGCCCTCCGAAGTCTCATGACTATCCTGCCGGACGACCTGTTCACTGCAGTGATGAAGCTTCTCGGCGGGCTTGCTGCCCCGGAAATCGACGCTGAGCTCTTCTTCGAGCCGTCGGTCCCGTTGTATCCGCTGGTCAATCTTGCTTGGATTCCTGCGGGCAGAGACTGGTGTGCTGAAGCCGAGTCTATAGACGACTCCGAGCCTTGGCGAGCTTGGTGGTTGACCGACCCAGCGACGCACCCGTACAACACCTGCTTCCGGACGCGTAACTTAGAATTCATGGTTTTCGCTCCCGCTGGTGTGGATCCGCGCCTAGTCGAGGATGCTGTCGATGAAGATGTGGACCTCGACGAGCCTGCGCCTCCCCAGATTTCGTCAAGTGCTCCGACTCCGGTCAACCGTGCAGGAATCCACATCTTCCAAGGTTGTGAAGCTGGTGAGCTCGGCTGGGCCGCTGGCGATGCGGATCCGGCGTCTCCGTTGATCGGGTCGCCTAGCGTGTGCGGCCCTTCTCCCACGGCTTCCTGTTTGGTCCGGCGTCACCTGGGTCTCCAGCTGAGTCGAGCGCAGGATCGAGTATCCCTCTGGCTAACAACTCGGCTATTTCGGCTTCAAGCTCAGCGGACTCGGCTATGCAGACTGCGGGAGCAGCGGATAGCTCGGCCGGCTCAGCTACGAACACTGGAGGTTCGATTGGTCTCCTCGCAGCGGTTGCTGCTACCGTCGTGTCCTCTGTCGCGCATTCACAGGGTCCTTCGTTTCCGTAACGTGCGGCTCAGCCGCCGAGCTCTTCTTCCTTTCCCATCTTTCTTCGGTGTAATTCATGTAATGTATGCAATTTGACGCAGTAGCTTCCTTCGCCTCAACTCAGCTTGTTGTCTTCACTGAGTTGGCGGGTTCATCATTTTGGTGCAATAGCTTTAATCCTCGTCTGCAACTTGCACCATTTGCAGACGGTTTTCACGCTTCTTCTGCCGTAAGTAGTCGAACAATAATCCCCCACACGACAAATTCGACAGCGGCTCCCAGGTTGGCTCATCATAGCCGACCCACTTGACCTTGAACTTCCGCTGAGTTCTGGAGTTGCTCGTAGAGAGCGGCAACTCGTCGTCCAAGATGGCTTCGACTTCGTATTCATTCATTGCTTCGTCGGTCTCCCAACTATCTTCCTGAAGGAGTTCCTCGTCAAAGTCGAGGCGATCCGACTCGGCTAAGTCGGCTACTAGCCTAGTTGTCGGCCGCTCGCCGAGTCCCGTGACCGCTTTCAGACGTGACACATGTATCACAGGGTAGAAACGGTATCCGCTCTTGTCCGGGAGTTTGAGCTCGTAGGCAAACTCCTCCACCTTCTTCTTCACTCGGAATGGTCCATGCCATCGATGTGCTAACTTCTTGGTCAAGCCAGGTCTGACTCGTTCCATAAACAACCAAACTTGGTCACCTTCCTTGAATAGTGACTTCCTCGACTCGGCTAACTCGTCACCTTCCTCAGTCGACTCGGCTGCTCCCTCGGGTGAGTTCGCTGGGGTATCCGTCCCTTCCTCCCCGGCTGGGACAGCTCTCTGCTCGACTCGGCTGAGTCCGTCATTGTGTTCCTTCGCTCTCCGTTTCTTCTCCTTCAGCTGGAACTCGGCCGCAAGCTTCAAAGCCACCTCTCTCTGTCGGTTTGCTTCCCTGCGCCATTCGGCTGCCCCCGTTGAGTCAGCTGAGTTGCCCCTGCCGAGCCTGACTGACTCGGTCATCGCCTTGAGTGTAGACCGAGCGTCCCATCCGTGTACCAGGTAGAACGGGGTCTCCCGCCGAGTCGAGTCTCTCGAATTGTTGATGGCATGGACGAGCTTCTCGGCTACATCATCCCAGCCGGCTTGGAGAGGGTCTTCCACGTACACTCGCACAGTCTGGATCATGGTCTTCACTGAGTGTTCTTGCTGACCGTTGGCTTGTGGTCGGTAACTGAGCGTCGCTCTCGACTTGGACTGCATCATCTCCGAGAACTTCTGGAACACTTCACTCATGAACCGGGGATCTCTGTCGTGGCGTACCAGTGATGGAGCTCCAAACCTCCGGAACACGTTCTCTTCGAAGGCCTTCGCTACCTCAAGTGCCCCAGTCTCACTCATTGCCTTAGCAATCACGAACCCGGTGAAGTGGTCTTGAAACAACAGGAGTGCAGTGTTGCCCCGCCGAGTCTTCGGCAGTGGTATGACAAAGTCCATCGATACCACGTGGAACGGTCGCTCAGACACTACGTTGCCAGGTGAATAGCCCTTCAGGTGTGGTTTGCTCTTACTGGTACTGCAGTCTTCGCACGCTTGGACATGTTTGACCACGTCTGCGTACAACCCAATCCAGTAGTAGTCGGCTCTGACCCTGTGGTATGTCCGCACAATCCCTTGGTGGCCTCCCTCGATGGAGTTGTGGCAGTTCTGCAGGACCTCGTCTATCATGGTCGTCGGAACCACCAGTCGAAGGGATAAGCCTAGTTCGCCGAGTTCGCCAGGTGGTCTGGCCTTGCCTTGTCGGTACAATAGCCCGTCTTCGCTGAGCACAAACTCGTCGACAACTTTCCCAGCGTTGTGAGCTCGGCGATGTGTGAGCTGCGCATAATCCCCTCTCAGGTAGGTCTTCAAGTCGGCCCATCGTTGTTCCTCGTCTTGAGCTCTTGCTATTCGCAGGCGGCGCTCAGCTTGGACCACTACCGGATCGATGTCCATGGCTTTGGGCTTCCGGGCTTCTCCGAGCTCGGCTACCAGCTCAGCTGGGTTAGCTGGTGGTGCTGCGCTACCGAACTCGGCTTCTCCCGTCACCCGCTGTCTAGCAGGCGGAGGTCGGCTATCTCGTTCAAAGTCATTACGTTCGGCTTCCTCATCTGTAGCTGGGTCCGGGACTGGGTGTTCTGCCGCTTCGTCTTCGAAACGGACTCGGCGGACTTGACTCCTTGTCACGGCGGCCATCTCAACACCCTCGGCCGGGGCTGCAGCCGAGTCCGTGTCCACGTACAGGACCTCAGAGATCCTGTTTAGGGTCTTCAACTCGGCTTTCCGTCCGGCGCTTAGCACGACCTTTCCTGCTTTGGTTTCCAGTGCTTCGGTCGCTAAAGAGTCAGCAGCCGAGTTGTAGAGACGCACTACGTGGAGGTAGCGAACTGAATTCAGCTTGCTGACCAATTTCTTGTGGCGTGCTAACTCGACTTGCAATGCCTCCTTCTTACACGCGATCACCCCCATGGATTGCGGGATCGCAAGCCGGGAGTCGCCCACGATGATCAAATCCGTCACCCCGCGCTCAATGGCCGAGGTCACCCCATTGTTCATGCCGGTGTACTCGGCTATATTCACCGTGGTCGATGGGAGGTGCGCGCTCGCAGCGATCTCAATGTTCCAGTCTGGCAAACGCCACAGGATCCAAGAACAACTCCTGAACCCGCCGTGTTTAGCAGTCTTCGCCGATCCGTCAAACGACAGAACGTGTCCCTTGAAGTCTCGGGGCACATGCGCATACAGCTATTCTGGGTCCATGCGGACCACAGCCGAGTTCTTGGACGGTGGAGTGACATGCGTTAGTAGCTCGTCCAATCCCACTGCCGGCGTGATGGACGCTTGGAGCAACTGGGCGAAATCCGTGTCCCGTTCGCGGGCCCGCTTGACCTTTAGGTGGAACGGTGATAGCAGTACCGCAAAGCTGACTGCTCTGCCGTAGAGAGACTTCGACCGGAACACCCATTCGAGAGTCGAGTAGCGGGTGTAAACATGGATGGTCTTCCCGGCGAGCAACGTGTGGCACACCTTGATGAGCTGTAGCAAGGCGAGAACTTCTTTCTCGGCGGAATGGTAGCCGAGTTCATTATCCTTGAGGACTCGGCCGCAGAACCGCACTGGATGGAGCTTCCCGTCGTGGAGCTGCATCAGCGTGCTACTCAGAGCCCACTCATTGGCGAATAGCATAACGTGGACGTCCTCAGCCGAGTTGAAGTGGCGGAGTATGGGTGCGTCGACCACCTGCTGTTTTAACTCGGCGAACGCCGCTTTTGCGGCCGTCAGATCACCGCCGGGTCCGAAATCTTCGTCCTTCAGCTGATAGAGGACCGCCCCATATACAGCCTGGTTCTGGACGAACCGGCCGTAGTAGTTCAGCGCTCCTAAGAATGCTTGCATCCCCTTCTTCGTCGTCGGCGGGCCATTGGCCAAGTCAGCAGTAGGCTCCGCGCTCAATGCTAATTCCTCAGGCGCTAGGGTAGCGGTAGCCGAGTTCGCTGGCTCTGTCAGAGTCGAGGGTGGACTATCGACTGCTTCTGCCTCGGCTCGCTCCTCCGACTCGGCTAACTTCTCCCATTGCTGGGCGCAAGTCAGTGCCGAATCCCGCTGCTTGGTAGACGGTCACGTAGTCACCCCTTTCGGTTCAGGGTAGTTTCTACGGTCCACAGCTGACGGCTGTCGAGCCAGCCACTCGGCGTACAGCTGTTGTTCCTTTTGCAGCAGATCCTTATCCATAGCCGCTTCGTAGACCATGACTTGCCAATCTTTGTACTTCGCCGAGTGCAGCCTGACGTAACCATTGGGCGGTAACACTCCATGCGGCGCCCAGGCAACCACTGGGAAATGTGCTGGGTACCACGTCCAAGTCGGCTTAAGGTTGGTCAGGCGAACTCGAGCCACTCGGTTACGCCGGTCGAATACCACGGTCATTACCCATTCCTTAGTCCGGCGTACCCAGAAGTCATGTGTTTCATCACTCGGTTGATTCCTCATCAGCCTGAACTCGGCGGGAACTCGGCTCTCGAGATTCACCGGTTCGGTCGGGCCGTCAGTGATGTAGAGGCCGCCCTTCCGTTCATCCGCTGAGTTCTGGGACCTCACGAGAGGTAGGACAACTTCATCTGACAACTTCACCACCGAAATGTACAGATCCAGGCGGATCCCAGCCGGATCATAAAGTCCGTACCGAGAATCAACTCGACTCCCGCGTGGTGATCGAGGATCCATACTTCAAATTCATACGTGACCTCCCAGCCGAGTGTCACCTTCATCATCGCTCGTGACATCGTCGCCACTTTGCCTTTCCCAATACCTTGAACGCCAATCTGTTGGTCGTGGCGTGTGAACCGCTTCAACCGCAGCCTCTTCGCGAACCCTTCGCTTATTGCCGACACATTCGCACCGGTGTCGAGCAATATCTTTGTACGCTGGTCGTTCACTGCTCCCATAAGGAGAGCTCTCATCCGAACTCGGCGGTCAAACTTTTGTGAGGACCACCAGCCGAGTCGCTCCCCAGGGAGCAGCTTCATAACTCTGGTGGCTGTAGTCACATCCGTCGATCGCTGAGTCGCAACTGCACTGCACAATCTTGCTCGGCTTTCTTCTCCACTCTCGCCGAGCTCACCATTAAGTCCATCAATTTCACAATCCAATACGTCGTCTTCTCCTCGGTCCTCGGGCCTTCCTGCCTCACCCACAAAGGCAAACACAAAGTTCGCCTCTACTGTTGGCTCAGCTGACTGTGGCAGCCCGGTATCATCCAACCCAGTCAGTGTTGGCGGGCCACCGAGTTTAAATCACTCGGCGTGTAGAGGTCCTGGAGGTCTTCAGGTAACTTGGACTTGTCGACATTGGACTTGACAAATGCGGCGAGCTTCTCATAGCGCTGGAACAGCTCGCATTGACCGGCATCGTGCAATTGCTTGCAGAACTTGCAGTGACGGCGGCAGTAGTGAACGTAGTGATTCGCACCACCGCAGGCAGCACAAGGTCCATACGAAGGGCGTTCACGGGAGTCACTTCGCCGCCCAGTCTGGTCACGCCGATCGTATCCTCGACTGGCGCGGTCAGCCGAGCTCGGCTGACCCCTTCGGTGATCACTTCTTGGTGTCCCAGCTGAGTTCCCTCGGTCTCCCGATCTACGGTCGCGGTCGCTGGTGAACCCGGTGTCGATGTAATCGTCTTCCGAGTCTACAGCCGAGTCGGAGTAGCTCGGCTGGCTGCCGTCGCTCTGATCGCTGTCCGAGTCGTAGAGGTTGGATCGCCGATTGGATTGGCGTCTCTCAGCCAGCTCATACGGGTCGTCCTCCAGCAGCGCTGTCGCTAGTCGGCGGTCTCGACCATCGTCGCGTCGGCTTCGCCGGTCATCCCGGCGGTCATCTCTGCGTCGTTCCCGGCAGTCGTCGCGGCAGTCATCTCGGCGCGGCTCACTCCGCCGAGCTTCCGAGTGCCTTGGCGAATCGGTGCGCTTGGCATCTCGGCTGCGGCTTCCGATGAGACGGTCGCGCTGTTTCTTCCGGCGCTCCCCCAGGATCTTCTAGTTGATCATCTTCTCGACCTTCTTGATGTCGGTGAGCTGTTGCGGATAGAGCAGATCCATGATGTCATCATCTCCGCAGTGCAACAGGAAGTTCCACATGGTCAGCAGCATCCGCTCCACCGACCTCGTACTGGATTTTCGCCGACTTCGCATATCCGTTGAGACGAACGAGGAAGTCACACACCAGCTCGTTGTCTTTGCGCTGAGCCGAGTAATAGCGAGCTCGTGCCGACTGGTCAACCTGCGAACAGTAGTAGTCGGCGAATGCCTCACTCAGCAGACTCCACTTCCGTTGCGTTTTCTTCGGGAGCTGGCGATACCAGCTCTTCGCGCCTCGCTCCAGCTTCAGCGAGAATGGCTCGTACCAGAGGTCTTGTGCCAGCCGAGTTCCTTTCATCTCGTAGATGAACCGCTTAAGCCACTGGAGAGAGTCATCTGGTCGGTAACGTTTGCCTTCGATTCGAACATAGGGATCTTGTCGAGGGACGCATGGGTGCGAACCTCCAAGTATTGCGTCCGATCACTTTCAGCGTCATCGAAACTAAGGTGCTTGATGACGTCCTTCACCGACTCTTCAGTCGAGTTCAGGTACTCGCGCCCATCGTCGCTGTCGCTGAGCTCGGCTGCGTCTGCAGCGTCAAACAACTCAGCGTAGCGTCCACTTGGCTGCTTGCCACGCGTTGGCGTCTTCATATGCGAATCTTCGAAATACGGCGTACCCTCAGTAGAGCGGAACACCTCGGCTCTCTTGCGTTCGGGAGTCTTCGGCAGGGGAATCCTGCTGGGGTCTTCGACGGTCTTCGGAGTATCAGCCACTCGTTTCGCAATAGTCTGCCGAGTTTCGACGGCCCCCCGCTCGAGACCAAACGAGACTCTCAACCGACGCTTCCACTTGAGGATTTCGCGTGAAGCTCGGCTGGGGTCCCAATCGCCGAGTAGCAGGCTGTTGGGTCGGCTCGTGCACCGGAACCCCATCGCCTTGAGTAGCAACACCGTGTCTTCGACCAGTTGGTTGATGTCGGTGCTGTTCACCGGCTGTGTCAGCTCGGGCCCCAGCACCGGCCAGCTCGCCTGAGCCATCGCCACTGGGGCAAACATCATCATCCACTCGCTCTGAGCTCGCATCTCCTCTCCGAGCCTGCCCAGAACCTTGTTCGCACTTGGTGTATCCGCATTCCTCGTCGCTCGCGGGATCAAGGGCGGACGTTCCCCTTGAGCGGCGGCTTGATCTTCGTCGTCCGTATCATTGCCGAGCTCGGTCGCCAGGTTGCGCACAACTGGACGTGGGGTACCCATTCGTCCGACTTGCAGCGACAACTCGTCGACTTCGCCAAGTAGCTCGGCTTTCTCCTCATACTCATCCTCAACATCTTCCTCACATTCTTGGTCTTGGGCATCCTCCTCATCAAATTGGACGGTGCGCGCCTCGTCCGCCATCGCGTCCGTGATCATCGCATTCGCCGAGTCCGCCGAGTTGGTCAGTCCAGCCGAGTTACTTCCAACCGTCGCTGGACTCGGCGTAACAATTCCCATGACCATCTTCACACTCTCTTCTCTTCTCTTCTTCTCAAACCTTGGTTAGCTGGTACCTACGAAACACAAGCACATCCCTGTTCCCGGGTCGCGGCACCAGTTGTGGTATAGCAGTACACACAAAACCGTCAGTTGTGGTAACTTGGCTACAAACACAACAATAGCCGAGCTGGTCGGCTTTGTTGGCCTGCGCCGGGTTGCCCCCGAGCGGTTCGGCCCAACCGGGACAGCGGGTGTCTCGCCTTTCGTCGAGACCTGCCAACCAAGATCACCCCTCCGGAGAGCCGCCGATTTCGACGGCCTCCGTTCACTTAACCCTGTGCCCTCCACCAAAGGATGGACGACGGCGCACGGAGCGCTTTTACAGGTCGCCGATAGCAAAGGCTTCTCGACTCAGCAATCAGTGCCCGGGACGTACGGGAACACCGGCTCGCAGCGGTGGCGAGACTTTTCCTTCGCGCTTGGCGAGACACGCGCCCAACCCGGGCCGACCTTAATCTCTTGGCGCTGCCAGCCGAGTACCCTACAAGCTATGCCTCTCGGGTACCGGCAGCAGACATAATCCGGCCCCGTGCAGGGACTTACCGGAACGTGTACACGTGTTATGGACCTAGAAAATTCTGCTCTGTTGTTTGTTATCTCTGTCGGGCGCCCTGAAGGGGCACCTCCAATATTCCTAAGCTCCTATACAAATGCCAAATGAAAGTGGGCGGTTTTGGATCTCGGCCGACTCTTCGCTGAGCTCGGCGACGCCTGAGCTCGGCTGGTCCGGATGAGCTATCCGGACAATTCTTCGAACTCGGCTGAGCCGGATACGGCGTGTCCGGATAAGCTGGTGAACTCGGCTGAGCTCGGCTGAGCTCGGCTACCGGTACAGTGTACCACTCCAGCCGAGTTGGTCGCGCGAAATCTGGTGTTTCCTACACCACAACAATGTCAGACACATGTGTATAGATCAGGGAATGCAGATCGCGATCGGGGATTCGATCGAGCTTCTGCTACGAATGAAGGTGACGGATCGAGAAAAGCTATGGGTCACCCGTGGAGATCGTTGGGTGCCGACCGTGGTCCGAGGACCCGGCAGGATCAGATATCTCCAGGTTACCAACATCAGCGACAAAGACCTCGTCTTGCATCGGAATGAACGGATCGGGATGTGGCTGGCTGGAGATCGGATACCCCGGATCCCAGGATATGTGTCGATCGGATCTCATCGATACATGGAATGGCAGAATCTAGCCTTTCAAGCCACGATAGATGACCGGCCGACGGGCTAGGGGGCACCAACGGAAACTCCAGTACCTGCCGTCGAGCGACCGATTTATCCAACGCCCCGAGCCATTCTCCAGAGACGCAAGGTATCCCCGATCGTCGATCAATCAACGGGTCCACCCGATCCACCAAGCGAACCGGAGGCAATGAGCCCTGATCCGGGGGTGGCCGTCGTTGATACTCTTAGATCAGGGGGCAGACCGTTGCAGGACGATGATCGCGTGACAGAGGAGTCGGGGTCGTCAGCTTCAACTGTCCTCGTCGGAGATCCACCAGACCCACGGTCGGATCCTGTTGAGTCGGTGTGTGAACCTTCCGGATCGGAGGAGGAATGCTCTCCAAAGCGGAAACAGGTGGGCCTGGACTCCCAGCCTTCGCCGATCACGGATCAAGCGTATGCACCGATAGATGACGCGAAGCCGCAAGATGATCGTGCTGGCGATCCAGAGGGGAAGCCAGATCATGTGGATTCCGGTGGCAAAGCAGCTGAGAAGGGCGAAATCGTGTCCCCTCACTTGCCATCGGCCGATCAGGTCGACGGTTGTGCCGTCGAACCAGATCTTGGGGGGGGGAGTACCGATCGGACACACCCTTCTGCGGTCTTAGCTGTGGAAGAGTCGAGATCAAGTGACGATACAGCAGTCGACGGTGTTCCTGCATCTGAACGACTGCCGCAAGTGGCTGAAGACTCGTCGATCGTTGGAGGTGATCAGCTGGAAAAGGAGGCCAAACCCACTTCAAATCGGGACGACCTCATTGCATCCGAACCGGATCGAGATGTTGGCGCTGATGATCAGGCCCATTACAACGAGGGCGGGAATCTGTCAGCAGAAGATGTCGAAGGTGAATTAGCTGTGCTTCCTGAAATTGTGATCTCGACGACGGATGAGGTGAAGATCGATGATATCAAGGTGGGAGATCTGGAGTTCAATACCCCGGAGGAGAACGATCGGCTGCGAAAGAAGATCTGGCACAGGAATCACCTGCTGATCGGCAAGGGCAATGCACTTCCCCCAGCAGCCCGGGGCGTCACCTGCGACATCGACGTGGGCGACGCGACCGATCGCTCAACGTGTCCGGAAAGTGGCCCCTCAGTTCGTGGAGAAGGTGTCCGAGCTGATCAAGGGATTGTTGTCAGCCAAGATGATTCGGAAATCTCGATCACCGTGGGCCTCGCCGATCGTCGTGATCATCAAGAAGAACGGCGTGGATATCCGACTCTGCATCGATTATCGGCTCGTCAACAGTCTAACCAGGCTGATGGTATATCCGATGCCCTTGATCAACGATCTGCTGGAAGATCTGGACAAGGTACTCTGGTATTGCTCTTTGGACATGGCTAGTGGATTCTGGGTGGTGACAATGACCGATCGAGCTCGAGCGATCTCGGCCTTTATCACCCACATGGGTCTGTTCGAGTGGAACCGGATGCCGTTCGGCTTGAAGAACGCTCCTCAGATCTACCAGCGACTTCTGGACGACGCGTTGTATGGGTTCACCAGGATCCCGCGATCGCCAGACTGTGAAGTCACTACGGACTTGATCGAGTCAGGAGAACCAGAAGATCCGGGGCATCCATCAGTGCTAGGTCGCAGATCGTACATCGATGACATTCTCGTGACGGCCGGATCATGGGATGAGCTGTGCAATCGTGTGGATCACCTGCTGGACGCTTGTGATAAGTGGAACCTCTCGATTAATGTGGAGAAGAGCTCTTGGGGGATGCGTAAGGTGGACTATCTGGGACATCGTGTGTCGAGCGACGGGCTAGAGGCCAATCCGAAAGATCTCACTGCTCTGACTGATCTGCCGTTCCCCGGATCGCTCCGATCGATGCAGTCGTTCTTGGGCAGCCTCAATTATTACAGCCGTTTCTTGGAAGATTACGCGATCTACGCGGCGATCCTGTACGAACTGCGCGAGGTGGATTTCGCCGAGCTGAAGAAACGCCCCGATCTGCACCAGATCCTAGATCGTCAAATGCCGAACTTAGTGACTACAGACCCAGTGGACCCCAATCGGGCTTCATCAGCTACTGAAGTCGCCGATGAACGCTGGGTCCGTGCTCATCGTGCCTTTTCGACCCTAAAGATGAAGATCGCGACGACACCGATCCTGGGGCACTTCGATCGCGATCGGACTCCGGTCGTGATTGTGTATGCGAGTGACTGGGCGATCTCGACTGCATTGATGCAGGAACACGACCAGATCTATCATCCCGTTACCTTCGCCAGTCGAACGCTGAAGTCGAATGAATTAAACTACAATGTGGTGGAGAAAGAAGTACTGGCGCTGTTACGGATCCTGGACCTGAACTATAACATGCTGGTCGGACGATCGATCCGGGTCTTGACCCGACACTCGACGTTGGCGTGGCTGTTCTGATCGCCCGGCCTTCAAGGCCGATTGGGTCAGTGGGCTGCACTCCTATCGCCCTGGACACTGGAGATCACGAAGTGCACCAAGGGAGAGGACGAGATATTGGGGGCGATCGCCGCTAGTATTACGCCTCGATCGGATATGGACGACGCGTTGATCGCGATCGCGCCGAAGAAAGAACCCCGGCGAAAGATTCAAGCCCCGATCCCGACTGTGCGCGTGGATGAAGAGCTGCTGGTGATAAGTTTCGATGGATCCGCCCGCGTCAAGCGAGGCGAGGGCGCGTACAGCGCGATCTTGTGGAAGTTACCCGAATGGAGTGTAGTGAAGGCACGATCGGGGTATGCTGAAGGGTTGACTGTTAACGAGGCGGAGTATCATGGTCTGTTGTTGGGTTTCGACCTCCTTGACGGCGTAGATCGAGGCAGGTTAGTGGTCTGCGGTGATTCCAACCTGGTGATCCGGCAAGTACGGGGCGAGATCGACTGCAAAGCACCTAAGCTGATATTGTTAAAGCAGAAGGTGCTAGACCAACTACGGAACTGGCCAGATCACGAGCTGTTACATGTGAAACGAGACTGGAACGGAAGTGCAGACAGTCTGGCCAGTGCAGCACTCCAACGTGAAGGGGGCGTCGTCGTTGAGGATGAGGTCGATCATGGGGATCTAGTGACACTGAACCGACTTGATGAGATCCTGGTTGTTCGACCAGATGAGTCGATCGCCCGATTATCGCCAATGACCACCCGATCGAGCGCCAGATCACGGCCGAACCCCACCGTCATGCAAGAGGAGTTCGTGCGAGGGTTGCGGATCGATCGAATTCGTCGAGCTCAAGATGAAGAAACGTGGATCGCGGGTATGAAGAAGTACCTGATGGGAGATGTGGCTGATCTGACGCAGTATGAGGCTCGATCCTATGGCAACATCGCAGCGGATTACGAGATCGACAGTGATAATCTGCTGTTCTATTGCCCACCCTCCAAGCGATCGGAGGCAGATCGAGATGGACTGATGAGACTGGTCGCACCGGAGACGCTGCATCAAGATATCTTGCATCACTATCACTCCACTCTGGAAGGGGGACACCAGGGGATCGGGCGTACATACCAGCGGATCCGCGATCACTTTCACTGGAGAGGTCTCTTCAGAAGTGTGCAGAAGTACGTCGGCGAATGTGTCGACTGCGAGACCGGCAAAGGACGACCCACGATCAGGGGCGAGTCGCCGGGAAACATCCAGGCGACATACCCGTTCCAGATCATAGCAATGGATCACATACCTTCGCTACCCAAGTCGTACAAGGGTAATACGGAACTGTTGATCTGGGTCGATCTGTTCACGAGATACGTGATCGCGAAGGCCAGCTCCTCCCGAACGGCGCAGACGATCGCCGAGTCTTACGAAGAGTGCGTGTTCCGGCGATTTGGTGCTTGCGAGGTGATCATGCTTGATCGCGAACCCGGATTTATGGCCGACTTCTTCCGCGCCTTTAACAAGATCCTGGGTATGCATCAGCGAGCGACGATGGCATATCGACCTCAAGCTAACGGTACTGCAGAGCGAATGGTACAGACGGCGACGAGAGCCCTGAAGATGTTCGTGGAGGATCTGGATCAGAGAGATTGGGATGAGTACGCGGAGCGATTGACCTTCGCGATCAACACGGCTCAAGATGGAGTCCGTGGAGACTCCCCTTTTTATCTGGTGCATGGTTGGGATCCTCGATCGACGCTCGAAGCGACGATACTTTGGGTAGTACTCGGACTCGGGATCGGAATCCTCGACGGTGGCGTTATCGGATCCAGAGGCAGTACGATCAGGCTCGAAGTCAGGTGAATGCTCGCCTGCGCAAGGCGATCGCGGATCGGGCCGATCGACACAATGAAGAAGTTCGACCACACTCGATCGAGGCTGGATCTCAGGTGTGGCTGTACC
The DNA here is from genome assembly GCF_000149755.1 of Phytophthora sojae. Lineage (NCBI taxonomy): Eukaryota > Oomycota > Peronosporomycetes > Peronosporales > Peronosporaceae > Phytophthora > Phytophthora sojae. The sequence continues at coordinate 4,428,198 of NW_009258117.1, forward strand.
TGGATCGTGTGAAAGAGGGGTATGCCCGGAAGCTAGCTCACCTGTGGCACGGCCCGTTCCGTGTTGCGGAGAAGGTGAACGAGTACACGATGAAGCTCCAGATCGCCGGTACGGACTATCACCTGTTCCCGATCGTGCACGTTTCGAAGCTGAAGTTGGTCAAGGAATTCCTCGATCGACCGCAGATCGCGCTCACGGTGGACGAAGCAGATCGACTTGATTTCGACGAAGTCTTACTTCCGGAGGACAGCTGGTCCCCAGATCGAGACTCGAACGAGTACGAAGTGGAGAAGATCACGGATATGCGGACGGGCCGAAGGACGCGATACGGCCGGACTTATCGAGAGTTCCTGGTACATTGGAAGGGTTACGACGAGCCTGGCTGGGTCAACGAAGCTGATCTCAACTGTGGAGCTTTATTACACGAGTTCCTTCGGGATCGCGTGAACCGGAACCGATTTGGCGCGATGCAGTCTCACGAGGAGTGAGACGGACCGCCAGGGTGAGCTGGTCACCTTGGTGAGCGAGATGGATGACGGATCGACGGGGAGGCTGTCGATCGGAGGAAGGGGTTGTATATGAATGAATGTGTGTACGTGAGTGCAGATCGGATGGTTATGGAGCGAGTGCAGGAAGGTATGAGGACGGATCCTGGCCGATCGAGCTAGCAACGAATGGATTGACGGGGAACAGTGGGAGATCGAGGAAGAATGTGGATTGTTACGATGGAATGGATTAATCTGAATATTTCGCGTTACGTGTATGGAAGATCGGTCTCCGAGTCACTCCGACTCTGGGGTGTAATGGTCGACTGGCTCGCCACTTACGGAAGTCGATCGCAGAGACGGCGATCATGTCACGGCTGGTGCTGAGCGCCGATGTTGGGGTTGAACTTGTTGCGGAGGCGCGGGATCCGTTGAGCTGGATGGTCCTGGGGGTGGTCGCGATACTGGTTCCGCCAGGGGTCATGGGTGTCGGCCTCGATCAGGGCCGTTCGGAGGTCGGTCGGTTCACCTTGGTGCTGGGTGGGGTCGCCAGCATTCGCAGTGCGAGACACCACACCGGGATACCAGGTCACAGCGTCCCGCTGTCGCACCGGGATCTGCAAGAAGAATGGGTCCAGCAGCAGATCGACGTCTGCCCACATCTCTCGCATCATGGGCAACATCGCGTCGAGGAGTCGGCGCCACCGATCACCAAGGCGGATCCGGCGGGCTCTGCGATCGCGATGATATTGCTCAACGATCGGGTCCCGACGCTGTGCGGCCGTGATCGGGAGATAATGAGTGGTTTCCCAGAAGGCCTAGTGATGCTGCTCTTCGAGCTGAAGATAGGCAGTGGCGATCCGACTCAATCGAGTGCCGGCGCCTCGATGGAGTGCCAGATCGAAAGTCAACGGGTTGGCTGGATTCTGCAGTACCTGTCAGGGGCGATCAGCCATCAACGCAGTAATGTTGGGCCCGGTGATCAGGTCGTCTCGATAGCCGATCCCGGCGGCAGGCTGTGCAGTGCCCCGAACGGCGAGCGGGAAGAGCAACCCCTCGGGTAGGAGAAGATGGTGGGTCAGCGTCGACAGGATCATGGCTGTGATCTGTAGCTGCCTTAGCAGGATCGAAGGCCAGGGGTCCGTATCAGCCTGAACGAGTGCCCTGGGGGCTTTGAAACCCGGGATCATGGTGCCGATCGGGAACAACGGCGGAATCAGAGGACGACGCCTCGGCGATCCAGGTGGAGAACCGGGCGGCGGCGATCCAGGTGGAGAACCAGGCGCGGATCCCGGAGGCGTCCGTCCAGGTGAGCCATGACGGGACTGATGCGCTCCGTGGGACGATTGGGAGTGAGCCGATCCGGATTGGGAGTGAATTGACACGATGGAGGGCGATCGCGATCGAGAGCGAGCCGGCGAAGTGTGGGTACGGGCTGGCGAGGCAGATTGACGGCGACAGGCCTCCGATCGGGACCGAGCTAAGGCTGCGAGCGCCTCCTGATCAGACCCCTCCGACTCGTCTTCTTCTTCGTCGGTCTCTTGATCGGGCCCCTCCGATTCGGATCCTTCTTCGTCGGCCGTAGATCTAGCCGGAGACGACTTCCCTTCTTCCGACTGATCCCCCTGCGAAGATCGAGGTTGCGAGCCGGACCCGTCTTGGTCTGATCCCTCTTGCTCGCTTGGATCGGAAGCAGGATGATCTTCGGCTGGAAATTCCTCATCATTACCGTGTAACGAGAAGGACGGCGAGGGAGACCGAGCGGGCGACGGACTCGGAGATCGACTGCGGGGTGGAGGCGCCGATCGGGCCCGTTTGTGGATGTGCCCGGTGGAGTCCGGAGATCCTGAGCGACTGCGGCTGCAACGGCCAGGCGTGATCGGCGCACACTGACGAAGCCCGATCCACCGAGCTACGCGAGACAACGTGTCAGCCACATTCTCGAGATCCTCGCTGGATCGATCGCTGGCGTGACGCAACATAGCGTAGGCGTTCTGGACGTCGAGGAATTGGGCGTCTTGGGCCCGGATCACCTGTTGCGCACTTTCGAGACACGATCCTGTAGCACAGCGACAGCATGAGCAGCGATCGACAATGGAATAGGTGGTATGGGAAGCTTACGTACGAAGATCGGCGTTCTCTCGGAGTGCAGCATCGCGGTCTTGACGAGCTTGATCGACGTCTCTCCCGGCAGCGGTGCCTTGGTCTCTCGCGGTATCTCGGGCGGTACGCGTCAGATCCAGCTCCTCATTTACCCGGTGGAGGGCAGCTTGCAGTTGGTCCAGGGCGGGCGTGGGTCCGATGGGAGGCGTCGAGGTCGGAACGCCGCAGCCGCAACGTAACCTCGCTGGGCCACGGTCGTTTCGGCCACCTGAAGGGCAGTCTGGACCCGATCGAGGGTGCCACGCGTAAGATCTAGCTCGTGGTTCACCTCGTCTAGCTCGCGCTCTTGCCCGGAAACCTGCGATCGGAGATCCGAAATATCCGCCACGGCGAGATCGAGCTGGTGGTCCAGCCGATCACGATCGGCGTTTGCAGTCGCGAGATTGGCCTGAGCGCGTGTCAGTTGGCGATCCAGATCCTGGATCTCGGCGGCTTGCAGGTCTATCTGATCCCGGAGGTCTTGGATCAGCTGCGGACCCTGACCCTGGGCACTCTGTTGAAGGTCGCTGACTTCCGTCTGAAGGCGGCGGATTTCTTCTTCTTGCGCCCAGCGGTGGCGCTCCAAGTCGTGCAGGTTCGCGGTCAGCTCGCACACGGTGTCGTCCTGGCGCGCCCGGTCGCGGATCATAGTCGATCGGGAAGCGTAGGCGCATGCCAGCTCATCTTCCAAGCGGGCAATTCGGCGGACGGCATCCGGGGAGGCCGCGGCACGGCGAGAGGCCGTCGATCGCGTCGATCGAGGTGTCGAATGAGTCGATCGGAGCGAACCATGCGTCGAACCGTCGTCGTCTGGCGGACCGGACGGAGGTGGAGGTGGGTTGGGCGGCGGTGTGCTCATCTGTGGGGGGTCTGTGCTTAAGCCGGCGAATTGGAGAATGACCAAGGTCGAACTGTCCGAAGTGAGCCGCCGTGCGACACAACTTGCGGCCAGGGGGCGGATGTGGAGAAGTGTCGAATAAGAATGGATCTCCGAGAAAGGCGGCAGAGCCGATCGACTGGAAGTATGGGGGATCAGCGATCGAGAGACAGGCAGCGAGGATCTATGGATCAGAGGGAGTTCTTCGGGAGATCTCAAGTGGCCCGATGACGCCGGCGCGTAAGGCAAGGACATGTGGCAAGCCGGACTATGGATGATCGTGCTCGAGCCGCGGCGTAATTCGGGGGTGACCCAAGCCCGGATCGACGACAGATCTCGCAGATCTAGGATGGCCGAGGGCAGAAGATGATGGATCGGCGGCGTACGGCAACCGGCACAAGTCGTCGACCGGGAGTCGATCGCAGATCAGGAGTCGATCGTGGATCGGGAGCCGATCGTGGGTTGATCGTGGATCGGGGATCAACCACGATGGGATGCACATGGAGGACGAAGTCGGGACAAGAATCCAGTGGTTGTTTAGTTGTAGGATGGTAGATGAGATGGTAGCGGTAGAGAGACACCAGCTAAACATAAATCAGAAGAGTATTTGCACCGAAGAGCACAAGTCCCCCAAGTCGTCAAGTCCCAGGAACTACATTGGCCTCGGCAAGCATCGACACTTTGGACAGTGAGCTAGTGGTACGGTTAAGACTGGATTAATACATTGGCCAGCTTGACCTACTCTAGCGATCTATTTCTTGTGTGCGAACCCCCGATCGACCGGATACTGCTTGGCCGGCGATCGTTTCTCCTCTCGATCAACCTCGATCCCGCTATAGGAAGCGGCAAGCAACCCAGGAAAGGAAGGAACACACCCGGAAAGGCAACTACAGGCCTTGGATCGACTCCAGGCCGACCGATCGCAGCGAAGAACCTCGATCGGAACGTATACTCGGACGCAGAGCGAAGATTCCCGCGCTGCTCCACAACCTATCCCCGCGTCACGCCAAGACACTCGATCTTCACCAAGTGCTGCATCTTCGGAGCCCCGAGAGAGCAGATCCAGCCCGCCGACGGGTACACAAGGTGAGAACAAGTTCAGCCGACCACGGATCGTTGGGGGGGGCCCTCCGTTAGTCGGTGTCTGGGCGCTGGTGGGAAGCTCGATCAGGCCTTAACCAGATTTCGGCCGATCCCGCTACACCACAAACACCCGCCAAAAATTCTACGTCCAAGCGATTAGACTTGGTTTCAGTTTTGATTTGAACTCACTTCTGGAAAAAGTTGAGCACTTAGCGAAGTGTGATCTCACCATCTCATGAAAATTCACTTGGTTTCAGTAGCGGGAACGATGAATTCCTGGTTTGACGGTGCATTTATGAGGCTACTGTAGCTTTTTCCAGAGGCAAGTTGAGCTGGCAGCACTTTAGGAATAGCTAAATAACATACTAATGAAGATACCTATGCGCCCACGTCCGCTAGTCCAGCTTAGCTACCAACTTAAGTAAGCATGAGTACCCATTCTCGTGATTTTCGTACAAAAGTGAGTTCAAATCAATACTGAAACCAAGTCTAATCGCTTGGACGTAAACTTTTTTTCCGCCCGCTCTAGTTTCCCGGCATCCTCCGTTCTTTACTGACAGTCATGTTTGGCTACAAAAAGTGGGTAAAAAAAGTGATGTCTGCCGCGCATTGTGAAACACACGAAACGCTCATTGTTTCATCGCAGACCGAGCTGCACTCGATGGTATCATGCTCGACAGCCACAGCTCAAACTCTATGATCTACCAGACTCAGGCTAGAAAGCTGAGCGATAATTTCACTAGCTACAACGTCTACTTTCTTCACTAAAAGCTGTGACATACATGTGCTTCCAGGGCCTGTAAGGGCAACATCAAAGCCGAAAGTGGTACGACCTCCCCACGCAGTTCATTCATCCATACCACGAGCTCCTGTTCAGCTTCAGCGGGGTGGGCCATACCTGTGCCGCTCGTCCGAGCATTCTTTTTGAGAGCTGTCTGTCCATGAGCTTTCGCCGCGGTTCGTGGACAAAATCATCTAGACCGCTGTAGAAGGCGTTAAAAGCCGCGGTGATGTCACCGCACTGTGCCCAGGCATCGAGCACCTCGAGCTTTCTGCTGCCGTAATTGCGGTGCGTCTGCGAGCAGGTAGCATCTTGTGGATTGGGAAATGACCCATTTTTGTGTTGTCAGTTAAAAGTGGAGGATGTATTTTGATTGGCTATAATTGATTGTCAGTAATAAGCGAACGTCAGTAAAGAACGGAGGATGCCGGTACTCAAAAAGATAAGCGAGAATGCGGCGCATCTGTCAGTACCCTTTTTCAGAAATTCTCTGAAATTTATTTCAGAGTCTACCGGTGATACCACTTTCCGCGCTGTTGAATATATTAGACTATAGCAAACGCCCTCTTTGCTTGAATGCTACATCTGCTGTACGGGTCACCCATTTCTCAAACTTCATAAATAAAGTTTTTTGTTAAAAAAAACACTGGCTTCGTAATTGAAAGGGTCTGATTGTCCGGACATTTTATATATAAGACTACACAATACGCAGTTATCGATGCAAAGCAGATTGTAAAACCCGTTATATCGTATACCTCTTGCCGTTATGAATCACCCACGTGAATGTTGACCCTGTCGGCGACGCGTCCATCTTCGCGCAACCCGCATCCGTAAGTAATTTATTCGGTAATTTATGGCGTGGGTTTTTCTTGGGATAAATGCAGGGTCCGAGCCCTGAAAATTCCAGGCGCAAGCCCAACCCAAGGCCGAGGTCAACAAGGTCAACCGCGCACCCCAATACCGCCAAGGCGCCCGGGCAGCGTTTCTCCTTCGTGTCCACCGTGGCGCCATCTCCACGCGCCGTATCGGGCGCGGCCTGGCGAGAACATGGTGGTCGAGGAGATGCTCGCGTTCTGCGAAGGTCTGAGCAACCCAAAGCTGGGTGTTGGGGCCTATCATCGTAGCAGCTGCGAGGCTCATGCTCATGGCTCTCGCACGCAGATCAAAGGTGGGGTCACGCACTACGGCGCAGCCCACTCGGTCAACTATGACTCCTGCTACGGGCTTTACCCGGAAAGGGGCGAGGAGTACGCGGACGGGTCCATCAAGAATATCCATCTCGTGGGCCACAGCGACGGCCAACATCCACACCCAAGAAGACCTCGAGGCGCTGTGCAAGAACCCCATCAACACTTACGTGGAGAACAATTGCGCCACGATGCTCAGCACCACGCTAGTGAATGACACTATCGCCACTGCCGCAGAGGCGACTACGACGGACAAACCCGAGAACTTAGTGCAGTATCACGAATCAGTGTAAGTGAGTATAACTAGTTTTTGCTGTTCTGTTGCCCTCCTACACTATTCTGCTTGCAATCGTTGCTACCTCTCACGATGTAAGTAATAACTAGGGTCCAAAGTCGCACTGGAAATTTCAGAGCTTCCTTGTGCTCAGCACGACTTTGTAGGCTTACTGGGTGCTTCAAAAACCTAAGTTTACCGTTTGGACATAGACTTTTTGTACCCACTGTACATCGCGGACGAGCCAAAAGCCAAAGATGTCGGACGAGCAGCCGCGCGCGATGGAGAGCCCGAGCCTGGAGCTCAAGCAGCTCGGGCGCGAGACCAAGAGCCTCAAGCACAGGCACAAGAGCAAGCGCGCGCAGCAGCAGCGCCAAGAGGGCGGCGCCAAGCAGGCCGGGGAGCCCAAGCGCTCGCCGACCGCGGCGTCCCCCGGTCGCCACCACGTGCACGGCAAGCGCAACGCCAAGGCCAACCGGGAGGACGCACTGCGCGAGCTGCTGGCGGGCAAGATCGCGGAGATCGAAGTGGGTGGCGACGAGAACCTCGAGGCGCCCATCGACCTCTCGGGTGAGGGCGGGAATAGCAATTCGAGGGGGGAACTGCAGAAATTAATGCTGCGGTGATGGTGCCACTGTATCTGTTGCTAGGGATTTACCAGGACGAGGTGCTGCCCGTGCAGATGAAGGAGAAGGCGGAAGCGGTGAAGGAGAGCGAGGAGATGCTGGCGGAGGAGAAGGTGGCGGAGCTCGTCAGCAGTCTCAACCAGGCGGTGCGAAGATCGTTGTCTAGGAGGGAGGACGAGCTGGACGGGGAGACTGATAGAACGCTGGGTGTTGGTCTCTGTAGAGTGAACAGGTGGCTCTGATGCAGAAGAAGATCGGAGAGCTCAACGCCAAGTGTATTTTGCTCAAGCAACGCAAGAGCGCCGGTACGAACACTGGGCAGGATGGGATTGGGGGCGGTTGGAGTAAGGTGCTAATGGTCTGATGCAGTGAGTAGCGAGTTGGTCAAGACGAATACGTCGAAGGCTAAGCTGGAGCAGCTCTGTCGGGAGCTGCAGAAGCAAAACAAGCTGATTGTGGTACGCGAACATCATGGCAATGGCTTTGATCGGTTTGCGGGGTTAAATGGGCATGTTCTGTGTGGCTGTGTAGAGCGAAAGCCGTCGCATCGCTGACGAAGAGGACCAGAAGAGGTATGTTTAGTGATGTACGGACGGGTACGAATGATATTTGTAGGTATCTTACCATTGCATCTCTAAATGTTGTGTTGCAGGCGCGAGCTTTCGGCCCAGTTTCAGAAAACCATTGAAGATGTGAGCGCAAAGATGGATAAGCAGGGCCAGGACTACGTGGCTTCGTTGAAAGAAAACGAAAAGTACGTCTGTAGCGCTACTAGATTGTCGTTGACGCGAAAACTTATATTTTGTACTACGTGCGCAGTCTTCAGCAAAAGCTAAAGGCGTTCCTCGAGCAATATACGGCGCGCGAAGAGCACTTCCAGCGACAGCTAGAGGCTAAGGACCTGACAGTCCAGCTAGCGGAAACCAAGCTGCAACACCAGGTAGAGCTCACCGCCCGTGAGGCGGAGAAGGTGAAGATCACTCTCGACAAGGCCAAGGAGTTTTCCGACCGCGAGGTTCAGCTGCAGGCGCAACTCAACTCGTACTCAGAGAAATTCGACGTGGTGCAGGAAACGCTGACGAAAAGCAATCAGATGTTCACTACTTTCCGGGAGGAGATGGACAAGATGGCCAAAACGACCAAGAAGCTGGAGAAGGAGAACCTGGCGCTCAGAAAGAAGTGCGCAGCGTACGACAGCGGTGCGATCGCATCTATTCAGGAGAAGGTGGCGTCTGCGGAGGAGACGCAGAAGCTGCAGGAGAAGCTCAAGAAGCTGGAGAGTCTGTGTCGTCACTTGCAGGCGGAGCGCAATAGCTTCCGGCAGGCCCAGCAAGGCCAACCAACTGCCGCTACCACTGAATAGGCGTGATGATCCCCAGTCGAAGTGCAACTCGCGCACATGACCAAATATAGCGGATCAATCGCAAGACTTGTCGACGGTAATAGATCCCCGCACCACCTTATGATTCTTCCTTAACCCCGTTGCAAAGTGAAGGCACAATCTGTGAGAGCAACTAGCAGCGGCGATGAGGTCTGCTGCGAGTACCGGGGGTACTGCAGACGCGCCGAATGCTGCGTTCCTGCACGCGAAAAAGCGCATGGGCGGCAAAGAAGCCCCTGTCAACTACTCCTTCGAGGAGCGGGTGTTCTGTCCAGGCGATACTGCGCCCGACAAATCTGCAGCGAAGCTGGAGGTTGTTGAGATGCTTCAGTCGCGCATTCTCTCAGCGGAGAAGCCTGAATGGAACATGTCGAACTCGAACTGGGACAACATGCAGATGACGGGCAAGTGTTACAAGAGAACCAATGTCAATGCCGAGGTACGCAGTAGCGAAATGATCTACACGTAGTGCGAAGCTGAACGAGTGTGCGTTCATTGTTATTGTCAGCGAAATCGCGCGCACATGTTCGCTTACAACTTCCGTGCCGAGAAGCTACCGAAGAAGAATCCGACGCTCAAGCCCAAATCCAACCGCTTCAACACAGGCATCCTGGAAGTGGCTCTGAAGGACGAATATGTGGGCGAAGCCTTCGGGAATGAGCGCGTGATGAAGGTACGTTCATCCGTTGTTGGGGTATACAGAGGAGCTACGTCGACTTAGTAGTAGTATCTCTTTCTTGCAGGGAATCGCCAAGCGCACAGAAGAACTGCCAAACCACCCGGACCTGTACGACGCCAAGCCTTGGAACCAATCCGTCGAGCTCACCAAGAGCGTTCGCAGGGACCATGTACGTAGGCGTTTGTGTGTGCGAAAGAGTATCCGGAGGCTGTATTGACCCAGGACATACATATTTGTGATGCCTACTCCCGGTAGTTTGTAGCATTGGAGGCGGCTCGACAGACCAACAGCGACAAGTGGCGGCAGAAGGTTGGCGCCAAAGACAACTACAAGAGCCCGGAGCAGCTCTCCAAAGAGCTGTCGATGCGCAAGCGCCAGGAGAAGCAAGAGCTCGTAGCTGCCAAGTCGAACCAGCGCCACTAGGTTTACCGAAAGTAATACACTTTGCATTCTATGGTGAACGGGCGCGTCGTTTTGCTAGGAGACGCCATTACTCGAGTTCACTGCTGTAGAGGAATTCCGTACAGCACCGATGTCGACGCCAACTCCCCCGGAATCGCTCGTGCAATATGGCGAGCCAATCTTCACGGGCGAGACGATGGATCCTCCAAAGAAGCTGCCCGGCGTTGTCAGCGCAGGCGCTTCCTCCAACTCGATCACAGCAGCGACCGTCGTGGCAGCAGCCGCTGAATCGGGCGGGTCGGCAGCGAACGGCAAAGGCTCCGACGGTGTCGCTCGGGTCGAAGATGTCCTAAACGCCATCTTGCCCCCTCAGTACGTTCTTCACTGTTGATTGAGGATGGCCGTGGACAACACTAACACCTTCGCTTTCAGGATGTGGTCCGAGGAAAACTCGGGATTCTGGCTTCGATACGCGTCGAGCGTGCCCTCGACCCGCTTCGACGTGCTCAAGCTGCAGGAAGCCCTCGACGCGAAGCTGCTGCAGCGCCAAGCTCGAGAGAGCGGCATCTGTCCTGTGCGGGAGGATCTCTACTCGCAGGCGTTCGATGAACTGATCCGAGAGGTGACGCTCAACTGCCCTGAGCGAGGGCTCTTGCTCCTGCGTGTGCGCGACGAGCTTCGACTCACTACGGATGCGTACAAGACGCTATACGACTCGAGCCTTACCTTTGGCGTGCGAAAGCAGCTGCAGGCCGAGGACGGCATGGGCGATTTGGCCGAGCAGATCGCAAACCTTCAGCGCGACAAGGAAGAAAGCGAGAGCAAAGTGGCGGAGCTCTCGAACAAGCTCGAGGTGATTGAGAAGCGGGCAGCCGAGCGCAAGGCCCTGCAGGAGAAGAAGTTCAAGGAGGAGCTGGACTTCCTCAAGTACCAAGGACAACACCTTGATGCCTTCCTCAAGTCTGCTGGAGGGGGCACGACGGGTATCTCCGCTGCAGGAGCCAAGTAGCCTAAGACTAACCAAAACTTGCAGCAACATTACGTACCAATACCCACAGGCCAACATGTAAGCGATACCTCGTACTCGTTTCGATGAACCTCGTACTCAGTAGTCTTAGACTACTGCCTTAGAGCTAAGCTACGTTGCACCGTTGTCTCCGCTGCCGGGGTCAGGCTTCGGTTGGCTCATGCCAGCCGCCATCTCGGTTAGAAGAGCGTGTGCCGCTGTCACGTACTTCATCTGTTCTTGCGCTACTTGGCGACGCACTTGCTGCCGCTGGACGTGGGGCAGCAAGAAGCTGGCTACGAGTTCTCGCACCACGGATTCATCACTGTCCAATTCATCCTCGAGTTGCAGCACGATGCCATCGACACCAGCACTGCGAACGCGCAGCTCCAGCAATGCTTGGGCGTGAGATTGCTCGAGCGCCACTTCCTCCAGCACGTCGTCTACAAAATCGCGAGATGTCTCCTGGTGCACCTGCATGACGCGCCGGAAGACCTCGTCTTCGCGCTCACGCAACAGATCCTCAGCCTGCCGCCGCCCCCCTTCCTCCACCTCACGCACTCGTCGCTGCTCTGCTGCCTTGATCACGAAAGCACGCATTTTGGCCACCTCACGCGATCTCGAGAGCTCTTTGGACAGGAAGTCGAGCATTTCAGACACCACTTCGCCCTCCACGCGGGTCTTCGCAGCGCTCGTCACTCGGTCAATCGCCTCGGTGCCGGATCCCTGTAGCAACTCAAACTCGTGGCGACGCTGCCGTGCGAGCTGCTCGTCAGCTGCACGTAGCTCAGCAATGAGCTCTGCGCGTCTCTCCTTGCCTTCGAACATCATATTCTGGACAGCACGACCGCGCAGCAGTTTCTGCAGCAAACGCACTGCGCCTTCCACTTCATGTTCCTGTGAGTCTGCAGCGTGACCCATGGCGTAGTCGGGAGTGGGGGGACGAACAAGCGTCTGCTGTCTCTGACTAGCACGCCGTGAAAGCGGGCTGGGGGCTCTCTGTCGCAGTTGACCAGGGGTTTCAGGCGTACTGTCGCCACCTTCAGCTTGTTCCTTGCTCTTCTTGATGATCGACTCCATCTTGAGGAGGTGAGCCTCAATGGCTGCCTGCTTCCGTTCTTTGGCGGTGCGACCACTCTTCTCGCGGGGTTTGTACTTGCCTGCTGCAGGTAGCAACATCCGCTCTGGTAGAGCGCTCTCAAGCTCACGCAGCGCATCAAGCTGCAGGAACTGAGGCTTGCCAATGCCTAGCTCACGAACCTCAATCTTACCTGCCTTGCCGTCGCGCGTGACTGGAGCATACACTTGTGAGCCAAAGTTGGCGTACTCAGCGATGATGTCACGCCCCCGTTCAGGTCGAGACGCCCCGAATCCACGCTCTTGCTGCCGCTGGGCTCGCTTTTTCGTCAGTTTTCGCAGAGCTGCCATGCGCTCTTGCTGGATGCTCTCAAGCGCGTTTTCCTTTTCGTGGAGAAGCCGTTGGCGTAGCGCTTCAAGTCGTTGCTCCGAAAGGAACGCGTTCTCCTTTTCACGCTCCGCCAGCGCTTGCTCGAGTAAAGCCACGCGCTGGTCGTGAAAAGCATCAATCTCAGCTTCACGGTACGCCCACTCACGAGTTTCTTGGGCTTCCAGCATGGCTTTACGTAGCAAAAAGCTGGCCTCGTCGGTCATGGGTGGCAGCGATGCCTCGAACGCGCGCTTCTTGCGGTTGCGCTCGATGAGCTCAAGCTCAGCTTGCCCGATTGGTAGCTGTCCACGCGCGTGACTCAATCCGCCGAGCGTTGCGATTTCGGGAGTCGAACCATTTGCAGTCTTCTGGACAGTGTAGTCCGGGGTGTACGGGTCGGTTTGTGCCTCCGAGTCGCGATAAGCGGTTTGGATCCCCACTGATCGCGTGTTTCCGTCGACCGCATCCGCAGCAATGTAGGGCGATGCCGATGACTTCGCAGGTCCTTGGCGTTTGACAGGTGGGGCCGGGGGCGCGAATGCCGGAGCAAGCAACACTTCTGGTGGCTCGGCTTGCAAATGTGGCAGTACTGGCCTACGGTGGAACTTGACGCGTTGGCTGCCGCTGACGAGGTGGCTGCCCTCGGCTGGGTTCTGGTTGTTGAGGGTGCTGCTGGTACTCGCTGGTTTCGAGGAGGATCGGAAGACTCCCTTGCGAAACGAGCCGCCGGAGTTTGAGACCGTGTACACAGTATCTACGGACCACGATGGGCAGAGGAACAACACACAGTTAGATGCTTCTCGACGCGTACTCGAAGCATCCAGGAGGCCTACCATAGACAGGATCGAGCGCTCGAGATGGCACTGTCCGCGACATCCTGCTGCAGCGCGTCTGTAAGATCGACGGGTCGCTTGTACTTCAAGAATCGCGGCAAAACCGTTTCGCAGAAGACTGCGTAAATACCCAGCACAAGCAACAGCGAGGACGGCATCAACAAGTTCATTTTTCGCCTGCTGCGGAGATACCTCACCGAACACTACGCACACGCTTCCGGACACCAAAATGAGCGCATGCACCAAACTGTCCCATCGTTCTAACCGCTCAAGACGACACACTCTTGGCGTACTTGAGCGCGAGCTGCTTTGAGTGAGTCACGCAGTCAGCCAGGCCAATGCCGTAAAAGCTGTTGCCGCCCAGGAACAGGCCCGGAGCGCTGCGTGCAGCCTGCTTCTCGATGCGTTGCAGTGTCTGGCCGAAGCCCACGTGGTACTGGGGGATTCCGTTGGTCAGAGCCATGGCGCGCACGTAGTCGGGCTTGCGCGTGATGCCAAGGTGTCGCTTCAAGGCGTCCAGGGCATTGCGCTCCAGCTCTCCTTCGGGCAGCGAGACCACCTCCTGGAAGTGCGCACCGCCGCTCATGACGCTCAGGCGCGTCTGCATCATGCCCTCCGCGTTCTGCACGGGGAACGTGTTGGAGTCAAACACGACGCCGAGCACCTTCTCACGCTCTGCAGTGGGGATCAGGTATCCGAACCCCTCGGTAGACAGCACCTTCTCGTTGTATCCAACGTGCACCATGCCCATGCCGACGAACTTGATCTCGCTCAGCGCTTCAGCCAATCCAGGCGCCGAATCCTTCACCGCCGGAGCCAGGTAGCACGCGGGGATAGTCGAGAACACGTGCGAGGCCTTAATCGGCTCCCGGATCTCCCCGGACACTGGGTCCTTGCTTTCCACGACGAAACTCGGTCCCTTAGTCGACCCGTTGTTGTGTCCATGCACCGCGAGCCGCGTCACTTTCGTGTTCAGCAGCAGATCGGCCATCGGGTCGGCCTTGATGTTGTCCGCCAGAGCGTCCATCAGCGTGCTCATTCCGTCCGCGAAGCTCACGCTGACGGACTTTTCGTGCTTCTTGACAAAGTCCGACTTCTTCGTGCCGTCCAGCAGCGTGTCCTGGCCACTGGATCCTCCGAAGAGCATGCCCTTGACCACCGACCCGTGCTTTCTCTCCAGATCCACCAGCATGGGGAAGCACGCGCGCATCGACAGCTTCCTGATGTCTCCGCCGAAGATACCTGACGCCATGGGGTCCAGCAGCCTCTCGGCCACCACGGGGCTGAACCTCCTGGCCGTCCACTTGTAGATGGACTCGTCCTCCATCGTCCCGCGCTTGACGAACAGCTCGCGCAGCGCTGCGCGCGCCACCGCAAGCGTCAGCGGCCAGCGCGCAAGCTCCAGCAGCGACCCGGGCACCTTCTCCACCTTCCCGTCGCGCAGAATGTAGCGCGCCTGGGCCGCCGGGCCCACGGCCTGCATCTGGCTCTGCAGCTGCAGCTGCTCCACGAGGCGCAGCATCTCGGCGCCGTTGCGCGAGGGCCGGAAGCCGCGCGGGCCCTCCTCGAACAGAAAGCCCTCGCGCCTCGCCGTGCGCACCCATCCGCCCGAGACGGAGCTGGCGTCCAGCACGCGGATGCGCGTGGCGTCGGCCGCCGCCTTGGGCAGCGCCTGGCGCAGGAAGTAGGCCAGCGTCAGGCCCGAGATGCCGCCGCCCAGCACCACCACGTCGCGCGCAGCTCCGACCATTTCTCGTCCCGTCAATTGGCTAATGGGGGATTTGATCCGCTCCTGGTTGGTAGAAATGCGGCCGGTTCAACATGGATACGAAACGCGGGCGATTCGCTGGAAAGGACGGAGTCTAATGAGATAAGGATCGCGGTAGGATAAAATTGAAGTAAACAGGCCAATGGGAAACTGCACGAAGGATGCAATGCATATTGTTGTTATAAATTGACCGGCGACTGCGTTCTGCCTTTGGAGCGCGGCGCGGGCTAATAAAGGAGGGGAAGTGCATCTACTGGGCGTAGTGCGCGCGCTTAGGTGCTCGGCGACTGGACCTTCTTGCCCTTGAAGAGGCCGCCGAGCGCGCTGAGACCGCCCGCCGGCTTGGCGCCCTCTCCGCCAGGGGCCAGTCCCTCGCTCTCCTGCTTCTGCTGCTTGGCACGGCGCTCCAGCTCCTGCAGACGCGCCTCCAGCTGGTCGTACGTGCCCTTGGCGACACCGCGCAGACGCTTCTGGAGGATGATGGCCGACACGATGAGCGGCAGCAGGAACAGGCTCAGGAACAGCGCGCACAGCGAGATGGCGAGCGTCGTGCCCAGCACGTCGTTGCAGAGCGCCTCGTTGATGGCGTCGAAAGACAGGTTCGTCCACGAGCAATCGCCCGAGCAACGTGTCTGCTCCACGGAGGTCAGCAGGTTGCGCACAGCTCCGTTCTCTCCCAGCATCGTGGAAATCGGGCCGGTCTTCAGAGCCGTGATCTTCGTAAAGTAGTTGGTGGCGAACTCGCTGATCGAGACCGAGTAGTTCCACTGCTCGGGGAAGGTCTTGCCCGTGTCGCCCAGAAGCGCCTCGCGCATCTCGTCCAGCATCGTGCTCGCCTTGTCGAAGGCCAGCATGTACTGGTAGGCGTCGCTGAACGCGACCTGGCAAGCAGCTTGGAGCTGACTTCCGGAGTCGCCCGAGTCACAGTGCTCGTTCATGTAGCACACGGGAAGATCATCAATGGCCGAGTTCGCGCAGCTTGCGTAATACGTTGAAGGCAGGTTGTACGCCAACCACGGGGTCAAGACGTTCTCTGTCGTGAACTTGACCTTCGGCGCGATTTTCGCCTTCTCGGCTGCGGTCGCAAGAGTTGACACGAGGCTTCTGGAGCGCGTCGAGTTGAAGCTGAAGTCCGTTAGGTCGTAGTTGGAGACGATCTCGCCGTAAGTCGAAATAATGGTCGGCACGCTCGTCGTATCCACGGCCTGCACAACGGCGTATTCGTCTTCCACGTTACACGAGAACGACAACGGCACATCAAGTCCCAGCGGCGCCAGGATGTTGCTGCCATTGAAGCAGGCGTTCGCCATTGCGGACATCTGCGTCGATGCGTAGGGAGACATGTCCTGGTGCATCACCTTCATGTACTGGCACGAGTCGTACCACACCGCTCCGACAGCTAGGAGCGACGCTGACAGGACGAAGCTCAACACAGCCACAAGCACGCCGAGAGCCCAGCTCACGTGCAGCAAGTGCACCCACTGGGTCGTCTTGGCAGTGCACGCATTCTTCACAATGGCGATGATGCCAACAATCGACGCGATCATGCCGAAGAAGAACACGCAGACCACGAGAGCGCTGCGGGAGAAGGACAAGTTGTTGAACGTGCTGCTAAGCACATCCACGACATCCATGGAGCTGTTGGTCGTGGCGCCCAAGACCGCAATGTCGCGCGCCGCAGTGCGCAGAGTTGCGTCGAGATCAGCGCTTCCGCTCACGAGCGAGCTGAACAGCAGACCTACCGCATCTCCAACAATGTCGCTACTGGCCGTGATGGCAGCGGCGCTGTTGTTGACGAAGAACGTAACCGGTGAGCCGCAGACGCGGTCGGGGCATGCCAAGCAGAACGTCTCCTTCGAGGTGGGGTCGCAGGTCGGGGACGGGAACGCGCCGTGATTGTAGTAAATACTGCCGAAGTCTGCGAGCATCTGCCTCAGTGTAGCGCCATCAGTAGCGATCCAAGCCGAGTTCTTGAGCTGAGCGTTCACCGCCTTCATTGCAGCAGTAAGCTCGGTCGTGGCGTTGTTCAGAGGAACGAGCAGGTTCGACACGAAGATGTTGGCGTTTTCCAGGGTGGCCTTCAGAGAGTACAGCACTCCTTCGACGCCATCCGAGATGTTGGTGTTCAGAGCAGCAGTGATGACCATGCAGATGAAGACTGCGAGCGAGCACACGAGGAAGGTGAGCGTCGGGACGATGATATCGCAACGCGAGTAGCCCTTCTCGTTCGGCTCACGGCCACCGCATTGGTTGAACATGCACCGAGCCACGACGAAGCCGATGCAGCCCAGCGCTGTGAGCACGCCCATGACGGTACCGGGAGCCACGAACGGCGCCAACGAGCTCGGATAGCCTGTTGACATCCACTTGGTCGCAGCAGTGACATCAGCGTCGGTGAAGAGCTGGCGACGGGTCTCCGTTCCGTTCACCACCACGTCATCCCACTTGC
Organism: Phytophthora sojae; assembly: GCF_000149755.1. NCBI lineage: Eukaryota > Oomycota > Peronosporomycetes > Peronosporales > Peronosporaceae > Phytophthora > Phytophthora sojae. The sequence continues at coordinate 4,445,618 of NW_009258117.1, forward strand.
AGTTGCTCCGGCGCTCGCACTTGCCCTTGGTGTTGCATGAGTCAGCGTCAAGCATGACCACGCACTTGCCGTTGATGTCGCGCACCGCGTCGCTGCTCGACGAGTCCACGCAGCGCTCCAGCTCAGCGTCGGACGAGGACTTGACGCAGATGTACGTGGTGAACTTGACCAACGAGTCCTTGTACCAACTGTCGCTCTTCTTGCGAAGCCCTGCCATCGCCGTGTTGCCCGCGACGGCGCTCAACTTGAGCGCACTTTGACGAGCCGTCTTGTAGGCCACGACGGCGTTGGGCTCATCAGAGTTAATCTCCGCGGACGTCATTCCGGTCGGCGACACGTAGTTGGTGTTGTTCAAAGTGCGCGCCGGGCAAGTGGCCTGCCACGCCAACGATGACGCGTCCGAGCAGGTTGAGGGCCACGTGGTTGTGCCCGCAACGAGCGGATTCCAGCCCATCGTTGTGCTGAGGAGCAAGGCGAGCCCCTCCCGATAGCGCATGGTGTCGATGCTTGATCTCGGTCTGCTGCTTCCTCCCGCACTCGCTCAATCCAAATCGAGAATGAGCTGCCAGTCCGACAGCAAAGCAGAAACCAACGAAGCCTCTGCTGCTTCCAGACAAGACGTCAGGCAAGATGAACACGCACGGAGATAGATAGCTGGAGGTTTCCATCTATAATCGGGGCAAGCGCGTGGGGGTAAATATACTTTGTGGCAGCATCGCAGATGAATTGGCGACGTGTGTGGCGTGGTGCGTTCAACTTGCTCCATGTATTTAGACTCTTATCAGAACCTGAGGCCACTCCTTGCCCTTCAAGAATGTGTATGTCGAAGTTGCTCTCGTTAAAGCACTGGTGAAGTATACTCGATGTCCATATCCCTGCGTTGCATACTGGTCCTGAAATTCCATGCATAATGCTTCACAGCTTCCGCTTGTCTAGCAGTGAATGCGGCACGTCCAAGTACCATACCTGTAGTTTGCCCTTGTTACTGTGACTAGGCAACGACGACTGCATGGCTGCAATGGCATTTTGATAGTTTTTAGTTTTTGGTGAGGTACATTACATTTGTACAGTCATTTAGTTTAGCTAACGACTCAGCCAATGTCCGTCCGGCAGAAGCCTACACATCTTCTGCCAGCTTGCTAGCTACTGGTACTGGTGCTAGCACATGCGTGTCGGGCGGGCACGCCATCATGTATGAGCCGGTCAGCGGCGCCGTCCCCGTCGTCCGCGTCCGGGTAATGGCATTTTGATACGGCTCAAGACATTGCAAGACTACTAGGACATATTAATACATACTTGCAGTAGAAAAAGCCCTACCTTACGTAGTCCTCATTGGGATCATCGGTCCCCATTTCAGTGCTGATGTATTACTGTACAAACTGTAATTATGCCCCGTGAGGTATTGCAGCAGTACCCCCTGCCAACCTGGGGCATTATTACAAGGGGGGCACTATTAAAGGGAGTGGGGCACCAAAAACAACTAGCGTTAAAAAGTATATTTACAGAACTAGTAATGGAGCATCTCAGTCGCGTTGCTCCGTTGAGTTGCTTCGGGGGTCGACACCCTGCAGTGGAGTCTCCACTTTAGGCCGACGTCCCCACCCTCTAATTGATCTTATCAATCACCATTATTTTTTTTGTAGTGTAGTGAAGCAAACTTGCGTGTTCGCGACCGTTGCAAATTAGAGTCTCAGTTTAACCCGTGCAGGTCATCAAACCAATAAGCAATTAGCAACACTGGTGGAGCTGCATGATGAAGTCTTCATTATCAGCAAATAGCGTTACTATCTATCGCGAGGCAAGATAATCAACGGCAATTACACACCAGCAGCAAGAGAGCACTAATGATGCTGGACTATATCTCGCGAAACCCTAGATCACGGTTAACCGCAAGGGTGAGCTGCAGCACCAGCGGTTCAAGATCAATTAGTGGTAGCCGACAGCCCAAAGCAAAATACATGTAGCAAGGGATAATTGTTGTTAAAAGCTATAATATTCAGTTTCGATTGTCCAGCATACTCAATACAGCATATCGGCTCCCGATGCCTGCCGTACTTCCTCTCTACACCTTTGCCAATCCAAGTTGGCAGTAGTGTAAGGCAAAGCCGAGAGTCCCGTAAATACGAAAAATATTTTTTTCAAAAATTTATTTTCGAGGATTAGTACAGACCAATGTGGATTTAGTCCACAGCAAACATCTAAGTTCCATACTCCATGGGCTCGCTACGAATAGCAGCGGCGACAGACCTTGCGTCCGCTTACAGTACAGGTTGTAGTTGGTCTCGTCATAATACACGATAAAAGCACCGTTCCGCTCATGCTTCAGCAATGCTACATACCATATCGCGGCCGTTCCGACATCCCTACATATTCCGACAAATAGGACACATACCTAAATTATTAACCAAATGTAGGTTGTTCTCTCCAAAGTACAACAGCGGTGAAAATGGCGATGGTGTTGAACACAAGCACAAGCAGCTAATACTAAGTGTAGTAGAAGAAATCAAAGAGTCTAAGAATGGTTAATTATATTAGTGCAGTCCGTCACCTTCTAAGATGCTGTACCTCGGCAATCATGCCGGTTGTTGCAGCACGCGTAGTCTAACGTCCTGCCACTCCTGTCCATCTCATTCGAATTCGCCAGCCTCGAACGCGGGCCCACCAGCGAGGTCATGACGGTGTTGCTGGGGGGCTTGGGCTGCATCTTATCCGTGGCAGTGACGCGCATGTGGAAACCCAGCACGGGTCCGCCGCTTTCACCGGCGTTGGTGGGCCACTTGCTGCATGTAGCCTGACAGACGCCCCGCTTTTTTAACTTGCTCAACGTGCGGTCCTGTAACCACGCACACCCGCCCACCTTCTTGCCCTTGGCCTTGGTCGTCTCGCTGCCGGTCGTGTCCACGGTCACGAGGGCCACCTTGCAATTGACGGCGACGATCTTGGGACGCATGACAGCCGCACGAGCAGTAGGACTTGCCGAAGCCTCAGGAGTAGTAGCCCTCGACGGAGGCGGAGTCGTGGATGCTGTGTCGGTGACCTTGTTGTTGGCCGCCACCGCAGCTGACCTGCTGGCCGAGCTGCCCTTGGTGCACAGCGCATCCGCTCACCAGGCAGCCTTCTTCAGCTCTACTCGCTCTTGATCATCTCGCCGTCGCGCAGTTCTCGCCGATGTAGTTCCCTCGTGCAGCAGCTCCACGGTGCTGCTCGCCGCGTGCACGCGCACCACCTTCGCGAAGCGCGCCGCGGCCTCAAAGGCACGGCATGCTCCAGCCCACGACGGGTGCTTGAGACGTCATGCTGCCGAATGTCCTCGAACGCGTGCGCGGTGGTGACGGCGTTGCGCGAGAGCCCCACTTCCCCGCTTGCCGTCGTGGTCACGATCGTGCCCTTGGCCGTGCTCTTGGCCGCGCCTGCGTCGCGTGTGGCGGCACGCGTCGCAGCCCTCCTTGCCTGGACTTGGTCACTTGGTCGCCATGTTCCGAATCTTGAGATGACAGATGACCAATCAAACCTTTTGAACTCAAACCTCCCGTCCTACTTTAGGATACGTCCTACTTGTCAGAATGGCAAAAATATTTGAAAAATATGTTTGCTACTTGACTTTTGTAAACACATATACATATTTTGGCCAGTCTTCCGACAAATATTTGTCGGAAAGTGTCGGAACGCGTTCACCTAACCCTAACCTATTGCATTGGATAAAATATCCACACCAGGCAAAAATGATAGGCTGTAATTCAGGTGGAGATCAGCCTTAACTTATGGCTCAGCCATAAGTTAAGGACATTATGTCGGCAACGCGGCCGAAATATGTATTCATCCCATAGGAAATCTAAGTAATAAGGATATAATATACATATCTGTTCTGCTGCCGACAAGTTACTTAGCTTTTGTATTGCCTTTGACGAGCTGATTTGAGCCTTTGCAATAGCGTTTCAACCATTATCACGAACTCAATCGAGTTTCCTGGGCACGCCTATCGACCTACCCATAACATGAACAAGCAGCACTCAGTGAGAGCTGCTCATTCAGGAGTGTCGCTCAGGCGGAGCTTGCTGCATACCGCTAGGATCCAATGCAGAATATACAAGAAAACCATTAATTTATTCCATTTATTATCAATAACTTATTCCTACTCAAGAGTACTAGACGCTAGTGGTGGGGTGTGACTGCGGAGCATTCCACCTGCAGCGATACCCCACCAACAGTGCCAGTCCACACAGCAGCAGCAGCACCCCACCAGCGTCGCGTTGTTGGTGCCAACACCAGCACGCAAGCCGCAGCAAGCCACAGCAGCCACGCCCTCCTCCTGCTGCACGCTTCCCTATGCTCGTCGCCTCCCAGCAGGTCGCTGCGCCCTTGCGCTCGTTTCCCTCCGCTCGATGCCCTTACCGCTCGCCTTGGCGGCTACCCTCCCCATCGCCCCACCTCCGGTCCGCCGCCTCTTGTCGTTCGCTCCGGTTCTCCTCCTTCCCGCCGTCTATCCTCCACGGCGCGGCCGTCTTGTCCTGCGCCGCCATCCTGGTGCCCACCGCCCTGCTTCAGGTAACCGTCATCGTCGTGCTGCGCGCCATCTTCCTAGCCTCCACCGCGGACCACTCGCCCGCCGTCGTGCAGCCTACCGCCGTCCTCCCAGACACCACCCACATCTTGGCAGGCGGAACTATGCAGCCCCCCCCCTTTTCGCCGACGTCCTTCGGCTCGCCGCCCTCCTTGATGACCCACCCGCCGTCCTTGCGGCCTGGCCTGCATCTTGGAATTTACATTTGAGTCAAATGATTTGACCAATAGATTAACCGCTCAACTAAATGCTTATTTCTACCAATCACGACGCTGTCGGCACCGTCATGGTATGGATGAATATAGTGGTCTTAACTTATGGGCCATACGTATCATGTCGGCGACATTATACGTCGGCCATAGTGTCGGCAGCAAATATACCTACCCCTAACCATGTTGATTGGCCTAAATAGGGATCTACGGGGTGTTATTCGCTGAAAAAACGTATTGGACATCTGATTGGGCCATGGCCGCCATACAGTGGCCAAGTCAAGTTCTTGTATGTCGGCACCGTCACGATATTCCTCCATATCACTTTTACCATATCACTTACCGGTATTAATAATACAATTTAAAAATTGTTACACTATCGCAAGGTTATCTATTCTATCGGCAGCAAGTGGTTGCGAGGAGCACAGCCAAAGCAAACCCGCGCGCGTAGGAGGGCCCAGCAACCAGCAGGGCAGCGAACGAACCCGTCGTTGCGGCTTGGAGCTAGTTCCGTAGTGTGGGGTGCGGGCCCCCAAGGTATTAGGAGACCACCTGCGTCACTGCCAGGAGCTATCTGTAGGCAACAGGCTGTAGCTTCACAGAGTATTGGACATGGTGAGCTTTGCGTAGCACGTATCCATGCAGGCAAGTTGAAGTGCACTCTCTTTTAGCAATTCTACCCTTCCCAGCACTAACTCACTCGTAGTAATGGATGCAAGCGCTGACTTGGCGCACTAAATCAGAGTGAAGCCGAGGACTTGGTGGCGTTTTTTTTGCGCTCGGTGCGATCTAAAGTGTAGCAATTTATCTAAACCCGCGATTCGCTTCCCGATGCCTGTTTGATTAGCGTTTATCGTCGAGGCTAAATCGTGTCCCCCCACTTTAATGGCATCGACCCCTTCTCAGAAGGGGTCACTCCAGTTTTTACGCAGTTAAGCGTGTCTATGGATCAAGAGAGGGTTGTTCAATCGAGGTTTCTTGCGCAATTTTTGGCCCCGGGGAGGTGATTCTAGATGTAAACCCTAACCGTTCATGTCTCAAAGTAAGAGAGGTAAGTTAAGCGAGGTAAGAAATAGAGTAAAGAGGAGTGATAGATGATTTTAAGTGGGGACTTCGTCCCCAATAAATTTAACAGTAATCACCGATATTAGTAGGTCCACATACAAATCTTAAGATTATATTGTGAAATAATTGGAATTTATGAGGAAAAAATCAGAATCAAACTCAAGTTTTCAGATAAAAGGTTGGGGTGGGGCACTATTAGAGGGACGGGGCATACAGTTTTTACAGTATTTTAATATTTATTAAAATAAATAGACTTTCTTCTGCGCGACATTTCCACTCACGTGAATTTCACAATAATTTTGAAGTTGCACGAAGTCGCCCAAGTTGCACGAAGTTGCCCAAACCCAAGTTGCTTTAACGAGTGTCAGAGGGATACACCCTCGGGAGCTTTCCACCGACCGCCGCGGACTGCTGCTGAGAGGTGAGCCCAAGGCAGGCAGCGCCCATGCCGGAGCAGCTCAAGAAGATGAAGAACCGGCACGTGTCCAAGCCCGCGGCGGCCCGGCAAACGTCGCCGCCAGCGTCGCCAGCGTCTGGCGCCGCGTCCTCCGTCTCCACGAGCCACCGGCGCGACCTGCTGGGCGGCTCCATCCAGGAGGTCTCGCGCAAGACGCTCATGGAGAGGTTCCGCAAGCGCGGCCGCGTGGAGAGCGCCAACTACGAGCAGCGCGCGCTCGGCGGCCGCGAGGGGCGATCGCGCGCGGCTGCCAACACGACGCTGCAGTCCAACAGCTTGTCCTTCGCCAACACGGCGGACGGCGCCGCCCCCATCGTGCTGCGCGCGGGGCGCGCGCCGCACCACGCGACGTTCCTCGTGCACAAGAACGAGAACGCGCTGGCCAGGCCGCAGTCGGCGCCCAACCTCATGGAGCAGGTGCTGCAGAGAGCAGTAGGACATCTGTCTGCATTGATACTGAAGGGTTTTGTGTGTTGGTTCATCATATTGCTAGGCGGACGACGAGGTGATCGCTCGGATCTTTCCGGACATCTGTCCGCGGGAGCTGCGCATTGCAGAGGTCAAGTCGTGGGAGTGTCCGTGGATGCACAAGGAGTTCCCAGTGGATACGGAAGCGAAGACGACGACGAAGACGCCGGTGAAGCTACTGGGCCAGCCACGGAAGGGGGAGTTGCTGTCACAGGCGGCACGTGAGTCAAGCTCGGGAGCGACAACAGTGGTGTCGCCCTCTTCTGGTGTGCACGTTGATACTCCAGCGCCTCCAGCACCTCCAGCACCAGTAAATGTCGGCAGTAATGGGGCTCATCAGGCGAGTGCGGATGTCGCGGTGGATAAGGTGGACAGTTCCGCCAAGGAACTAGATAACGAGATCGACTCGTTGACTAACCAACTATCGCTTGAGGAGAAAAGGCCGCTGCCGATATCACCAGTAAAAACCACTGAGTGGCCAGCTACAGCGGGAACGCCGCCGCCAGTATTTACTCCGCAAGGTGCTAGTACTCCTCAATGGAAAACTGTTGAATCAGCGAAGAAGACTCCAGGCAGTCGTGCAGGTAAACGTCCGCAGCTGCGACTGAAGCTGGAAGACATGCCTACACCTCAGCAGGCCGAAGAACGCGCCCAGCGAGCTGCCACCCGGCTTATTGCTAAGCGAGACGCGATGGAAGCAGCTGCGATCGCTGCAGCTGCAGCGTCAGGATCAAGTACTCCAGCGAATGGCCCAAGTGCTGCCCAGCAGGCACTGATGAAGCTAAACTTCAGTTCGGGTTCGGAATCGGATCTTCAATCCCCAAGTGGTACGTTGCTCACGCATTTTGCGGCTTGTATACGGGCGAAGAGCTAACGCTTTTGCCGTTGTCGCTTGCTGTTAAAACTTGATTACTTATGTAGAAGGTGGAAGGCACAGCGCAGGAAGCGCTTACTCTCCCAATCATGGCATGTTTACTACAAAGAACGTGGCCGTATCAGAGGCTGGGATTTCATCTCCTGATGCAGCGTGTCTGCACCTTCAAGAAAATCTTGAGCGGGTAAAAGAAATCGGTCGAGGAGCTTCAGGAGTGGTGTACAAGGCTATTCACATCCCAACACTGAAAGTGGTCGCTGTCAAGGTTAGTTGATCCGCGCTATCGCAGCTGATGTCGTAGTAGTAGCCTTGCTCACGTTTTGGTTACTTGTTTGCGTGCACTTCTCGTAGGACGTGCCAGTCTATGGACGAGGCCAGCGTCGGCAAATGGTTCGAGAACTGCATGCGCTGTATTCAAACCTCGTACCAATGTCAGATAACGATAGTCCGGTGCCTCAACATCCTGTTCCCGGGAAAAGCACCACCAAACCCAAAGCAAAGTACGTTTGGAAACTGCTAAATTGTGCTTCACCCCGCACTCTGTTGACTGAACTTTGGGCCAACTCCATTATTTTCAATGCAGGCCAAGTCCCTACATCGTCTCATTTTATGATGCCTTTGTCGATCGCCCCAAAAACTCCATTTGCATGGTGATGGAGTATATGAGCACGGGGTCGCTGCAAGATATCGTTTTACGTGGTGGATGCCAAAACGAAAAGGTGCTGGCTCGGCTTGCCACTGGCGTATTACACGGCTTAGCCCACATTCATAATAAGCGGATGGTGCATCGTGATATCAAGCCGCACAACTTGCTGACGAATCGACAGGGCGAGGTGAAAATCTCGGATTTTGGTTTGGCGCGTACACTAAATGATAACTCTACCACGACAAAAACGTTCGTCGGGACCCTTCTCTATATGGCTCCTGAACGGATAGGAGGCGGTGATTATTCCTACCCAGGTACGCCATGCATTGATTGTAAGTGGTGCCTGAAAACCGAGGCTTTGCTAACCGTTTATCGCTCACTTTTTGTAGCCGATGTGTGGTCCTTTGGACTAGCATTGATATCGGTGGCGTTGGGTCGATATCCGCTTCCTACACAAGATGGTTTTTTCGGCTTGGTTGACTCTGTGCGTTATTCCGTCTCAATTATCGATGAACTATTAGCTGCGTGCTGACACTGTAGGTGTGATGATGCAGGTTGCAAACGAACAACGCCTCAAACTACCCGCTGAGTCCTTTTCGGAAGAATGCCGTTCATTCGTCGATCAGGTACGGCGGCCGATGTCGTATTCACTCCTCTTAGCACAAGTAACCTGACAGTTTTGGCGATTTGCAGTGCGTTTTGATTGACCCAGAACAAAGACCGTCGGCGGAAGATCTACTTCAGCATCCGTTTATTCGCAAGTACACAGCGGAAGAAACACTAGACGAGGTGAAGTGTCGGTCTCTTACATTTGTAGAATAATGCGGTGGGTCATTCTGACCGGAAATTTTTGCCCATTTGTGTGGTACTATAGTGGACATTATTCATCGATAGAATCCAGCTGTGTGAAGAGCGCGGCAGTGAGCTGGAATCGCTAGGTGATGCAGTGTATCGGCACATGTACGAGCACGCAGTGAAGTTTTCGCATCTGCCCCAGGTACTTGTGCCCGTTTGTTGACTAGTTGGCGAGGGGATACCTAATGACTCACCTTCGGTCTTCTGTGTGTACGCAGTCGGACTACGGCGTCTCATTCGTGTCACAAGCAACCCCAACGTTTTCTCGACGAGAAATCTCTCTGCAGCCAGTGCAAATGAGGTGCCGTAGTTGCAATGTGGCATGCATAGTGAAGGTTTGTGCTTCTTACAAGCCATGTTGTGGAATGTGTTTTGTGCTTACGTAGTCTTCAGCTTGGCCTAGCGAACTACTTGAACTTACCTGTGCACATGGTTTATGAAAAGTTCGAAGAGGTAGGTACTGATGACCAGGTCTGATCGGTGGGCCCAGTCGTTGACTAACTCCACCAATCCTTCCATCGCAGAAACGCTGCTTCTACAGCGACAAGTTGCTGGAAGATTATTGCTATTCTCCGCAAAGCTGGACGGCGTCTCCTGGAATCTCGCGGCGTCAGCAATTTGGGATCGGTACAGATAGCCCGCAGCGTACGCCAAGCGAGAGGGGTTCGTTTTGGCGAAAGCTGCAGGAGAGCATGGCAAAGCTTGGCCACAGTAGGCGCAGAAAGGAACGACAGAGGGGGCGCTCCTCGGTGGCTATATAGCTTCGACGCGTTGTACAGCACAAATTCGATTCGCCACGAGATAATTCCAAGTAATGCAAAAGCTCCCAGCTATGAACGCTAGCTCTTCTTAACTTGCGTCAGCTGGATTGACTTGCGTTGTCACTTTCACAGTATCGCTGGGATGCAGCTTCGCAATAGTTTCGCACGGGCCGGCGAACAGCTCCAGCCCTTTGGCGTGATAGAAGGCGTGGGAGCGAGCCAACTCGCTCACGATTTTCTGGCATCATTCCACCCCGCATCAGCCGCAGGATACAGGACCGATAAAAGGGGGCGAGACGTACCTTCATCTTCTGGATCCGATAGCGGTCAAAGTTCTCCATGTGAGTGTCGAGCAGCGCGTTCACATTCTCCACTCGCCGCTTCTGGTCCGACAGCATCCTCAGCTTCTTCTCCTTCTCCTTGGCAGAGCTCCCTCGCTGCAGTCACAGCAGTGGCATACTCAGCATCTAAGGCACCACTGCACAGACAGTAGTTGCTTCCACTCACCCTCAGCTCGTCGTACTCCTTCTGCAGCTTGGCCTCGATCTTGATGGCCTTCTCCCGGTCCTCCAGCAGCCTCTGCACGGCAGCACAGTCAGTCAGAGCTGCCCGTCTTCCTCCTCCTCCGCCCTTCACCGGACGGAGCGCGCACCTTCATGGGCACGATGGCCCAGTCCTGGATCTGCGTGACCACCTGCAGGATCTCCGTCTCGGGGCGCAGCAGCATCACGTCGTGGCTCTCGGTCGCCAGCTTCTGGCCGCACTCGCCCAAACTTCCCAGGCACCGGGCCAGGGGCGCGCACTCTTCCTGCGCCGCGATGTCCTCGAGGCTCCTGGCGAAGGCGCCCAGAAACGCCTCCTGCTCCTCGCGCACCTTCATCATCTTGGCCACCAGCTCCTCCAGCGCGCGCCCGTTGCGCTCCATGAACTGCAGCTGCGCCTGCAGACTCCGCTCACGCTGCCCCATCTCGATGATGCCTTGTCGACAACTTCAAGATACGCGCCACACAAACTGTACACAATCCCACATGTGGTGTAGAGTTGATGTGGCACGGCGCCCCTCCATTACATCTAGCTGCCGTTGTTGCCTGTAGCACCGGGTGCCGACGCCCCCCACCCCGCCGAGCAGCCATGCGCATCATGATCAAGGGTGGCGTGTGGAAGAACACGGAGGACGAGATCCTCAAGGCGGCCGTCATGAAGTACGGCATGAACCAGTGGGCGCGCGTGGCGTCGCTGCTGTCGCGCAAGTCGGCCAAGCAGTGCAAGGCGCGCTGGTACGAGTGGCTGGACCCGAGCATCAAGAAGACGGAGTGGAGCCGCGAGGAGGAGGAGAAGCTGCTGCACCTGGCCAAGCTCATGCCCTCGCAGTGGCGCACCATCGCGCCCATCGTGGGGCGCACGGCTGCGCAGTGCATGGAGCACTACGAGCGGCTGCTGGACGCGGCGCAGCAGAAGGAGGGCGTGGAGGTGAGCGACGACCCGCGGCGGCTGCGCCCCGGAGAGATCGACCCCAACCCGGAGAACAAACCGGCGCGGCCCGACCCCGTGGACATGGACGAAGACGAGAAGGAGATGCTGTCCGAGGCGCGGGCGCGTCTGGCCAACACTAAGGGCAAGAAGGCAAAGCGCAAGGCGCGCGAGAAGCAGCTGGAGGAGGCGCGACGCCTCGCTGCGCTGCAGAAGAAGCGCGAGCTCAAGGCTGCCGGCATCATGTCCTCCAACCCCCGGGTCAACATGAAGAAGCGCAAGTTCATCGACTACGCGAGCGAGATCCCGTTCGAGAAGAAGGCGCCCGCGGGCTTCTACGACATCAGCGAGGAGAAGCGCATCTCGAGCAAGGGGCTCGACCCCAAGAAGGCGGCGCTGCAGCTGGACAAGCTGGAGGGCGTGCGACGCGACGCACAGGAGAAGAAGGAGCGCAAGCAGGATGCCAAGCGGCAGAAGTCGCTCATGAAGTCCAACTTGCCCCAGGTGATTGCCGCCGTGAACGAGAAGAACGACCCGATCAACGCCATCAAGCGCACCCCGCTCGAGCTGCCTGCACCCGTGGTCTCGAACGATGAGCTGAGTGACCTCGCCAAGCTGGGCATGCACGCTACCCATGCAGCCGCCCTGGCGCTTGAGAATGGATCAGCGACCGAGACGCGCGCGCTCATGGGCGACTACAGTGCTACACCACTGCGCTCTTTTCATGGCGGCGCGACAGCTACGCCGTCTAGCCGTGATGTGCACGACAACATCATGCAGGAAACAGCTAATCTGCTCGCCATGAGGAACAGCGCCACGCCGCTGCTGGGAGGTGAAAATGTGGAGCTTTACGAAGGAACAGGCTACGCAGGCGCGACTCCATCGCGGACACCTTCATCGGCTGTGGCTGGTGCTGTCGATGACAGGACTCCGATGTCTGCTACGCGTACGCCGTTGCGTGATGAGCTAGGCATTAACCCTGGACAACTCTACGGCACGGAGACTGAGAGCGCTAAAGCTGAAAAGGCCCGAACGAAACGGCTGGCGGCCAGTCTTCGTAAGGGCTTTGACAGCCTACCGGCACCGCAGAATGAGTACGAGATTAACATTCCGGAGAAAGAGGAGGCTCATGATGGGCATACCGCCTCTCTGAAAGAAGAGGATGCTGGAGAGCGAGAAGCCCGCGAGAAGCAACAGCGCGAGTTGGAGAGAGAGCGTGAGCTCAAGCGGCGGTCGACGGCTGTACAGAAGAATCTTCCTCGTCCTTCAAAGGTGAAAAAGGTGCTGATTCACAGCGCGCTGAAGGACGTTGCCGACGAAATGTACCGCATGCTGGAGCACGATCTCGCTAAATATCCGGTAGATGACGGCAAGAAGAAAAGCAAGAAACGGAAGAAAACATCGAGCTCCGTTGCAATGCCGAACCTCCAGCAGTTCTCAGACAGTGACATGGAACGTGCGCGGCAAATGGTTCAAATCGAGGCCAGCCTGAGTGGGGGGGATGATGTGTGGAAATCCCAAGATACCGCAACGATCAGTGCAAAGTGGAACGAGATTCAAACACGCTATCTAAGCAAAGCTACCGGAGAAGGAAAGAGTGACGGGGTGTCTTTCCAATTCGCTACATCTGACGAGGACAAGCTGCGTGCCGTGCAAGCTCGCTTTGCAGAGCTAAAGGAAACGGAACAGCTCCTGACCAAGCGCGCCCAGAAGCTGGACGAGAGAGCGCGGGTCGTCAATGGCGGGTTCCACCGGCGCTGTGAGAAGGGATTGGAGCTGCTGCGTGATCACATGACTGAGCTTCAGAACGCGACGATTGAGCAGGCATGCTTCGAAAGTCTCTCGAGCCTCGAGACCCAGGCCCTCCAGAGCCGCATGGTTCGGTTGGCGAACGAGGTCAATTCGCAGCAGCTGATCGAGGTAAAATTGCAGAAGCAGTACGCAGCACTGGTCCAAGAGCAGCAGTAGTGTCATTGCACAGTCGTGGAAGAATCTCCTTCGCCTACAAATATCAAAATCCCATGGCACTACAGAAGTCCAAGTTCCGGTTAATCTATTTCTTCTGCATGATATCTGTCGCCTCACCACAGCTTAATTGTCGTCGTCGTCGCAAAACAGCACGGTCTTGGCAGACGGAGACGCACTCCGCCCGATCCGCAGATTTTCGAGCGAGTACTTGCGGTGCATGAGGCTGACCAGAGTTTTGAGCTCGTGCCACTTTGCTGACATCGTGGACTTGTGTGCGTCTGCTAGTTGGTCAAGCTTGCCCAGCATAATTTTCATCTCTTTTGCCGTAAGAATATTGAGGAACGCCTGAAGAGCTAGGTCCATGAGAGCCACCTTCTTGCACAGCAAATCGAACGGCGGAGTGGTCTTCGATGCCTTGCCATTCTTGCGTGTCTCGACGTATTTGTTCGTCAGGTCCTCCACAATGCCGGCGACGATGTCCACAACGAGGCCACTCTGAATTGGAAACTTTAGCGGTCTCTCCGAACTCGCCTACACGTTTCAACACACAAGCAAACCCGATCATGAATATAACAACAACAGAGCATGTATCAGACTGGCAGCACGACGTACCCCTTCCGCTGGTTTTTTGTCGATCCGATGCTGTAAAACGTAGATCGCTAATCCAGTCGTGAGTTGCGTGCCGCGCATCGTGCGCGGAAGTCGACGCGCGACCGCCAACCAGCCAGCCGCTGAGTCAAACAATCCTTCGTTGGCCCCAGCAACGCGGAGAACAAGCTGCGGCGCCCACTCTCTCCGCCACTCAGCACGCGGGAACACGTCTAGGAGCTCCTCGATGCAAATGGTGGCCAGGTCGACGATACTTGCGTGGATATCGCTCTCAAACTGCATGCGAAGAAAAAACATTGTAAAGCTGAATGCGTCGTAGCCCTCGAGCTTCAGTATCTTGGACCTCAAGCAGATGACCAGATACATCAGTACGTAGTGCATGTTGAGGGTCGGGAAGGGAAGCGCTCGGGATTTCTTTGACGAGGGCGGAGTAACAGGGATTTTGCTTTTCACGCTCATAGACCTCTTGCTGTCCTGGAAGCCATAGGCACGGAACGCGTTCAGGAAATCGTAGATGGACGGCTTCCACTCCATTTCGATGGGAGGAACATCGTCGCCGAACGTCGAGCGGAAATCTTCAATCGGGTGCGCGAAGCACGCGACGGGTAAAGCCGAACTTAAAGTTGGAACATACGCCTTCTTCGCGGAGCTCATGACAAGAAACAGGTTGCTGAAGCACCCGCTTACCACGTGGCTGTCGCTGTGAGTTGACACTACCCAACCAAGCAAGCTCTGGTTAGAAATAGAAACATCCTCTAAGCCCCCATTATTTCGCATGAACGTACTTGTCATAAATAACCACGAGCCGATCTTGGGCGGCAGCAGAATCGGGGCCATCGCCGAGCCTCTGGTGGTCGATTCTGCCTGGCGCTTGAGCATGCAACGAATCAAAATTGCCTTGGACCACAGCAGTCCGCTGAGTTCTGCGTCGTCCGTGGACTGCATGGTCTCGTACACGAGCTTCAGGTCTCCTTGCAGCTCGGTCTCCGTCGCCTTGTACGTGCGGTACGGCAGGTGCTGCATCAGAACCGCAGCAACAGAACACACCTCAGCTAACCTCCATTCGCTCTCAGGCAGGAACAAAAACAACTCTGCCACCCACCTCTGTCATGGGCGTGAACACGTAGCCGAACTTCTCTTCGGCCACCGTCACCTCCGAGCCCGAGAAGAGGTAGTTGTCGCCCGAGAGCGCCGACATGTTGCTGGCCATGTGGGTCATGAGCTTCCCCATGGACGAGGAGCCGCCCTCCGCCGCGTCCTTGGACGCCGCCTCGCTCTCCTCGCGCAGCTTCTGCAGCTTCCGCTCGCGGTTCTGGCGCTTGCGCTTCTCCGCCAGGTCGTTGCTCAGCAGCGCGTCCAGACTCGTGAACTCGGCCAGGATGGCGCTGGCCTTCTGCTTCTTGCCGCCGCGCCCCCGCCGCGAGTCGCTCACCAGCTCCTTCTCGTCGTCCGAGGACGAAGACTCGGACGACGCGCGGCGCCGCTTGCGGGTGGCGGCGGAGGCGGCCGGAGCCTTGCGCGACGGAGCCGTTCGTGTCATTCCTGGGCGGGTGTGCTGTGGGTCCGGTATAACGCAGAGCGGCACTTTGGACCAATCAGTGTAATTAGGGGGTAGTTTTTGCGCCAATCATTGGGGTGAAGAATTATGGCCAATTGCAGTGGCGCATCAGTCAGATACTGTCCATCGCCGAAGGACAACAGTGAAACGTTGCTTCCAAATCCAGAGTTCGGACCAAACGGGTCCTTATCGGCGGTTGCCGGGACTCTCTCATTCGCTGGCACGAATGTTTGAGGAGAACGTCATTTAGATTGGGAATCCCAACTTGGGATGGCAGGAATGCTGCCAGCTTCTCTGCTGCAGATCCAGGCCCGGCGACACCAGAAAGTGCAAGAAGGTGCGCTGATCATGAGGCGGTCATGAATCATGACCGCCTCGCGTGCTCCAGCCGTGCTGGGCCAGCAGCACTCTCTGCAATACACATCTGCGCATTAACGAAGGCTTAGACATACCTGTATACGTGCACATACCCACCAACGGTGCCAGACTTCATGATAAACGGCGCCCCAGGAAATAGCAACGACAACCGTGAGGACATCTGCTTCGGCCCACCCGGCTTGTGGACCACCCCATTTGCCACCGGACGGCGCGAACGTAGGCAAAGCCCGACACGGCAATCACGACTCGGTGATTCAAGGGCCTCGTCGTCGAAGTCTCGTTGCTGCACGCGGCGACAGCCACTTGGTCGCCAGCCTCACTCCTTCTCCTGCGAAGCGCATATCTTATTCGTGAGTGGGTGTAAATCGCCCAGGGCGACGCTCACGTGTCCTGTCCTGCGAAATGCTGCTACGGCGAGCAGGATGCAAGTCTCAAGTTGCAGCTACAGAACTCTGCCTGAATACCGAACGCCTGATATATATAAGGTCTCTAGGTTTATAAAGTGATCTCAGCGTCACCAGAGAAAAGGCTGTACTGAATTAGTTTATCTTAGACGGGATTTGACGCTATCAAACCCGAGTAAAGCAGTGTTGAGTTGTTTCAGCGCTGACCTTCGACCAAGCGTGCTCGCACCACATCAGTGCAGTTAGTAGCTCTGCTTTGCACAAGTCGTTGAGGGCTTAGTGGGTAGTGCGCAAATGTGAAAGTGGAATCGTAAATACAGAGAAGATCGCACACACAATCAAAAGGGCGCTAATTTTCAAACTGCACAGCTTAGTACTTTTAGCCAAACAAAGTATCCTTGATTTTTACATCAGTACCTTTGCCCATCTCCGCTCGTCCTGTTGTTGGACCTTGAAGTATTATTTATATGAGGTTATGTATTGTATACCCGTTCGGTATTGAGGCAGATTTCTATCTCATCCTTGGTATGGCGTGGCTGGAACGCCACGAGCCTTGGATCGATTGGAGGTCGAAGACCCTTGGTGCTACGCACTTCTCTCCTGGCGGAGCATTGGCGAGTCGTGAACCCACCTCTGCTAGGAAGCAGAAGCGCTTTTGGCGCGAGCACTGGACCGAGTCGGTCAATGTGCTGGACGTCGGAGTTTCCGAGTTGGTGGACACTGAGTGTGTCGAGAACGAGCGTTCCGAGCGTGGCTCGCGGACGGCAAGTGGAGCGGCACGAATTCCGCTGAGCGGGTGCGCGCCTGAGGGCGACGCCCTGCTGCGTGCCAGCGACGGCGCGGTCGGCACGATGCCGAAGAACAAGGGGCTTTGCCCGGATAAAGATCGTGGAGTGGCACGTAATCCACTGAGTGGAGGCTGCGGATCGTGCAGCTCTTCGCTGAGTGTCGGTAAAGACACTGGAGCTCCCCCGGAGCTGAACGAGGTGGTGACACCTGGCGTCAATACGCACGCGAAATCACGGAGCTCTTCAGGGCGGACGGTGTCCATGAAGAGGAGGCAGCGCCGCAAAGCGCTGGCTGCGAGACGCAAGGCGTCTGCGATCTCACGAGTCGAGAAGGGCGTGTCGAGCGGCGAGGCTCCACGCGAGAGCGAGCAGCTCTATACACTCGTGAATGGAGTGGCGGGCGACGTCAACGGAGGTATCAACCTCGACGACTTGCCCTCACTGTCGGCTCTCCTGGAGCTGGACGAGATGTCCTTGGCCGAGTTCGGCGAAGCCTTGAAGGCTGGAGACTTGGCCGAGGTAGTGGTCATACGACCCGAAGAAGAGTTGAACTCGTCCTCGCTTCTAGATGAAGCTGTCCTGGAAGACACCAAGAAGGCGCTGAATGCGCGGAGCGGATCGGCGATCCTGAAGGACCCGTCGGATCCCTTGTATCAAGTGGTAAAGGATTACCAGGACGTGGTCTCGAAGGAGCCGCCCTCGGGGCTACCTCCGGATCGAGGTGTTCGACACGAAAGCGATCTCGTTCCGGGAACGAAGTACTGCGTGACGAGGCAGTGGCCCTTGCCGAAGGAGCAGTGTGACGTCATTGACGCGTTCTTTCGTGCGAAGCACGAGGCGGGCATGGTGCGTGAGAGTAAGTCTCCACACTCTACGCCGACGTTCTGTGTCAGAAAGCCGAATGGCAAGTGGCGTATCGTGCATGCTTTCAACAAGCTGAATGCCGCTACCATTCCGGCGCAGACGCCGATTCCTCGGAAGGATGTTCTTCAGAACAACATGACAGGATATACGATGTACAGTGTGCTCGACTTGGTCGATGGGTATTACCAATTGCTCATGAGGACGAGCGACATTCCTCTCACTGCGGTGAGTACTCCGAGCGGCATGCTCTGGGAGTGGTTGGTGATGCCCCAAGGGCTTTCGAACGCGCCAGCGACGTTTAAGCGTCTTGTGACGCAGCTCTTCAGGCCCCATCGGGCGTACGCGCAAACGTACTTCGATGACATCTTTGTCCACAGTCGTGCGGAGTACGGAAAGACTGATATGGAGAACCATGTGGAGCACCTGCGTGCTGTGCTCGAATGCATGCGTCAAAACAAGTTGTACGCCAACATTGACAAATGCATCTTCGGAGCGGAAGAGATCCCCTTCTTAGGGTGCTTCATCGGGAAGCGTGGCCTGAGGGCCGACCCGGTCAAGGTCAAGGCCATTGTTGACTGGCCGGTTCCCAAGAACCAGAAGGATCTTCGCAAGTGGCTTGGCTTAGCCAATTACTTGCACAAGTACAGCGAGAACTACGCTGAAATGGCTCGGCCACTGTCCAATCTCCTGAAGAAGGATGCGGAGTGGTGTTGGGACACCGAGCATCAAGATGCGTTTGTGGCAATTAAGGACAGTCTCCTTCATGCGCCTATTCTGGCTCTGTCAGACCCCGCTCGTCCGTTTAGTGTCGTCTGTGACGCCTCGGACTTTGCCATCGGCTGTGCCCTGCTGCAAGCAGACGCCGAGGGGCGCGAGCGCGTGATGGCATTCGAATCTCACCAGCTGAAGGCTGCGGAGAAGAACTATCCTGTCCACGACAAGGAGCTACTTGCAATAAAGTATGCGCTCGTCAAGTTCAGGGTTCACCTGTTGGGCTCTCAGCCGTTCGTGATTTACATGGATCATGCGTCGTTACGCACTGCGACTCAGTCACCTCATCTCTCGCAAAGGATGGCCCGATGGCTGTCCTTCGTCGCGGAGTACAACTTCGAGGTGAAGTACAAGCCTGGCAGGCAGAATGTCCTTGCGGGCGCGCTGTCGCGCAGGCCGGATTATGAGCTGGCGCATGTAACGACCGTGACTTCGTCATTACCGGATTGGATCCGAACGGCTTATGCCAAGGACGACACTTGTGTCGCATTTGAACGGGCTATCTTAAGCTGAGACTCTGCGAGTCTGTTATGTCTTCCTCTGACGCTAAAGCTACGGCAGCCCCGCTGCAGTACTGGTGCCTTTAAGAAGGGTACGGCCCTCACGCAGGGTTCTACCCTTGGCGAATGGTTTTATATGCTCAAGATCCGACTCGTAGATCTTCACCCGATCTTTGACGAGCTAGGCATTCTAGGATTTCCTCAGCCGAAGCTTGAGCTTAAGGTGCAGACGGGATACTCTGAAATTGCGCTTACTCCGCATGCAACTGTCGCATCTCGTACTATGGTGCTAACCTCGACGACACTTACCGCTGGTTACGGTATGTCCTGTTATGCTCGGTAGTTCCGTTTCACCTGCTGGTACTGCCGATGATATGAACGCTGTTATTGGCGATGCTAGTAAGAGCGATAAGCTTCAGATCGCTTGAGATCCGATTCACAATACGATTACGACGATCGCTACGTCTGGAAGCTACTTCCCGTTTACTCAGGGTCGATTGAACATTCCTTTCTATGATTGAGCCACCCCGACTGCTTTGGTGAGCAAACCGATGAAGACGATCAAGTACCTTGATTGCTACAGTCAGATGTTTTCGAATGGTGAGGCTGGTGAAGGCCTTCTGACTACGAACAAGACGTTCTCTATTCCTGTATCGGCATCGCACAAGAGTGTCAAGTATGTAGTAGTCATCCCATATGCAAACACCAAGGCAAGCAACTTCGCTTCTGCTCACGGCTCGCAACAGTTTGCCAGTTTATTCGATAGTGCTCCGTGGACGTGCCAGCTTGATTCGTCCATTCGCGATTTCCAGGTCCAGGTGGGCAACAAGAATATTTTCCAGGATGTACACTCGTACGACTGGCAAGCGTTCATGGACGAGTTCAGCAAAATTGGAGCTATCAACGGTGATCTATCGCGTGAGATCTCGAACGGTCTCATCGGCATCGACAAGTGGCAGACTGCTCAGCGCATTCTAGTAGCTGATTGCTCGCGCATCAGTGAGCCTGAAGTGCCTCAGTCGATCAAGGTATCTGGCGTAAACGTAGCTACTCAGGGATCAAACCTTCTGGTGCTCGTTGTTTACGAGCGTACCCTTGAGATTGATCGCATCACCGGAGAAGTGTCTAGAGCTGACTAGAGTGCTTCTCATAGAAAAGGAAGCAACTTTAATTAATTACGATGTGGCCTAGAATTCCATTGCACTAGTCGATTGACACCTGAGCTGAATAATATGGCAAATGAGTTCTTGTAAGTCCACTCTCGTAATTGAGCAAGGCTCAGACGTAGGCAGAGTCTTGCGACTCTACCAGGGTATTGATTAATTAATTATTTTCAAAAGAATCATGTGGCTATCTATATAGATAGATACCAATGACTACGTTAACTTTTGGCAAGCACAAATCCAAGACTATTGAGGAGGTTTATGCTTCTGACCCTGGATACTGCCGCTGGCTATCAAATCAAAAAGGTCTCGTTGCACATGGTAGTGATATTGCCAAATTCCCAGCTCAAAAATTTGGCAAGGACGTTGGATCGTTCCTTATTACATGGGGCAAATACAAGCTTAGGACTATTAAACAGATCCGAGCGATTGAGCCTAACTACCTGGAATGGTTAAGCAAGAATGAATTCGTTCAGACCAAGATGCCTAAGCTGAAGGCAGAAGTTGATGAGTTGCAGAAGTAAAAAAAATGAGTCGATTGACTCATTTTTTTAGCAGCACTCGAAGAAGCTTCAATACTGTCAAAATGTCCCATGCGAGCCACCATACGGTCATGATGCATAGCTTCAGCGATGAGCTCTTCAGTGATTTGAGATTGAAACACCTGCTAGTGCGTACGCTTGGCAATCGCTTGATTGATTAGGCCATGATTCAGCTGAGCAAAGTGTGGCTTCTCTTCGAATGTGCTGAGGACAGCGAATCGATTCTCAACATTAACGATGTCAGCTTCGAGGTCAAGATCATCATCCTCAAACTCAAAGTCGTCATCATCTGGCACAGCATTATTGAATCCGAGGAGGTAAAGTTTGGTGTACTTGATGTTCCACTCGTCGAATACATGCTCCCAGACTGTGGGGTAATCCATGCGGCGAACTCTCTCGGCACGTTGCTCGTGAGAGATACCACGCTAACACGCTGAAATAAGCTGATCTCTTCAACCAAACCATAGTAGTAAGTCTCCTGATCAACCCCCTGCATGAATTCGTAATTATCCAATGTAATGGCATCAGCAAACAACATGATTGAGTACTCGTCCTGAAGATACTCCAGGAATCGAATCCAGTAGGACGAATCGTGGTGCTCACCCATCATAACATTGGCACTGTAGATGTTAAGAAATGAAACAGATTCATCAATCAAATCAACAAAGTTGTAAAATCCAAAGCTGTAGTTTATTGATGCAGCGGGGCTGCCGTAGCTTTAGCGCTAGAGGAAGACGTAACAGACTCGCAGCGTCTCAGCTTAAGATAGCCCGTTCTAATACCAGAACGTACGAGTCCGTACACCTTACGGACTCCAAGAGTCAACCCTTAACTCTTAACTGTGTGAATCTCAAAGTGAATGTATTTCCCTTTATCGCGGCCAAGCCGCCTACGGTGTAAATGTATCCGGTTCACTATCTAGCATAGTGAACCCTAGTCATATGCATAATCAGTGGCTCTAAAGCCATGTACTGATTCTCCTACTGATTTAGGTTAGACAGTGTGTACCCACTTCATAACCCTTCGGGTAACTCTCGTGTAACCCCGTTACATTCCCCCCCCCACCAAACCGTGGACACGGGTGTTCACGCTTAACGGTCAACCTCCGGGTCTTGTTCCGTCAAGCCTCCCTCTCGAACGAGTCAATCCACATCGCGTGGACGTCTCTGAGAACTTCTCGGTGCAACGCGCCCTCACATGACTTCAAGTCATAAAGCCTTTTGGTCTTTTGACCGCAGACAGATCCGCCTCGGAGCCTCGCTCCTCTCGTGCTGCTGCACTGCGTGCCTCCGCACCTCCGCGAACGCCAGCGCCCGCGCGCACACCCTCGACGCCTTCCAGGCTCTCGGTGCCCGAGTACTTCACGGCGCAACGCCTGAAGTGCAGCTCGCAGCGCGCAAGCCCCAGCTACCAACCCGCCAGATCATGGTTCCTAGGGAACTCTTTGGTGAAGAGGGCGAGGTGGACGAGTCCATGGAGGGTTCTCCGAACCGAGGAGACGCGTCCCCACTCACGCGACGCTCCCCGAGCCGCGGCGACGCTTCGCCCACACCGTCGACACGTCGTGAAGAAGGCTCGCCGGCCCCAGTTGGCTCTTCGAGCCGTCGCGATCAAGAGCGCCCCGCGCGCACGCCTCCTGTGCGCTCGCCGAGCCGTTCACCTGCAGAGCGCGCTGCGCCGTCGAGGGAGGAGCCGCGGCCACCGCTGCGATCTCCGAACCCGTTCCCTGAACGCTCTTCCGGTCGCTACGAGCTGCGCGCGCTCACTGAGCCTTGGTATTCGCCACCTCGTGGTGAGGGCGTGCCCCTGGGCTCCGTCATCTCCAACCCTTTGGACGAAGCTTAGTTCGAGCAGGTGGCGGCGCAGATGGCTCCCATGCGCCCCCAGCGCCCCGAGCTGCGGCCTCTGCTGAACCCCAGCACTACCGACTACGGCTTCCGGCCTCGCGACGCCGCGGAGGCTTGTCGTCAGGCGTTCCAGCAGTCTCTTGCGTTGCACACCGTTGGGCCCGCGGCTTGTACTCCGGAGGAGCTCGCACTGCGTACGTCTCTGCGAGAGCGGCTCCTCACTCCACAGTCTACGACTGTCGCGGAGTATCGCGAGAGACTGCGGCTGCAAGCCCAGCAGAAGTCCGTGCCCGCCATGCGGACGTACCCGGTGGTACTTAGCCCGGGGGAAGACTCAATTGAGTACGAAGCTCAGTTCGAGTCTTGGGCCGAGCACAGCCGAAAGCTAAGCCCCATGGACGCTCTCCGAGTCAGCTTCAGTGAAGTGGATGTTCGCATTGAACGCAAGCTCCGCTTCGATTTCGCGAAGGTCCGAGCCAAGCGCAGCCTTTCGGCACTCGCCCAGCCGCAGACCCAGTTTAGAGCTGCGCGCTTCGCTCCTTCGAGCACTCCAGCCGCTCCTTCCCGCGAGGGAGTGAGCGCTGTGGCTCAGGGTCAGCCTCGGGGCAATGTGGCTGACCCAGCAGCTCCCCAGCTTATTGCCGGGAAGCGTGGGACGACCGGCGTGCCGGCCTTGAGCCATCGGGGCGCTGGTGGTCAAGCTGATCAAAAGCGTCCACGACGTCTGGGCAGTCCTGGCGGAGGGGTACCTCAAACTCCCATGAGTTCTCGGAGTGAGGGTACCCTCGCCATTTCATCAGATACTGGTTTTGACCCCGCCACCGCCGCTTCGCCAGGAGGCGCTCCACATAGTAATGCAGATTCCCATGCTCATCGAGCAGAGCCGGTGGAGGCCGCTGTGGGCCCCTTTGCGACTCAAGGTGAGCTCTTGGAGGCGCGGCAGCAGGCGAGTCGCCTTCGGGATCACATCCATGACGTTGATGCGCGTCTGGGCCGGACTGTCACCGAACTCGACCAGCTCGCCGAGCGGACGCGATGGACCGAGGTGCCTCGAGCTGTCTGGGACCGCCTTGGGGCCCTGGAGGACTGGGTGCGATACTATCGCGATCGTGATGAGCAACGTGGCCGGGAGCTCGGGGGGCTACAGCGTCAGCAGGCTGGACTTCAGGGTCAGCTCGACCTCCTGGCCCGCATGCAGGCTCCGACTGCTGCGCCTCCTGCGCCTGCGGCTCTCGCTGTGCCCGCGGCACCTCCGCGCCTGTGACCTCGTCACCCTTGGTGCCTCCATCTGCACCTGCATCGGGTCCTGGTACGGCTTGAGCAAGCCCACGTAGAAGACGGGGTGCTTCCTCACCTTCTTCGGAAGATTGAGCGTGTACGCAAGGCCCTTCTTGGCCACAACCTTGAAAGGTCCGATGAAGCGCGGGCGCAACTTCGTCTTGAAGACGGCAGACACTGCATGTGTAGGTAGGTTCTTAGCATTAAGTAGCACCAGGTCCCCGACCTCGTAACTTTCAACATTGCCTCTGCCCGTGGCATCTGCATGTTCCTTTTGCTTGTCTTGGCTCTCAGCCATTGCGTCACACACATGTCGTAAGACACTCAGACGCGTCGACAAGAAAGCGCGAACCTGTTTACGAACAGTAGCCGGGCTGACATTGGCTAGCCGATCAGCTAAATTGGCTTCTCCTCCCCCACCAAGCCCGAGGCCACCACGTGGCGGCGTCAGCGGGACAAGCTGTTCACGTAGAACGGCGTGTAGCCTGTCGAGGCGTGTACGGCGCTGTTCAACGCAAACTCGACGAGTGGCAGCATGGCGCTCCAGCGCTTCGGCGTCTCGGCGCAAATGCTGCGGAGCACGTCCTCGACGACGCGACTTACGCACTCGGTCTGATCATCGGTCTGCGGATGGTCCGCCGTGGACATGTCCAGCTTTGTGCCAAGCACCGCAAAGACCGCGCTCCAGAAGTTACCCGTGAAGCGGGGGTCTCAGTCCGAGACAATCGACTCAGGGAGTCCGTGTTGTCGAAACACTCGGTCCAAGAACAGCGTTGCTGTACCTTTACCATCGATGGTGTCCGGCACAGTCGCAATGTGAGCCATCTTGCTCAGTCGGTCCACGAAGACCACGACTCCAGTGTTGCCTGCCACGTCCGCAGGCAGGCCAAACACAAAGTCCATACTCATGGATTGCCAACAGCCCGAAGGGACAGGCAAACTCGCCAACGGCGCTGCAGCATGAGGTGACGACTTCACTCGCTGACACGTCTCGCACGTGCGCACATAAGTGCTCGTCCACTTGTACAGCTTCGGCCACCAGTAGTGGGTGCTCACCGAGCTGTAGATCTTCTCACAGCCATGATGGCCAGCCAGCGGCGTGTCGTGTGCCGCATAGAGGATGCGATACTTCAGATCCTCATCATGAGGGATGACCACGCGGGGCGTATCCTCTGGGCCGGTGTTGTAGAACAACAGGCCTCCATCGAGGGAATAACGGTGTAGCCGCGCGCGCAGCCGCGCTGACAATTCCATGTCCGAGTCTTAAAACGCCTTGCTCCCCAGAGCCTTCAGTAACGCGACACAAGTGTCGTCCTTGGCATAAGCCGTTCGGATCTAATCCGGTAATGACGAAGTCACGGTCGTTACATGAGCTAGCTCATAATCCGGCCTGCGCGACAGCGCGTCCGCAAGGACATTCTGCCTGCCAGGCTTGTACTTCACCTCGAAGTTGTACTCCGCGACGAAGGACAGCCATCGGGCCATCCTTTGCGAGAGATGAGGTGACTGAGTCGCAGTGCGTAACGACGCATGATCCGTGTAAATCACGAACGGCTGAGAGCCCAACAGGTGAACCCTGAACTTGACGAGCGCATACTTTATTGCAAGTAGCTCCTTGTCGTGGACAGGATAGTTCTTCTCCGCAGCCTTCAGCTGGCGAGATTCGAATGCCATCACGCGCTCGCGCCCCTCGGCGTCTGCTTGCAGCAGGGCACAGCCGATGGCAAAGTCCGAGGCGTCACAGACGACACTAAACGGACGAGCGGGGTCTGACAGAGCCAGAATAGGCGCATGAAGGAGACTGTCCTTAATTGCCACAAACGCATCTTGATGCTCGGTGTCCCAACACCACTCCGCATCCTTCTTCAGGAGATTGGACAGTGGCCGAGCCATTTCAGCGTAGTTCTCGCTGTACTTGTGCAAGTAATTGGCTAAGCCAAGCCACTTGCGAAGATCCTTCTGGTTCTTGGGAACCGGCCAGTCAACAATGGCCTTGACCTTGACCGGGTCGGCCCTCAGGCCACGCTTCCCGATGAAGCACCCTAAGAAGGGGATCTCTTCCGCTCCGAAGATGCATTTGTCAATGTTGGCGTACAACTTGTTTTGACGCATGAATTCGAGCACAGCACGCAGGTGCTCCACATGGTTCTCCATATCAGTCTTTCCGTACTCCGCACGACTGTGGACAAAGATGTCATCGAAGTACGTGTGCGCGTACGCCCGATGGGGCCTGAAGAGCTGCGTCACAAGACGCTTAAACGTCGCTGGCGCGTTCGAAAGCCCTTGGGGCATCACCAACCACTCCCAGAGCATGCCGCTCGGAGTACTCACCGCAGTGAGAGGAATGTCGCTCGTCCTCATGAGCAATTGGTAATACCCATCGACCAAGTCGAGCACACTGTACATCGTATATCCTGTCATGTTGTTCTGAAGAACATCCTTCCGAGGAATTGGCGTCTGCGCCGGAATGGTAGCGGCATTCAGCTTGTTGAAAGCATGCACGATACGCCACTTGCCATTCGGCTTTCTGACACAGAACGTCGGCGTAGAGTGTGGAGACTTACTCTCACGCACCATGCCCGCCTCGTGCTTCGCACGAAAGAACGCGTCAATGACGTCACACTGCTCCTTCGGCAAGGGCCACTGCCTCGTCACGCAGTACTTCGTTCCCGGAACGAGATCGCTTTCGTGTCGAACACCTCGATCCGGAGGTAGCCCCGAGGGCGGCTCCTTCGAGACCACGTCCTGGTAATCCTTTACCACTTGATACAAGGGATCCGACGGGTCCTTCAGGATCGCCGATCCGCTCCGCGCATTCAGCGCCTTCTTGGTGTCTTCCAGGACAGCTTCATCTAGAAGCGAGGACGAGTTCAACTCTTCTTCGGGTCGTATGACCACTACCTCGGCCAAGTCTCCAGCCTTCAAGGCTTCGCCGAACTCGGCCAAGGACATCTCGTCCAGCTCCAGGAGAGCCGACAGTGAGGGCAAGTCGTCGAGGTTGATACCTCCGTCGACGTCGCCCGCCACTCCATTCACGAGTGTATAGAGCTGCTCGCTCTCGCGTGGAGCCTCGCCGCTCGACACGCCCTTCTCGACTCGTGAGATCGCAGACGCCTTGCGTCTCGCAGCCAGCGCTTTGCGGCGCTGCCTCCTCTTCATGGACACCGTCCGCCCTGAAGAGCTCCGTGATTTCGCGTGCGTATTGACGCCAGGTGTCACCACCTCGTTCAGCTCCGGGGGAGCTCCAGTGTCTTTACCGACACTCAGCGAAGAGCTGCACGATCCGCAGCCTCCACTCAGTGGATTACGTGCCACTCCACGATCTTTATCCGGGCAAAGCCCCTTGTTCTTCGGCATCGTGCCGACCGCGCCGTCGCTGGCACGCAGCAGGGCGTCGCCCTCAGGCGCGCACCCGCTCAGCGGAATTCGTGCCGCTCCACTTGCCGTCCGCGAGCCACGCTCGGAACGCTCGTTCTCGACACACTCAGTGTCCACCAACTCGGAAACTCCGACGTCCAGCACATTGACCGACTCGGTCCAGTGCTCGCGCCAAAAGCGCTTCTGCTTCCTAGCAGAGGTGGGTTCACGACTCGCCAATGCTCCGCCAGGAGAGAAGTGCGTAGCACCAAGGGTCTTCGACCTCCAACCGATCCAAGGCTCGTGGCGTTCCAGCCACGCCATACCAAGGATGAGATCATATCTCGAATCGAGGTCTAAGACCAGACAGCGTTCCACGCTATCAAAATCCAAAAACTTTACGCCCACGTCCACAGGGACCTTAGGCACCGTGACACGAGTGCACGTCGCGAGACGAACAGTGACGATGTCACTCCCGCGCGCTACCAGCGCCTCAGCATAAAACTGACTTCCGTCCATCGTAGAACGCCGGGCGTAGTTACCCGACGCTCCCGAATCGATCAAAATCGTCCATGGCTTGGTGAAGCCCTTCACCCAAGCTTGGACAACTAGCAAGCCCGGCTTGCATACACGTTCCATGTTAGAGAGTACGGCTCTCTTCGGGGCTAAGTCCTGTCGACCTCCACCTCGCCGAGGCTCAATAGAACTTAGCTCTTCCCCAGTAGGCCGTCCCGCACCTACTGGGACTTCTCGTTTCCCCGAGACAAACCAGAGCCCTGGCTCGAACTCGAAGAGCGGCTTGGCGAAGCCTGGCGCTGATGGCGCAGCGGACACCCAGCACGAAGGTGACGGGTGTTATCACAGATGAAACATCTGCGGATACTGCGACGCTGCTCAGCAGCACGAAGCTCGGCTTCTTCGTCTTCAGCATAGCTGAGGTCCATGGGTTCCGGACCACTCGACGCGCTAGCGTAAGACGCACTCCACCCAAGTCTCGATGACTTAAAGTTGTGTTCCGCATTCAATGCGACGCTCACAGCCTCTTCAAAAGAGCTCGGGTGGGTTCGGAACACATCCGTCCTGGCAACGCCAGTGCGAAGGCCTTCCATGAACACCGTGACGGTGACTGCTACCGGCAGTGGGTCCGCAGACATGCCAGCAATGAGAGTTCTCAACTCTTGAACATAGTGCACCGACTCCTTCTTGCTCTGCCGAGTAGCCAGGAAGCGTGAGCGCACGCGATACGCCTCGTTAGGCGGAGCGAACACCCGGGACAATTGCTGTTTCAGCTGGTCCCACGTCGGGAAGGCCACCTCGACCGACGTCCCGGACGTTAGTGCCCACTCTCTCGCTCGCCCACCGAGCTTCGAGATAGCTAGTGCCACGCGCTGCGACTCCGTCCGGAGTAGAGCTGAGCTCATAGCCATCTCAACCTCACGGGTCCAAAGCATCAATCTTTCACCCTCCTTGCCTTGGAAGGTCTTCACGCTCAACATGAGCGGCTTGGGTCTTGTTCCCGCGTCGGATGACGAAGCGGGCGCTTGGGGCGCCGCGGCCGTTGCCATCCTCTGCTGGAGGTGCTCTAGCAGAGCATTCTCGTAGCTTGAAAACGCCTCGAGACGCGCATTCACCGCGTCGGGGCCTTGCTGCGCAAGTTGCGTCACGCCCTCCGGGCCCAGCAAGGACATAAGCTTTTTGAGCGCATCCTGCTGGTTCGGGGGCAAGTGAGCGAACAGCTCCATTCTCCACAGAGGGTCAGTCTATACAGACACAGGTGTCGGATTGACTACAAGTGCTACCAAGTGCAGCGGGGCTGCCGTAGCTTTAGCGTCAGAGGAAGACATAACAGACTCGCAGAGTCTCAGCTTAAGATAGCCCGTTCTAATACCAGAACGTACGAGTCCGTACACCTTACGGACTCCAAGAGTCAACCCTTAACTCTTAACTGTGTGGATCTCAAAGTGAATGTATTCCCTTTATCGCGGCCAAGCCGCCTACGGTGTAAATGTATCCGGTTCACTATCTAGCATAGTGAACCCTAGTCATATGCATAATCAGTGGCTCTGAAGCCGTGTACCGATTCTCCTACTGATTTAGGTTAGACGGTGTGTACCCACTTCATAACCCTTCGGGTAACTCTCGTGTAACCCCGTTACAGTTGAAAGCGTTGGAGATCATGGTTGTTGGTTGGTTGCTGCGGTGTTGATGTTTGCACTGTATGCTCTTGGGGTTTATATACTTAGTATTTATCTCTCTAAATAGAAAACTTTTCCTTTCAAATATTTGCTCTTTCTCACAAGAGCTTCCTAGAAAATTTTTCGTTGCCCTGATATTGTTCGAAATTTTAAACTTTGGTCTAAAATTCAATCCTAACAATATCACGCTACTGACAGGTGTTCTGTCTCTTCCACAGCGATTAGACGGTTTGAAGTGTGTAATGGTAGAGACAGGTCCTCTGCGTGTTCTATGTGCGCTGTGTTGAAAATGGTGGGATAATCGGTTCTGTATAACTTCTCTCCTGACTTTCTGGTGTTTCCGTTGAGAATAATTTCAACTTTGTCAGGCACTGTGGAGCGCACGATTGCGGACGTAGCGCAAAATCTAGGTGCAACACCTATTTGCACATTAGCAGCCTTTGGGCTGAAATTTTCCGGTTCAGGGACACATAGAACTTGGAGGCTTGCTCCTTGGTTTCCATCTCTAGTATTAGATTTTTTGCTACGAGCAACTGGTTTGGCTGATAAAACTTCGCGAACAATGTCATCATCATCGCTGGAACTCCCTCCATGCTGAAGATCAGTGTAATGGGCCTACTTTGGCTCACTACTTTAGCTTACACGTGTGCGCGTGTATGTGAGGAAGCGTAGCTTAGTTTAACTTAGAGTTAATAATACTCGGGCTTCCGAGTATAGATTAATCTAAATAAACGATCCAAATAATGTTTTTGGGTTAAAATGAGAACTGCTATTTTTGTTTTATGTTTCTGACTTCCTCTAAATGTAATATTCTAAACTGGGAATCTGCCAACGGCTGGTTGGCAGAATTCCAACGCTATGCATGTCGCTCATTGGCTAAAATATGCTGCTTTCAACCAATAGGAATCCTAAGTCTCTATGGACCACCCGTCGTGGTGATCCTAAATGTATGTAGCATTTGGTGTGTCTACACCAAGGTCGAGAAAGTCTTTCGAACCTCTAACAGACATCGTGTCTGTTAGAGTTACAAGTGATTGTAGCCACTTGTGCGTGTAACCCTGTTACACCATCCCCCCCTCAAGGTTAGACGCGCCGAGTCACGGCACGTCAATCAGGAAATTGACCATTCGTCAATTCTTCGCGTTGGGAGAAAGAAAACTCGAGCTCATTCCGCAATGAGCTCGCCTCAGAAGAAGACCGCCGCTGAAGCAGAGGAGAAGTCCTCCGCCGGGATAGAGACTCTCTCTATCCCCGAGTACCGCGAGCGTCACAAAGCAAAGCGTGACGCTCTTGCTGCCAAGGCTGCGGCGGGGGCAACTCAACCAGAGATTGTCCTCGAAGGTTCTTCTGTAGTCAACGACGCCGTTGACTTCGAGGACGACGACGTGGAGATGGAAGAGGGCGAGGCCTCTTCTAGCAAGCGCAAGGAGTCTATCGACAGCGATAGTCTCGACCCGCATGCCGGGTCGAGACGCCCTCGTGAAGGAGACGACTCGGACGCTTCGAGCTCGAAGCGTTCGCGCGGCGAGAGCGACGCTTCGCTCTCCGCTGCTGGGGCTTTAAGCTCCCCGCGTGAGGTGCCGCCTTCAAGCTCTCCGCGCGCTGTTCAGCCAGCGCGCGATCCGTGGATGCCGTCTGCGTCAGAGATCGCCGACCGTGTGGGCAACACTGTGCCTCCAAACGAAATCCCGCTGTACGTATGCAGCGGGATCGACGACGATGCTGTGGCGGAGGAACAGCACTTTGATCCGTTAACGAATCACAGGCGCGATTATTACATCCACGAGCTCCGGTACTTCTCCAGCAAGAAGACCTCTTCTCGCAGCAAAGTGCCTGAGTGGCAGGCACTTTGTCAAAGTTGGAATGCTTTTGTTGAGAACTTCAACAAGAACCGGCTGCTTACCGCGAGCGGGTTAAGCATGCCCGTGAGCGCTTCGAGACATTCTCGACGCGCGGGCGGCTGGAGCAGCTCCACAGATCCTCTGTGGACGCTGGTATTCTGTGCGCTGTGCCCGAAGGCCAACAGTGCACGTTGTGTCTTCCGGTGCGGCGCGCTTGAGCGACCGCGACCTAAACGGGTACACGACGATACGTGTACCTGCGAGTCTCAAGGATCTCCGTGCCAAGTTCTTGGCACGCGAGGAACGCGACGATCGTGGGACTTCGGGCGCTGTAGGTGACCACAGCGCTCGCACTACCTTCGCGTCGGCAGTGCGTGGTGAGCTTCGTACGCCCTCACCATTTCCGGAACGTCCTACAGCAGGACGTCCCGCGGCTCCCATGTATCTTGGTGGGGCGGAAACCCTCTCCAACGAATACGATAACGAACCGGCTGCCGGTTCGTTTTCGGGATACTATGGTTCACAATACGCTAAACAATCCAGCGTGTTGAGCCGCGGGCGTCCCGGATCGGAGGCGGCGGTGGTGGGAACACGCCCCGGGTATGGTCAACCTGGGGTTGACCTTGGCCCGACGCTCGAGGAGCGGGTCACTGCTGTGGAACAGCTTCAGAGCCGGGAGTTCGCCGCTCTGAAGCAGGAGGTTGCGATCCTGAGGGCTCAAGTCGCTCAGGGTTCGCAGACCGCGTCGGACATCTCTGTCGACGTGGGAGGTCGCGTCGCACGCTTGGCCCAGCGCGTTCACGCACTGGAGCAGAGGTTCGCTCCCGCCGGGGCTTCCGCTTCGGGCCAGCCGAGCTAGGTGGCTCGTGCTGCCGGTATGGCTTCAGCCGCCCGACGTAAAAGGTCGAATAAAGGCGCATACTAAATGAAATATCTAGCGTATAGGCGTTGCCATGCCGTGCCAACACCGTGAACGGCCCGACGAAGCGCCGAGCGAGCTTGCTCGCCCCGAAGTCGGAAACTGCATGTTTAGGCAGGCTTTGAGTTGCTAACAAAACCAATGAACCCTTCTTGAATTCATTAGTGTTGCCCCTACCAACATTGTCTGCGTTCAGCTTCTGTCGGTCGACAGAAGCTGCAATAGCGTCTTGGACAAACCGAATGACGGCTTGTCTGCGCTGCACGAAGTTGATTGCGTCCGAGCTGAACGAGTTCAGCTCGTTTCTAGCAGTAGGCCCGGCCTCTGCCTTCGTCTTCGCGGTGTCTGTGCCCTACACAGACCCGTTCTTCTTCTTCTTGCTCTTGTCGGCGTATGTGCCCTGCACAGACGCGTGCTGCGTGTTCTTCTTGCGCGTAATCGCGGCAGACACTGTGCAAGTGTCAGCGGCATTCTGCGGCTGCTGCGTTGCAGTCGGAGATCCTCCCCCACTTAAGGAAGGAGTCACTATCCCTAGTAGACTCGGGTGGCGTGGGTGCCTGATGGCATTCACGTAGAACGGTGTATGCCCGGTCGAGGCATGCACCGAGTTGTTGATGGCGAACTCCGCCATCGGCAGGCACTCGCTCCAGTGTTGGAACGAGTGAGCGTAGCTCTTAAGCACGTCTACGAGCACGCGGTTCACGCGCTCGGTCTGCCCGTCCGTCTGCGGATGGTCCGCAGTCGACATCGAAAGTTGACTCCCAAGAAGTGTAAACACTTCTTGCCAAAGGTGTGCAGTGAAGCGCGGGTCTCGATCCGACACAATGGCGATCGGCATGGCATGGTGTTTGAACACCATGTCAACGAACAGACGCGCCGTCTGTTTCGCAATCACTGCAGCGGGTATCGCAGCAAGATGTACAATCTTGCTGAAGCGGTCAACAAAGACCACAACGCCCGTGTTCCCCTGGCTGTCCGGGGGAAGACCGAACACGAAGTCCAAAGACATGGACTGCCAACACTCCGACGGAGTCGGCAGTGACTGCAAGGGAGCCTACGCGAAAGGCGCAGGCTTCACACGTTGACAAACCTCGCAAGCACGGACGTACTTGCGCACCCATTTGTACTGGTGGGCCCAGTAGAAGTCTCGCGTGAGAAGAAGGTATGTCTTCTCACGGCCCGGATGCCCCGCAGTCGGTGCATCGTGATACTCGTACATGATCCTGAGTCGCAGGTCATGGTCAGTGGGCACGACAACGCGGTCCGCGTTGTCGTCGACTGCACTGTAGAGTAATAACCCGTCGTGCACCCGATAACGGTACGAAGATGCTTCGGCAGCTTCTGACGAGCTTTGTCAGAAGGCGCTGAGCCGTAGGCCAGCAAGAGCTTCGCGTCCGTTTCGTGCGCGTACGCGACCTTCACGTTGTCCAACAGTGACGACGTTGGGGTGCTCGATCGGATGGCGTCAATGGCATTGATGTCGGCATCAGTCGTGGCGTAGTCAGGTCGACGCGAGAGCGCGTCGGCCACCACATTGAGTCTTCCGGGTTTGTACTCAATCCGGAAGTTATACTCTGCGAAGAATAAGAGCCATCTCGCCATCCGTTGCGAGATGTGCGGCGCCTTCACAGCCGCCCCCAGCGACGCGTGGTCCGTATAGACCACGAACGGTTTGCTTCCGAGTAGATACACTCGGAACTTCGCGAGTGCGTACTTCATGGCAAGGAGCTCCTTGTCATGTACCGGGTAGTTGCGCTCAGCTGGCTTCAGCTGACGCGATTAGTAGTAGACGACACGATCACGACCCTCGTGATCGTGCTGCATCAACGCACATCCGATTGCGAAGATGGACGCGTCGCACACTACGTACGGGCGATCTTGGTCGGCCACCGCCAAGATCGGCGCCTCAGTCAAGCCCCGCTTGACTGCATCGAAGGCCTGCTGACACTCAGCAGTCCAAACCCACTCGGCGTCCTTCTTCAGGAGCTGTGACAGCGGGCGTATCATGCCCGCGTAGTCCTGCACGTACTTGCACAAGTACGTGGCCAAGCCAAGGAACTGCCGCAGTTCCTTGACGTTCGACGGCGTCGGCCACTCATTGATCACTCTGACCTTCTCAGGGTCAGGGCGGACACCGTTCTTCCCAACGAGACACCCGAGCACGGGTATCTCGCTCG
Source organism: Phytophthora sojae (assembly GCF_000149755.1). Taxonomy (NCBI): domain Eukaryota; phylum Oomycota; class Peronosporomycetes; order Peronosporales; family Peronosporaceae; genus Phytophthora; species Phytophthora sojae. The sequence goes on from NW_009258117.1 coordinate 4,480,143, forward strand.
CCCCGAAGATACACTTCTTCAGGTTCGCATAGAGCTTGTGCTTGCGCATGAGCGGAAGCAGCTTCCGGAGATGCACCTTGTGCATCTCAACGTCGCTCATCCCGTCCGCAGCCCGGCTGTGGACGAACACATCGTCGAAGTAGCTCGGTGCGAAGTCGCGCACCGAGCGCAATAAGTGCGTCACGCACCTGTTGAAGGTCGCAGGGGCGTTCTTCAGGCCCTGCGGCATCACCAGCCACTCCCAGAGCATGCCGCTCGGCGTGCTCACATCCGTGAGAGGGATATCGCTCTCACGCATGAGGATCTGATAGAACCCATCGCGCAGATCAAGAGCACTGTAGATCGTGCTTCTGGCCATCGAATCGATAATGACATCTTTTCGCGGTATCGGTGTCTGCGCCGGTATCGTCGCATCGTTCAGCTTTTTGTACGCATGAACGATGCGCCAGCCGCCCTGTGGCTTCTTGACACAGAACGTCGGAGCACTCTGCGGGGACTTCGATTCCCGCACTTGTCCAGCTTTGCGACGACTTTCGAAGAAGTCGTCGATCGCCTTGACCTGCTCTCGCGGCAGTGGCCACTGCCGCGTGACACAGTACTTCGTCCCCGGCCCGAGATCAATCTCGTGCTGGATGCCCGTATCCTGCGGAAGCTCCGCAGGAATCTCTTCCGGAAGTACGTCAGCGTACTCCCGTAAGATCTCGTAGTAGGGACTCGTTTTCAACGAGTCCCAGCTCTGCTCTTCAAAGCGCTCCTTCTTCGTCTTCGCACTGAGAGTGTCCTCGCTCTCAGTGGTGGTCTCCATGAAGAACTGCCTCAGTTCTTCATTCTCGCTCTTCGTTCTCTCGGCGGCCGAGAGAATGCATATTTGCTCGATGCGTCCATCGTGCAAGTCACGCGCGAAGCGCTTCCAGTTCATGACTGGAAGCGAAGTCAACTCCGACGCTTGCGTCGGAGGGTTAGCGAGAGTCATCTCCCTGTACCAGAACCCGGCACAGGTACGCGTCAAGACGTTCACGTCTCGACGTCCGGCTTCTCAGCCTCCGTCTGCCCGGCAGACATTCCTTGTGGCGTCTCGGCCCCAGGCCGAGACTTGCGCAGCAACCTTCGCATGCGCCGTCTTCTTGTTTTGCGGAGCCCGGCTCCGCTTGGTTCTTGACCTCGTCCAGGCTGGGCCTGGACGAGTCCAGGCCCAGCCGTGGACGGGTGTTCTTCTTTAGTACCGCCGGCGGGTTCATCCCGCGGGCGAGCGACTTCAAGCCCGGCTTGGTCGCCCGGCGCTTCGTCGTGCAGCCCGGCTGCACGACAGCATGCAAGTTTTTTTCCGGTGCGGGACATTTGCAACCGTCCGCACCGCCTGCAGCGTCGGCTCCCGAAGCCGGCACGCCATCTTTACCTCGACGCCTGTTATTGGCGGAGCCCTCCATTACGGAGGGTGCGTCGGCTCCCCAAGCCGACGAATCAAATTCACCCAAGCCATCGACTCCCAGAGTCGACGGCGTCTCGTCACCTTGGCTCTTATTATTGGCCAAAACTGATCCAATCAGATTCGCGTCAGTCTCCACGGCTGAGGCGTATGACTCGTCTGCGTCATCCGTGCCCCTTGAGGTCGGAGACTCTTCCTGATTCGCTGAAAAGCGGGTGTCGATCTCCGAGATCAACACATTTTCTCCTTCAGCCGTCAGCGGCGACGCCGACGCTTGCTGCTCTTGCGCGCGTGCTCGCGCGCGCCCAGGGCGCTCCGGGACAGCGGCATTAGGCGCTGTCTCGAGTGGGGAGTCGCGCGCACCTGTCGGTGCGTGTGTAGCGGCAACAGGGCCATCGCTCACTGTTCTGCTGTCGCGACCGAAGCGCTCGAGAGTGCGCTTCTCCCAATCGATGACCGGATCATGCCGTGCAAGCCACGGCATGCCGAATACAATGTCAAACTTATCGTCCAGATCCAGGACGATAAAGGTCTCGGCAAACTCTTGATCTTCATACGTGAAGCGCACGCGTACCATGCGCTTCTCGGTCTTTACGATGGTGTCGTAATGCGGGTTGAAGGATTGTGAGACGATGGACCCGGAGGTTACCCGAAGGTGACCCGAGAGTGAGCCACTTGAATTATGGGACACCCTAGCTCGGCGTCCCGTATAGAAGGCCGGCGACTGATTACGAAACCCGATGGCGTATTTACGGAGATCCAGAACGGGGAGGCCCGTAACAAGGACGATGACACCGCACGGAGACAGCAGATGACGTCATGAGGTAAAGGCGTGCAGCATACTGGTTGGTTGATTGGCCGGCAGACGAGCCGCCGGTAGATAGGCAGTTCAGTTCAGAATTTCCAACAACGAGACAAGGTACTTCTTCATATTAGTCTTTGTGTTGTGCGGTTAGCGCCTACGTGTGTACTGTGACTGTTTCCTACCTACTTGCGAAGTGTACTCGGGGTTCTGGATTGATTTGGCCTCCCCGGTAACCTTCTAGTAGCGTAGTGTGTTGCATTGTCTGGACTCAGGAGATCAGCTCTCAGTGTTCGACAGTAGGACACTCTAAACGGTTTAGTAAGGTATTGGTGTGCGTCTCGCACTTTGGTTTGGACCCGCAGACTAGCTGCGGCAGGAGATCTCCAGTAGATCTCGTACATATTGTACAACAAGTTGTCGTACAGTGGGAAGAGTTACCTCGCTGTACAAGTGCATCCGCGACAGAGTTAACCTAAGTCTCTGCCTGCGAGTGTAAGGAACCCCATATTCACCCCTTCATATTACACGTCTTCTAGGAATTACGCTAGATAAAGATCCGAGTCTTGCTACAAGGGTACACAAGGGGAGGCCTAGAGATCTCGGGACTAGTTCTCGTTGTCTTTGGGTATTTGGCTTGCAGGGGTAACCCCCCGTAGTTGCGTGGCAGGACACGTGTGGGAGTTTATTAGTTTTTATCTGAAGGACTCCACCACAATGGTGCGCGTGCCCGGATCTACTAGTCCGAAAGAGGACGTGAAGGTGAAGGGTGAGGTAAGGGAAGACGGAACTCCGCTGGGACCGGCGGAAGTTAAACGTGAAAACACTAGGTCCACCGACGGACAGGCAATGGGGACGCCTGAGCCGAAGGATTTCGTTTACGAAGAGAAGTTCCCCGTTAAGGCTCCGAAAGGAGCCGTCCGGGACTCGGTCCAAAAACCGAGTTCCATTGGACCTGCTGCTAAGCGGGACCCCGGCGTCGCTGAAAAGCGAGGTCGAAACCTGGAGCGCGAGCATCTGAAGGGGGTCATCCGCGACCTCGCTGCCCGAAGCGATGCTCTAGACGCTGCGATGGACTACATGTCGAAGATGCGAAGAAGAAAGCGGAGAAGAAAACGAGAAATTGGAGATCTCGGCGCTAGCGGTCCATGGCCCCAGCAACGACACTCACGATGAAGACAAACGATTTCGTGAAGCCGAAGTCAACTACTTCCGTCAAGAGCTTGCGTTCCTGCTCCAGAGAGATCCGCTCCTGCGTAAGTTGGGGCTGACGATGCCATGGCCTCTCACGGGTCCAGTTCGCAACCCACGCACGCTAACAATCCGGGATCCGCTTCACGCCGTCACGATGCTGTTCTGCGTGCTCGAAGATGCTGGTTTCAAGGTACATGAACAGCGGATCTCCACCCATGTACGCGAGTACGATCTGGAAACCACCGTCCTTACGCTCGCGCGGGTGTACGCAGTGTTGCAGAAGCTCGTCCCGAGTGCAGATGACTCATCCGCGCCGTTGCCGACCGGAGACCTCACACCTCCTCGGTTGGACGATTCGCGGATCTCCTTCAAGTTTGAAGATGACGGTGACGCTCTCATGAGGAGCACTACCTCAACCAAGAAGCCTCCACCGGCCCCACGTGTGTCCCGCCGAGAACGACGTGCGCAAGGGGTCCCAGCGATCGCTGCAAACGATGTAGGACGCGGGAAGTCTGCGCAAGTGTCAAATATTGCGCAGACTCGCCCAGCGAGAGGACCACGTGGGAGGATCCAGGAGGCTCAAGAGGTTGCAACAGAGCCCGATCGCCCCGGCGGTGTGGCTGAAGACCTTCTTTACCAGTTTGCGAACGAGCGAGACGAGCCTGAAGACGTTGAGATGCAACCAGTCACTGCGTCTCCCGCTCGGCCACATATCGGGTACCGATCCCAGACACAACCGGAATACCAAGGAGGTCTCCATGACCTATCCGATGACCTCGGCTATGATGGAGGTGGCGGAACCGGAGGTCGTGTCGCAGCTGTGTCCACGGCGACTAGGTTGCGAGCATCGGCTGTGTCCGAACTGAAGGACTTCAGCGGCAAGGAACATGACGAAGAAGCCGCCCGAGCCTGGTTCAACAAAGTTAGAACGGCTTTCCGACGGGATCAGATGCAGCCAGACGAGATGTGCTTGACATTTGCCGATTTGATGATAGGCCCTGCGCGCAATTGGTATTACCAGCTGAGCCGCACCGCTCGCGCGTCGTGGACTGACCTGGGTGAACAGTTCCAGATCCACTTTTGCGGTAAAGGGATCTCCCTCGCGCGCGAGTACTACCACATGCGGCGCGGGAGTCAGGAAGACCCACTGGATTACTTATACCGGTTGAATCTGGCCGGGATACGTGCAAACTTGAAGATCCATGATGGCAACAAGGAACAACGACGTGAACACGTCGACCACTACATCGATACAGTCCAAGATGACGATCTCGCCGGATCTCTGGTAGTGTTGAGGCTGCCTGACTCAGAAGCTCTCGAAGGCGTCCTGTTGGCCATGCGACGCCGCCACCAACGTCGCAAGATTGAGACCCAAGGTTCGAAATACCGCCAAAAGGCTCCCGCCCCTGCAGCCTCCACGAGGGCGGTGCGGGTTTTGACTACCGGTCGCGGACTCCGCGGAGATCACGGAGATCTCAACGAGTTCGAGGGCGAATCAAGCAGTTCCGATAGCGAATCTGAAGACGAAAGAGCGCACGTGTTTTCGGCAGCTAGGACGCCTACACCAGGAGATGGTGAACAGCCAGGGGCGCGCCAAGACCGCGAAGACCAACTGGGGCGCCCGAAGTACGGCATTCGATGCTCACACTGCGGATCTCGCAAGCATACGGATCTCGGGTGCTGGAAGAGGCTCACGTGCCAGAAGTGTGGACGCATGAGCCATCCTACCGACAAGTGCTTCTACGTCTGCAAGTGCTGTGAGACGTTCACGAAGCAGGTCAGTGTAAAATCGGCGACTTCTTCGATGCTGTTCGCCAATGGTACAACCCGACTCGCCATGCCGGACTGCTGCCCGAGAGCGTCGAGAAGGCGTTAAACTAGACCGCTCGCCAGGCCTGAACAGCCTGGTACGTGACAAGCGATCGAAGTTCTGCATTTATGCATATGTTCAGAGGAAGGCGCGAGCGTTAGAAGACCCAACTTCCTGTAGTGCGGTGAATACAGCCAGATCTCTTACCTCGGATGAAGATGACTATTCGCGTCGCCCTTGTGTGATGGCCCTTCGACTGTCGCCGGGTGAACGCCGAGGTTACTGGAAGTATTACACTCCCTCCAAGTGGTTCAAGCAGTCGAAGGCGACCGGTGCGGTCAACAATGTCCGTGCCGTCCTACTCTTTGATACTGGAGCCGAAGTGTCGATAATCGACTCTACCTTTGCACGTAAGGTGGGTTGTGAAATTGATACAACACAGACAATGGATTGTGTTGGTGTGGGGGATGCTGTGTACCGCACAGAAGGCCGAGCAGAAGTCAAGCTCACTTTGGCTGGAGAGTTGGTGTACAAGTTCCGTGTGTGGGTTGGAGATCTCTCAAGACAAGACGTCATTCTCGGCATGGATTTTATGGTTCCTGCGGGGGTGAGGTTGGACCTGGCTGACGGAACGCTCTGTCTGCCGGACGAAGTTCGCATCCAGATGACCGACCGTAAGCCACTGTATAGCAGCAAGGCTGACGCGGTCTACGCAACGGGATTCCATGAAGTCGGTCCTGGCCAATGGACAGAGATCTCACTCAAGTCCCACAACAAGCGGTTTGAACTGTGGGTAACGAGAGGGGGGAAATGAGTGATCACGGTGGTGAATGGTGGATTCAGTAACAAGTCATACCTCCGGATCACCAACATCAGCACGAGCCGCCTGGTACTGGATCGTTTGGTGTGTTTGGCAATCTGGTTACCCGTTGGGCAGATCCCGCGTCGACCTGGATTCGCTAGGAAGGATTCAAACCGCTATCGGAAGTGGCAAACACTTGCGTTCGAAGCAGCTGTGGACACTGGAGACGCAAACGAAGCGGAAGTTGAAGAGTCTGGACCGCTGGTCGAGCGTCCTAGCTACCGGACTCCGACTGCGATTTTAGCTCGGCCTCCACAAGTGAAGACCGTTGAAGCAGCAGCAACGTCAGAAGAATGCACGCGACTCACACTGGACGACACACATCCTCAAATGCAGCTGATGAAAAGTTCGACTGATCCGACTAGGGTGACCGAAACCGAGGAGGACGTGATCTCTACCGATCCCGGTCAGGTTATCTCTGGTATGGACAGCGATGACTCCAGTCTACCGCGTACGGAAACTCACGCAGGCGAGGAGAGCGGCCTATCCTTTACGAACAGTGGCGAAATACCGGTAGGCTTGGCGTCGACTCCGGCAAATGTGGCTGAGGCCGAGCTCCGCAAGGAGTTCCCAGAATATACCCCTGACCTCATGCCACAATCCAAAATACACGCCGCGGCCACCGAGGAAATGGTTCATCGCACGTTGTCGGTCATCGTTGAAAGCGACTGGAGCGACAGCTGTAGCTGTGCGTCCGAAAGCGCTGAGTCTACTGGTAGCTGGGGTAGTTTTGACTGACAGACCGACGACGAGAAAGAAGAGGAGCCGGTGAGCGGAATGCTCCCAGTGACCCAGGTCGAACCAAGCCAAGGCGGAGATGCAACCGACATGGATGAAGCGAAGTATGTTCATGAAGGGGCCGATCTCAGTGCGGAAGACATCGAAAAGGAGATGGCGGTGTTACCAGAGATCTCCCTGACGGCAGAAGTTAAAAGGGAAGATCTCAAGGTCGGGGATCCAACTGAGAACACAGCAGAGGAGATTGATCGTCTGCGTGATATCATTTGGGAGCGGCGTCACCTTCTCATCGGCAAAGGGAATGCTTTACCTCCTGCGGCGACGGGGGCGATCTCTGACATCGACGTTGGTGGTGCACGACCGGTGGCTCAGCGTTGTCGCCGGATCCCGCCTCAGTTCCGTGAAAAGGTGTTCCAACTCGTCAAGGGGCTACTGGGGCTGGTTCTGTTCTCTCGACATGGCGAGTGGGTTCTGGGTCGTGAGTATGACCGATCGAGCCCGAGAGATCTCCGCGTTCATTACGCCGTTCGGCCTGTTCGAATGCCTGCGAATGCCGTTTGGTCTGAAGAATGCCCCCCAAATCTATCAGCGGCTGACCTATAATGCGTTATATGGCGTGCTGCGGATCTCGCCGGGTCAAGATCGCGCGGATCTCGTCAACATTTTCGAGGAAGGTGATCCTGAAGATCGATCGCTGCCGTCGGTGCTGGGGCGTCGCTCTTACATCGACGACATCTTAGTTGGAGCAAGCTCGTGGGACGAACTGTGTGAGAAGGTCAAGAAGCTCCTAGAGGTTTGTGACCGCTGGAATCTGTCTATTAGCGCGGAGAAGAGCAGTTGGGGTATGAGCAAAGTTGACTATCTGGGGCATCAGATCTCCGGTGAAGGCATGTTCACCAAGCCGAAAGATTTGGCAAGTCTGGAGGCGTTGAAGTTTCCCAAAACGCTTAAGGCTCTCCAGTCATTCCTCGGCAGTCTCAACTACTACAATCGCTTCATCGAAGATTTCGCAGTATATGCCACAGTGTTGTATGAGTTCGGAGATTCCGATTTCATCAAGGGTCGAGCCACAAACGTCAGCGGAAATCACGAGGCGACTGTGAGATGGGGCCACGCGCTACGAGCCTTCGATACCCTGAAGTTCAAGATGATCAACGCACCCATGCTCTACCATTTTGCCCCAGAGTTGGATCCTGTTGTGATTGTGTACGCAAGCAAGTGGGCGATCTCTGCCTCTCTCGTTCAGTGTCGTGATGGAGTGTACGTACCCGTCAAATTTACGAGTAGGACACTGCGGTCTCACGAGATCGGGTACGACATTGTGGAGAAGGAAGTACTGGCTCTGCTAAGAATCCTCGATAGCTGCTTCACCATGCTGAGTGGTCGACACATCCGAGTGCTCACCAGACACACGACTCTCGCATGGCTCTTCCGCGCGGAAGGCTTGAAGGGACGGCTAGCTCAGTGGTCGGCGCTGCTCTCCCCCCATTCGCTAGAGATCGAACGTTTAACGAAAGGCGAAGATGAGCTACTAGGTTTGGTTGCCGCCAGTATCACTCCGCGCGCAGAGATGGATGCAGCGTTGGAGGAGATCCCTCCGCAGAAGAAGTCGACGAGAGTATTGGCTATCCCGATGCCGACTTTTACGCCCGGAGAAAACCTTTGCGTCGTCAGCTTTGACGGATCGGCCAAGCCGAAACGAGTTGGTGGAGCTTTCAGCGCTGTGGTATGGGATGCTCCTGGATGGAAGGTTGTCAAGGCTGAATCTGGCTATTTACCGGACCTCACTGTGAACGAGGCCGAGTACCATGGCCTCCTTCTCGGACTTCGTTTGATTGCCGATCTCCAGATCGACCGTCTCAATGTGTGTGGCGACTCCAATTTAGTCATCCGCCAACTGCGTGGAGAGATGGAGTGCAAGTCATCGGGACTCCAGCTCCTGCGTGAGAAGGCCAGAGTGATTTTGCGGTCTTGGCCGCAATGCGAACTCATCCACGTAAAACGCGATTGGAACGAACCCGCGGATATGCTGGCGGGACAGGCGCTGCAGCGTGGTGCCGGGGTAGTTGTCGAGAGTCACACCGATAACACGGACCTCGAGACCTTGAATCGACGGGGCGAGCTCCTCAAGACGCGCGAAGAACGTGACGCCCATTCGAAGGTAGGCGCTGTCACGCGAAGCCGATCTCGTACTGTCGCACCAGCCGTGTTGCAGGAAGACGTCGTCAAGCAGCTGCGCTTGGAACGTATTTGCCGTGCTCAAGACGAGGAGGTGTGGATCTGGTCACTGAAGTGTTTCCTGCACGGTGATCTCTCTCAGATCTCGAGCCGTCAAGCCAAGACGTGCAGTAAACTGGCTGACAGTTACGAGGTCGACGAGCATGGCCTCTTGATGTACTGTCCAGTCGAGGGGCGCGGTTGTGATGTCGAGGACTGTGGATCTATGGTGAAACTGGTAATGCCGAGTACACTCCACGAAGATCTCCTGCATCATTTCCACACAAGTGTGGAGGGAGGTCATCAGGGAGTCAGCCGAACATTCCAAAAGCTTCGGAGGCATTTCTACTGGCGAGGTATGTTCCGAAGTGTGCAGAAGTATGTCGGGGAGTGCGTCGACTGCGAGACGGGAAAAGGAAAGCCCACCTTGCGGGGGCGATCGCCGGGCGATATCGCCGCTAATTACCCTTTCCAGTCGTGGCTATGGATCATATCCCCACCCTCCCGAAGTCGTTCAAGGGCAACACAGAGCTCCTAGTCTTCGTGGATCTCTTCACCGGCTTCGTTGTGGCAAAGGCAAACGCGGACAGGACCGCACCAACAGTGGCTGAGGCATACGAGGAATGCATGTTTCGGCGGTACGGAGCCAGCGAAGTAATCAGGCACGACCAGGAACCGAGCTTCATGTCCGACTTTTTCCGGTCGTTTAATGCGCTGCTGGGCCAGCGTCAGCGATCTACGCTCGCGTATAGACCTCAAGCAAACGGCACAGCGGAGCGGATGGTCTAGACTATTTCCAGATCTCTGCGGATGTACGTTGAAGACGAGAACCAACAGGACTGGGATGAATATGCGGAGCGGTTGGTGTTTGCGTTGAACACATCGCATGACCGAGTACGCAAGGACACGCCATTCTTTTTGCTGCACGGGTGGGACCCTAAAACGACTATTGAGGCATCGTTGGCTGTTGGAGGGACCGGAAGCCGAGATCTCGACCCACAGAAATGGAGGTTCAAGATCCAACGCCAATACCAACGTGCTCAGACAGAGACTCGTCGTCTCCTCGCCGAAGCTCGTGAGAGTCGCGCGGAAGCCCACAATGAGAACGTACCGGAGTCACCCATTAAGGAGGGATCGCAGGTGTGGCTGTACCTCGACCGAGTCAAGATCGGATACGCTCGGAAGCTCGCTCACATGTGGCATGGGCCTTTCAGAGTCGCCACCATGGTGAGCGACTACGCTGCCAAGCTGGAAATCAGCGGGACTGACTACCGACTGTTCCCTATCGTACACATCTCGAAGCTGAAGCTGGTCCAACAGTTCCCCGAACGACCCGCCGAAGATCTCACTGTTGATGAAAGCGAACGATTTGACTTTGACGAAGAACTTCTCCCCGAGGATAGCTGGGAGGCACAAACTCGCGGTGACAACGAGTATGAAGTTGAAGAGATCTTGGATGTCAAGACGGAGAGACGCACCCGCTACGGTCGACGGCTCAAGGAATATTTGGTGCGTTGGAAGGGCCACGCAGAGACGAATTGGGTCAAGCAAGAACACCTGAACTGTGGTGGTCTGCTGTTCGACTTCCAGCAGAAGCGACGGAGCCGGCAGAGGTTCCATGTGATGCAATCGCGTGGAGAGGCCGACATCGCCGAAGAGTGAGGCGGTGTTGGGGGGGGTAGCGTGGTGGACGCTATCCGTAATGGTGGATGGTATTTGTTGCACATTTACATTTGATTGAGTGGAAGAAGTAATGGAGAGAAGATCACGCGATGGAATGGAGAAACGAGGTTAGTTGTGATGATCTGGTCGGACATTAGAATTACGACGAACGAGTACTCGGGGGCGACTTGGAGATCCAGCCCGGTGTCGCAGTGCTGGAGGCACCTGGGGTGCGAACGCGCGTCCGACGACTGCTGAAACGCGCTTGCCACGACGCGCTGGGCCTGTGCGATGGTGAAACCCGGCACCGTTCGTGTCGGAGACTACCTTCGCGTTCCGTCGATTTTGGCCGGATCGCTGTCATCGCCGACTTGGAGATCCAGCCCGGAGCCGCAGTGCAGGAGACACCGAGGGCGTGAAGGCGTGGTCGGTGGCCGTCGGACTAAGTGCAGTCCTACGCCTGGAGTTTGTGCTATGGCCTTGATCACCACAAATCACTACCCAGAATGCACGGCGACCTACGACATGCCTTTACATCTCCAGTTGGGGAGATCTCCCAGTCATGACATTGACTGTGTACAATTAAGTTGTGGGGCGGGAGTGATATGAAATGGAGTCGAAGCCGGTGTATTACGATGTCGATAAAGAAGATGCATGCTCGAGGAGACTACCCACTAGCTACGTACATTGGTGAAGGAAGAAATGTCGGACGCTGGAGATTTCCGGGGGTCCTCCTAGGTCTGTTCAGCTGACTCAGGCTAGGCGATTGACGAGGTCGCCTTGAACTTGCCTCGAAGGCGCGTGTGGATGGGTTCGTTCATCGATGGGTGTTTGGCACGAGCGTTCCAGTAGAACAGGCGCCACGGCTCCGCCTCGTCAGTCGTTCGTAAGACGTGTAACAGATCTCCAGAGGCACCAGAAGCTCCCTTAGGGAACCACGGGCACGTTGCGATCAGCGGCACGAAGAATGGCTACAGAAGAATGTCCAAGTCGCACACATGAGCCTTGCACAGGCGGGCCACCTCTTCGAACACAGGCAGCAGCATCTTCACAAAGTGGGATCTCCGATTGTTACGATCCGAAGTGAACTTCACCTCCCAAGACTCAGCGCTGGCCTTGGAAATGGAAATCTCGATGGAGTGGGTGATCTCCCAGAACACAAGCGCGCCACGATTATCGTTCCGAGTCAGCACATCGCGGATGATGGCCAGAAGAGGTTGGAAGCGGGGGTCTCCAATGTCGAACGAGACTGGGTCGGGCATGTTATCCACAAAGATCTTCCAGGGACTCGCTTTGTATAAAGCTTCGACCGAGGCTTGTGGCCAGGGCCGATAGTGGCCAGTTTCCCCTTCTTAGGGTTGCACACCCCGGCGGGTAGCAGCCAGTCGCGTGGTAAGAACTTCGAAGCGAGGTCTTTGGCTGTAAGCTAGTCAAGGCGGTGACCGGCAACAACCTCCCACAGCCACGACGTGACATCGGCAGGGCGCGCAGCTTCGCTGGACTCAGGTGGAATTGCGTGTGTGAATGGGCTTCAGGCTGATACAGAGATCCACGGGCTGTCAGACGGAGATCTATGAAAATCGCTTGTCTGACAATGAGGAGGAGCTACGTATCCATCGCCGTAGAGGAAGACAACTCAGCTGGCGCTCCCTCGGTAGTCGCAACGGCGCGCTTTGCACGCTTCGACTGTGACGTTGGATCAGAAGAGAGATCTCCACTTCGCTTTGCCGAGCCAGACGGGAGCTGCTGCGAAGATGTTCGCGCTGGAAGATCAGAGGAGACAAGGCTCGTGGCCGTTGACGCCAGTGTGGCAAGAGACGAACTGGAAGAGGCCGACGCCACGCATCGTTCCACCTCAGGTTGCGGAGTCGGTGCAGCTACCAGATTGATCAAGTTGCGCAACGCTCCAAGGTGTTCCTCACGCTCCGCTAGTTTGCTGCGGAGATCAGCAGAAGAAGCCTGCTCCTTCAGCAGCGACTGTCGACTCGCATCCAGCTCCGCCTGCAAGTCGTCGCGAGCGAGGGAGGCCTCCGCTCGCTCTCGTTCTACAAAGCAATAAACGCACAGGTCAGCACAAGAGTCAACCCGCCACATTAGCACGCGCGATCATGACCTGCAGCCACTGCGCGATCCTGAGCTGTTGCGAGATCAGCCTGACGATGCTCCAAACTGTTCTTGAAGACGACGTTCTCACGCTGTAGAACGGTGTTATGCTGAGTCAGCCGAGTGATCTTCCTCTCCAACTCCTCCAGTCGCTTCCCAGCCACCTTATGCCGCTGTGCGAGATCCGATAACGCTGTCGCTGTGGGGATCAAGGCGTTAGTGATGCAACATCAACAACCTCAGCACTTGGGACGACGTACCACCATCTTGCGCCTTCTTCGACGACGCCACCGCTTCTTGTCGTGCTGCTTCTGCGTCCTCACGAGCTTTGGACGCATCCAAGCGAAGGGCGTCCATCCGTGGCGCTGCTTTGTTGACCAGCGTGCGCGATTGCGCCAACTCGGTCTGCAACCTGTCGATTGTCGCCTCCGCTTGGCGCAATTGATTGCGATATCTGTCTCGTTCGGCATTGGATCGTTGCAGGGCACGTCCCGCGCGTCCGTCACTAGTCCGATCATCATCAGTGGCAGCTTCGCTGGTAGCCAACAGTCGGCCACCTGGGGTCACCGATGCAGTGGGAGGAGGGGTCCAGGTAGCCTTGATATCTGCCAGCTCGATCATCCAGATCTCCGAGGGCGATCTCCAACTGACTGGGGACGACGTTAGAGGGCGATGCTGCAGCGGACGGAGTGACTTCATCGGCATCAGCTGAGCGAGCGGCGACCCGTGCGAGATCTGCGCGTACTTGTTGTTCAGCAGCTTCGGCTTGCTGACGGCGTTCTACTTCGGTGTTCAGGGCCTGCTGGAGATCTCGGAGACGACCGTCGGCTTCGTTGCGCACGCGTTGAACCTCCAGATCGCGATCATGGATGGATCGATGAAGACTTGCAGTGTGGCGACCAGATGCTTCAAGAAGATCATGGGCGACGTCAAGACGGCCCCGGAGATCCAGCACCTCGTGATCGAGGGCCGCGGTGACTTGAGCAGCCTGGATAATGCGCGCGTGTTCCGATAGAGATGGCTGCTAACCGGAGTATGGAGCCGCGGCCGGTATAGATCGTGACAGGCGGTGCAATCTCCGTGGCTGTAGGTCGACGACGGGGCAGCACTCAGCAGAGGGACGCCGGCGGCCAACGACGAAGGCGACGACGTGGGTGGAGAAGCAGACATGGTGCAGGAGCTCTACGCGTGGCAGCCACCTGCTCGATAGCCTCACGCGAAGAGAGGGCGGATGTCGTAATGCGGGTTGAAGGGTTGTGAGGCGATGGACCCGGAGGTTACCCGTAGGTGACCTGAGAGTGAGCCACTTGAATTATGGGACACCCTAGCTCGGCGTCCCGTATAGAAGGCTGGCGACTGATTACGAAACCCGATGGCGTATTTACGGAGATCCAGAACGGGGAGGCCCGTAACAAGGACGATGACACCGCACGGAGACAGCAGATGACGTCATGAGGTAAAGGCGTGCAGCATACTGGTTGGTTGATTGGCCGGCAGACGAGCCGCCGGTAGATAGGCAGTTCAGTTCAGAATTTCCAACAACGAGACAAGGTACTTCTTCATATTAGTCTTTGTGTTGTGCGGTTAGCGCCTACGTGTGTACTGTGACTGTTTCCTACCTACTTGCGAAGTGTACTCGGGGTTCTGGATTGATTTGGCCTCCCCGGTAACCTTCTAGTAGCGTAGTGTGTTGCATTGTCTGGACTCAGGAGATCAGCTCTCAGTGTTCGACAGTAGGACACTCTAAACGGTTTAGTAAGGTATTGGTGTGCGTCTCGCACTTTGGTTTGGACCCGCAGACTAGCTGCGGCAGGAGATCTCCAGTAGATCTCGTACATATTGTACAACAAGTTGTCGTACAGTGGGAAGAGTTACCTCGCTGTACAAGTGCATCCGCGACAGAGTTAACCTAAGTCTCTGCCTGCGAGTGTAAGGAACCCCATATTCACCCCTTCATATTACACGTCTTCTAGGAATTACGCTAGATAAAGATCCGAGTCTTGCTACAAGGGTACACAAGGGGAGGCCTAGAGATCTCGGGACTAGTTCTCGTTGTCTTTGGGTATTTGGCTTGCAGGGGTAACCCCCCCGTAGTTGCGTGGCAGGACACGTGTGGGAGTTTATTAGTTTTTATCTGAGGGACTCCACCACATACCGGTTTGTTTTATGGCTGCAATCTATCAGAAGCAACTCACTGAAACGAGCGTACATACGCCGCATGAAAGAGGATGACAGAGAAATGACACCCGTCTCGCCGGCGGCCGTCTCGTCAACTGTTACCACGTTATCTGCATCTGCGGATGCAAAACCAGCGACCTCCACGGCAGTCCGCTCGTTATCATCGGTAGACGTAAGCGAAGCAACGTGATTCCGCACCATGTTGTCCACGTCAGACTTCACAACATTTTGGCCATGCGATAGAAGTTAGTGGTAGATTTTCGACCTCTTTGAGTCAACAGCTAGCATTCCTTCAACGCGGGCCTCTATGCGAGCGTCGTCTAATCCACGAGAAGAAGGAAGCGCAGCAAAACTATCTGCAGTAACATCATGATTGTGCACAAAAGTCCCATGAACGACCCGAAATTGCCATATTCCGTTCCTCTGGCATGCTTGGACTGTAAAACGGAAGCCACATCCAGTGAAACGAACGTGCTGACGTGGTCTCTCTCCGGTTCCTCGAGGCGGTCGACCTGGCCAGCCGTGTGTACAAATGTATACACGCTGGTATGGATCTATGAAAGCAGGTAACTTATCGATTTTGCCGAGCTTGTACTTCTCAGTAACTACAATCCTGTCGTTGCGCTGGTTGTTGTTCATTGTTCCTTTTATGGGTAGCGTTTGACATGTACGCTGTTGATAGTCTCGAACGTACGATAACCATGCACCCCAGTTAGCGTGCCATTCTTGAGGCGGATCAACGAGAGCGTTGGCTTTGTAGACAAGACGAGCTGAGTGGTTGTTCATAGCAACGGGGACAACAACGCGCGATGCCGATCCTGTAGGCTGGACTTGACTACTGGAGTCTTCACTGCTACGACTCACACTGTCTGCGTTCCGCGCTTCTCCTCTCACGCCGTCGTGCTCACCCGCGTGCGTCAGAATCACACGGTACCAGCAGACCTCCGATGTTCATTCTCCCGCGCGAAGATGTGATGAAAGCGCCTGGACACGCGAGTCCACCAACGCTTGAAGCAGAAGACACGTGTAGTTCTCGAAGGAAAGCTACGCCGACGTCGCCCGCGAAGACCTTGTCGAACCAGTGCCGGGGTCGCGGTCGTTTCTTCTCAAGTGCACGGCGGTGAGCAAACTTAGCTCTAATCCGCACGCGTTTTTTGCGGTAATTTAAATATATTCGGTCCAGGATAATCCTGTACGCATATGTTAGTAAAATCCTGGATAATCCTGGATGAGTAGGGCTAAAATAATCCTGGACTCCAACAGTTCCGGACTTTTTTTTTTCGCCCGCTCTAGTTTCCCCCCGATTACTCAAAAAGATAAGCTGATTATGACTGATTGAAGAGCACCAATGAACGCGCGAGAATGCGGCGCATCTGTCAGTACCCTTTTTTTCTGAAATAGGCTTACTTGGTGCTTCAAAAATCTAAATTTACCGTTTGGACGTAGACTTTTTGTACCCACTGTATTTTCATGGTTATTAGTTCGGGTATTGTATAGCATTCCAAATATCGAAATTTGCATCAATTTACTTAGAGGTAACTCAAACAGATACTACGATAGTATCTTGGCGAACAAACAATACTAGCACTACTAGCCCTAGCTATTAATAGTGATATGTCAAAGCGCACAATGATACAAAAGTTTAGGATATTTACACCAAAAGCAAACCAAATTCACCAGGCCTCGAAAACATCTTGATTAGACGAAATATTTTGCGGGTATCTGATAAGGTCGTTTTTACAATCAACTCGTTGTTACGCGCTCCACATGGTTCTCCCGACAAGCGGCTCGCTCTACTCGCATCGGACAAGCCTGCTGCAGCTAGCACGAATCGCCTCTGCCTGTCGTGCAGGCCACTGTTGGGTCCTGGGTGGTTTGCAGCCGCGTGCTTCGTTTGCGGACCGTCAAACCGCATGCGGGGCTAGCTACGCTAACTTCGTATGCCTAGGGTGCAATTTTGGCTAATTCTGAGGGAACAAACAGTTCGACTTACCGAAGTGGACAAGAATGCTCGTGTAACGCGTTCGCAATACAATACATTTGATATTGTACGTGGTAAATACCCACCGAATTAGACAAAAGAAAGGCCATTGGGTCTGTTGGGGAAAACTGTCTCAGGTGTAGGACTTCTTCCCCAATTTTCGAGTTGCTGATTGTGCCAAATACCATGCAAAACAAAGGGTACCGCGCGGTCAGCTGTGCCATCGAGGCTTGAGGTATCGCTTTGACCTGTTATGGAATATATATCCGCATGGGCAACTGAGCCTGACGATGATGGCTGGGCGCCCATAGTATTTTGTTCTGGTCGACTATAGTAGTAGTACTATTTTACAATGCATATAGTAATAAAAGGTAATTCACATAATAGTATAGGTAATTACTACTAAAGTAATCTCGTTCTGAAATCACGCTGAATGCTATACAAATTCAATGAATGCTATACTAACTAATTCAATGAGACCGTCTTGAGGACTCCGAGCAGTGCAGCGGTATCTCCGGCGAGTGCCGAGACTTCGACGTAGGTGATACCGTGCTCGCTGCACCAGGCGCGAGCAGCTTGCTGCTCTTCGAGGCCGGCTGCGTCGATGCAGTCGCTCTTGTTGCCGACCATGACGACGGGGGTCGGAGCTTTCGGCGAGCCGGTCTCAACGCTTGCGGACGCGGAGATCTCCCGACGAGCTACATCGAGATACATAGGCAGCGTGCACCATGAGACCGGCTCCTGCAGACTAAACACCAGTACAATCGCCTGGGTACTGCGGAGGTAGCGTGCAAAGATACTTGACCCCGCGAAGCTTTGCGGCGGCACGTCCCACAGCTGTGCAACAAATACAAACCAGTTAAGGCGACAGTTAACTCGTAGCACTACTGGAGCAACCGAATGACAGTGTGCACCACCTCCACAACCACCGGCTCGTGCCCCTCGAGGCGAAGCAGCTTGGCGCCTACGGCAGCTACAGTGCAGCGCAAGGTGCAGTGAGTCAGCACAGTTCTCCTGTCCTATGTCCAGAGGCCTCTCATTCGCCGCTTGCTCACCCGTGGTGGACGGTGCGTACTCGACATCGAGCGCAGTGCCGATCCAGCGTCTGAAGAGCGTCGTCTTGCCCACGGCGGCGTCGCCCAGCAGCACAACCTTGATCCTGTCTGTGGCGGACGAAGGATCCGAGCCTGTATTTTGCGCGGCGGGCGCGTGCCTCCGCCGGCTGCTGGAAGCTTCAAGGCAATCACGGCGTTAATCGACGCAGATGGCTGCTCCATGTTCGTTGGCCCCGAGCCGTGGCCCACGAGAGGCAGCAGCAGTCAAAACAGGCGACGTCGCCTACCTTGTGCTCCCATCGCGGGGGGGGGGGTACACTGTACTGGCTGGGGTCGCAACCGAGCTCACGAGCTCGGGCGCCGTCGGAAAAGTTTCTTAGTCGTGTTACGCATTTTATTCTTATCAAGCATATTTGATTATTGAAAGCAGCCGAATCGTCCAATAGACTATCTTCAGTTTTGTCTCTAAGTAAGAATATTCTTTTTTCTCCTCGAGTCGTCAGCAGCTGGTCGCCGCCGCCGGACAAATGCGCAGCTCGCTGGAGAGAAGGCTGCAGCGGTTCACGCACACGAGCACTCTGCGATTTCCTCCTCCGCGCGCAAGTGGTCGACGCCTGATAACTCACCAGTAACCGATGGACCCTGTAGACGAATTCAAACTGGCCGCAGCGCTCTTCATCTGGGCGCTGGGGCTCGTGGGCGGCGTCGCGCCGCTGCTGAGCAGCCAGCGCGTCAGCAAGCGCGCCAGCAGCGTCCTCAACATGGTGGCGGCCGGCATCTTCCTGGCCAGCTCGTGCATGCACCTGCTGCCGGACGCGCAGAACAACGCAGCGCTCACCGAGTGGGGCTGCGAGCACACGGCTGAGGTCTTCCTGGCCGTCCGCACGCGCTACGACGGCGACAACACGCGCTGCTTCAAGTGGGCCAACTTTTTCTACGGCTGCGGCTTCCTCATGGTGCTGCTCATCGAGGTGCTCGCGCACGCGCTGCAGCGGCACTACGGCAAGGTGCATGGCCACGGGCACTCGCACGGCACGGAGCAGGAGCGGGACGCGCTTCTGGCCATTGAGGTCACGCGCGCTGCCGAAGTGAACAGCCTTCCCAAGTCGAACGGTCACTCCCATGGTGGCCACTCGCACGGGCACTCGCACGGACGGGTGGAGACGGGGGCGTACGGCACCCAAGGTGAGGCCACGGAGCTGACGGTGCACGGCGAAGACATCAAGGAGGAGCCGCACTCGCACATCCACGGCATCGTCAAGGGCAACCCCATTCTGGCGCTGGTCGTGTTCATCGCACTGTCCTTCCACTCGGTGATGGAAGGCATGGGCATGGGCGCCTCGAGCTCACCGGCGTGGGACATCCTCGTCGCCATCTTGGCGCACAAGTCGCTGGCTGCGTTCGCGCTGGCGCTCGAGTTCCTGCACCACAACGTCTCGCGGAAGCAGCTGCTCTCGTCGGTGGCCGTCTTCTCGCTCATGACGCCGACGGGAATCCTGTTCGGCCGGCTCCTGGTAGACACCAACCACGCGACGCCCGCGGGCGGCGTGTGCGCTGCGTTCGCCGGCGGCACCTTCCTGTTCGTCGCCATCATGGAGATCATCCCGCAGGAGCTGCAGGACCCGCGGTATCAGTTGGAGAAGTGCTCTGCTCTGCTTGCCGGCTACGGCGCCATGGGTGTGCTCTCGCTCTGGACCTAAGCACGCACACACACACTAAATACAACATTTGCCGTCGGCCAAGAAGGCCGCGTAGAGGGCTTTACTCGGAGTCGTGCAATCGCTGTCGCTGTTGTTCTCGATGGTCAGGTACGACTCGCCCTTGAATATCGTCTCGAAGTAGACTGCTGCGTCGGCGACCGCTCCGCTGTAGATGGAATACTGAGTGTCGACGCTCTGCGTGTTGTACGCCTGGCAACTGGAGTAGCAGCCGTTCTGTGAGACGTCGATCGTCACGTGCACCGCCTTGGTGCACGTGGAGTCCTCGCTGGTCGACTGGACGCACAAACTGTTGACTTATGTATTCTCGAAGACAAGAAAGCTTCGATCATCGTGGGGCATTCAAGAGCCCGTAAAGCGATTCGCCTGGCGCGAACGTCAATGCAGAAATTCACTGATAACGTTAGTAAAAGAAGTTAAGGAGAGAAAACTTACTGAAGTAATAGTAGCTAAACCACGCCTCAAAAATAAAGTGTCTTGGGCATTTGTCTTCTCTCTCGAGCGCGTCTCGAATACACTGCAGCAACTCTACAGTCGCCTTCACGGACAGTAGACACGCTGCCGCCACCTTGCATCTCTCGAAGCTCCCTCGTCTCTGTTTATCTGCCGTACTTCTGGAACTCCCACTCGCGGTTGTCCAGCGGGCACACCTGGCGGGTCTTGAGCCACCGCGAGATGCAGTGGAAGTGGAAGGCGTGGTCTGCAGCAAATAATATCAAAAACGCCATAAAAGTTAGGTTAATCTCCAGCCATCAACCCAGATCCAGCCGCTGCAAGACGTACTGCAGACGCCCCAGGCCACTGTGCACTCCTCGCTGGTGGCCGACGCCTGGTTGGCCTGGCACTCGATGCACAGGTCCATGATGTGGTTGCGGCAGATGGCGCAGTTGTCCACCACGATGTCTGCGCGCAGATACGTAAAACAACAATAATAATTAGTGACTAATTTGCTGAAAGATCTTGCTGGAGCTGGCCAGAGCGACGCACCCCAGGACCACAGAGCCACGGCGTTCCACTTCTTGATCTCGAAGCGCTTCTCCTCGCTGGCGGCGGCAGCAGCGGGCGCCACCTCCGCCTTCACCTCCTCGCTCTTCATCTCCTCGTCCATCGCGACTGCGTTCACTGTAGCGCTCGCCGCCTGGGTTTTTCTTCCCCTTTGCGCCAGATATATCGTACTTAAATGGGAATTCGCGCTTAGGTACGATACTTGGTCCAGTGTACCACATTTTTAAAGTCGGTAATGGTCAAGTTGAAGTGGACTCACAATTTCCTGCTCGTGTTTGTTTCATGCTACGGTTCCTACGCGACTCACTAGCTCGCCACTGCATCCTACATCCCAATGCAGGCGAATTAACTGCCCACCGAGTAGTTCAGCAGTGACGGATCAATCTTCTGGCCCTTGGAGCGACGCTTGCCCCGCTTGTTGGACGAGCCCGTCTCGGAGGCACGCTGCTGGGCGTCCTGGTGCGCCGGCGACTTCTTGCCGCTGTGCTGTGTCTTCTTCCGCTGGATGAACTCGGTCGCGAACGCCGATACGCGGGGCGTCGAGCCCAGGTACGCCGCGAGGAACTCGCGGATCTCGCCAGGGTCCTCCACCGATGCGCAGTATTCCAGCAGCGTCACGTTAGCGTTGCTGTCGATGGTCTTCAGCTGCTTCAGGGCCCACGCCATAAACTCCGTGGACACATTGTTAGATCCAAACGCGTTCGAAGTGCTCACTTGAGCACTGCTGGACGAGGGCTCCTTGCCGGCGGACTGTGCTGCCCCAAAGTTCCAGAAGGAAGCGTCGCTCTCGGCCTTAGGCGGGGACGGCTTCGCTGCGCCGTTAGTGGCACGAATCTGCTGGCGGCTCTTCAAAACGGACGCAGGCACGGGGCCCAATACTGACCGAGAGGGCTTGGGGATCGCAGCAGCAGCAACCTTGTTGCCCGCGACGATGTTCATCCAGTGCGAGCTGGTCGGTGCATTCTCGTTGGCTTTAGCCCGCTCCTGAGCCAGGCGCTCTTCTTCGGCCAAAATATCGCGCATCGACTTCGAGGTGGTGCTCTTCGCTACAGTAGCGGGTGTACCCCACGGACTCGCGGCCGGCGCCGCAGCAGGAGCTGGGGCGGGAGCAGGGGTTGGTGCTGGAGCTGGTTTGGCAGCCGGAGCCGGCGGTGCCGGTGCCGGTGCCGAAGCGGGCGTCGGTGCCTCAGCCGACGGCGCGGCAGGCACAGCAATGGAGTCCACACCGAGCATCATCTTCAACTGTGCTCCCATTTGTGCGAGGTTGGCCGTGTCAGACTTCGCATCCCCCATCTTGCTGAGCATTTCACGCTGCTCTTCCTGCTGGATATCCTTGAGCGACTTGGAGTTGTTGGATGCAGCAGACGTCGACCGGGTTCCCCATGCGTTGGTCTCACCCTTGACAGCCGTTTTCTTCTCGGTCTTTTTAACTGGGCTCACATTCTTCTTCTCGCTTTCAGCAGCCTTCGCGGGGGACTTCACAGGCGACGCGTCCTTCAGCTGGTCCTGCTGGGCACTAGTCGGGCTGTTAGTTTTGATCGGCGAACCGCGAGTTTCCTGGGCAGCTCGGCGCTTCTCTTCATTCTGGATGTCGTGGAGGTTTGCGGACGGACGCTCTGGAGACTTCGGCACAGATCCCCAAGCATCGACCACGGGAGCAGCAGGGGGGCTTGTAGGCGCGGGGGGCTGGGTGGTCTCTGGTGCCATCGGCCGCTCTTGCTGTAAACCGGCAAGCGAGCTAGTAGCACTTTCCAAACCAGACATTTCCGGCGCAGCATTTGGCCAGAATGCCTGGTCACGCCGCTCGTCATTCAGGAACATCGCGTTCTGACCGATAGACTGCGGATTCTGCAGGTTAAGCTGGTGCTGGGTGCGGTAATCGGACTGGAACTGGATTTGTATCCCATCCGAGTGGAAGCTGTTGTTTGCTGCAATGTTGCTTTCTTGGTTGCTTCCAAATATGCCCAGTGCGCTCATGATACCTTCACGCTGACTGCGCTGCCACGAACTCTGCTGCTGAAGAAGCATTTGCTGTTGCTGTTGCTGTTGCCGCTGCTGCTCTTGTTGATGTTGCAGCATCTGCTGCTGCTGATACAACTGCGATTGCTGCTGTTGACGCGCGATTTCGAGACGCTGCATCTCCATGCGCATCTTCTCCTCTTGAAGCATTCGCTGTTGTTGTTGCTGAAGCTGCATCATTTGTTGTTGCTGTTGTTGTTGTTGTTGCTGTTGCTGCTGCTGACGTTGCAATTCTAGTAACCGCTGCTGCTCCATATGCATTCCTCCAATGCCGCTCATACGCGCCGGCGGGGCAGCGAAAGGCATTTGGCCGGGTCCGAATTGATTCGCCAGAGCCCCGAAATTGCCCTCGCGGCCAAAACGAATCGGAAGGTGCGGCTTGAAGTAGCCAGCCTCGAACCATTCACGCATCTCCGCCGTCTTGAACGGGCCCTGTTGCAATCCCTGGGGGTCCAAGTAAAACCATTCGTCCTCCACCTCCAAACGCAGCGACGCGAGCCCCGGGAAGCCTTCGCCAGCAGGCATCTGTGGCAGCGAGAAACTGCTCTTCTCCTCAAGCACGAGCTGGTCGCCAGCAGGCTCCAGCGCATCGAATAGACGCCCTCCACTCGATTGGCGGCCTAGCAGATTCGCGGCGTGGTCTCCCAATGGACCATTCGCGCCATTTGCACTCTGCTCCTCCTCTGGGGTAGGATCATCCCAATGCACCTCTTCACTGTCGCTATCTTCAAACTGCCCCGCAGCTGCCGCGTCCTCCAGTTTCTTGTCAAAGGCATCTAGGTCATCTTTCATCTCATCCTGGCCGATACAAAAGCCGCGTTGGCACCGCCCGCAGCACAAAATCAGCAAGATCAGTCACTGAACGCCGACAAGCTTTGATCCGCTGCACACCACGACTTACCGGGTCGATCTTCGGTCCTTGGAGCTCCTCCCTCATTGCATCCATCTCTCGTCGGAACTTCTCTGCAGCCTCTGCCATGCTTGACAGGTCCTGCTCAGCAACAAGAGGTTAGCACTCCAGCCGAATCCCGCGCTGACTGCAGCAAGTCCACGCACCATTTCATTGCTATCCGCGCCTGGTTCCAGTACATCGTCCCAAACGTCGTCTCCGTGGGAAGTCTCGGTGATCTTGGCGCCGCGCTCCCACGTTGAGTCCTTCTCGTTGTGTCGGTGGTGCTCCTCCTTCTGCTGCTTGGCTGCGTCAGCGTCGTCCCCGCGCGCGCCTCGCTCCTGGTGTCCACCACGCGCCCCTTGCGCGCCTCCAGAGGGCGCATTGCCCCGTCCACGGCCGCGCCCGCGATTGCGGTTGAGCGACCACTGCTTGTAGATCTCCTCGTAGTCGAAGGGCAGCGTGCTGACGGGCGGCAGACTGTGCTCCGAGGCCACCGACGTGTCCGGCGGGAACGCGGGCGCCTCGGCCGTTGTGAAGTGCAGCGCCAGCAGCTCCTCCTTCGTGTAGCGCAGCACCTTGCTCTTGCGCCGCTCGCCCCGGTGGTCGTCGCCGCCGACGCCCGTGGCCGCGTCTTTAAAGGGCGTGGGGCCGCCCGCCCCCGACGCGGCCGACGACACGAAGCCCTCGCCGTCCTTGGACCACTGCGGGCGGTACGCGGAGCCCTCGGACTCGGTGCGGCCACGGCCCTTCATGGCGAACATTGTGCGCGGGCGCAGCGAGATGTTGCTGCTGCTGCTGCTGCTGGCGGCGCCGTTGGACGGGCCCGTCGGGGGCTTCTTGGCCGCGTCGTCGCCCGCTGCTGCCTGCTGCTGCTGCTGTTTCTTGCGGTGCTTGGTGGTCTTGGTGACGAAGTCGTCGTCATTGCTGGGGCTGCTGCTCATGGCTGCGGCCGTCGGTCGTGTGGCGTGTGGCGTGGTGCTGCTTGCTCTTGCGTTTGTTGGTTGCTCCTCTTCTTCGGGGTGAGCCGAGCGAGCGTGGGGGGAGCCCGTAGGCTTTAGAGCCAACTCGCCTAAGTACGAGCTGAAAGATTTTAGCCTGGCACTCCTAATTAAGGGTAGCGACATCTTGCATCTGCGCAATTGCGGCATGAGCGGCGCCGCCGGCCTGCGCAACTGGCGGTGCGTTGCGGCGGCTTCCTCGCTGTCTTCCATGGGCTTGCTGTATTGTTGTTGTGTCGTGTCGGTCGGGTGTTAATTATCTGCCCTTGAATCCGTTGCAGTGGCGAGATCATCCAGGCCAAAGCCGCTGCGTCAGGCGATGCAGCCGCTGCTGAAGCCCCCGTCGACTCCCAGCGCCATGCCAATACAACAGCCACGGCTATAGCAGCTACGGACGGACGTAGGTCGGTAGGATCACCCGAGCAGAAGAAGGTTCTGCGCAAAGACGAATTCGGCCGCGACGTGGAAGTCGTCGTGGAGGACACGGGCAAGCGCCGCAAGACGTCCAGGAGCGAGCGGAAGGAGGACAGGAAGAAGGACAGGAAGAAGGACCGCAAGCACACGCACAAGCACAAACATAAGCAGAAGAAACACAAGCACAGGCGTGGCAATAGCAGCGAGAGATCCAGATCGCCGAGTCCACAAGGCCGACTTGTCGGGACGCCGCCACCGCCGGATCCGTTCCGTCCGCAGGTGGGTGTGCTTTTGCAGTGCTGACAGTGCTGGCAGAATGCTAATTATTATGTTGACTGTTGTGTTTTTGTTGTGCCGATAGCTGGATGAAGACCGGGGTGGGCGTCTCCAACAGCGCCGTCGGGAGTGGAATCAAGGCCGGGGTCGAAGTAGCGGGCGCAGCAGGAGCCGTTCACGTCATCGCGATCGAAGTCGAAGCAGGGACTCGAGAAGCCCACGCAGCAGCGGCCACCGCCGACATCACCGTCGAAGTTCTTCCCGCAGTCGTAGTAAGAGTCGAGGCCGCAATCGAAGTCGGAGCCCGGTATCTTCGAGGTCACGTCGGCGGCGCTCGTCAGCCTCACTCGAGCGTAAGTGGACGCACAATGCCTTTGACGACCGCAGTCCCAGTCCACTGCGTGAAGTCGATCCGTTCTACCGGCCAGAACCAGAGAAGTGGGTGTCGCGAGCAGGCGGCGTCTACTTGCCTCGCAAATAGCTCTCGGAAGCGACGTCGCCTCAGGTCGTTCACGGCTTTCGACTGCAAGATGAGCACGCTTCTCCGTGACTGGGATGAAGGTGTGCAATACGAGACGTAATGCTCCCACTACACTCATTACCTACGTGCTAGACATTGATTTACGCTGTCCTGCTGTCCTTAGGCTCGAAGACCAAGCGCAAAAAGCTCCTCGAGTGGTTTAGCAGCCACTTTGACCCGACGTGTGACGGCGGTTGCCTGCTTGAGAGCGAATGCGGGGCAGACATCGCTCTCTTCCTGCCGCGACTTCTGTCCTGGATGCACAAAACCACTGCTAGCGCCATTAACAAGACAGACGAGAGCGCCATTGTCGCGCAAAAATCGGGGAAAATGAAATGTTTCGCGCTTGCAGAGCAAGTCTCCTGCCTGTACGTGTTCTTCGGGTCGACGAACGCACACGCGTACTATCGCGAGTTCCAGCACGTGGATGGGCTGCAGTTGGTGCTGAAAATCGTGGCCATAACAGGAAACGATCCTCCGACCCAGAAGCCGCTTGTGTCGACAACTGACCGAGAAACCCTGCTTCGTATTATCCTGCGGATCTCCAAGATGAACCGGCAGCGTAAAGAAGAGATCAGCAGTTTAGACGGCGAGTTGGCTGTGATTCACGGGGTTTTGGCTAGCGGGGATATGGATGACTGGAAAACGGAGTCGCGAGTGTGGACACTGTGTCGGGAGGTGCTTCTGGAACAACTCGTCGGCAACCCGAACAGCCTAGATCGAGCCCACGAGGCGATTGTATTCATGTTGAGGCACTTCGAGGTGCGCCTTCAGCTTTTTGGAGCGGAGGTAAACTGGATTGCTGTGCCCCTATATGGTAAATCACGCATCTCAAGGATCTAACAATCAACTAATGACTTGTCGTATCTACCATGGTGCGGTGCTAGGTTCTCCGAGAACTCATTTCAGACACTTCATTCTCCTATGACCCGGAGTATCGACGACGAAAAGAGTATGATCTTGTGCCTCTCTGCCTGACCCTCGTCAGGTCGACCGATGTGTATCTTCAGCACGAAAGCCTCGAACTGCTTCACGCTCTGTTGCAGTCGTCGCACCTGCAGGTACGTTAACGAAGTTCTCAAAATGCATGCCAAAGCCGCTTGGTGGTGAAAGTGAAATTGCTTGGTAATCACGCAGGAGGCCATCTGCGAAGCGCTCGTGTATTTAGTCAGCCAAAGCGCCAAAGCGCTTGATCCGTACGCTTCTTGATACTTAATAATCTCCTGCCTCTTGATCTGATAGCTGTGATGCCGTCTTGTTTGGGTGTTTGACTTGCAGCAACGTAGAGGAAAGTTTTATCTCTGTCGAAGACAGCATGGAATACGAAACTTATGTTCACCTTCGTTCGGCCTTCGCACACGCATCGCAAGCTGTCAACACTCTGATGCATTCAAACCGAAATCTGCTGCCTATTCTGGTGCGTTAGTTCTTTAGCATCGATGGCATGTACAGCTTTTTTTGCTTATCTCGTCGTGCAGGTTGACAAATATGGTCTTCTCACGCCCCTGTCGTTCGTACTTGTGGTTGAGCGACCTCACTCGCTGAAATGGCACGCCGCTGCCATCAGCATTCGCTACATCTTCACTCACCACTTCCGGGTAAAAATGAGCATCCCAAATGGCTCGGGTGCAGGAAAACCCGATTGGTATCACTTACCGACCGAATGCTGTTTGCGTTCATGTTAGGGAGCAGCCTCGATCCTCAGTGATCTCTTTGACGTCCCGACGGCTGAACTGTTCCTGTGGAAGGACAAGCGAGGGGATGACGGGGAGCAGCTCGCCGAGTTCCTCTTGGGCGACGACACGCACCAGAGCCACCTCGCGCTGCGATTTTATCAGTGTGGATGGCATCGCCCGCTGTCTCCGAGGAAGCAGTCCGACCAGTCCGGCACCGATCGCGTCCTCAACGACATCGAGCACAATTTCGAGACAGCCGCACGAGACTACGTTCCCGAGGTGAGCACGACGTGGTGGTGGGACCCATTCTGCTTTAATTAACGCGCGCGCCTTGTTGACCTTCTTTGATCCTAGCTCCAAGTGCAAGCTCGAGTGGGTGAGAACGCCGACGAAGCTGGGGAACTGGAGACCCTGGAAGCGCAACGCGAGCACCACCTGCGCATCCAGCTCCAGAAGCACTTCGCCCAGTTCCGCCACATCTCCGCAGCATCAAGCAACGCCTATTAGACAGAGGCCGAACTAGCAATCTACGTGAAATTAATACTTCGAGTAGTGGGTCATGGAACATTACGCCGGCAGTTTTTTTCCTTACCGTAATTTACCACCGAGAACATTCCTGAAACCTTCTTTCGGGACAGCAGCGATCTCAACGACGACCCCTCTCGACCACTTGAGAGCGAGAGCCACGTCTTTTCGATA
This sequence comes from Phytophthora sojae, assembly GCF_000149755.1. Classification (NCBI taxonomy): domain Eukaryota; phylum Oomycota; class Peronosporomycetes; order Peronosporales; family Peronosporaceae; genus Phytophthora; species Phytophthora sojae. Next base: position 4,508,388 of record NW_009258117.1, read on the forward strand.
TGAGGGTAGTTTTAGAACCTCTGAACCGGTCAGATCTAATAGACGTTGATTTGACGACGCCCACTTTATAGCGAGAGCCACGTCTTTTGGACCTTTGGGCGTTTCGGGACCGCTCGTTCAAACCACATTGATAAAACCAATAGAACATTACGCCGGCAGATTTTACTAGTAGTTCGGACCAGCGCGACGTGGCGTCTCATCATTGGTTGAAAATCTATGTCACACACCTTCATGTTCGCTTAAGTACGCCAGAAATTCTACCTCCTTCTTCCTCATTCCAGAATCTGCCGGCTCGAGGAAAGATGGTGAAGCTCTTCTGTGCGATCGTTGGTGCGGCGGGCAGTGCGTTTCCTGTGGACATTGACGCGGGTCAGTCGGTGGGAGACTTGAAGAAGGCGATCAAGGCGGAGAAGACGAACAAGCTGAAGGACATCGATGCAGGTGACCTGCAGCTCTTCCTGGCGAAGACGGCGGACGGCGCGTGGCTAGATGGAGCTGGCGCGGCATCTGTGGCGCTCGATGAACGTGGATACCCGCAAGGCTTCGGGCAGATGGATCCCACCCTGTGGATCAAGAACCCCAAGCACTTTGGCGATAATTTTCAACCGGGTGAAGGACAAGTTCACGTGCTGGTGAAGGTCCCGGAGCAAGAACACGCACAAACTGGATTGTGGCTTGTCACTGGATCCGTTGACAACGCGTTGATCACGAAAGGAATTCGCTGCAAACTGTACTGGATGGCGACGTTACGCATTGGATACTACGATCCTACGCGCTGCATCGGCAACAAGAATGTCGCGTTTTGGTATGAAGACAAGAAATTGTGTTTTCATGTTTTATTCGAGACAAGTACGTGCCTCTATATGCTGTCGCTGCATCGTAATACTGCTTCATTGAGGGCTAACTCTGTTTCTTTTATAGAAGATGCTGCTTTGCTGTTCGAAACTGACTTGAGGACTGGGCCACAAACGCTGGGCTCTCCGTTAACTAACCAGGTTGTTGAGACGCGTGTTGCACCAGCTAACGCTGTGTCTACTGATCTCCAGCGCGTCTTCTACTGCGACTACGTTCCAGACGATTCGGAATCTCCTCAAAACACAGTTTCATCGATATCGTTGACTACAAGCGTTTCGAATCTGGACTCATCGACTGACGAGTTTCGTTTTCAGCGGATTGAGGACGCGAAGTTCTTCCTACCGTACGGCAAGGCAGAAAGCTGCCATTTGGTGTCGAGAAAGCAAAGCAGAGACCACAAACGGGAATTCGCCAAGTACGATCGCGACTCAAACAACAGGCTTGCGCTTTCTCGCGAAATGCATGGTTGGTTCGACGGTATGAGCATTGAGGTTCCCATCGTCAACATGCTACCCGGATCTGTTGAAGAGAATCAATCCATTGGCAACAGACGCAAGGTACTGTGTGAGCGCGTAGTTCTGGTGTGTGTAAGTTTACTGACATTTGCGTGTAGGTCGAGGTCTTCGTGAAGGTTCTGGATGCTCAGTGCACAGATCGCGTTTTCAGTCGTTTGAAAGGAGGATCAACCACGACGGACGATCCGCTCATGATGAAGACGTTTGTTCACGTGGAGGATCCAGAAACATTTTGTTTGTGCATGAGGTGGAAGCACGACGATAATGCGGAGCGTTGGAGAAGCTTTTGGGATATGACTCCTGCGGTCGATTGAATGGAATAATGTGGCTCCCGAGTTAAATACTTCGAAGTAGTATTTGATTTCTTGACATACTTTGATCCTGATAAATATAAAGTTAGTAATATACAAAGATGGCGTACTCTCCTGAGCAATACCAAGCTAGCAAGGAACGAATCAAAGCAGCGCAGAAGCGCTACTACCAGCGCACACGCGAAGCCCGTTTATCTTATCAAAAAGACAACGATGACAAGAATAGAGACCAGATTCGAGCTCGCACGTCTTTTCGATATGAGGGTAGTTTTAGAACCTCTAAACCGGTCAGATCTAATAGACGTTGATTTGACGACGCCCACTTTATAGCGAGAGCCACGTCTTTTGGACCTTAGGGCGTTTCGGGACCGCTCGTTCAAACCACATTGATAAACCAATAGAACATTACGCCGGCAGATTTTACTAGTAGTTCGGACCAGCGCGACGTGGCGTCTCATCATTGGTTGAAAATCTATGTCACACACCTTCATGTTCGCTTAAGTACGCCAGAAATTCTACATCCTTCTTCCTCATTCCAGAATCTGCCGGCTCGAGGAAAGATGGTGAAGCTCTTCTGTGCGATCGTTGGTGCGGCGGGCAGTGCGTTTCCTGTGGACATTGACGCGGGTCAGTCGGTGGGAGACTTGAAGGACGCGACCAAGGCGAAGAACCCGGCGACTATCACGTGCGACGCCAAGGACCTGCAGCTCTTCCTGGCGAAGACGGCGGACGGCGCGTGGCTAGATGGAGCTGGCGCGGCATCTGTGGCGCTCGATGAACGTGGATACCCGCAAGGCTTCGGGCAGATGGATCCCACCCTGTGGATCAAGAACCCCAAGCACTTTGGCGATAATTTTCAACCGGGTGAAGGACAAGTTCACGTGCTGGTGAAGGTCCCGGAGCAAGAACACGCACAAACTGGATTGTGGCTTGTCACTGGATCCGTTGACAACGCGTTGATCACGAAAGGAATTCGCTGCAAACTGTACTGGATGGCGACGTTACGCATTGGATACTACGATCCTACGCGCTGCATCGGCAACAAGAATGTCGCGTTTTGGTATGAAGACAAGAAATTGTGTTTTCATGTTTTATTCGAGACAAGTACGTGCCTCTATATGCTGTCGCTGCATCGTAATACTGCTTCATTGAGGGCTAACTCTGTTTCTTTTATAGAAGATGCTGCTTTGCTGTTCGAAACTGACTTGAGGACTGGGCCACAAACGCTGGGCTCTCCGTTAACTAACCAGGTTGTTGAGACGCGTGTTGCACCAGCTAACGCTGTGTCTACTGATCTCCAGCGCGTCTTCTACTGCGACTACGTTCCAGACGATTCGGAATCTCCTCAAAACACAGTTTCATCGATATCGTTGACTACAAGCGTTTCGAATCTGGACTCATCGACTGACGAGTTTCGTTTTCAGCGGATTGAGGACGCGAAGTTCTTCCTACCGTACGGCAAGGCAGAAAGCTGCCATTTGGTGTCGAAAAAGCAAAGCAGAGACCACAAACGGGAATTCGCCAAGTACGATCGCGACTCAAACAACAGGCTTGCGCTTTCTCGCGAAATGCATGGTTGGTTCGACGGTATGAGCATTGAGGTTCCCATCGTCAACATGCTACCCGGATCTGTTGAAGAGAATCAATCCATTGGCAACAGACGCAAGGTACTGTGTGAGCGCGTAGTTCTGGTGTGTGTAAGTTTACTGACATTTGCGTGTAGGTCGAGGTCTTCGTGAAGGTTCTGGATGCTCAGTGCACAGATCGCGTTTTCAGTCGTTTGAAAGGAGGATCAACCACGACGGACGATCCGCTCATGATGAAGACGTTTGTTCACGTGGAGGATCCAGAAACATTTTGTTTGTGCATGAGGTGGAAGCACGACGATAATGCGGAGCGTTGGAGAAGCTTTTGGGATATGACTCCTGCGGTCGATTGAATGGAATAATGTGGCTCCCGAGTTAAATACTTCGAAGTAGTATTTGATTTCTTGACATACTTTGATCCTGATAAATATAAAGTTAGTAATATACAAAGATGGCGTACTCTCCTGAGCAATACCAAGCTAGCAAGGAACGAATCAAAGCAGCGCAGAAGCGCTACTACCAGCGCACACGCGAAGCCCGTTTATCTTATCAAAAAGACAACGATGACAAGAACAGAGACCAGATTCGAGCTCGCAAGCGTAAACCCAAAACCGAACTTATTGATGGTGAAGTCGAACTTAATAATGAAACCGAACTTAATTAATTAATTTTTTTTCCTCGGATAAAATGTCGCCTATGATATAAAGTCAATCCTGATACAAGACCCAATATTATAAAGTCATATCTACGGAGAATAATATAGTCAAGCATATATAGGCAACATGTTTGCATACGAACTCGAAGGATTAAAGAGATTAAATATTCAACCCATTCGATGGGGTAGTAGCTACCGTATTAAGGTACGTGGCAAGACGGGGCGCATGGTATACATTAGCAACATTTCCCACCCCACCAACCAAAAATTGGTAGCGAAGCAGTACCAGATCAGTCTAGGCAAGCTCCAAAAGAATGTGGCTGCTGATTTCAAGGAAGACAGTAAGTACCGCTTCTACCAAGGCAAGAACATGGAGTCGCACCTCTACGAGGGGATTCAGCCTGCTGAGTTCTACGACAAGCACGAGAACGTGCTCGCAACCCAGAAGTCTGCCTTCAAGGTCAACATCGCTCTTGGGTACAAGCTTGTCAGCAGAACTGATGACAGCGAGACTCGCTACTTCCACCCGAATATTAGCAACACGTCTGTATGTAGCACTCCTGTAGCTATCAACAGCAAGGCTGATATTCGTAAGAAGGTGATCTCGGAGATTCGCTCCATGGAGTTGGCTGACAAGCTCAACTACCCCAGATCCGGGTACATGGTGAAGGGGATTACTGGCTTCAAAATCTATATCTACCAACGCGACCATGCTCTGGGTGATAGCGAGGCTGTCATTCCTAAGGTGATTCGTGATAACAAGCACGTCATCAACTTCCCCAAGACGAACAACAAGTGTGTCTTCCACTGCATTGCTTATCACAAGCAGGAGGGAGCCAAGAAGGATCCTCGCAGAATCCAGGCTCTGGTGAAACAAGCTACTGTTCGTACAAGGAGATCACCTACACTCTGGGTCTGTTCCGCAATTTCAAGCCTATCGACATTCTCCAATTCGATGAGCTTGAGGAGTGCTTCAAGCTGAACATCAACGTCTTCAACATGGATGTTGAGACGGGCAAGGTTGAATGCATTCGCTGCTCGGACAAGGACTATGATTCGATCAACATCCTGCCGCACGAGAATCATGCTCTCTACATCACGAACGTTGATATGCTCCAGCAGAAGTACCAATGCTCTACGTGTGAGATGATGTTTGTTAGCTCTGATAAGCTACGCAACCACACTAAGAACCAATGCGAACTCGTGAACATCGAATCGTTCCCAGCTCAGCCAACCATCTACCAACCCGCTCCGAACAGCCTTCGTTCCATGCTGACTAAGTACTCCATCAAGGATGCTGACCATTACATCGATCACTTCATTGTCTATGATTTTGAGGCTATCCTCAAGCCTACGGGTGTCAAAAACGGAGAAAATACTATCTTCATAAACGAACACATTCCTGTGTCTGTTGCCGTGGCCGACAGCTTGACTGAGGAGGTGCGATGCTTTACCCGAAGGAGTTGCTCAAGGATATGCTCCAGTACATCAAGGAAGTTGCGGCTAAGATTCAGCAGTACAACGTCTCGAAGTCCGAGTCTTTGCTCCGCAAAATCATCAACGTCCATGGTTTGACTGACGCTGAGGTTCCTGGTCTAGACTTGGGTAAGACGTACAAGATGGATGATGTCAATGCTTGGATTCAGAACGGGGAGTTTGCTTGTTTCTTCGATTTCCACAGCAAGCTCACATTCGGTAAGAAGCGCTCGGATTATGGCAAGCTGAAGCAGTGCATTGGTCAGGTACCAGTATTCGGATTCAACTCTGGACGCTACGACATCGACCTTATCAAGGCGGACCTGTTTGCAGTCATCGGTACTGACAACATCATATCAGTCATCAAGAACCCTAGCTACATGTGCATCGCCACGTCAGACATGAAAATGCTTGACATTAGCAACTATGTTCCGGCAGGCACCAGCTATGCAACGTACTTGTCGACATATCTCGGTGAGTGCAAGTGTGATGACAAGATTCGATGCGTCTGTGGCCTAGGAAAAGGCATCTTCCCGTACGAGTACATTACTTCATTTGACGTACTCAGTCAGCCGGAAGTCCCTCCTAAGTCGGCGTTCGACAGTGCTCTTCGTAGCACTAGCATCAGCGATGAGGACTACAGTTCGTCTGGGAACACTATGGCATGAAGTGAATCAAGGATCTACTCATTTGGTACAACAACCTCGATGTATTACCCTTCATCAAGGCCATCAAAGCCCAGGAGAACTATTCAAACGTTTCGAACTTGATATGTTCACTGATGGTGTGTCGCTACCTGGTCTCACTGAGAAAGTCATGTATCAGACGTGCTTCAACAACCTCCAGCAACCAAGTAAGGAGCCTGCTGAAGCGTTTGACTTTCCCGCTAGTCGCTTAAGTGGATATAAGACCCAGGATGCTGATGCCGATCGTGAATTCAATACGACGCTAGAACACCTCAACGACTTGCTAGAGCGACAAAAATACCTGTGTGGGCTATGCTACAAGCAACTCACAGCTGATACTGCCTCGGCTGACCGAATCAATAACAAGCTCGGACACATCGATGGTAATATCTTGATCAGCTGTGTGGGATGCAACGTTGCTCGCAAGAACATGTCGCTAAAGGGCTTCCGCCACAAGAAGCTACTTGAATTCAACTCAGACAGGTTGGTGTACAGTATCGATAGAGAAGAGTAGGACATCTACACCAAGATGAAGGCGAACATTGTGGTCCTTCTATCATCTTCAACAGATACGCGAAACGCAACGAGACCAAGATTCGAGGGGGTAGGATCTGCAAAAAGATCATCGGCTACGATGCTAATGCTCTGTATTTGTGGGCTCTTGGTAATGAAATGCCATGTGGACGGTTGACTACCATCGAAGCATACACAGGGATCGTCGATGATATTGTAAATGACAAGATCTTTGGCTTCCTCGAGTGTGATATCCGTACACCAGAGCACCTCAAACCCTACTTCAGTGAAATTTTCAAGAACACCCTTATCGACTGCAGCGATCGGAGTGTCATCGGTCAGCACATGTTCGAGTACAACGAGGAGCGCAAGCAAAGCCGAGCAAAGCCGGCTAGCAAACTCATCGGGAGCTACTTTGGTGAGAAGATCCTCATTTATGCACCGCTACTCAAATGGTACATTTCTCATGGTATGGAGATCACCAAGACTTACAGCTTCATCAAGGCTAGCTCTCACAAGGCATTTGCACCATTCATGGAAGCCGTATCGAGCGCGCGACGAGAGGGTGATGAAAATGTTAAATCCATCTGTAAGATCATTATTGAGAAGGTATCTGACTCTGATATGGATGATTTAGTCCAAGACTTGAAAAAAATCATTTCGAACCCTAAATCATTTGATGCGCTCATTATCGATAGATTCATGAATGAATCGACAACCAATCCTACGATTCATTTGGTTCTAGACTTGTTGACTAAGCTGAAAACGCTTAGTGAGGGTAGCAATAATAAGGCTATGATTGCTGAGATGATGAAACTGGTTGGTAATAGTGCGTTTGGTCGATCTGGCATGGACATGAGCAAGCACAAGGAGGTCAGGTATGAGTCGGACGATAAGGCAATCAAGGCCAAGATTGAGCACTTCACCTTCCATGGAATGGAAGAGCTGAATGATTCATGTGAATTCACTATGAAGAAGCGAAAGCTCAACAATAAGAACCCAATTCATCTATCGATTGCAATCTATCAGCTCGCTAAGCTCCGTATGTTGCAATTCTACTATGATTGCATTGACTTCTACTTCGACCGTTCGGAATTCCAGTACCAAGAAATGGACACAGACTCGGCTTATATTGCGTTCAGCTGTGAGAAGCCATACGTTGAGTGCATCAAGCCCGAGCTTCGTGAGCATTTTCAGCAGCATAAGTACGAGCGGTTCCCACGTGATTATAGCGAAGAGATGGCTCAGTTTGATCGCCGAACGCCAGGTTTGTTCAAGGATGAGTGGTCTGGTGATGCTATGGTATCATTGTCCTCTAAGAACTACATTTGCTACCTACCAGACGAATCTTACAAGGTCAAGGTTTCCGCGAAGGGAGTGCAGCAGAATGGTGGTCGAAACGGTAATATCCTCAACCTAGATGGCTTTGAATCAGTTGTTCGCGGTCGCATCACGCTACAGGGCACTAACAAGGGGTTTAGACTCAGTAAGGAGAGTAAATCAATCATTACGTACACCCAGACTAAAACAGCTCTAAACTACTACTACGACAAGCGTCGTCTACTTGCGGATGGTATCACCACCGAACCGCTAGACATATAAGCAACTACCTGGCAGGGGATTTTTTTGTTTTATAACCATTTAGAGCGATGGATCTGCTGTTGTCCAAAATATACTATGACCCCAAAACGGGCTATGTGGGTGCCCAAGCCTTGTACCAGAAGGCTAAAGAACTGGAGCCGAAGATTACGATGAAAATCGTCAAGGAATGGTACTCAAACCAGAGCGATATTCAGCGATTTCAGGAGCAGAAGATGCGATACGATGGGTTCTAAATCGCATCGACTAACCCCAATTCGTGGCAGATGGACTTGGCGTTTTGGGAGAAAAGACCAATCTTGACTGCGATCAACATCAACTCTCGCCTAGGCTACGCAAAACTACTAACCAACAAAACTGGCCCGACCGTACTAGCAGCAATTAGGGTTTTTGTCCGCCTCCATAAGGTTGACATTCTCACAACCGAAAATGGTTCAGAATTCATGAACCAACAGGCTCAGAAATTATTCAAAACTAAGAAAATTGACCATTTCAACAATGAGCCTGGAGATCACGCCAAAATGGGTAAAATTGAACGCTTCAAAAGAACTCTGAAGCAGCGCCTTGTCAAAATCGAACCAAAGCGACTAACCCAGAAGCTCATAGCTGCTGTTATTGAGAACTACAATAGCACGACCCATCGGACGATTGGTATGACCCCCAACGAAGCTAAAGGTAAGGTAATTGAATCTGAACTAGTCCACAACCAGGCTGAAGCCGAGAGGATTGAAAACGAGTTCGAGGTCGGTGAAAAGGTTTTGTATCGACTAAAAAAGAAAACATTTGATAAAGAAACAGCAAGATGGTCTAAGGCTGTGTATTCGGTGGTAGGTATTGATGGCTACCGCATCCAAATCAAGTCGAAAAACGGACACACTCTTTACAAGGGGCCAAACGATCTAAAAATTGTTAAAGCAGAAACATCTGAAGCTACTATCAACAGAGGTGATATTTTAGAGGTGGAGAAGATCTTAGACCACAAAAAGATGCGATCCGGCAAGTACAAGTATCTCGTTCAGTGGGTCGGTAATGAACTTGACTCCTGGGAGCCACAAGATAATCTTAGATTAGTCAATAAGAACAAGAGATCAACCTTAGAGAATGAGTACTGGAAGTCGATAAAAAATGAGTCGAACTAGCTTCGAAATAAGATTAATAGAGCAATCCTCTGTAAGCGTTGACTCATCTATATCTATCAATCTATTTTCCAAAAATAATGCTTAAAAATATATGACTTCATATATAGAATGTGTTGCAACTGCGTAGAGAATCAACGTGAGCTTGTACAGCTCCGAAGAAAGCTGTGGATAATTCAAGAGGTTAGTCGAATCAAAAATGAACTCAGAGATTTAGACCCAGTAGCCAATTTCCGGAAAACCGTGTGCAATCTACAGTACCGCGACCAGTTAGAAACGATATTTGGTGTGCCGTTTCATTGCATCAAGGATCGATACATCAATCTCCTCAATGAGCGAAACCGTATCTGTCATACGTATCAACCATTTAGGCATGACTCCGTTATGCCAAGCTATTGGTGAGTAGTATTTAATCGATGCTAATATTTTTTTATGACTACCATGATATAGTTAGACGATGTTTCCCAACTTTACATCCCTCGCTCAACGAGAGCAAAAGCGGCAGGAGCTACTCGAACGAGCTGAGCGCCGAGTTCGTCAAGCCAAGTCCAAGCGCCTTATGTACGAAGGTGCATCATGGGCTAGCGATATCGCGAATGGTATCACTACTGTTCCAAAGAAATCAACACAATCCGCTCAGTCTGATATTTCGGTTGGCCCTGACGAGGCTACGCCGGAAGAGTTAAAAAAAAGTCTGAATATTGAAAACTCCCAAAAAAACCCTGAGCCCTCAACAATGGTAGATGCTGAAGTTAATGCAACACCTGAAATGAACGATGCGTCGACTACTGCAAAGCCTCAGTCCGTTGATGCTTCCAGTACTGCTAAGCCCAAAACCAGTGATGGTTGGGTCCACGTGAGCCCCGATATGACTGATGTTGGAGTTGATAATAGTGCAAGAATGACAGATGCTGGTGTTGGCCCTGATAGTCCACTGCCGCAAAAGCCCGTCGAAGAAGATTTGTTCGACGAAGACAATGCTGAGATGAAAAATCAAACAAAGTCAAAGGAAGCGGTCGCTAAAATCTTCGAGGTTTACCCCATCCTTGCAGAACTAAATATTCACCCTATTGCTTCCAACGGCCGGCAGCTTACTAAGTATTATATTGGGATGGATGCTAAGGTGTACAGTATTAAACTGAAAAAATATGTACTAGTTCCGAGCATTGATTGGTCTGAGACGTATGACCATATTGGTGAGGTATTAATTAATGATGTCAGATTCCTCGCATACGTCAATGAGAAGGAGCGACGTAATGAGATGGGTAAAGAGGACAAAAATAGCCCATACCAGGATTGGCAAAATATCGGCTCAAAAAGAAAAAGAATCAATGCCTCAGAAGGAGATTATTCAAACCGCTCTAAGCAGAGACTTGACGACAGTTTTGTGTTCGATACTGGAACATCCACAAGATCCGATCAAATGGACAGCAAGCTCAAATTATTTTGGACAATTAGCAAAAATAGGGAAGTCCTTGAATCTAACGGATTGATAAAGAAGATTGTACCAATTCTTAATGGTTCCGCAAAATCTTCTCCTATTGACAAAGATGGCTATGTTTGGATCAATGGCAATAGCATTAGCGTTTACGGGAAAGATAGCGATCGTGTGAAGCAAGCAATCACTCAGAAAGAGAACTGGATAATGACATTCCAATCTTTCATTAATATGACTAAAGCCAGGGGCCTCGAGTTAGAACTAGTTGGTAGCAATGAAACCAAACACATAAATGATTTTACCCCAGCTAATGGTGAAGCTCAGCATGGGTTAATGAGTGGTATTGATGAAGACATGGACCCAAGCCTATCAAACGCTGATAACGACGCCAAGAATATCTTAACTGATTACTACAGCCAGTTGCACGCTAATAGTATTGATATTCCATTTCGGCTACAACCAATCGTGAAAATCAACGGTGTTGTTAAGTCCCATCCATCATACTACTTTGGGCAGCCATCGGGGTCTAGACCCCTAAATATTTTAAATCGTGAAAACAAAGCACACGAGCAGGTGAGTGGTGTAGCTTGGAAGGGGCTAATGAAGAATATCATGTGGATGGATACCTTTTCGTCCCTACTCAACGGGGTTGAGGACTTGGACCGCTATCTTAATGAGGTTGAATACCCCTTCCCATCGAGCGATGAAGAAGCAGCTAAGATACTTGAAGAAAAGGAGCTTGATAAGATAAGACGTAAAAACCTGGATGCTATTGAAATATTGAATGAGGCTATTCTAAAGTCTGTACACGATATTAGACAGCAAAGCGTTGAAGAGTATGAATACGATGACAGCTTGCAAAAGCTTCATGATGAGTCAGAAGCAGCTTTTCAGGCATACGGTGAGGCTCAGAAACGCTATGAAGAAGCAAAAGAGGCTGTTAGAGGGAATAACTCAAAAGCAGCGAGATCGGTGTTGAAGGCAGCTACATCAGCTATGAAGGCGACAAAATCGATATATCAAACGAAGGCTAAGCGATACGCCGAGGCAAGCGAGGTATCCGGTAGTGGCGTTAAACGAAAGCTTCAAGGTCGAGGATTGCGCGGTGCAGGTGTTGCCCCGCTGGAAGGTGTAGTTCGCCGAGGCCGTACCTACAATCTCAATGAGATCCAAGGATTAGCAACGCCGTCAGCCTACACATACAAGCAGATCGGAAGCAAGTATATTCGTATCCCCGACCTTGATGCTAAAAAGCTCGTGATCGTTCAGCCGAATCGGCGTAAAATGTGGTCCTAAGTGGGAAATCAGTGATAGCCTCCAAGCCATGATCAAGGCACTTGTCTATAAGAACCGTATCGATCAATCCGCTTACGATAAGCTCAGCGTTGAAGATAAGAAACTGTTCAAGGAGGTTCTATTGATTACTCATCTCCAATACAGCTTCCACGATAAGTTAGAGGATCCTCTAGATACGCTTAGGGCTGAATACGATAAGCTAAAAGGAGAGCTACAACTCGGAAATGACAACCCCAGTATCATCAAGCAGCTCAAGTCTCTCACGGTGGATATGTACAGCAATCGACTGATTGATGATAAAGAGTTCAAAGATATTATCACCCGTTTATTATAAAACCATGTTCTTCTTCAACTCGCGCACTATATCCAGTTCCGGAGGCAGCTATGGTGACAATAGCGACCTCAACGTCGCTGAGTTGAAAGCTATCATGAAGAACCTCATCATTCATGATCGTCCCCAGAAGACCCAAGCCGCTGTGTGGGCTACTGACCTACACAAGTCGACCAAGAAGGTGGAGGCATCTACCCAAACGGAAGGCGGCCGAGTCTGGGCTTACCAGCCAAAACAAAGTCAAAGTCTGTGAAGACATTTGCTCTATAGAGCAGAGCGGATATACTTAGATGTCTACGTCTGTTTTCTTCTCTCGATAGAGTCTGATTTTTTATCTCCGATATCGATAGCCATGACAGCATTCTTGCCACTATGCACGTTGTACATTGGGATATAAGCATTATTCCCTATCGAAACCACTCCAGCGTGCATCGTTATTGAACCGATGACTTGGCCAGTTTCAGGGTTAGTCAGGTTCTTTTTTATCGTTTTACTTGGTCCGCAGTCCATGATACTCTATTACAACGAAGTACTCAAGATCTGCTCTATATTTATCGGTGCGAAATTATCCCTGAGCCAATACCATATATAACCCTCTCGTGGAATTCGACAATTCGATCACATTGTAGTTGATCAGTATCAACGACATTAGCGTTAGTAGTCTGAGGGCAAGCGGTCTTCGCCACGAACTGGGTTTGACAGATACCATTCTATATTTACTCAGACATAATCGCTCTCAACTCATTGAGTTCAGCTTTGAGATTATTGATTTGGCCTTGCTGTTCTTGGATAGATTTACACAGTACCGAGGTTAAACTGGCGAGATCGATTCCCCATGGATTCACTGGAAATCCATCCGGATTAAGCTCATCGTTTGCTCCGATATCTACTGCTTCTGGTATGACCTTATACAGCTCCTGCGCGATATAGCCAACATGGACAGTCTGCTCTTGAACCATCCTGAATTTTCTAGGTCTCATTCTCATAAGGCTTGCCAAACCATAGGGACAGTCTACAATGTCCGCCTTCAACCTCTCATCGCTCGCATTGGTATAGCTTCCTCCACGCACCGGGACATAGGCTGTCCACGCGTAATTAGCATCGCATTTTCCCAACCTGATAGCTCCTACGGTTGAATCAGTACCAATCGCTGGATAGTCAGTCTGAGACCAATTGAATCGATACCTAGCAAATCCATCGCCGCCTCCCTTTACGTGCATGAAATTATTCGCCCATACCTCTCCGCCTGAGTGAATGGTTGCTTCTGGCGACCACGTACTCATACCAACTCCCAGTCTTCCTGAGCTGTTTAGATAAGCTTGAGTTGTGTTTCCAACCATGAACCTTAGCGGATCGCTCGTAGTGGTGCCTAGAGCTACACCACTACTTCCTCCCGCGACATCGTTGTATACCTGAATTTCAAATTCGATTGGAGTAGTAGCATCGTTGGCTATACGCATTGCGCGTTGCCAAGACCCGCTTAGTAAATTCGCGCTCGAAACTATATCTATTTTTGCAGTACTGGTAGCTGATCCAAAGCGAATGTATCCTACTTGAGTGATTCTCATACGTTCAGTCATTGGTGATAATGCATTAGCTCCTGACCGTGTACTGATTGCAAAATCAGCCATTAAATATTGAAGACTCGTAGCGGTTCTAGTACAATATAGATTAACGCTAGGGGTGTACGTTGTCATATCACTAGTACCTTCAATCGTGAACGATAATGCGGCCTGAGCGCCAACCGTATTGCTTTGATTACGAATCATGAGATTAAAATCAGAGGCACGCGTTGTTGATGTAAATGATGTCCGGGCCGCAATCTGACATTGGGTAGAAGTAGTGGATATCAGATTGGTTGACGTTAGAGATGAGATACCTGATGAGATGCTACTATTAGAGTAGCCTTTGATGCTTCTGCAGTTCCTGCTCCGGTGGTAAGATCTAGATAGTTCAGCTCAACGGTAGATGCTGTGCATCCAGCAAGCTTGTTCAGCTCCGCACCTGTAGCATTGAGAGTATCTCCCCTGAGTTGAAGCGTAGTAGGATTGATATTCAAGGTCGTTGCATTCATAGTTTGAGTACCTGACTTACTAATCGTATCACATGTGATCGTAGGCGATGATATTGAAGTCGAAGCTATAAAGTTTCGTGATATGGTTAGATCGCGAATGCCAGAGTAATCTTTCGTACTATTGAGAACCACAACGCTACTGGCTGAAGCGCCCCCTTCGATAACATTGAAAAAGTAAGCATGATTGAATTTATCCAAGAACTGACTCCATCCCAAAATTTAAGATTCGGAATGAATAAACCGGTTCCACCAGCGCTAAGAGTTAGATTGCTAAGCGTACCTAGACTAGTAATATTAGGCTGAGCAGCGGTTTGTAGCGTTCCTGTTATCGGCGTCGCTGTGAGCGAGCTCAGGGTTCCTAGGCTGGTAATGTTGGGCTGAGCAGCTGTTGTTAGCGTACCCGATACATTGCCCGAGCAATTTACAGCGGTTAGAGTACCTAACGATTTTATATTAGGCTGAGCAGCAGTCTGTAGCGTACCAGTAATGTTAGTTGCAGTTAGCGAACTAAGACCTGTAATGGATCGACTTGCACCAGTAAAGGTTAAACTGCCTCCGATAGTCAATCCAGTAAGCGTACCTAAGCTGGTGGTATTTGGTTGAGCAGCTGTCGCTAGCGTTCCATTGATGTTTCCACTCACGGTGAGCAACGAGAGTGTCCCTACACTAGTGACGTTGGTCTGAGCAGCAGTTGCCAATGTACCAGATATGTTTCCACTCACGGTGAGGGACGATAGCGTGCCTAAGCTAGTAATATTAGGCTGAGCCGCTGTCTGCAGTGTGCCAGTAATCGACGTTACCGTCAAACTACTAATAGTAGCAATTTCACCTGATGCACCAAGCACCAGAGCTTTGCTGATAGCGGCAGTACCTGGAGTAATATCAGCTACATACGTTGGTACGCCTGAAACGGAAGCACCATTAACAGTTAGGCTACTACAGCTTAGTGCTCCAAGACCGCTGATGTTCCCACCACTTCCAGGGACAAGCGCTACACCAGGTGATGCTACGCCTTGAGAGACACCGGTAATATACGTCAAGCGATAGTCATACTTGTTCAGATAAAGTGTCTGAGCATAGTCATACGTTAGAAACCAGCTGGCATCCAATTGGAGAAAGAATGCCGGATTATAAATCGGCGATGTGAATATCGGGCTAGGATAAGAAAAACCTGAACTCATCTTTGTTTGATCCTATATAGTTTAGACGATAATCATGAGCGGTATTCCAGATTTTGGAGATTCAATCCCTAAAAAATTCAAAAGCGCCTCTATGGGTGATATTCCAGCACTTGACATCAAAGCGCTGTTTAGAATGGTGGTTCTGGGGCCATCGTTCTCAGGGAAGAGCAACTTATGTATGTTCATCCTCAAGCATTCTCCTCACGTATTTGCTCATCTAACGATCATTGCTCGTAATCCTCACCAGGAGTTACATGAGTATCTTCGTGATAAGCTTGATGGCTTTATCACATTCGCCGACCCTGACTCGCCTCCGAGTGTTGACGGGTACGTCATTCACCAATTAATTCCAATAAGCCTGAGCTCGTCATCATCGATGACTACAGCAACGATAAGCTTCTTCAGAAGAATTTGTTCTCACATCACTTCACTAGAGGGCGCCACTTCAAGCTATCAACCATCTTCTTGAGCTACAGCTACTTCGCAACGGACAAGATGATCAGATTGAACTCAGAGTACGTAGCGATCCTGAAAGCTAATTCTAAGCGAGACCTCCAGATGGTTGTGAAAGATTTTAATATCAAGGGAGTAGATGAGCGTTCAATCGTCTATTATTACAACAAAGCCACGGAGCCAAAGGGCCAAATGCTCTTCATTGATTCGGTCAAGGGTCAGATCAGGTATAACTTCGATAGACCGAGTCGTATCGAGGACTAATTCCAATTTATCAAACAAAAATATGCCTACAAACATATAATCAATATGTCCAGCTTTATCAAACTCGACAGCACCAATCTGGTACAAGATGGAACCAATTCAACCTGGAAATACTCCTTTCCCGGATCGGCGGCTGACCTTCGCGATGTAGTATGTGCCATTCAATCGATTTCGATGTATAACAGCGAGTATAACATTGATTCAATGCAATTTCAGAACACAACGTTCAAAATCGAAGTACCTACCGCTGCAACTACATCCACAATCAGTGTATCCCTCCCTGATGGTATTTATTCGTATGACGATATCAACCGAAGCATTCAGACTGCTCTTGTCAATGCTGGGGCGTATCTAATCGATCCGTCGGGGAATAACGTATTCTATATCAAAATGAGTGCTAACAGTGTCTATTACGCTTGTCAGCTTGATTTCTCTCCTACGCCTACAACTCTACCAACTACCGGTGGAACATGGACCAGACCTACCTCCGGTTTATACTCCTCTGGTGGTACTGGATTGCCGACTACTACTCGCATTCCTCGACTGATCATCGATAATGCTGAATTCGGTAAAGTAGTTGGTCTCACAGCGGGTACATACCCCTCCACATCAGCTACTGTTGGAAGGGCTCAGCTATCGAACATCATTCCTCAGATTCACCCGACCAGTTCTTACATCGTTCGTTGCGATCTGATCAAAAACGAATACGTGGCTTCTGGTGATATTGTCAGCGCTTTTGATAGAGGTGATGCCGCTATTGGAAAGGTCATTTCATACAAACCGAGCCAGTATGCGTGGATGAACTGTCACAATGGCGCTCGAGCTAGTATTACACTCAGTATCTATAACCAAAATGATAAAAAAGTGATTTTCAGAGATACGTCGGTATCCATCATGCTTCTGACTCGTCCAAAAAAATAAGCCATCCAGAGTATTTTTTTAGGGCGGCTACAACGTAAACGAACCACCAGGCTTACGACGTGCCCTGAGCGCAGCCATCTTAGCCTTCATCTCTGGCGAACCCTTTGCTGGACGTTTCTTTGCTACGCCTACACCATAACGGCGACGAACCTCCTTTCGCACAGATCTGATTAGATCCTCATGTTCCGGCTTGGTAGCTTTTGATAGTAGGAACTTCTCTCCAGCATCGACCGCGTCGGTGATGACCCCCTTGCGCTTTGTGTATGCAAGAGCATTCTTTGCAGCCTTCTTTACGTCAGTCCTTGATACGCGACCTCCTTCCTTGTCGCTATCGGAATCATAAATACCAATGCCGGTTAGGGACTTGATTGCAGCTCTGGCTGGAACATCAGCCGTTGGCTGACCAGCATAAGTAGCTAAAGCAGGAACCGCCGCATCAACGGCTCTGGATAGTAGTCCCGAATCCTTAGCGAATTTGTATCCTTTTTTTATTGTATCCCAAACTTTACTGAATATACTTCCACCTTGAGCCTTCTTGTCCCCCTTTTTGATCTCATGCTTCGTAATGTCAAGTCTGACACCACGTCCAGCTTTACAAGCCTTGAGCGCCTTTTCAAACGAAGCAGGGTGGAGATGGATGACTGAACCACTACCCTTTAGTTCGCTTGAGGTGAGGCTGAGCTTACCAGTCTTGAAAGCTTTGGTGAGCTTCCGCGCAGGAATATCACTGGAGATTTTTAATTCACGATACATGATTGCTATATACATTGAATTAAATAACGCATACTATTCTGATAAATATTATAGTAGATATATAATAATAGTACATTTGTATCATGATCGGTCATATCTATCGTATTATCCATTTGGAAAGCGACGTTCAATGCGTCGGCTCGACGTTTAATGAGCCGCGTATGAGATGGCAAAAACATAAGCAGCACTATCATGAATGGGTCAGCGATAAGCGTGGTAAATGTGAGATCTACCCTTACTTTCAAGAGCATGGAATCAATAAGTTCAAACTCATTCCTATCAAAACTTATGATGTTGTTGATCGTAAGCACCTAGAAGCATACGAATCACTGTGGATTTCAAAACTGGCTTGCGTAAATAAAGTGAACCCATTTCAAATAAAAAACTATACAAAAAGCAGCACTGTGAAGCGAACAAAGCATCTATGACCGCAAGATTAAATACCAAACATCAATGTGAATGTGGGGGTAGATATACCCATGTGAATAGGCTGAAGCACTGTCGAACACTAAACATCAGGCTTGGCTAGAGAACAACAATATTTTAAGTCTTTAAATCGATCTAGCAGATCCATTCTTTTTTTTGCTTGCAATATAGCCAAAGTAAGCTCCATATTCCACAGTAATCATCGTACGTCCCCTGGTATTGCTTGGTATTGTATCGTTGGATCCCATACCGCGTCGGAGCCCCCTCTGCCATACTATCAAAGTATTCACCATTATGAACCGCCGTCCAGTGTCCTACCTCAAGATTAGGAGGGCGAAGTAGAACCAGAAATGACCCTTTCTTGGGAGAGGGGACTTTATATCATTTGATTCGAATATATTATCGAGTTGAACGTTCATTTTCTCAGCGAGTTCGATGAGATCATGATCTGAGGTGATTGGTTTGATGAGGTGCGACATAATATTTAATTTTATCAAACTATATTAGGATCCATATAGATTCAACGATGAGCGAAACTCAACTATCCGATCAGTACTTGTACCAGAGCTCGCTTAAGAGCGACCCGGAGATCAAGGTATCATCGAGCAAGCGTGTACCGCACGTTATTGACCTAAATCAGGGTTCGTACCAGAATGGTGTCATCGCTATCGATACTACGGCTCAGCTTAACGGTTCCGAGGGCTTCGCAAGCCGCCGTGATGCCTACATTATGCTTCCCTACAAGGTCTCAATGAAGAATGGTGGCACTGCTCAAACTGCCACTGCCAATCGTCTATGTGCTACTCTAAAATTCGGAAATTGGAACGTTATTCATAGTCTGAGTCTGGAACTCAACGGACAGACTATCGTCTCTATGGCTGACTACAAGCTCTTTTGGAACAACGTTCGTGCTCAGACTGGCTACAGCCCTCAGTACGTTGAAAAGCATGGAGCTGAATCGTTCTTGTACCCTGACGCTGCTCAGTCGGTATCATACAGTTCTGGATCCGCATCTACCAGTGGTGATGGATATTCAAACATCATGGCATTCTCGTCTTCCTTTGCTGTCTCGGCTCCTCCTGGTGGTGCAACTATTCCTAATGATGGTTTCGTTAAGCGCCTTCTATCGAATCCTCCTACGGCTGGCGCTGACTTCTCCAGCTCGTGGCCGTCGGTAGGTGGTGCTGCTGCATCGACTACCATTTCTAACCAGACCTCGCGTGGAGCTTTCGTAGCTGGTGGTACTGCTGCCAATGCTATTATGGGTACTTGGAACTACATGCTTAAGATTAAGCTTAGCGAATTGCACCCGAGTTTTCGCGAACTAGACCTCATGGCGAACCCTCAAATTCGCCTGCGTTTCCGCGTTAATCAGGGAACGTCTGTGATTGCCGTGGACGCCACTAATGGTATGTCCCTCACTTCAACTGCTCTATCCAGCGGTAATAGCTGTCCTGTCATGGTTGCCGCTTCTGCTACTGGTAATCCCATGAGTGGTGTGCTTGCTGCATCCGCTGGCTTTAGTGTTGCTTGGGGAGCGGTTGTAAATGCTCTTGAACCTACCATTGATGGAACATACATGCCGTTTACTACTGCTCGTTTGTATGTTCCTTTCATCCATCTTGAGAACCCTCAAGCTATTATCTCTAAGCCGGTTAAGATGGTTCGCTACAATGATTGCTACGCACAGTGGTTTTACCAGCGTGCTGGTATTGGTAAGTCCTCGACTCAACTAAATACTTCTTTCGATCTACAGCTATCGGCAAGTGTTAAAAACGCGAAATATGTTGTGCTTTTACCATTCGCGGAACAGACAAACAACTTTGCTTCTGCTACTGTTCAGCAGTTCCAGAGCCCCTTCGATAGCGCTCCATACACTCTACAGCCCGGGTCGTCGATTCGCAACTTTAACGTTCGTATTGGCTCGACTCAGGTGTTCGATATCAGTCATGACTATGATTTCCACCACTTTACCAACGAAATTGCTAAGATTTCAGCGATTAACGGAGATCTAACCCCTGAGCTCGTAAATGGTCTACTTGACTATCAGACGTGGTCGCTCACAAACCGCATGCTTATTGCCGATGTCAGTCGCCTGACTGAGCGCGATGTACCTCAGGCTATTCAGATCCAAGGTACGAACGCCGGATGCCAAGGTGTGAATATGCTGATCCTCGTAATTAGCGAACAGGAACTAACGTTCGATAGACTAACCGGAGAGGTTCTAGACTTCACTACAGCGTAAGTAAAAAAAAAGATATTTTTTAGGTCAGTTCCTTGAGTAGCTTTGGACACTTGTCAATCACGAATTGACTTTTTCTTAGCCAATCGAGATAGCCTGGATCCAATTTACTGATCTGCTGTAAAGATTTGCCTCGATACTTACCCCACGTCATCATATAGGAGTTATCGTTATTTAGGAATCTTGAGTGAAGAAAGATTTTCATTTCCTCGCTAATGTTGAGACTGGGTTGGTTGTGAATCCAACGACAGTATCCAGGATCATTCTTGAATACATCCTCAATGGATTGACCTTTGTATTTTCCGAAATATAGTTCGATCGTCATGTTCTATGTGTGGGTATCTATATACATAGCCTCTTAATTTTTTTGAGAAAAATATTAATTCTGAAAATGACGTCGTAATGTGCCAGTAATTATTGGGAGTTTCATCTTACCCTCGCATGTGCGATCCTGCCGCGCTGGCTAACGGACACCTTCTCGAGCTCTGAGGTGGTTGAGAGGTCGTGTAGGTAAAACGGACGACTATCCACAAAGATCGTTCTAGCACCGTTCTCGGAGGTAAATTACGGTAAGAAATTATGAAAATAAAAAACTGCCGGCGTAATGTGTACTACGAGAGGCTGCCGAACGAGCGAGTGCAGCGCCTACTTCCTACGTCTCCTCTCCTCTTCAACTCAGGCTCTCCTCGGGCGTGTAGTGGTCCTCGAGGAAGCGCGAGAGCGCCTGCAACTGCTCGGACACGATCTTGACCTTATCGCGGCAGATCTCCACGTCCTTCTCGGCGCCGTAGGTGCTGCGCGTAAAGGTGCGGTAGTCCGAGACCAGGTGGATGTGGTTGGCCAGCTCCGTGTGGATCTCCTTGACCAGCTGCAGGAACTCGGTGCAGGCCGCGTTGAAGGCTAGCGACGAGCTCTCTTCCGAGGACACGCGCGGCGCCATGAGCGACATGGCGGTGGCCGCCGTGCGCACCGCCGTTACCAGTTTCTGAGCCGAGTCAGCACAGGAGGTCAGTCGTGTTGTCTGGGCGGGAGGCTTTACGGGCGCCAAAACTTCAGGGCGGTAAGCACACACACACAGAGACACACACCTTTTCGACCACGTTCAGCGCCTGCAGCACCGCCACGTGCCGCGTGCTGGACCACGGGTCGCTCACCTCGGAGAAGTGCACGCGGCTGTCTCCTTCGCCCTCCATGCTGCGCTGCTGTCGGCGACAATAGTGCGATTCGCTTTGGCAGGAGTAGTTTATCACACAAAAAATGCGCATCTAGCTGGAAACGCTCTATTGCTGGTACACTGTACCACATCGCACTTACCTGAGATCGACTAAGCGATTGGAGCCCTCCTCTACAGGCGGCATCTTCTGGTGCAAACTCCATCAGATGCATTCGCGCGTTCCAGTCGCCACAACGGCCTCGAGCCGCTGTCTGAGATTGCCACCTGCGCAGCAAAGGCTCAACCACTTGGTCGCGTCGCTCGTGGCACCGAAAGCCTCGGTGCACCGCGCGACCAAGCCGTCCTCGCTCGCTCCTTACTCGAACTGGCAGTGTTAACGCGTACATGTAGCTGACATGGGTGGCGAAGCTCGCCACACCCGAGATGTGGTGATCCAGAGCAACACACGCGGACTTGCGGAGCAACTTGCCTGAGGTCGGCGTCGTTTCGCTCGTCTATCGTCCACCCTGCAGAGACGGGCAGCCCTAGTCGTCTTTCTCTGCATACAAACTTCAAGTCAAGATCGCCACCTAAATAGTGCGCGCAGCGTCACACTCGGGTGACACCCAGCAGTGACAGACAGCATTTTGCAATCAACCAGGCAGGCAGGCAGATAGACAGACAGAGATGGCGTCGGCAGCGGAGCTCATGGCCGAGAACGAGCGCATGGCGCGCGAGATCCACGCGCTGCTCAGCGCCAACACGACGCTGCAGAAGGAGATGCTGGCGCTCAACTCGGAGCGCGACGACCTCGAGGCCTCGGGCAGCAAGAAGGTGCAGTCGCTGGCGCAGGAGCTCGAGTCCGTGGGCAAGGAGCTGGCCTCGCTGCGCTCGCAGTGCCAGTCCATGACCGAGATCCTTGAGCGCGCGGACGCCGAGAACGACGTGGACGACGAGCCCGTGCCCGTACCGGTGAGCCGCAGACTCTCCACCGCCTTCAACCAGACTGTGCAGCGCGCGAGGGGCATGTCCATGCCTCGGCAGCGCCGCTCGTCCACCGTGGACATGGTCGCGCACGGGCTCACCAAGGCCGCCAGCTACATGGGCAGCAGGCACAGCCCCGAGGACCATCGCCGACCCACAATGAGCAAGGACAGCCCGCCCATTTTGTCCAACTCCAAGCGCACGACGGACACCACCAAGAGCCTCTTGTTCTCCACACACTCGCACTACGGCAACTTCCGACGACACAGCGGCTTCCGCAAGACTCGCGAGCCAGCAAGCGACCCGGTTGTCGTGCTCTAGCAAGGCACCACCCACGTCAGCATGCTTCGACAACGGCAAGCTCCTGTATTTCACTATTTAACACCAAGAACCCCCGCACAACCGCTGTGGAACACCACACGTCGAGACCACCACAACCCGGACTTCGCTCCCCCTACGGTAGAGCAAAAGCTTCAGGGAAACAATTGTTAGTCGAGTTTAGTCAACTTCATGTGCTGTACATTCGAGTCTACATGCACGTGGATATGTTTATTAGCATGAAAACTAGCACTACTTGAGGGAAAACACTCCCTGGCGCATCTTCGTCTACTTACAGCGCGTTAGCCGACTTCTGGCGCGCCAGCTTCTGCGCCTTGAGCGAGGCCAGCGTGGGGCGCTCGAACTGGGACTTGCCGAGCTTACGGTTCACGTAGTACACGCGGCCTGTAGAGCGCGACACCTTGGCCTCCCAGCCGACGGGGAGAGAGACCTCCGGCAGCGCGTCCAGGTTGAACGACTCGCGCACGGGGCGGTCCGCCGGCTTAGCCGCCGGCTTCACCTTTGCAGACTTCGAGGTCACGACGGTCGTCGATGCGCCGTTCTCGGACGAGGTCGTCGTCGTCGCCTCCTCAGGCTTGCTGTTCGTGCGCTTGCTCCGAGAATCGTACATGCCCTTCACGACCGACATGCGTCCCTTCAGAGTCGACATGGCGCCCGTGACACCCACCTCCATGCTCTTCACGATCGTGTTGCGCGTGGTGCTGCTGTTCGTGGGGCTATCCTCACCGTCAACCTCCGACACGTCGAAGCCATCGCCGTTGTCGCCCTTCTTATTCGAGTTCCAGAAGCGCGAGCCCACGCTCATGCTCGGCATGCGCGGGAAGTGGCGCTCAGACATCCGCGCCTCCGAAGAACGGCGGTTGAGGTCGTCCGAGCCCGTGAGCGAGTCCATCAGCACGGTCTCGCGCGGCTTCTTCTCCTTTTTGGAGCCAAGAGTGCGGAAGATCGACTTCTTCGGGATCGACTTCTTGTCGGGCACGACACCCTCAGCGTGAAGCTTGGCGATCTGCTCCGTCAGCTTCTTGTTTTCGGCCTCGAGCTGCGATATCTTCTTTTCCTTGTCACGCACGGTGTCCTGCAGCTGGCGGACCTTGACGTGGTTGCCAGCAGACGAGAACTCCTTGTCGCTCTTGAACTTCTCGATCTCCGCCTTCAAGCCCTTCATCGTAACCTTCATCTCCTCGTTCTTCTCGCGCAGCTTCTTGTTCTCACCCGTCAGGGTCTCGATCATGCCACCAGCGTCAGCCATAACCTCGCTCGAGGCAGCGGATGTGTCGGCCGTCACTACACTACTACGACGCTGCAGCTGCGCATTCCGCTCCTGTTCCTCTTGCAAAGCTGCCTTGAGCTTCTGCAGCTGATAAGCCATGTCAGCCTCACGGCGTTTCTCCTCGAGGGCGGCCAGGTACTTGGGCCGCTGAATCGTCATACGAACCACGGCCTGCACACGGATAACCATCGCGCGCATCTTAACGTAGCGGTGACGCTTGACGAAACCACGCACATACCGCTGGATGATGACAGCGTTGTGGTTGCTCTTGACATCGGCCGCCACCTTGCGGCCCTGAATGCCTCGCC
Organism: Phytophthora sojae; assembly: GCF_000149755.1. Lineage (NCBI taxonomy): Eukaryota > Oomycota > Peronosporomycetes > Peronosporales > Peronosporaceae > Phytophthora > Phytophthora sojae. Next base: position 4,533,153 of record NW_009258117.1, read on the forward strand.
AGTGAGCTTGAGCCTTCACAAGGCCGTTCATGAACGTGTTGTATCTCCGCATGGCGATCACGCACCGGATCACTGACTGCAACTTGATGATCGCTTCCAGTTGTCGGAGGTACTTGATACGCTGTGTGAAACCAAGCATGATGTTCTGCAGGTACGTGGCCTTGGCATCCAAGAACTTCTTGCGACGGTCCTCAAGCTCTTCAAGGACACCAAGCTGGAAGTATACACGAGTCTTACCCATCTGGTACTGCACGGGCGTCTCAAGCTTCAGCTTGTCCATGAGCAGCTGGCACTTTTCCGCCGCAGTCTCACCGCCACTTGGCACGAACAACCAGAACTTGTCCAGGATTTCAGTGTGCTGCAATCGGTTCGGGTACGCAGCGCGCGAGATACGAATGGCTTCAATGACACCAGCGCAACGCAACTGGGACACCACCATGTTCTGGTCCATGACCGTCGCACTCTTGATCGGGTTCGGCTTAATGCAACGCACATAGTGCACACGCGTCGAGTTGATCGTAGCCATCAGTTCCGTCAGACTCTCCTTGAACTGGGTGCCGACAGTCGTGATGGACAGAGCACCTCCACGCTTCCGGCGTCCTCCAGCCGCCTCAGTAGCAGCTTCCTTAGGCGCGGGCTTCGGTTCGAAGAGCTTGGCAATAAACGGCTTCGACGAACCACGCATGAGCTCGGAGAGATCGGGAAGCAGCGAGTCCTTGTGCTTCTCCAGGAAACCCACCGAATCGTACATGACCGGAGCGGCGTAGTGCTTGATGAGGAACTCGGTGCGCGACGTGCGAGGGAACTCAATGACGTGCGCCATGTCATCCTTGTGCAGGGAAGTAACCTTGGACATGAAGGACTCCTCGTTTCCCTTCGGACGCATCACTTCTTCGTTCAGCAGCGAAATGATACCCATGCGCGACTCGATCACGGTCAGCACATCCTGGTTATCCGCGTACTCGATGTGGTCCCAAACAATGCCTTCCTCCTCGTACTCGATCTGCACGGTCTTGAACACGTCCTGGGTGAACTTCTGCTGAAGCTTCTCGTTGGCGTAGTTAATGCAGAACTGCTCGAACGAGTTGTGCTTGAAGTGCTCGAAACCGAAGATATCAAGCACACCCACGTGGTTGGCCATGTTCGCGTCGTCCGCGAGCGACTGGTTAATCGTGGCCACGAGCCAGTCGAACACATTGGAGTAGATAGCCTTGGCAAGAGCGTCACGGCAGTCCATGGCCAGCTCCTTCTTAAGAGGCACGCTGTAGACATCGTTCACAGCGCGCATGGTACGCGAACACAGAGCCGTCTGAAGGGCCTCCCAGGTAACGCCAAGCATCTGAGTAGCAGAGTTAGCGCCAGTGTCGCCTTCAACGATCAGAGACTTCTCATCGTCAGACGGGTCGGACTGTAACTGCACCTCACCAAGGTGCAGCACACCAGCCAGCACCTCAAACAGCGGCCGCTGGTCATCGGGCGACAGGCCGACGAGCCCCAGCGCCTCGCGCGTCTTGTTGAAGTGTTTGGCGTCCGAGAGTCCCTCGATCTTCTGCGCCGTGTTGTCGCCCGTGTACACGTAGTGCTTGCCCGCCTCCAACTGCAGCTCGGGGGCAATGTCCGAGTCCAGCAGCTGGTAGAAGATGTGGTAGTTGCGCTCGGGCGCTTCGTGCTGGATGACACGCGTCTTCTCGAGCAGGTACGTGCGGCACTTGGCGCCGACGAGCGTGCCGTTCTTGTCGAACTGCAGCTGTGTGAACTTGCCGAATCGACTCGAGTTGTCGTTGCGCACCGTCTTGGCGTTACCGAAGGACTCGAGCAGCGGGTTGACCTCGATAATCCTCTTGATGGTCGAGTTGTTGAGACCGCCGGCGATGGTGGCCAGGTGGTTCATGAGGATCTTGGTGGTCTCCGTCTTACCGGCGCCGGACTCTCCGCTGACCAGGATGGACTGGTTGCGCTCCGAGCGACGCATGTTGTCGTAGGCCGCCACGGAGGTGGCGTACACGTGCGGGGGCAGCTCCTCCTTGGGCTGGTTGAGGTAGCGCAGGTGCTGCTCCTCCGCGTAGAGGTCCGGGAGCCACTTGTACGGGTTCACGGCGATACAGATGTCGCCCGTGTACGTGTAGGGCAGCTCGCAGAGGAAGCGCTTCTTGACGTTGTACAGGATGGCGGCCTCGTGCAGGTAGTTGAGCGTGATCATGTCCTCGATGCCCTCGGGCCCGACGTTCTCGTTCTGGTAGGGCAGCGACTCGAGCTGGTGCACGGCCAGCAGCGCCTTGGTCTTCTTGGACAGCATGTCCACGCATCGCTCCTCGGTCTCGCCGTCGGGCAGCTCCACCTTGCAGTAGATGTTGCGCGTCTTGCCGTCGCCCGAGTTCTCGTCGCGCAGCACCTCGGCCGCGAGCCACACGTGCGTCTCGTCCGGCACGAAGCACTTGGCGCCCACCACCATCTGCAGGTCGCTCATGGCTGCTGGCGTCTCCAAATCAGGCAGCGCTCGCTCAAAGGCGGAGGTGCGCGGCTTGGGCGAAGGAAAGCGGAATGCCACGCAAGGGGGGCTCTCGCCGGCCAGGATACCGCGTGCCAAACCGGTAAGTGGAGCCATTTTCTCATGCGGCAACTCATTTCACATGGACTTTGTATGGACTTCGAGTTGACAACCCTGATCCGGCAACCACATAGCCCGGACAAAGCGCAGCTGGGCGCGAACAAAACCCCTGCGGCAACACCGGCTGGGATCGCCCGACGGCGCGCGAGGATCTGTGCGCCCCCCGTAAAGGCTCACGGCCGTCGCATGCGCAGTAACCGTCTTGGGCGGGCCCCATCGGAGCGGCCTACATGTTCATGCAAGACGTGTATGTGCTTTTGGTGGCGGCATTCTGTTTGCTATACCATGGCTTCATCGAGTCGAGGCAACACGCCAGCGCTGACGTTAGAGACTTTTTATGAACGGAAATGATTTTTATGTGAAACACTTAAAATACCGATAAGCTTCATCTTTGTCCAACGAATACCGGTTTCGCCTCGCTCCGATCAAGTGTAGCGGGCAGTCCGTAAAGCAACTTTGTTACGACACAACGACACCGGTTACAGCACCTTTAAAGAGGCTTCCGCAACCTTAAAAACGGCTCGGCAACCCTAAAATAAAATTACAGGCTTCAGCAACCGGAAATTTATCGAGGAGAAAATGGCAATAGAGGCGCAAATTTTGAAATCGAAATTTGACGATCATACGGGCTGGTGACTGCTCAAAGCGCGCTAAGAAGAAGGAGCTGCACCGCATCAAGCGAGACTATCACCACCACGACGCTATCCGCCGTGGTTCAGCAGCCCGCCAGGTTCTACGGGTACTGCGTGCAACACGAAGTAGTCTTAGTTAAAAGCACCGCAAGTTCTGTGTCAGAAGGAGAGAGATGCAGGCGAAGCTCGGCGTAAAATACTCGGAACTCAAGCATCACATTTACCTGGTGCAAGCATGCCACTTGTTGGCGCTGCGTTGGATCAAAAGTGCGAAGCCAATCGGCCTGGAGCATGAGGCCATGGGCCAACAGAATTCATGTTCATCACGCCAAGACATCGATTATATACAAGTGCAGCCTACACCTACCAAGACCACCGTCTCATAGCACTGGTTTCTCCGGCTAAATGGTAGTTGCTAAGGACTTCCCGGTCCAATCCGTCAACCATACAGTAATAGCCAACATAGCTGTTCAAGCCACATATAACGCCCTACGCGGCTTAGCTTTCGCTTCTTCCCATCTAGGTTTGGCTGTGATCTCGATTTGCCGGACCGCAACCGTGATCTTCATGTCTGCTCGAACGCGCACAGGCATTACACGTTGGAGTACGAACGCAAGCACCTTACACCTTTCTCCGCACAGTGCAACGTACCATAAGATGCCTCCAGGCGCGCTTCGTTGCCACAGTCTTCGCCGCAGCCCTCCACGCACATTCTTTGGCGTGGGCATCCACGTACAGCCCTCGCAGCGTCTTAGTCGCTGGCTGTCGTCCATTTCCGTCCAGTGCTTGGCCGTTGGACGTAGCTACTCACTGTCCAGAGGCACAGGTTAGATGTACTCGCACCCCCAAGCCATGGCAAACACACTTACTTACACGTCATCGAGCAGGGGTAACATGGCGCTTGCTGCTACTTCTTCGGCTTGCCTTCCACGTTGGATCTTTCGAAATGAAGCATATTTCGCACGAGCGTCCGGCCGCGTTGGACAACCTTGACAATTTTACAGTACGAATATCTTACCCCAAGTAGAAATTTTGCGGTAAGCTACTCAGTAGAGGAAATGTATCGTAAATTGCAAGGTTGCTCAAGCAACTTTAACAAAAATATAAGGTTGCTCGAGCAATCTTCTGGGATTTTTATGTTCCTATTAAGGTTGCGTTAATCACTTCGAGGGTAGCGAGCAGCGTGGCGGGTCCGAGTCCTTTCCGCTTTCGCCTCGCTCCGATCAAGCCAGTGCTGGAAGTTCGCTTATAAGTATTAATCATGGGTAAAAGTCCAATGTCTGCCCGACACCATCAGTAATGGTGTCGGGCAGACATTAAACTTTTAGTAAATACAGGGCTTGTATTCGGTAAAACCCATAAATAATAGTGTCGGATGTTTGGGAGTATTCGTCCTGGACGAAGGACGGTCGAATCGTCCGTCCTTCGTATTCATTGGTGAAGTTGCAGACGTTTTGTTATTTTTGCGGCCATTTTCGGAAAGTTAAGTTCGTCGCTCGGCCCATTTTCATTTCAAGGTTGAGGTTAGATTGAGTTCATTTATCCTAACTAAGATAACGACCGACGCATCCACCGTCAACACCGAGCTCATATCTCCCGATGCCCCGCCGAATAGTTGAAACGGTCTACTCGACTTCCGTCGATTTGGTACCGCGGACAGCGAACGCGGTCCCGCTGCTCCTTCAGCAGCGCCTGCCCTCCGAAGCTTGAGTTCTCCACTGCATTTTCCTGGGCCGACTTGCGTTCCTTCTTCCCAATGTGTTGCAGGCCACCAGCGAGCGCCCCAGCAGCGCTTTATGTGGCGACGTGTCATCACCTTCCCCGAGTCAGCCGTATCTGGGTCTCTGCCACTGCGATTTTCTTCGCCCCACCGCGCCATGAGTGCACCATGAGAGGACAACCCCGTCGCAGCCAGCTCCACGTAGCGCAGGTCACGTTGACTGACAGCGTGCTGTGGAGGGTGTGCGCACGTTGGAGTGCCGCACACCCGACGATCTGGTGACCTGCCAGTATCGCACGCAACCTTTGTAGGCTATGACTACCAGGAGGGCCCACGGCGTCACCCGTGGCCTGGTTTGTAATGGGAAACGGCGCGATGGGCTACATGTAGACCACCGTGGACCCCCCACAGGCCCCGCCGTCCGGCTGACGGTCAAAAGACCGCCGCAATACGCCGCTGCACGCAGCGACGCAGACATTCACAGCCGGTCCACGGTGTCATTCGTGAGCTGCCCGCTCGGCCCACGCATTGTCGATGTCATACCGTGGCCCAAAGCATAGCACACCATCGGTCTTCCCACTCTTCGGGGCAGTACATACAGTCACAGTCTCCGGAGTTCCCGTCACCGCCGCACACTTTTGTTTCTAAGTTAGTAGCAGGTACTTCAATTATTGTGTTTTGCTCCCATTCTGTCTAAACGAAGGCGTAGATGGTTGTTTTGTATTTTAACTTCATCGTAACTCGTTGTTTTACCATAACTCAAAGACCCTCGCTTCGATGGTATTCGATGTCACTCTGTAGCAGGCTGGCGCTTAGGCTTTGATTATCGTTGGAATGACGCCTTTGCTACCGCCAATAATCATTTAGTAAGCGACTTGCCCTACGATGCACGAGCGAAAGCTCGATTCTTAAATCGCTTAAAAGCTTGATTTACACGGAAAATCCATGATTTCCATGATTTCCCATGATTTCCATGATTTCTCATGATTTCCATGATTTCCCATGATTTCCATGATTTCCCATGATTTCCATGATTTCCCGTGTAAATCAAGCTTTTAAGCGATTTAAGAATCGAGCTTTCGCTCGTGCATCGTAGGGCAAGTCGCTTACTAAATGATTATTCTAAGATTTGACGTTGAATTAGCGAGCCTAATCGCCGGCAGAATGGATGGAGAGCACAATACGCGCCATGACACTTAAGCACGGATAAGATCTCACTTCTATACATGTACTGGTAGATCCGTCGGCATATTTAGGTTCGGTTTCAACGAGGGATACATTTCGTTTGGCGGGCATGGTATAAGCCTACTCATCCGCTTCGTCGACCAGGACTATTATAGCGTCGCTTTTGGTCTCTTCATCTTCCTCCTCCTCTTTCTACACAGCTAGAGACTTCACTGGCTTCGTATCTTCCGCGCAAACGCATCGAGAAGAACGAACTTTGGGATTAACGGTGAGATTCTGGATCGTGAATTACTCAGTACATGTATGCAAGTTGCAATCCAACTTGCTGCTGCAGAAGGTATTACATCTACATGTGAGCTTAACTTGCCGGTGTTTATCAACATAAACCGATAATGTGCAATACAATACAAGTACGACCTCAACACAGCTGAGAGAATCCTCAGATTACTCACTGAGTAACACTCGATGATCCTGCTCACTGAGTAGGAGCAATCAAGAGTGATTGTAAAGGGCGCAATCAAAAGCAATCACATCAACGTACGCCGCCCACTTCCGAAAATGGCGTCCATGTTGCTCCGCCGTCCGATGCTCGTGCGTAGGGCGCAGCGCTCTCTGCCCAGCGCCCTTGTTTCCCGTAGCTTCAGTGACGCCGCTTCTTCCGATGCGCCGCAGCGTCGCGTGTGCGTGGTGGGCTCGGGCCCCGCGGGCTTCTACGCGACCAAGTACCTGCTCAAGGAGCACGGCGGCGCGCGCGTGGACATGTTGGAGGCGCTGCCCACGCCCTTCGGCCTCGTGCGCTCGGGCGTGGCGCCCGACCACCCGGAGGTGAAGAGCGTCATGAACGACTTCGACAAGGTGGCGGCCGACGCGCGCTTCCGCTTCCTGGGCAACGTGCGCGTGGGCGAGGACGTGACGCTGGCCGAGCTGCAGCGCCACTACCACGCCGTGGTGCTGGCCTACGGAGCCGCGGGAGACCGCGAGCTGGGCGTGCCCGGCGAGCAGCTGCGTGGCGTCATGTCGGCGCGCAGCTTCGTCAACTGGTACAACGGCCACCCGGCCTTCCGCGACCTGGAGCTGGACCTGCAGCAGGCCGACACGGCCGTCGTCATCGGCCAGGGCAACGTGGCCGTGGACTGCGCGCGCATCCTGACCAAGAACGTGGACGAGCTGGCGACGACCGACATCGCCGCGCACGCCGTGGAGGTGCTGCGCAACAGCGGCGTCAAGAAAGTGTTCCTGGTGGGGCGACGCGGCAGCGCGCAGGCAGCCTTTACCATGAAGGAAATCCGCGAGCTGACCAAGCTGGACGGGGTCGCGTGCGTCGTGGACCCGGAGGACATGAAGCGCAGCTTGACGCCCGCGTCCGAGCAGGAGATCAAGGAGCAGCGCGCGCGGAAGCGCATGAACGACCTGCTGGTCAAGGCCGCGGAGCAGTTCGGGAGCGTCGCCGACGCCAAGCGCGTCGTGCAGATCAAGTTTTTGAGCTCGCCCGCCGAGATCCTGCCGGATGCGAACGATCCGACACGAGTGGGCGCCATTCGTGTGGAGAAGACCAAGCTGGAGGGCGAGCCCAACCAGCAGCGCGCTGTGGGGACGGGCGAGTTCGAGGACATCCCGTGTGACCTCGTGCTGCGCAGTATCGGATACAAGTCGCTGCCCATTGAGGCAGATGCGCCTTTCGACAACCGACGCCACGTGGTCTGCAACGAGCAAGGGCGAGTTGTCACGACCTCGGACAGCGGAGAGAAGCAGCCCGTGGTGGGCTTGTACTGCACCGGATGGGTGAAGCGCGGCCCCTCTGGTATTATCGGCACCAACATCGTGGACGCACGGGAAACCGTTAGCTGCATCGTGGAGGACTTTGCGGCAGGCAACTTCCTTCACAGCGAGGCAGGCATTGACGAGGAAGTGGGTGGAATGGATGCTGTGGAGAAACTCATTAAGACGCGTAACCCGGACAAGCAGCTCGTCAGGTGGACTGACTATGAGCGTCTCAATGCTGAGGAGAACCGCCGCGGTGAACTCGTGGGCAAGCCTCGTGAAAAGATCACGTCCGTTGCGGAAATGCTGGCCGTTGCGAAGAGTGCCAACTGATGATGTTCATCACAATAGAACAGCACGACAGTTTGGGGATATCACACTTATCGATAACAAAATACCGTGATGTCTTAGCTTCTAGCGCCATTGCGCTCATTTTGGCGGGTAAGCGCAGCATTGGCAGCTTTCAGCGCGCGATTCTTCTTGCGCTGCAAGAGTATCACAAACGAAAAACGTACGCGTAAGATTAACCTGATTCATGCGCGTCCGCATCGATGGAGTTACCTATGACGCACCTCTTCTTCCAACAGCCTCCTCAGGCGTCGACACTCCACTGAGTCACCACTTTTGTCCTCGTCGTGACTCGCCACGGATGGAGGTCGAACCACATTACTTCTGCTCTCCGGCCGGCCGTCGAAAACAATTTGCTCGCTATCGTCGACAGCGAATGGGTCAATGAGAGGCTGGTTCACCCGATCTCGAAGAGCTGCTGCGTATGTTGGTTTCGTTCTTCGCACTGGGGCCGAGAGCGGACGCGCTGGTTTAATCCGGTCCATTACCGACGGAATTGCGACAGCAGAGCGTGGGTGCTGCAAAGGAAGCCGAGCTGCTGCTGTCGCCATCTATTGACATCAACACTTAGTTTTTCTGCGATGCACAATGACATCTATTCGGCTCGTACAATGGCCTTGACGTGCCGGAGCTTGGTAGGGTCCGCCAGAATATTTTTTGGCAGTGAAAAGGTTCTGGGGCAGAAAGAAAATACAAGGTTAGTTGCTCTGCGTTCATGAAGGAGAAAAACATTTCCTTGTACCTTTGGCTTGTATCAACAGCGCTAACTAGCCGCCCAACGTACGTGTACAACTCCAAGCAGTCCTCACGAATGTTCTTAGCACGGACAGTGTTAGTATGGCGGAACCAGCACCAATACTACATTTCACTCACATCCATTGTCTCCGTCGCGGTCTGCTGCATTTGCTGAAGCTTTGCGTTTGTTTCGTTGAGCTCTTCCGTCTTGCTTTTCAGAGACTGTTCATACTATTCGAGTGTAGTACATTTAGTAAAGAGCCCGCAGGGGCTACATGATAGCTAGTGTTCCACTCACCTGCTGTCGGATAAGGGCGATTTCATTCTCTTTTGCCTTTTGCAAGGATGCCACCCGCAGACGAAGTCTCTGCAGAGGATCGAACACCGAGCGTAAGTGACATGCTAAGCATTGCATGAAGCAGCTCGCGCATCACCAACCTGTTCGAATTGCTTTTCACGATCCTTTGAGGTCCCGGAAGCGTCTACTGGGTTGATGGTTGAGGTCGAATACTGCTGGAGAGGGTTCTGGCTGTCTACCCCAACATGCTGCGCTTGGTTATTTCGGCTGAGAAGCGCTTGCATTTCTGCTCGATGTCGTGCTGCTTCCGATGCCAAAGCGCGCTCATATTCGTTCGCTTTCTGCTGTAAACAGCCTTCCAGCGTGGCGATTCTTCGCTTTTGCTCGTTAATGACTTGCCGCGCATTCTCCTTATCCTTCTTGGCTTCAGTCTACGAGTAGTAAAAGCAGTAGGATGAGCTGCTAGCGATGTGGTGGGCAGAATTACTAGTCACCCCACTCATGTCGTACCACAACTACCGTAAAATTACTCTTCGCATTGTCATACTTTTGTCGTAAGCGATCGCGGTCGGATCTAGCGTTTTCAGCTGGCAAAAATTGCTTATGAGTAGGAGTGTTGCAGCAGGACATTATCATAAATAAATGTACTCACCGTCAGTTCTCAATAAGCCTTGTACGTGTCCTGTGGGCCCCAGATGCCTTCTCTTGAGGAATGCACCAGAGGCCGCAAAATGATCGCCTTGGTCTTCATCGGCAAATACTGATTTCAGTACCAGTCCGTCCTACATGCACGCCAACTTTAAGCCTTCGACGCACCGCAGACTACAAAACAACAGGCTAGAATCACGTACGGCAAATTTGATTTCACCGCTCTCCGAAATCTCTTCGGCCTGGAAACCGAGCTCGTTTAGTGTGGCGACGAACCTGTTGTTGTACTCGGTGCGCAATCCCTCCAGCTGTCGTCGCAAGATGCTCAGCTCTTCTTGAAGTTTTCGGATACGCCGATCCTTGTCCGCAATGGTGCCGTTGATGTGATTCACGCGTGGCTGTCCACACCATTCACTGGTTAGTAGTGGCGGACAAAGTGAGCTTTATCTGCAGTACTTGCCTGGTTCTGAACTGACCGACAACGGTTAGCAAACTGTAAAGTACCAAGGCACTCTTCGTAGTGCTCTTTCATCGGATGGATCGTGGCAATAAGAGTAGTAAAACAGTTCCCTCCTGCGAGCCATGTAGCATTATCAGCGCCCAGGAATTAGCTAGTAAGTCAGACTTTTTCGTCGTATACGAACCGATACTATTCTGCAGAAGACGCGTGAGTTTGGAGTCTCGGTAAGGGATGTAGTTGTAGCCGCTCTCTGGATCCAACGACATGACTACTTTGCCGACTGCACTTAAGCTGGAGTTAATGTGCAATGCCTCCTTGAGACGCTGACCGTCAGATTCACTTTTCTTTAAGCGCTCAGACCTATGTGAGCATGCATACTGACGTCAATACCTTACTCAACAGTTTGGTTTGTAATGATTACAGTACTTACCCCGCGAGGTCAACCATGTTGAGCATCCCGTAGATCACTTCCTCTGTGTCTCGAACTCCAGCAATCCAACAAACCAGCACAAGGTTAGACCCCGCAGTCTCAATAGCCGCAAACGTGCACCACTACCTTGCTGAAATACGTGGATCGTGAAAACGGTGTGCGATCGAGATGAGACTGCGTTCATTTTGGTTTCGTGCGTCGAGCGAAGTTTCAGCCCGCATTGCACTATGGCATCCACCTCTTCTCTTGACGATACGGTAACCATAGACAAGTCCTTCACGAAGACCCTGCCTTGAGCATCCTCATGGATCTCAAAGTTTGCTAGAGCATGTAACCCACAGGTAGTCAAGGCAACCCGTTAGTCCGAGTACTTGAGGGGGGGGGGGAGGGGGATAATTCGTAGTGCTTGTGTTTCATGCCTTTTTCGTAGTCGTAGTCTTCTTCGATTCGCGGTGGATTCGAGCTGAAACTGCTCGCAGAACAAACTCAAGATGCGGGGTGAGGGGTTTAACGGTTATCCACACAATCTTAATTGACGCCATACCTTGCAGCACTCTCAGTTCGAGGAATCTGCTGTTGCTGCTGCTCATTGAAAAACGCATAAAGATTATGATAAACTACACCGCTTTAATCACACGTAGATGAACGACACCTGACGAAGAAACCACTCGGCGCTGCTCGACGTCTGATACGAGACTGGTCGTCCAGTTTTCTTGAGGTACCTACGTTTTTAGGCAGTGCAAAGCGAAGTGACAAAGAAAATAAATATAATATAGGTTGTAAAATTTTCCCAGTGCTCCCTTACGCTCGTGCGAGGTCACGGACTCTATCGCAGTAGATTTCCAGAAAGCTGACGACGAGGGTCACTTCCTAGTCAATCAAACGCGATGTTATGCTGAAACCCATGTTTATCATCTGTACAGATCTCACACACGCACGCACTTTCGACTTGCTCTGCTGACGGTTCACCATGTCAAAAAGATACTCGATCGACCGAGAGAGTAGCCCAGCCTTGTCTCCGCCAGGTTCACCAAATATGCTGTGCGCAGAGGTACCGATCAGAAGTTGGTTATTTTACTCATGTCATTGTGATGCAGCGTCTGAATAGATTCATTGATATACCTGAATGTTTTACCTGAACCGGTTTGTCCGTAGGCGAAGCAGCAGCTATTGATGCCCTTCAAAGCGTAGTCGACCAAACATTTACTCGTCTAACCATGCATATCGACACAAAAGCTAGTCAGATTACATCAAACGTCATGAATGAGCAGCATGACCCGGCTTACCGCTTCGAACAACGTTTCTTGAGTTGTGTCTGTCCAGTAAATCTGTCATAAGACACGATTTGATCAGTGCAAACACCCGCGGGGGCTATCACAGCATCTTTCTGCCCTACATTGTCGAAGCTAAAGGCGTGGTTTCCGTATTGCATCCGTTCCGTGTCCTAAATGCCCCCAAGGACAAGCACACAAGCACTTCAGCGACCTCACAAAAATATACAATGAGCTTATCAGACCAGCTTCCCATACCTTGATCACGATATTACTAGGAGTCTCTTTCTTCCGCTCGAACATGTCTTCGGGGGCGCTTTGACCGTCTGCACAAGGTCTAGCACGAACATACACCTATCGTGATCGAAGTTATGAGCAGTCAGACGCGCATGTGTAGGCTTGCCATCAAGTTAGGTCGAGGATCTCAAAGCCAACCTTGACGTTGGCATTCCCGAGCAGCCGGGTGTAGTCGGTGGTGACCTTGTGGTCCATGATGGAGCGTCCACTCTCTCGTGTCTCGGATCTCTTCCCGACGGCAGGGCGTCTTCGCTGGAGCTCCGAGGAAGTATTTTCAGTAACGTTTCATCGGCTGCACGTGCGCCTCTTCATCACACACACACTCGTACGATGGGGCTTACGACGCCGAGCAACTCGGTCGAGTATTTGCATCATGTGCTTGCGCATGTCCAGAAGCTCAGCGCCCAAGCTTGTGACGAAGGCAACGCCAACAAGCACTTGCAAATTCGAGTTACGCACTGGGTTCGGAAGCTGCGCAGTCAGCCCACATCGAACCCGACGTGGCTAAAAAGCGTACTTGAGTACGCCGATGTTCTACTTCAAATGCTGCTAGAAGGCGTGCGTGCCTGTGTGAGAATTATGGTTATATTTCCTGTGCTACAACTGATCCACATCTCATTTCACATCAGGTGATCGAGGAGCCTTTCACGAAAATGCCACCCCAAGGCCCGTTGGCCGCCCTGCCGAGGTATCAGGTGGGCCCCCAGGGTGTACTCGTACTCCGTTCATCTATAACCACTGGCTGAATGTATTCTCCATTTATTTCTTACGCGCAGGTTGCAAGGCTGGCAAAGACAGCTAGACAATTCGTCAGAGTAGCGGCACGACCAACGCAACCCGCAGCAGTTTACCCAGCAAAAGCTCGCCCCCGTACTGGTCACCGCAACAATTCCGAGAACCAGCGGGTCGTAGCGGTGACTCGAAAGGTGAGCAAGCAGATTCAAACACAAGAGCAAGACGATCAGTGGGAATGGCAGCGCGTCTGGAAAGGTGCTTTCGACAAAATGCACCTGCAGCTGAAGCAGAAAACAGAGGAGACGGAGGCCCTTGCCACGGAGAACAGGGTACCTCCACTCTTTCACGCCCTCCGAGACCAATATGCTTATCGTTGTTGCATCTAACTCGCGTGCGCTCGCAGGAGCTGCGGTCCCTCGTTGCAGGCTACACGAAAGCTCTGGAGGAAGCCGAGCGCAGGCAACGCGACATCGAGGCCAAGCACCTCGCTGAGATCGAAAACCTCCGCGCCGTGCACTCCTTGGAGCTGTCCAACCTGCAGGCCAAACATCGCCAGAAACTCCAAGAAGTGGCGCTGCAGAACGACGAAACGTTGATCAGCAGACGTCGAGAGAGTTTCTTGCTTCGACCAGCAGCCAGCTCCGCGGTGCGTACAGTATGGCGTAGCGTAGATCCCGGTAGTCACCAGTATGTTCTAACGTATATATCGTCACGACAGTCCCAACACGAGGTCGCAGACGCCAACGCCGACTTCCTGCAGTACATCGACGCCTTCTACTCGTCCACCCTGCACCTCACGGCCCAGAACAAGGCTTGATTGACAACAAGCTGCTGTACACACGTGGCAGTACCTCAGTTACTCGAACTCGAACAAAGTATCGAGGCATACAAATTTCAAGAGAAAGTAACGGTTCCCTTGCAACGGTATCATCATTGTGCGATAGAGGCAAGAAGGAGAGAGGAAGCGCACCATGTCGGCCAAGACCCTGCAGGGAGACCCGCGCCGCCCCGGCGACTTGCACCCGTTCGTGCGCGAGCAGGTGGACCCCGACGACGCGCCCGGCGACTGGTACGCCTTCTTCTCGCTCGTGCTGGGCTTCCTCGCCTTCACCATGAAGGTATAAGACAGCTACTATGATTATATGCCACGACTGTTATTACGGTAGTTGTATTCGCTCAATACTAACGGCGTCGTGTTGCGATATGTAGTGGAAGGAGCTGGCGTGGGGCTCGCTGCTGCTGTGCGTGGGCTCGTTCACCAACATGAAGTCGCAGGACATGAACACAACGCAGGTGGCCATGTCCTTCTTCTTCTCCACGAGCGCGCTCGTGTCCGCCTACATGGGCGCCATGCATCCAGGCATGCCCATGCCCCCGTCGGCCCAATCGGTCCAAGCGCCGGCTTCGTAGACGAGAGAGGAGAGAAAGGAGAAGGTAATAGGGAGAGCATATCCGATCCAGGCTGCGGGCAACGAGCTCCTGCTGTAAGGAATGGAAGAACAAGAAGCTGTTTGGTACTGTGCTTTGGCTGTGTTCAGCGCAGTTTGGTTGAGTTTTTCACGGTTGAAGTGCATTTTACCAGGTAACGACCGAGTGGAGCTATTTCGGAGAGCTAACTAACGTGTCTTTGGGCTGGCCTGCAGCGTGCTATGACTCCTATGACTCCTGCAACGTTTGCTGCCAGACAATGACAATTGGTCTTCGTGAAGCGCATCCTGAGAGCTTTGGAGAGCAAGCGACACGGACGAAGGACTCGTCTCGTGAGGATGGAGAGGGGTATCCAAATGCCAGTCGGGAGGCTGCGGCCGTGCTGCCCCAGAAGCTGCTGATGAAGCGGCCACGCGGACCTCCACCAGCGCCGAGGATCTTGCCACCTATCCGACCACCAAGTTCTGGCGCGACTGCAGCAGTATCATCAATTATGACTCTGGAAGAAAAGCAGCAGCGGCAGATGCACTCGTTCCTGCGCAACTTCCTTGCTGCAGGAGAGAGCGGCCGCTTCCAGCAGGTGATCGACCTCCATCAGCATGGAATCGACACGGGCATCACCGTCACGGACGCGACGCTGCAGGAAGTTGTGCTCACAGTGCCGAATCTGCGCGGGTTGAATCTCTCTGGGTGCTCACATATCACGGACGCGGGGCTGTGGGCTGTGGCGAGACACTGCCAAGCACAGCTGGATACGATCTACCTGGCCCAGTGTGAGAAGGTGACTGAGCTTGGCCTTCGTCTTCTCGCGCACAATTGCAGGTTAGTGCTGGTGGACCTCAGCGATTGTCCACAGCTCAACGACGCAGCTCTGCAGACGCTGGCAGCTGGGTGCTGGATGATTGAGACTTTCATCATGAAGCGGTGCAGAGGCGTCTCCGATGCTGGCATCGTCAAAATCGCACAGTGCTGCAAGGACCTACGCCACCTCGACGTTTCCGAATGCTCTCGACTGGGAGAGTACGGAGACAAAGCTCTGCTTGAGATCGGCAAGTGCTGCCCGAAGCTGCGTGTGCTAGACTTATTCGGTTGCCAGCACGTGCACGACCCGGGGATTCGCGCCATCGCTAAAGGCTGCCCTCTGCTGACGACGCTGAAGCTGACTGGATGTCGAGATGTCAGCAGCATTGCTATCCGAGCGCTGGCCCAACAGTGTACTCAGCTCGAGGTTTTGTCACTTTCTGGATGCATCAAGACGACGAACAGTGACCTTCAGCTACTTGCTACCAACTGCCCGCAGCTCACGTGGCTCGACATCAGTGGTAGCCCCAACATTGATGCACGCGGCGTGCGTGCACTAGCTCAGAACTGCACGTCGTTGACGTATCTGAGTCTGGCTGGGTGCCAACACGTTGGGGACGCTGCCTTAAGCGAACTTACCAGTGCCGGAGCGGGAGGACTCACCAAGTCATTAGGGGAACTGTCGCTCGCAGACTGCCCTCGTGTCACGGAGAGTGGAGTCGACGCGCTAACCACTGTTTGTACCAACCTTATCACGCTCAACCTCACGAATTGCAAGCAGATTGGTCGGAGGTTCCTCCAGAAGCTCATTACCAAGCTTGAGTTCGTGCAGTGGGCCACGAGTTTCTTCGGCTACGAACCACTGCCGAACGCCGCCGAGCTGTGCCGTCAGCGCGACCTCCGCCTGCTGCAACTGGGAAGTGCGATCAAAATTCAGTCGGCGATGCGCGGGTGTCTGGCTCGAGGAGGGCTCTGGCAAGCCAAGCTCAAGTTCGTGGAGCGGAGAATTCTACCTAAAATCCAAGCGCGTGTGCGCGGATTCCTGGTCCGGAAGCGTCTTGCAGCAGAGAGGAGATACAAACTAGAAGACCACGCTGCGTGGTTGATCGGCCGAGCATATCGAGACCTGCAGCTCCGACGGATGCTGGCTCGCGCAAAGCGAATACGACAAATCAAGGAGCACGAGGACGAAGCAGTGCTCATTTTCCAGAAGATATTCCGTGGCTACCGAGACCGCAAACTTGTAGCGAAGATGCGGTACGACATTTACTGCGAGCAGCAGTTCCAAGCTCGCGTTTTGGCCATGCAGAACTTGGCGGCGACGAAACTGCAGCGTGCGTACCGAGGCCACCGAGGACGGTCTGACGCCGCCATGCTGCGCTCCATCAAGGAAGCAAAGCGTCTCCAGCACGAGAAAGAGGTTCGCTCTGCGGCATTCTTGCAGCGCGTGTATCGGGGCCACAAGGGGCGCAGACTTCGAGCTCAACGCCTTGCAGAGCTGCTTCACCAGCAACAATGCCACCAAGGTGCCATCAAGATGCAAAAGGTGTTCCGTGGCCACCGCGCGCGACGGTATGCAGTGATTCTGCGCGCTGAGGCAAACGAGCTGCGTATTCTCAACGCCGCTTTAACCATTCAAAGGTACTGGCGAGGCATTCGCGACAAGCACTTGGCTGCCGTGCTCATTGGGCTCATCAAGCTTCGAGCTAGAGAGAACGAGGCCGCGCATTCAATCCAAGCTGCTTATCGAATGCACGCCTCTCGAGGATTCATGAAGGCGATGAGGCTAGCTATGGCCGCGCAAATGAGAAGGATAAAGGCTGCAACAGACATCCAACGGATGATACGAGGACACCGTGGGCGAGCAGATGCGGAACTGCGGAGAGAGCTGCAGCGATTCCGCCACCAAGCCAAACCACTATTCGCAAAGGAAGCGCGGCTGCAAGCGCTAGTGGATGACTTGAACGAGAAAGTGGAGCAGCTTCAACGCAAAATCGCAGCCGACGAGGAAGAAGAGCGCGCGCTTACACTGGAGCTCCAGAAAACGCTGCAGATTAAGACCAAGTACCACGACTCGAGTCGTATTACCGGGACCCCGCAGCGCTACCTGACACAGTATCTCCAAGTGCAGCTTGCTGATCAACTACGAGCTAAGCGCACCGAGATCGCGCTTGATGGACGGGCGTTTGAAACTCTGACGACAAACCTGAACGATGCCCAGAAGCAGTTGAGAGGAGTCAGGCGAGAGCTGGAGCCGCTAACCGAGGGCGTCATCAAGAAAACACGCGAAAACCGCGTCAAGAGGCTACAGGATAAGGTTCGCCACGAGCGCCGCGCCGCGGTCATGATCCAAAAGATGTTCCGCGGCTTTCGCGTGAGATCCGCGGTTCGAGAGGGAGGCAATTGCTGGATTCAAATGGCTTCACCCGACAACGGCCGGCCATACTACTACAATGCGCTGACAGGGGCCACGCGATGGCATCGACCACTAGCGATGGACATCTTCAGTGACCATTTTGCGGAGCCGATGCAGGAGCCCGTGGTAGAACAAATATCGTCCCTGGAGCCAAATGCAGTGCAAGGTACAACGAGTCATCGCAGTCGTTCGGATCGCGATCAACCACCAAGTTCTGCGAGCAATTGGTACGAAGCTTTCGATGACAAGATCCAGGCGCCATACTACTTCAACAGCCAAACCAAAGAGTACCAATGGGACAAACCCGACGCTGTCGATAACGCGTACTTCACGGACACTCAATCGTCTCGAAAACGGCGCGAGTGGCTCGAAGACCAGCAACAAGACATTGAGGGCCTTCTAGCAGCTACGCAAGTTCGTTTGCCGCTGTTGGGGCAATGGGAGAGGCGTGTGGACCCGTTGAGCGAGCATCTTTTCTTCTACCATCCACCGACAGGAGTCGTTAAGGCTTCGCTGTCGCCACGCACTGTGCATGCATCACTTGGGGACACGACCATGAATTCGCGCCGCTCTGCTCGCAGTATTGGAACTTCTCGCTCTCTCCATTGGCAGTACCGATACGGCTACGAGTATGATGCGAATGGCAAGCTTGTGACGAGTTCCAGGTCGCACCCCCGGCCAATCTGGACGGAGCATACCGATCCGGACAACGGCTTGACCTACTACTACAACGCGCTCACGAATGAGTACCGATGGGAGAAACCCGAAGACTTCGACATCAACTACGAGGCGTTCGCTAGTGGACGAAGCGCGAGCAGCTCTGCTCGTAAGTGGTTCGACATGGCCCATCAGAAGGCAAATGGAGACGGCAGCAACTCGCTCACGACCCGATCGTCCAAGTCGCGCGCTCTGGGTAAGAAGTGGGTCGAGCTGGTGGACCCAGAGACGCAGAACACGTACTACTACAACGAAGTCACGGGCGAATCGAGGTGGTCGCTCTCGCCGCGCAGTGCTCGCGACACTTCCGACACCGAAGACCAGATCTCGTTGGCGCTCTTCGCGCAGGTGAAGCAGCTCCGTGAATCCCCCGTGCCGTATTCATCACGAGAGCAGCACATGAGTTGGCTAGAGGCCGCCCTTGCTGAGAAGGACTGGAAAAAGGCTGACGCGATCGTCCAGCATATCTTCATTCGCGAGCAGAGCCAAGCTGTGACCGAGCGTAAAGCTCGAGAAGAAGCGGCCATGAATAACAGTATTCCACAGGTTAGCACTATTGATACGACTGCGAGTACGTGGATTGAGTGCCAAGACGAAAGCAGCGGCGCCACGTACTACTACAACCAGGCTACAGGCGAGACAAGCTGGAGTAAACCATCAACAGCGTCCACATGGGAAGCGATGCTGGGTAACGACGGGAAAACTTACTACTACAACTCAATGACAGGCGATACGGCGTGGGAGCAACCGACATGAATATGAACATGAACTGTACTGTATTAGCCCACAACTATCACCACACTTTGACTCATGCCTCGAGCCCACCAACGCAGACCATCTTCGTCTCCTGGTATTCCTCGAGGCCCAGGAACGAGCCCTCGCGTCCCAGTCCGGACTGCTTCACACCGCCAAACGGAGCCTGAACGTTTGAGATCACGCCCGTGTTCACGCCGATCATTCCGCAGTCCAGCGCAGCAGCCACACGCCACGTCCGCGACAGGTTCTGGGAGAAGAAATACCCGGCAAGACCGGCCTCCGTGCCGTTGGCCATCTCGATCACCTCCTCCTCCGTCGTGAACTTGAACAGCGGCACAACAGGGCCGAAAATCTCCTCCGACCACACACGCATTGTGTTGTCTACATGGGCCAGCACTGTAGCCTCGTAGAAGTTGCGGCCGATGTCGCTGCGCTTGCCGCCGACAAGAGCAGTGGCGCCGTTCGTGACAGCGTCCTCCACCAGCTCCGACGTCTTGAGGAAGGCGTTGGGGCCAATGAGCGGGCCGAGGTTCACGCCTTCCTCGCGGGGCGGGCCCATCTTGAGCTTCTTGACGCGCTCCACGAGCTTGGCCGCGAACTCGTCGTAGATGCTGGCGTGGATGAAGATGCGGTTGCTGCACACGCACGTCTGGCCGGTGTTGCGGAACTTGGAGGCCATGAGGCCGTCCAGAGCCTTGTCCAGGTCGGCGTCTTCGAACACAATGAAGGGCGCGTTGCCGCCGAGCTCGAGCGACACGCGCTTGACCGTCTCGGCCGACTGCGCCATCAGCAGCTTGCCGACGCGCGTGGAGCCCGTGAACGAGATCTTGCGAACGTCGTGGCTGCTGGTCAGCGCGCCGCCCACCTCGGCGGCCTTGTCGTTGGGCGACGGCACCACGTTGATGACGCCCGCGGGGATGCCCACGTCCTCCGCCAGCTTGGCCAGCGCCAGCGCCGACAGCGGCGTCTCGGCCGCGGGCTTGACCACCGCCGTGCAGCCAGCGGCCAGGCACGGGCCCAGCTTGCGCGTGATCATGGCGAGCGGGAAGTTCCAGGGCGTGACGATGCCGCAGACGCCCACGGGCTCCTTGATGGCCATGATCTTGTGGTCGGGCGCCGACGTGGAGGGCAGGAAGCCGTTCGAGTGCATGATCTCGTGCGCGTAGAAGTCGATGAAGCCGGCGGCGTAGGCCACCTCGCCCTTGGCCTCGGGCAGTGGCTTGCCGCTCTCCACGGACGCGATGACGGCCAGGTCCTCCGTGTTGGCCACGATGGCGGCGTGCCACTTCTTGAGCAGCACGGAGCGCGCGGCGGGCGTGGTCTTGCGCCACTTCTTCTGGGCCGCCAGCGCCGCGGCGATGGCCTCGTTCGTCTCGACGCGGCCCATGTTGGCCACGCGCGCGATCTCCTTGTCCGTGGAAGGGTCGACCACGGCGAAGTGCTTGTTGGAGTGGGCCTCGACCCACTTGCCGTTGATGAAGCCGGCCGACTGGATCAGCTCCTTGTTGTGCACCTCGGCGTGGAAGAAGCGGCGCGTGGCCGAGGCCGCGGACGGCAGCACGGAGCGGTGGATCTTGGACGACAGCATGGCGGCGGCTTGGGCTCGGCGAGGCGGAATCGGAAGTGAGCCTGGCTTTTCGATGTTGAAGGACCGCTGGACTGCAGTCGATCCCCTCAGTAAGTTTTGGAAGCGATTTGAAAGGACATTGGAAATAATAAACAATCAACGGCTCGTACTTTCCCGCAGTAGTCGATCCGATTTTACGGGGTATTTGAAGGTAGTGGTGCACTTACTGAAGGGATCGACTGTATGGGGGTACGTCAGCGCGTACGCTCCCAATATGCACTTTCCGGTGCGCTGGTGACGCCTTGCTCGGGCCAATGGCAGCGACCGAGGCGCGTCCAAGGGTGTGTCTTACCCACTCAACCATGTGCGAGCGTACAGGGGTGCCCGCACTATGGCGAGGGCACGGCGGCGGTGGCTGGCGCTGCTGGGCGGCCCGGCCCGAAGGATGAAGGAGTCGTTCTTCTCCGCGTGGTTGCAGAGCTTTGGTCGTTGCAGTCGCATTCCCGGTGCGAGCGTGGAAGGGATACGTACGCTCGTGTTAAACGGACGACGCGTCGACACTTGAGCTTCGAGGTCTTTGGTTTGACTCGCTGACAGTCCACTGCAGTTGCATTGTGCAATACGCATCCTTATCAAAAAAGCTCCGACCTCCTAAAGACTTCGGGCCCATGGATCGTCGACCGAAGGAACGCCCGCGCTCGCGACACTGAGAGCTGCATCGGCGTCAGTTGTCGTCTCACTCTCGACCTCTTCACTCGCAGCTGCGAATTTTGCTGCGGCTTCCGCCCGCCGCTCGCACACAATGTTCGTGGCGACGTCCATCACACGGAAGGCGCCCGCGAACTCGGTCGCAGGCATCTCCGCCAGCAGAGTGGCCACAGCCTTCCCCACTGCATGCGCCACCTTGAACTGCGTCGTGGGCTCCACAGGCTCCGGCGGGTCCTTATTGGCAGCAGCTGCGGTGGCGAGGCGATACTCACGCAATGCCTCTTCCTCGGGGGTAGTCGGCACGACAGCAAGTCGGGTTTGCCCCCTGGATGCTGAGAGCTGGTCGGGGCTCGCCTTCGCCGCCGCAGCGCGCTCCTGGTTCCGCAGCCGCTGCAGGATGTTCTGCACGTCCTTGAGCGTCGGCGTGCAGTTCGAGTTCTCCATGATATAGGAGCGGATCTCCTTGGGCTTGACGCCGGTCTTGTGCATGAGCTCGACGCAGCTGAGCAGCTCGTCCGAGAGGCCGAGCCTCGCGTTGCTGTACTGCTGGTACGTCTCCTTGTCCACGCGGTGGTTGTGCGTCAGCAGCGCCCGCGTAACGTTCACCTCGTAGCGGTTGGCCTCCGGGTCCACGAGCTTCAAGCACGCGTTCACCTGCACGTTGCAGTGCATGGCGCGCACGTCCTGCCACGATCAAACGGGAAAAAAGTCAATGGAAGTTGGCGCTAGACGCCAGACTGCAGCTTACCTGGCGCGAGCGCCGCCCGGTGCCGCGGGACACGTAGCCGCCGCTGTGCGTGCACACGAGCGTGACCGAGTAGTTGACGTAATTCTCCGGGATCAGGCGCGCGCTGTCCGCCGACGCCGCCGGCTTGGCGAGGCGCTCGGCTACTCGCCTGTTGCGCAGCTTCACGGACGTGGACGTGCGCTTGCGGAAGATCTGGAAGCTGCGGCGCGCGTACGAGTCCATGTAGCTGTGGAACGCCTCCCACGAGTCGAACGCGCGGCGGTCCAGCGGCGCGCCTTCGTGCCGCTCCTTGGCGTCGGCCGGCGGCGCCATTCCTGCTGTTAGTAAATGGGTAAAGTGAGCTCTTATTTGGGCTCTTCATCGCTCGTTTGGGTACTCTTTTTTGGCCACTTCGCCATGTTGACCCATTCAAGCGCCCATTGTCGATCCAGGCAGGACAGGATGCACGCGTTCGTGACGGTGGGGACGACCAAGTTCGACGCGCTGATCTCGGCGCTGGACACGGACGCGTGTCTGTCTGCGCTGGTGGCGCGGGGCTTCACGTCGCTGCGGATGCAGATCGGCCACGGCGAGCACGTCCCGCGCGCGTCGTTCCCCGGGCTGGAGCTGAGCCACTACCGCCACGACCCGCAGTACAAGAAGGACGTGGCCCGGGCCGACCTGGTCATCAGCCACGCCGGCGCCGGCTCCATCATGGACGGCCTGGCGCTCAAGAAGAAGCTCGTGGTGGTGGTCAACGCGGCGCTCATGGACAACCACCAGACGGAGCTGGCCGAGGCCATGGCCGACCAGAAGTACTGCCTGCAGACCTCCGTCCAGGACCTGCAACGCACGCTCGAGCTCGGCAACTGGGACGACCTGCAGCCGTACCCCCAACCGGATGAGCAGGCCTTCCCCGACCTGGTTGATGCTGTAATGAGCGTGACGGAAGCTAGCAAAGAGCAGTAGAGAGATGATAGAGTCAAGGAGAATTCATAGATAAAAACGAGTGTGTATGTGTGTTGTGGTGGTGTCAACAATCTTAACGCGGAAATCCCATGGCGACCACGTTGTCGGTTTCTGCAGAGACGCCTGAAACATGCCAATGAAAACTGCGGGCTGTTCACCTTGAATGGCCGACCT
This sequence comes from Phytophthora sojae, assembly GCF_000149755.1. Lineage (NCBI taxonomy): Eukaryota > Oomycota > Peronosporomycetes > Peronosporales > Peronosporaceae > Phytophthora > Phytophthora sojae. The sequence continues at coordinate 4,556,544 of NW_009258117.1, forward strand.
TGTCGAGGCGTCTGAGGTTGAGGGCACCAAGCTATCCATAGTAAGTTATGATACTAGTAGCTTGCAGCGGGTGACCTACTCATCGCTGTCTGCCTCATCATCTTGTGGACAGATCGTTTCGAAGTATTCCAGACTTCGCACTAACTCGGCGCCGACAATCTTGGCAGCTTGCGAGTCTGGCGGGAAAATCTCCTTCAGCAACCTACTCGCTTTCTTGATCGCCGACGACTTGGGAGCCCGCTGCTGCTTCTTCTTCTTCTGGGATGCCTTGCTCCGAGTTTCGCACGCTGCATCGCCAACACTATCGCCAACATTAGCATCTCCTTCGACCAGGAGCTTTTCGAGTAGAGGAGACGGGATGACGTCGGAGAGGATCAGTTTGAGGAGATGCAAGTAGCTCTCCTTATTCGGCGGGGTCTCATCCCGACGTTTGGCCGCTGTCCTTGACGCCAGTTTCTTGGTCAGCAGCTTGGCGAAGCCGGCCTTGTTGTTGTACGCCTCGTACTTCTTGCGTTTGATGCGCACGCCGAGCGTCCGGCAGAACGACCGCAAGTCCCTGCAGCTGCACTTGGATATCGCGTGCTGTAGCTCCTCGGACCTGTCCTCATCGCTCAGGCGCTTCGGAAGCTTCAATGTGACGCTGGAGGCGCTCATCGGAAGGTGCTTCCCAGGACGCGGCGATTTCGAATCTGACTGGGTTATCAAGCAGTTGAAGTTGTTCATTAGCGCTCAGTGTACTGCGTAATTCGTCATTAGCGTCGAACATCAATAGCCGTAACATGTTGAATACATGTAGATTTGCTAAATGAAAACTGCCACTGGTTCGTGCTGCCACTACTTCCGAGTCGTCGTTAACAAGCTCTCCTCGATCGCCTTCACCACGCGCTCAGGGTTTTCGAGGTGAGGGTAGTGACCACCTTCAGCGTCTTCGAAGCGCTGGGCATATGGCACAGCAGTAGTGAACCACATGATCTCGTCGTTGACATCAGCGTAGTCCGGGTCCTTCATGCCGAAAAAGGCAAGCACCGGCAATGTCGGGCACTTCCCGAGCTCTAGGAGTGAAGACGCTACGCGAGCTTTGCTAGCACGAGCGAATCGCCCAACGTTTAGGATGTTGCCCTTCTCAACCTGTAGGTGCGTCTTGAGTATCTCCAACTCGGCGTCGAAATCTTCAGGCCGTTTGCCGGGGTAGAGCGTTTTGTAGTACGACGCCCAGATCGCAGCGCCATACAACGGGCGGAAGAGCAGGTGCGAGAGCGGTCGAAACCACGAGTCCATGGGTGACTCTCGCAGAATGGGTCCGAGCAGAACTACAGCACCAACGCGGGGTCCGCCCTCTGTCTTCTTTGCAGCCGCCGCGGCGAGCACCATCGACCCGGCGCTGAGTGAGTTGCCCAGCAACACGAAGCTGCAAGTTGGGTCCGAGGCGCTGATCTTCTGCATCAAGCTGGTCACATCAGACGCAACGGACTCCGGCGAATAGGCCGAGTAGGTGTGCTCGTCATCGTCCTCGAATGGCGTGGAATCGCCGAAGCCGCGCAAGTCTCCAAGCAGCACGCGAAAGCCCAATCGGTGGTGCAGCAATGGCCCCAGTAACCGGAACTGGCGGCGGGTGTCTCCGATGCCTGGTAGGCAGATGGCGACGATGGTGCCAGCGGGCGCATCGGGTCGCGAGTCCTCGAAGAAGACGTAGGAATGCGGGGCGCCTTGCAGGCGGTAGTCAGCGGACGACGGGAACACGCGCGGCACCACGACCTCAGACTCGGTCTGGACAGGAGACAAAGTGGTATTTCCCATTAGTGACGCGACGGGGGGGGTCGAGTTGTTCTGCGTAGGCTGCGGTGAATTGTGGAATGAGGTGCGTCGGAGGTCAAGTTGAAGCGGAAGGTTTGAGCGCGTATGATTGGTCGGTTTCGAACATGCATAATCATATCTAGCGTAATATCGGTTAACTGTTTTAATGGTTTGCAATCGTGTCTTCGGCCAATCAGAGACTGAAAAGCAACGATGGCGACACCTTCGTCGTCGAGGCCGATGCCGCGGCTGCTGGTGCTGTACGGCAGCGAGACGGGCACGGCGCAGGACGTGGCCGAGTTCGTACAGCAGCGCGCGTTCAACCGGCAGCTGCTGGACACGCAGGTGGCGGCCATGGACGCGTTCCCGGTGGCACAGCTGCTGCCGCAGTGCTCGACCGTCGTGTTCGTCGTGTCCACGACGGGCGACGGCGAGGCGCCCGAGAACATGCGCAGCGCGTGGCGCAGTCTGCTGCGCAAGACGCTGGGGCCGCAGTGGCTGGCGGGCGTGCGCGTCGCCGTCTTCGGGCTGGGCGACTCCAGCTACGCCAAGTACAACGCGGTGGCGCGCCGCCTGCAGGCGCGTCTGCTGCAACTGGGCGCCTCGGAGCTCATCGACCGGGGCCTGGGCGACGACCAGCACGCCTACTGCTACTTTGGCGCGCTGAACCCGTGGCTGGAGAAGCTCTGGGCGGCTGTGCTACAGCTGCACCCTCTGCCGGAGGGCGTCGCCATCGACGACTCGCCGAAACCGATCGAGCCTCGCTACTCCGTGGTCGTGCACGGTGCGGGGGATAGCGAGGCGGAGGCTGCGAGGAAGCTGACGCCACGAACGGACGAGTCGAACTTCTACGCGCCACCACGCACGGCGGTGGGGGTCGAGAAGGGCATCTACTTGGCTCCTGTCGTTGTGAACAAGAGAATTACGGCCGAGGACTGGGAGCAGGATGTCAGGCACTTGGAGTTTGATATCAGCAGTGGTGGTGGTGGTGGATCGAGTGTGGGTGGAGCAGCGGACGCTCCGTTCAGGGCCGGGGATATCACCGTTGTGTACCCTGAGAACGTGGCGGGCGTGGACGACATGCTCAAGTACGTTAAGATGGACGGAGACACTGTCATCTCGATCAAGGCAGCAGACGGAGCGAAGCAGTTCGACCTGCCGTCTCCGGTTACCGTTCGTGATGTATTTGCAAAGTATCTGGCCATCCTGGAAATCCCGCGCCGGAGCTTCTTTGAGAGGCTCTCGCTGTTTGCAGCGAATGAAGAGGAGGTAAGGTGTGTACGTGCGAGTTGAGCTTTGGCAACAGCGCTGACCTCTATATACGTTTTGGTATGGGACAGAAAGAAAAGCTCGAGGAGTTGGCCTCGGCCGAGGGTGTCGATCTCTTGTATGACTACTGCATTCGTGAAAAGAAGACGTACGCCGAAGTGCTCACCGACTTCCCGAGCGTGACGGTGCCGTTGACGATCCTGCTGCAGCTCATTCCTCGCCAGCAGCCTCGCTCATACTCCATCTCTTCGTCGGCTCTGCTTCACCCTGGTCGCGTACGTGGTCGTTCTCTCGACAGTATCATTGTCTTTGCCTGATGATGCTTATTCTGACGCTGGAGTTGTATCGTGCGACAGGTGCACCTGACAGTGGCCATCGTGGACTTCTTGACACCGTACAAGCGCCGCCGCAACGGCATTTGCTCGTCGTTTTTCACCTCGCTCGATCCGTCGAAGGAGCAGAAGCGAGTGCCCATGTGGATCAAGAAGGGTCTGTTTGAGCCGCCGAGCCTAGATCGTGACGTGCTGCTCATTGGACCAGGAACCGGGCTCGCCAGCATGCGGGCAATGGTGCAAGAGCGACAGTTCCTGCGTAAGCAGAGTGAGGGCAACGCACCAGGAACAACATACCTCTACTTTGGTTGTCGCCATGAAAGCAAGGTACGGATGCGATAGATGTCGTTGGCAGGTATGGTGACGAATATTAAGGGTCGGCTGGTTCTGCTGCTCAGGATTTCCTGTACGGGGACGAGCTTCGACGACTGGTGACTTCAGGCGATCTCACGGAGCTGCACACTGCGTTCTCGCGTGACCAGGTACTAGCTGCTCGTGCCTCACAGCTCCAACAATCTTGGTTCACGAAACCTCACACACTCGTGTCATGCTTGCAGGACCACAAGATCTACGTGCAGACGCGTCTGGCTGAAAACAAGGAGGCCATCTTCGACTTCGTCATGAACGGCGAGGGCTGCATCTACATCGCCGGGTCCGCCAAGCGCATGCCCAACGACGTCTACGAAGTGCTCCGTGACATCCTTCGGTCTGTAGGCAAACTCCCGCTACCGACTGCAGAGAAGGTGATGAAGGCGTTGGCCCGCAAGAAACGCTACGTCGTCGAATCTTGGTCGTAGGAACCTTCACAGCCAGCAGCTTGTACAGAGCAAGGTTAGACCAACACGATTTCCACGGACCCAAAGTCTCCATCACCCCCCCCCCCATTTGATTCGCTAAAACCATTGCAAATCTCGAGGCTATGGACACAACGCAGGTGCCGGAGCAGGAGCAGGAGCAAGAGCGGCATGTGCGGACGTTCGTGAAGCTCGCGAATCTGACGCAGACGTCGCAGCTGCACGAGTGGGACCTCAAGTCTCTGCAGTGCGCGCGGGAGTGGGCCCGTGCAGCCGAAGATGCCGTGGCTGGCGACGACTCCCCACTGGACATTGAGATGCGCATCCGTCAGTGGTTCCCAGTCGCCACACTGCCCACGCTGCCGTTGGATGGAGTTCTGACGGCCGACGCATTGCGCCATGCGGGAGTTCACTTGCTGCGGTCGATTCTGCAGAGTCCGTTCTTGGCGTCGCATCCGACGCGGTCAGAGCTGCTGGTCGAAGTGCTCCAGGAGCTTCAAAGTAGACGCCAACATGCCAATGAAGTGGAAGAACATGCGTCCAATAGGTACTGGCTGGATTGAGTGGGTGAACGTAGTTGATGGGACTAATGCTGTTCTTTGTCGTTCGCAGTGGTCTGCTGGTGAAACGCGTCACTGGAGCCCCACGCACAGAGGCTATGCTGGCGATTGCTGGGCGACTGAGCGGCAGGTGCAAGCGCATTCGCGTTTACGGTATAATTGGATAAATACTGCTGCTTCGCGTGTAGCTTGTATGACTGACTTGTTTTCTCGAAATGGTAGTGCTTTCGGGCTCGGTGTTGATTCCCCCACTCAAGAGCTATGCGCTGTCGCCTCGGGTCTTGCAGCTAAAGGCGATGGCCAAAACATTGCAGCGAAACGCAGTGGACGCCCGCGCAGCAGCTAACCCCGAAACATACTGTGGATTCCTCCATGACCTTCGAGCCTGCTTTGAAGAACCCGAAAGCAAAGACGTCCGGGTAAGCAGGTGAATTTACAGTAGATCAACTGCCATGGTGTTACTGACTATGCTTCTGTCTGCAGGAAGTTGTGGTCCTGATGCTAGTGATGTGCGAGTGGCCCAAGGAGGAACCCCCGCAGCTTCGAGGGATGATGGAGGATCTCGTTAAGGTTGCGTGCGATTGGGTTAGATGCAAACCTATTCGGTTCTGGACCTTCGAGCCGTGGCTGGCAGCCATGCTGGCTAATAGGTCAGATGCCCTGGCAAGCGCGTACGTATCGGAGCTGTTCAAGACGGGACTTCTGCAGCCTTGTACGATTCTCAACCGTATCCAACCGCTTCGTTATCGTAAGGCGCGTACTAACTGTCGATGCATGGACTTGTTGCAGGGGAGCGCGAGTTTGCAGTCCGAGTTGCGACGCTATCCTTACAAGGCGAGAGCGTGGAGATTTTTCTGCAGGAAGCCCTGGCGAAGCTGGATCCACAATTGCAGGAGATCTACTTTCGCATAAATTAAAGCCCCAAGGTTCACTGCCTGCAGTGATTTACTTGCGTTTACTTCACTGCGTTTGGTGTTGCTGCAGCCGACGAAGCATCTCGACGATGGCATGGCGGTTGCTTCGCAGTGCGAGGTCTATTGCTGTGGGGTATGGCGCTTCCAGGAGTGGAAGAGCTGCGTCAGCACCACCGTCACCAATCAGTGCGGCGCAGCAGTCGGCGAATCCTTCCTCCCCTCCGATCAACAAGGCGGTGTATCCGAAGCGGTTGCGTTGATTGACCAGAGACCAGGTCCATTCCTTCTCGAGGTGAGCAGACTGGTGAAGATGCCTCAGGATGATCTTCAGCGAGGTTAGCGCGTTAGACGCCGTGGCAAGATGCAGAACCGAGTTCCCATCGGCATCAGCCACGAGGACGCCCGCCCCCTGTCTAATGACACCGAGGTTAGTTGCCGTGAGTCGTAGGACGGGAGCAAAGTGCACGAAAGCTCACCGAAGGAGGAAATCAACAGCATCGTGCGCATCCCATGCAGACGCATGCTGAAGAGCTGTGCGGCCGGAGTGAGGATGACGTTCGTCCAGCAGTGTCGGGTTGTCGGTGAACAGTGTGCTTAGAGCAGCGACGTCGTTATCCGCTGCAGCATGCATCCACGAGTCCAACAGCTCCATGACGACAGAAATGGACAAGTAAATTAAGGTTAAGTGCTCTCTCTCTTCTGTACAAGCTCAGACTAGACCGGGGCCGGGCATGGGGCATAAGGCTTCATCAGTCTGTGGTGAATCCATACACCTCCGTCTCCAGCACCGCGTACAGCACTGCCTTCAATTCATTACGCACGACGTGAAGTGGCAGATCCAAGCGGTTGAAGCACGCGTGGCTGTGGATGAAGCCATCGCCCACTAGCGACACTCCTTTCAATGTGAACGGGCAGAGGCGGCCGTCATAGCTCATCAACGCCCCAAATCCACCCAGCGGTACACGCGATGATCCCGTCGAGAACTGAAGCAGGCGGCGTCGATACTCGTTGGGCATTTCGCGTACAAGTTCCCAGAACCACTTGAGCGCTCGATGGTTGTGCAGGTCTTCCGAGTACTTGGTGTTGCGCTCCCAGTCATCAACGTCGATCTCATCGGAGCCACATAGAAGGAAGTTGAACTCTTCAGGATCGAACAGCAAGAGCAGATCTCGTGGAATAATTTCGTACAGGCCACGAAGAAACGCCTGTAGTTGCGGCCCCACACTCTCCACCATCAAGTACTGCCACTTCCGCTCGACGTAGTCGCGTTTATTGCTATCCGTGACGGGGATGGCATCACCCCCTGGCACCAGTTCGATATCACGGTAACAGTCCCCGTCCTTGACAGTCACAGCGAAATCGAGCCCAAGCGCGTCTGCGTTCTCGTTTTCAAGTAGCCATCGCAGGTTCTCGTATACTTCGGGGTCGAAGTCTTCCAAGTCTGAAAAGGTGAGTGGGTAGCCCAGCATCAGCTTCAGCAGAGGAGGCGCCAGGTGGAAACACATCATCGAGCCTTCCAATAGTGCGCGACCCAGCAGCCGACCGACCGCATAGAGATGTAGTAGCTGATCTGGCAAGAGGTTCGCATTTGAGCACGGACTCAGGTAATACGTTTGCTCGCTCTTGTTGGTGCAGTTGAACAACCCACGGGAAGGGTCCACGAGCATTTCGTTCAGCAGCACGAACCACTCACGATGGAGTCCTCCAGCATCAACACCGCTCTCATCGAGGAAGTTGATGCGCAGTACAGAGTGCACATTCTTGCGTGGGATAATTGCGAGCGACTCCATCGAGTCTTCGAAGACGTTAGCCCGCTCCACGTTTAAGCGCAAATGCTCCCGCTCAGCCGGGACTAAAAGCGCAGACGTTGCGGTGACGAAATGCGCGTACTTTGACGGGAAATCTCTGGCAGCGAGTGCCATCGTCTCAGGCAGAGGCGGCGACGCTGGTGGTCTTGACGTCTCGCCCTGTGTGTTGATCCGTTCGGCGTCAACACCGAATTCACTGTCGAGGGGGAGCTTCGAGGCATCCATCAATTTATCAGACGCCGCAGCGAGCATAGCGCGCCGTGCCTGGGTGTCCCGTACCAAGCTCGCAATGCATTCTTCAACCGATCCCAGTAAAGACTGTGCTTGCTCTCGGCCAGCTGCATTCTCCGTAGTAACATGTTCTTGCTCTGGTTCTGGTTCTGGGATGTCTGAACTAGCAGAGGACTCGGCTTCCCCATGCATCAAGGTGTCCGCTGCACGCTCGACCGCCGGGACTGACGGTGGAGATAAGGATCTAGACGATGCCTCTTCGCCTAAAGCAGCATTAGCCTGCTCTTCCGACACAGAATTCTCATCCTCTGCTGACGTTCGAGCCACTGTCAATTCCACAGCTTCCGTGGCCAAAAACTTGACCACAAAACCTGTAAACTGAGTATCACCCCATCGGCCGTCGCGAAACCAATACGCTCGTCCTTCGACGTCCACTTTCCTCGTCCACTCCTTCCTCCGTTGAGCACGCGCATGACGACGACTAGTCTGCACCGAGTGTGTCGCCGTGACCAGCTCCACCCTGCTCTCGCGCTTGAACAGTGGTAACAGCGACAGCCGCGTGGACAACCGCTTCTTGCCTGCCGTGTCTCCACTACCTCCGTCTTGCTGCTCGCCGCTGACGACGACCGCCTCCCCGCACACGGTGCAGAACTTGAAGCGCTTAAAGTTCTCGAAGCCGCAGACCGCACAAACGTTGAACCCCTCCTCTGCGTCTCTCAGCGCTGCGTCCAGCCGACGGTCTTCAGAGCTGCGTGGTGCAGTACAATAGGCTACAACGTCAGTCTTCTCTCTACCACGACAAATGCACCGACCGATTCGAGGGAGAAAGTTGTGACGCACTTGAGCAGCGGGGCGTGCAGCTCGAGGGACCGCTGGCGCCGCATGTAGGCGCGTCTCGCCAGCATGGACAGACAGAAGAAGAGCAGCGCTACGATGGCGAGCACCGCGAGGAAGCCCAGCACGGCCTCCATGGGCGCTTGCGGTCGAATCCGAGAGTGCAAGGTCCACTTGGCGTCCATCTGTCGAGCAACAGCTACCGTCATTCTGATTCGCTCGCCGCAGAAGTATTTGCCATAGATAGCGGTTGCATATAAGTAGAAAGGTTAACAGGAAGTGGAGCGTATACTTTTGGGGTCGTCAAATGGCGGTACAGCTGGATGAGTGTGCAAAGCCTGAACTGTACACCGAAAATAATGCTCGCGCTCCGATTACCCGACGCCGCCGCGCTGGTCATCAAGCACTTGCACCTCAACCCGCAGCGGCGTCTTCATTACTTTCATGCTCGTTTCAAGAGGTTGTCAGTCCGTCGTGAAGCCGTACACTTCCGTGTTCAGCATGGCGTACAGCACCGCCTTCAGCTCGTCTCGCACCACATGCAGCGGCAGGTCCAGCCGATTGAAGCACGCGTGGCTGTGGATGAAGCCGTCGCCAACCAGCGGCACGGCATTGAGCGTGAACGGGCACAAGCGACCATCGTAGCTCGTCAACGCGCTGAAGCCGCCCAGCGGCACGCGCGACGAGCCCGTGGCGAACTGCAGCAGGCGGCGTCGGTACTCGTCCGGCATCTCGCGCACCAGCTCCCAGAACCATTTGAGCGACCGGTGGTGGTACAGCACTTTCGAGTGTTTGGTGTTGCGCTCCCAGTCGTCCACGTCGATCTCGTTGGAGCCACACAGCAGGAAATCGAACTCCTCCGGGTCGAAAAGCAGCAGCAACTCGCGAGGAACGACCTCGTACAGACCTTGCAGGAAAACCTGCAGTTGCTGCTCCACACTCTCCACCATCAGGTACTTCCACTTGCGCTCCACGAACTCGCTCTTGTTGCTGTCGTTGACGGGAATTGCACTCCCGCCAGGCACCAGCTCGACGTCGCGGTAGTGATCTCCATCCTTCACGGTAACAGTGAAATCAAGTCCCAGTGCGTCGGTGCCATCGTTGTCGAGAAGCCAGCGGAGGTTTGCATACACTTCCGGATCGAAGTCTTCCAAATCCGCAAAGCTCAGGGGGTAACCTAGCATCAGCTTTAGCAGAGGTGGTGCCAGGTGGAAGCAGAGCATGGAACCCTCGAGAAGCGCACGTCCAAGCAGGCGGCCGGCCGCGAACAAATGCAGCAGTTGCCTTGGCAGCGTTTCAGCATTTACACACGGGCTCAGGCAAAAGGTTTGTTCGCTCTTGTTCGCGCAGACGAAAAGCCCGTGCGCCGGCTCCACTAGAGCCTCGTTGAGCATGACGAACCACTCACGTTGCAGTCCTCCAGCGTCGACCCCTTTTTCTTCAAGGAAATGAATGCGCAGTATTGAGTGAAGTTTGTGAAGCGGGATAATAGCAAGGGACTCCATCGAGTCAGCAAACATGTCGGCACGATTAACACTGAGGCGTAAATGCTCTCTTTCAGCAGGAACCAGCAGGGCGGAAGCACTCATCACAAAATGGGCGTACTTGGAGGGGAAATCTTTGCCAATGAGTGTCATCGACTCGTTCAGAGATATCGAGGTGCTTCGTTTCAGAGCAGTCGGGGTTGGCCCGACCTGGACATCAAGAGACAGCTTCGAGGCATCCAATCCAGCGTCTGTCGTCGACCTGAGCTTGCAATGCTTCGACGATACATTTTTCTCCAGCGCAGCAGTGCGTTCTTCAACAGATCCAACAGAACGGCGTGAACTCGATCGGTTCCTGTCTCCATCAGTGTAGTGCAGTTCTTGGTCTGACACAGGGGACTTTAGACCACCAGTAATCGGAGCATCAATTGCATCGTTCGAGAGAGAATCTACCCGAAAGTACGTGTCCCCAGAGAGCTCCACCGCCGCGGCTCCCTCCGTTTCTTCCTGTTTTCCGCTTGCAGGCTCAAACTCAGCAACAAAGGCTGCTGCGAGGGTGTTATCAGCAGCGTACCGGCTGTCGCGAAACCAATACATTCGCCCTTCCACATCCAGTTTGCGCGTCCATTCCTTCCGGTTCCGCGCTCGTAGGCAGCGACGAGTTGCTTGCCTCAAAGGCAGCGGCTTCGAAGGTGTCAATTGCACGTGTTTCTTTCGCCCGAACATGGGTAGAAGCGGTTTCTTGTTCTTCTCCTCACCGGCACTTTCACCTTTTCCTCTTTGCTCCTCATCATCGGTCTTCTCCAGAATCGGTTCCCCACAAACCGTGCAAAATCGGAAGCGCTTGAAATTCTCGAAAGCGCAGACTGTACACGTATTGTACCCTTCTTCAGCATCCCTTACGCACAGAGGTGACAACCATTAGCTCTACAGACCGTTCCAGACAACCTTCTTTAACGGAGAGCAACCAACCTTAGCGCTGCATCCAAGCGTTTATCCTCCGAGCTGAATTAAAGCACGAACAACCAATCCCGTCACACGACAGCCATTAGAAGATGCAAGGGTGCTTGACATGTTCGGGCGACGGCGAGCTCACTCGGTCACCCGCTACCGCCAATTTCAACGTAGTACGCACTCGATCAGCGGCGCGTTCAGCTCCGCCTCGTGCTCGAACCGCTTGAACGAACGCCGCGCCAGCCAGCCGAAGAACAGCACGAAAACCAGCGCGACCGCAGACGCCACGGCGATGGTCACCCCCGCAGACATCGCTTAGGTCGAGCGCGAAACCGAGAATGCCGCGCTTGAGGACATCTACAACCAGGGGTTGCTGTAGCAAGCGTGTGCAAATATCACAGAAATTTTCGCTCCGGTGTGTGATACACACAGTGCGCAATGGATCAAGAAAGGGATGATCAGTTTTGAGGAGTGCGGTGTGGATGCAGTACCTCCGATCAAAGTTTTCCAAAGTCCCTTCGTCAAAGGGTTCGTTTGTTGACCGCAGTGCTGATACGTTCACCTTCGAGCCCACAATGTGGGTGCTGTTGAAAATCCAGGAGGAAGTCGACTTCCTGGGGGTCGAACAGCAGCAGCAAGTCGCTCGCAAAAAAGACTGGCACCTTTCCATCAGTAGGTGCTGCCATTTGCCTGCTGGGTGACAGCAATGGCGCCGCTGTCTCGATAGACGGACGTCTCCATCATTCGTCCTCACTCTTTACTTCTCGTCTGAAGCACGCGCACACTTCCGTTGCTATTGACTAGACACTGGCCGACAGTAGAGAAATGACTTCGTACAGAAGCAACGATAATTATTTAGCAAAATTTCCTACGACTGCTTTTTACAATAGCTTTGGTTCATAGTAGAGTGTTGAGCTCCTCGGAGCTGACGTTATGCTGTCGTGAACCCCGTGAGATCGGTGTCCAGCGTAGCGTACAGCATGTTCTTCAACTCCTTCTTGCTGTGATACAGTGGCAAGTCGAGACGGTTGAAACACGCGTGGCTCGAAATGTACTGCGTCGTCTTGTACGGCACGCCCTTGAGGGTAAACGGGCACAGACGACCGTCGTAGCTGGTGAGGCCACCAAAACCCGACAGCGGGACGCAGGCAGATCCCGTCGCGAACAGCAGAAGGCGACGGCGGTACTCGTTGGGCATTTGCCGAACAATCTCCCAGAACCAGCGGGTGACGGTAGCGCCCTCGAGATTGGGAGACAACACGGTGTTACCCTCCCAGTCCGTCACGTCAATCTCGGGGGAGCCACACAGCAGATAGTCGAACTCTTCCGCGTCGAACGTCATCAGCATCTCACGCGGGATGACCTCGTACAGACCCTTCAGGAACGCGTACATCTGGTCTGCCACACTCTCGAAGAGCGCGTATCGGAAGCGCCGATCCAGATACTCGCGCTTGTTCGCGTCCGTGACGGCCACGTTTCGTCCATTGGGGATCAAGTCCACCACAACCTTCTCGGAATCGTTCACTTGCTCGATAATACTGAAGTCGAGTCCGAGATCATCCACGCCGTCGTTGTCCATTAACCATCGCAGACTGCGGTAAGTTTCGGGGTCGAGGAACTCCATGTCGGCAAAAGTGACCGGCATGCCCAGGATGATCTTCAGCAACGGCAGTGCCAAGTGGAAGCCCCAGATGCCACCTTCAAGCAGAGCTCGACCAATCAGTCGCCCAGTGGCAAAGTAGTAGGCGAGGTGGTCCTCGCCCACCTCGGCGCGCGACTGCGGGTTGAGGAAGTAGCTCTGGTCGGCCTTGTTCGTGCACTTGAAGAGCTGAAGCGTCGGCGACGCCAGCATTTCGTTCACTAGCATGAACCATTCGCGGTGCACGCCGCCAGCGTCGACGCCGCTTTCGTCCAGGAAATTGATGCGCATGAAGGAGCGCAGGTTCTTGGGCTGGATGCAGTACATGTGGTCCATGGACTCCTCGAGCATGTACTCGCGGTGCACCGAGAGCTTGAGGAACTCCACCTCCGCAGGCACGATCAACGACGCCGTGCTGACGACGAAATGCGCGTACTTGGATGGGAAGTCGCTCTCGGCCAAGGACACGGCCTCCTTCCTCCTCTCAGCTCCGGCGTCCGCCAGCGTCGATTTGCCCGTGGCGAACTCGGCCGGATCCGACGCCGACGCCTCCACCAGCTCCAGGTGCACGTCCGTGGGCAGCACTGGCTTGGGGTCTTCGGCTGTCTCTTTGTCCTCCTTCGGCTGCTCCACAGCCAGCACCAGCTCTGTGTCTGCCGCCTGCCCTGGCTCCTGCTCTTGCGCCTCTTCATGCTCACTCGTGCGTTCGTTCTCCTCCTTTTCCTTCTGCTGCTGCTCCTGCTCGGGTTCCTCCTCTTCCGGGAACTTGAAGCGCACCGTATATCCAGGCATGAGCGTGTCTGCCTCGCTGCTGGCGGGCAGGTTGCTGCCGCCGCTGCGGTACCAGAAGAGGTTCCCTTCCACGTCCAACTTGCGGCTCCACTCCCGGCGGTTCCTGGCGCGCCGCTGCTGGCGACTGAGCGACGACATCTTGCGCGGCCGCGGGGACATGACGAGCGACGAGCGCGCGTCACTCGCCACCACGTTCAGGGCGCGCACCGACTCCTGCCGCTCGTTCTCGTCGCTGCTGCCGTCGTCGTCCTCGTCGGCCGTGGCCATGGACAGCGACGGCAGCTTGTCGCCGCACAGCACGCAGTAGTCGAAGCGCTTGAAGTTCTCGAACTCGCAGCTGGCGCACTGCGTGTAGCCGGCCTCGGCCTCGCGCGTGGCGGCGTCGATGCGGTGGTCCACCGACTCGCCCGAGAGCAGCGGCACCTCCATGTCCAGCAGGTGGCGGTTGCGCCGGCACGCCATGAGCCACACCACGAAGAAGATGACGCACAGCAGCAGCATGCCGATGCCCTGGTACAGCATCGACGCCTCGGTCGTGGTCGCGTTCTCGCCGTCCATTGCGCACGTGCACTACAAGCCCGCAGCGAGCGGGGTCCGGTCCGGTGCGAGGCGATTGAAGACTGTGCACGGCAGCAAGGCAGTCACACGCAGTGTTCCGGGATCCGCCCATCACCGCCTATACAAAAGGCAAGTCGCGCCCCAGCTGCTGCGGATTCTATCGGATGGGGATTACGCCGATTTTTGGTCACTGGAGCTGGGTAATTATAACGAACTCCCTCGCGATAAAGGCAATCCAGCACGAGATTAAAGTGTCGATGTTGGTATCCAAAGGTAGTAGGGACCAGCAGACGAACATTTAGCTCGCGTTAAAGCGACATTTGCCAGATGCCCAAAGCGCCCCGAAACATTACATGTTCGGGTGGTTTGCTTCGGACCTGCTGCGTGTGGGCCTGTCGGCCCCGTACGTATATGGTGGGCGCTGCATGATTCATTTTATGGGCGCTGCTTGTTTCACGCCGCAGCGACCCCGGCCTCAAATTTCGGATCAGCGACTTCAGTTGAACCGGTCCGTGACCTACACTTGCCATCTTTTGCAAAACGGTCCACGAAGTTTATGACAACGGTCCTTTTTTACCTGCATCTCTGTATGTAGGCACGAATCGATGATGGCAGCACCAAAGTGCTCTCCGTTTACGCAGTGCGTCAGCAGCTTCAAGTGGAAGTGCTGAATTTTGGCGTGTTGGCCCAGTTGCACCGAAGAGCAGAAATACAGCACCAATGACTCATTGGTCATTGGCATGCGCAGAGCTCCTGTTCAACAGGAACAGGAACGGCAGACTGCTGTTCCAGGACTCCTTCTGTTCTTACGTTACTGGTACAGTCAGCGAGCTGAAAAAATATGTCGCTGACATTCGGATAAGCTGTCTAGCCTCGACGAAGCTTTGTAAGACTTCACACGTTTCGCTGTAGTGGGGTGGATATGATGCTGCGCGATCAAAGTCTTGCGTTGTCGCTCTCGATAAACTTGCCCAGACGCGGAGAATCGATTGTTTTGAGGCGCAAAGCATGTTCATGTGCATCTGGGTGGGTCGCTGCAGGATGGTGTAATAATAATAATACATTTATCATGCTTGAAGTCTGCGCTGTTGACTACGCCGTCGTGAACCCGTACGTCTCCGTGTTGAGAGTGGCGTAAAGCACCTCCTTGAGCTCTGCCCGAGTCGACACCAACGGCAGGTCTAGCCTGTTGAAGCACGCGTGGCTTCGGATGTATGAAGAGTGCACGCCCTTCAACGTGAACGGGCAGATCTGTCCGTCGTGGCTCGTCAGGTGCCGGAAGCCCCCGATCGGTACTCGCGAACACCCCGTCGCAAACTGCAACAACCGACGCCGACACTCGGGGTTCATATCTCGCACAAGTTCCCAGAACCACCGAAGTACTCGTGTCCCCGTCAGATTCCTGGAGCACCGCGTATGTGTCTCCCAATCCGTCACGTCGATGGTGTCGCAGCCACATAGCACGTAGTCGAACTCCTCCGCGTCGAAGAGCATCAGGATCTGCCGCGGAATCACTTGGTACAAGCCCTTCAGAAATACGTACAGCTGGTCCGAAACACTTTCCAGCAAGAAATACCGCAGCCAATGCTCCGCAAACGAGTGTTTGTTGGAGTCTGTGACCGAGATATCTCCTCCATTTGGCACGAGCTCCACCGTCACCACGTCCCCCTTTGCATCCCGTCTTGTCGCCGTAAAATCTAACCCCAATGCATCCGCGCCATCGTTTTCCAACATCCACAGCAGACTCTTGTACGTTATCGGGTCGAAGTCTTCGTAGTCGCGGAAGGTGAGAGGGATACCGAGGATGATCTTCAGCAGTGCAGGTGCAAAGTGGAAGCCCAAAACTTCACCGTCTAGCAGAGCGCGACCGACGAGACGCCCCACTGCAAAAAAGTAAGCTAAGTGTTCCTCGCCAATCTCCTCTTTAGAGTTTGTGTTGAAGAAATACGTCTGGGTCTCGCGATTTGTACAAGTAAATACGCCCAACGACGGATCGATCATCAGCTCTGTCACAAGGGTGAACCACTCACGATGCACACCGCCAGCATCTACAGCAGTCTCCGATGCAAAATCGATTCGCACCACTGCACGAGTATCGCTGTCATCCATGCAGCAAAAATATTCCATCGATTCTTCCACCACGTGTTCACGACGCAGGAACAGCTTCATCACTTCCAACTCTGCGGGTACAATCAACGAGGACGTGCAGACCACAAAATGCGCGAATTTCGTCGGGAAATCCTTTCTCGACAGATCTAGGAACCCCTTGATGTCGACATTCCTCGACGAAGGCGCCCCAGTCGCGAACGCAAGAGCGTTCGCTTCTTCAGCAGGCACGGTCTGGATCTTCATTAGCCTCGTCTCATTCTGCAGTTTGGCAATGACCCACCCAGGTTCTCCGTCCGATGGCTCTAGAGATACCCCCGTCTCTGCTGCTTCTTCATAGCCGTCTTCTTCTCTATAGAACACTGGCACGTATCCAGGATACTGGAAGCACTCTTGGGTCGCCTCACGATACCAGAAGACTTCTCCACACTTCATTTGCCGCTGCCACTCTGACCGACGTCTGTTACACAGCACCGCCAGTACAATTCAATGTGCAAGTGAGTAAGTGTCCTACCTGCAACGCATAACCAAAAACCAACGACCATGAGCCGACCTTGCACGCAGTTGTCGCGCAGTGAGTGGGCCCCTCGCTCGCGCTTTCTCTGTCGGCGAGAGCTTTAGCTTCTCCCCGCAAATCACGCAGAACCGGAACCGCTGCGTGTTGGCAAAATCGCACACTCGGCAACGCACGACCTCCTCCTCCGCCTCTCTGTGAGGCACACCACAGCGTCCAGCACACCATCCCAGTCAGCAAGTCTACCCATTGCCTCCACCAGCCCGCTACTTTAATATCCCAAAGTTACGCGTACAGCGTTGCAATGTCGACGCGGTGCTCTCCGGTCGTATCTCCCCTGCAGTATAAGCCACCGCTCAGTCAGAACCCTCCGCCAGCTCAAGAACCAGGGATTCGCGACCTGCCTGGCGATCAGCGCCTGCTGCAGCTCGCTGGAGCTGCGCTGGTGATACTTGCGCTGCAGCGCGCGGAACATGAAGCCGATGAGCAGGTAGAGCGTCACCTGCGAGGCCACGATGAGCAGCACCAGCAGCTCCGTCATCGCTTCGCTCTCTCTCTCTCTCTCTCTCTTCCGGAGCTTCTCGCTCTCTCGGAGCATAATCAATTTTTTCAAAGGTCATTCATCTGAACACCTTACATGCTTTAAGAGTCACTATGGCGAGGTAATTTGTATTTCAGGAAAATCATCTCCGGATCGGTACAACATGAGCACCACTGCGCTGAGCGACAAGAGCGCGCTGGTGCTGGAGCTGGGCGGGCGCTACGTCCGCTGCGGAATATCCGGGGAGCGCGCCCCTCGCTGCGTGACTCGCTGGGAGGTGCGTCGTCCTGCTGTCCGTTATGGCCAGTAGTGAGTGCTGATACACAGGCGTCTCTGTCCGTATTCGTAGGTGGGCGACCTGCTGCTCAAGCCTCTGAGCGCCGCGGACTGGCGCCGGTATCTGTACCCGAAGCTGCACGCCCTGTGCTTTGAGTGAGTTTTGCGTGCGGGTGGGTGGGCTGTCCATTGGTTGCATTGTCACTGGAGAGCTAACGCTCTTGTGGACAGTCTGCTGCTGGTGAATCCGACGCGCCGGCGCTTCCTGGTGTGCGAAGATCTGCTGCTGCCCCGCGTGTTCCGGGAGACGCTGCTCAACATCCTCTTCGATGTCATGAAGGTGGGAGTTTGGTTGCACATGGCGTCTTTGATGGTGGCTGACTGAGAGCGCCTGGGGTTTTAGGCGTCTGCGGTGACGTTGGTGCCGTCGATGCTGGCGGTGCTGTATGCCACGTCCAACCACACGGCGTTGGTGGTGGACTGCGGCTGGAAGGAGACGAGATTGCTGCCGGTTTTCAAGGGCATCCCTCTGCCTTATCTCTATGAGAGTAGGTCCCCGTTTTTGGCTTTACTTGCGCTTTGGAGATACTGATAGCGTCATTGGCTTTGTGGTGTGATAGCTGTTCCTGCTGGAAGTCGGAACTGCTGCGAGTTGATCAAGAAAGAGCTTAATGTCGCTCAAGACCAACCGATGGACGGCTCCAAGGTCGAATCGCCAGTGACGGAGGCGGTGGAAGAGGACATCCTTGAACGAGCGTGCTTTGCCCAGCAAAAGGTTGGCCTGATAGAAGTGTATTTGTGCAGTGGTGATAGTTGGTTTTACGGGTAACTTGGTATCATCGTAGGATCCACTGCCAAATGTTGTCGACGCCAAGTTCCAAACCCACGACAACAACGTTCTGCAGGTCGTTTGACTGCAGAAAAATAATACCTGGGTTGTGCAGAAGGTAATTGTGAAGTTATGTGTTTGCTTGGTCGACAGGTCCCCGGAAGTCTGCGCACAGGCGCTGTGGAGCAACTGTTACTAGGTATGCTGTGCTTACGTTGCCCTGACGATCTATCAATTAGCTCTAAATGCTTGTTTCCTATGCTCGCGCAGGCGACGAAAGCACGGATGGAACGTCAATTGTTGACGGCATTGTTCAAGTTTTAAAGAAAACCCCGCTTGACGTTAGGGCCGCCATGCTGGAAAATCTGCTGTTCGTTGGAGGAACCGCAATGATTCCAGGTATTTAGATTTTGGATATTTTGGAGATGGATCGATGTGCTGACCAATTTATCTTGCTTCGTCTTGCTTGCCAGGCTTGCCGCAGCGTATTATGGCAGAGGTTCGCGAGTCGCTGCATCACGATAACGAGTTCGCTTCTGCTTCAGTTGCTGTAGACCGCGCACAGCTTGTTCAGACCTATTTCCCTCGGAATGTGCTAGCGTGGGTTGGAGGTTCCATCTATGCGGCGACCGAAAGCGCGCGGGCATCGGCGATTTCCTCGCAAGAGTACAGCAGCTCCGGAGGCACCAGCATTCCTGACTGGCTTACTGTTGCTGACGGCGAATTTTGAGGTTGCGTGATAAGCTGAAATACTGGAGGGTGGTTTGAATGCTGAGTGTATTTCCTACTATCGGAGTTGCCAACTATGAAGGGGTTCGATTTATCAATTCGGTAAGCGGTACGACTTCAAGTGTCAAGATCTTATCGTTGTGCTTCATTTGCGCGCACTACTGTCGCGCTAGCGGTCAACGGTTTAGTTACTTGCTCGTACGCATTCCCAGTGGTTTCCCGGTGTCGTCCCATGGTGCCTTCATATTAAGATCAGGCATGCCCTTGAGAGTCGTGGTTGCACCGCTGGGTCGCTTCAATGGAGCTACGTGGTGCGGCAGTGCAGACTTTCGTGGCTGCATCTCCTTCGCCACCTTTGCATCTGAATCTCCCGGTGACTTGACGTCTTCCTCGCGCCGGTGTTCCTCCTTGGAATCAGCTCGGAACTGGCCCTTGTTACGAGAAGTGATGCAGTCGACGGCTGCTGCATCTTCTTCCTCGTCCGCATAGTCGCCTTCAACCTTCCAGAGACTAATGCGTCGCAGTTCTTCACACCCACGCACCCCGTTGCGGTAGGTTTTCAGCTGAATGCCCTCTTTCTGAAGAGAAACGTCCGGGAAGTTGGTGTCTAGGAGTGGCTGCTCTTCCTCGCCATTCTCGAGGTAGACGTAGAACGTGTAGTCGTAATATAGCAGCACAAGCACTACGCCACCTACGTGAATCTTGCTGGCAATGGCCTCCACGTCCTGGATGGTCAATGGACAACGTATGAGTGAGTCGCACACTACCTTTTAGCTGATAGTCCACTACGAGCGAGAGCCCACCTGGAATGCAGCGCACTTGTCCATAGCAATCTCGAAGAAGCACTCGACGTTATCGTCCTCGAGCCAGCTTCCAACGTTCCCTGATCCGTTGACGAAGGACCCGCCAGTGCGCGCCAAGGTTTGCACGAATTGCTCTGCCTTGGACATTTCCTCCTGCATTGCCGGCACGATTTCGGCTAGATGCTCCATCGACGGGGTGAATAGCGACGTCGCTGGCATCTTGGACACTTCGCACATAAAGGTCTGTCGACACAACAATGCTCAATGAGTGAGGTCGCCGCGAAGATGAAGGGGTCCACGAATCTACTTACCAGGGCATTCTGCTGCCGTCGCAGCATGGGGATGATGATCGGAATGTCGGACAATTCGAGCTTGGGTCCTAGATCAACGTGGCCATTGTAGCACCAGTTGCCGAATCGGAAGAGAACCTCGCGCAAACTCGGAGTATTTGTCGACCCTTCAGCGCGTGGAGTACGGTGGATGAGGAAGGTTTGGTTGTAGCCTGCGCCACTGACGTCCTTGCACTGCACCTTCAGTGGTTTCGGGGGGCTCTGATGCTTTCCGATATTCGCAGCCTGCCACAGCGTGAGCTTCTTCATGTTGCTGCAGTCGTCGTCGCGGTACGTCTGCAAGTGGATGCCCTGCAAATGGGCGGACAGATCCGGGAAGCGAACATCCAGGAGCGGCTGCTCGCCGTCCGCCGCCTGCAGCACGACGTAGAAGCTTCGTTGGTAGTAGATCACTAGCAGCACCAGACCGCGCACAAATGTCTTGCTCGCCACGATGTCGATGCCGTCGAAGCACTCGTAGCCGCCGCTCTGCAGCTCGAAGAAGGTCCGCGAGTTGCTGTCGTCGTCTCCGTCCACCCACGAGTGTTCCTCTGCAGCTTTCATCAGTTTGCGCTCAATGCGCTCGCTCGAGAGCTCAGCGCCGATGAAGTCGTACACGTCGTACAGAGTCTCTAGAGGAGTCGAGTACTGGGACGTCGCGGGCATGGCCTTCCACTCGCAGAGGTACTGCAGCGACGCCTGCTGCTTCTGCAGTGCCGGCACGACCACCGGCAGGTCGGCGAGCTCCAGGTCGGCGCTGCCCAAGTCGACCTTCCCGCTGTAGCACCAATTGCCACAGCGGAAGAGAACTTCATGCAGGTTGTTCTTGCTGGACCGGACGATGTACGTCTGGTTGTATCCGTGACGGAGCGCCACGACCTCGGGTGTCGGAGCTCCCGACTCGTCCGCGCTGATGTCGGCCTCGTCGGCCTGCGCCTTGGAAGCGGGCTTGCGCATGGTCTGGCGGTCGTCCTCGCTCTTGGCCTCCATTGTCGCGGCTGGGATCACGTCGAGTCTTAAGTGCTTGCTTGCCTCGAAACTGCTCCACTGAGCGCTCACGGACGGAGGGACGCTCCGGATCAAGCCGTACAGCTTCGGTTGTGAAACGATCGAGGCGGTCTCCGCTAATTCAGGCGCAATGTCAAAAACGGATAGCGGAGGCGCCACCAGGACAGGGCAAACTCTCGTCGTCTCATGTTAGGCTACATATCTACAGCTTTGCATTGCATTGCAGAGCGACAGCATGCTGAACTATGTGCAAGTGGGTCGCTCTATGCCTACCACTTGTGGGGCTGGGCCCATGCTCCGGTGGGCTTAGGACCTGCAGGCGCAGCAGCGCTGGGCGTCGGAGCTGCAGGCTTCGTGAGCGGCTTCGCCCACGCGTTTCCGGTGGAATTGGTGGTCTGCGGGGCTGGAGCGGCGGCACCTCCGGGCGGCGGGCCCCAGGCGGCACCGGGAGGCGGAGGCGGTGCCTGACGACGGACGTGAGGGTTCTGCACACGGGCATGGCGACCACGCATAATAGCCTGAATCTTGGTCGCGGCCTGCTGATCCGTCAGCGGCAGCGCCTCCGGGAAGGCCGTGCCGATATTGGCGTCCTTGCCGCGACCGAAACTGAAGCACTTGATGTTGCACAGGTACGGCCCTAGCTGCACGTGGTTGTTCTCCTGGCCGTTCAGGTAGCACATCGTGTACAGCGCCATCTCAAACTCGGGGCTCACACCGATCAAGCTGCAGCAAAAAGAAAGTCTTAGTTAGACGCATTCCCTGGATGCCTCCTTGATGATAATTTCATAAGCTGGCGCACCTCGTGGACACAGGCTTCATCTCGTCTTCCCACTGGAACTGGAACGTGATGAGCTGCTCCTTGTTGTGCGGCTCCATGAATCTGCAGCCACGCTGCTTGGGGCGGATATAGCCCCTGTAGTCGATGCGGCCGTTGCGCTCCTCGTTGTAGACCTGCAGCCAGTTGTGGCAGCCGCAGATCTTGCCCTGCTCAGCGATCGCCGCACAAAACGTAGCAATACATCAGCTAGTGCACGTTGATCCAACCCCCGCAATACAGACCCGTCCTCACATTCTTCTCCTCGCCCACGAACACGTGCTCGAAGCCCGACGAGTCGTTGCGCACTTCGCGCCGGTAGAGGCCGAACCAGATCTGCTCGAGCTTCTTCTTGAAATCCTGCAGGTCGCCCGAGAACTTTTTGTTCTTGACCAGCCAACTGCAATTCCACCCAGAACCATTTAGACCATAGAACGCTGCTATTGTTGCAACGAATTGAACGTACGCGTGCGCATAGCGCATGGGCGCCGTCTCCAGCACAGCGTTCAGGAACGCGTTGTTCTCCGCCAGCTCCTGGGGCGTCACCCGCTCCGTGACTCCGGTCTGCTCAGTCGCACAACCTCAGCGATTAACACCTTGCAACAAACACGCAATCAATTGCAATGCAACTGTCGGCAGCGCACCTCTCGCTCGTAGTTGTCCAGCAGGTCGAAGAGCAGCTTGTACGTGCGGCGCTCGAAGACGCTCGGGTCCACGAAGGTGAAGAGCGGCTCGCGCGCCACATCGCCGCGGGTGTACGCGGTCTTGCCCTCCTGCAGGTTCAGCTCGTAGTGCACGTTGGGCTCCAGCCGGTTGGAGTCGAGCTCCCAGAGCTTGTTACACGCGGCCGAGAGGCTCTTGAGCTCGGCGACTGCAGGCGACAGCTGGACATCGTCAGCCAGCTACATCTTCTGGCAACAGTGCTGCATTGCGATGAACGTACAGGTCGGGGTGGCGCTGGCCATGCTGCGGGCTTCGGGGCGTCCTCGGGGGTCGGCAGGCGATCGCGGAATGACAATTGCACGGGTCCGGCAGTATCCATCCCTGCTGTGGTTTACCCACACTGTCGTCAGTTGCTCTGGAGCGAATGATACAGCTGTTGATTTCCGCCAATCACCGCCCGGAAATCCATCGTGCCACCGGAAACACTGCTGCCACAGCGGTACATTAATGGACCCGACCGGAGCACATGCGGATCTTCAAAGATACTTTTTCTAGCTGCCCTTGCGTTTTCGGAGTTTTGGCAGCAGCGCAGCAACCGCTTAGCCCTATAAGACTAAGCTGGTGCGTTCCGATGCATAAGCTTCCGCATAAGCATCAGCGTACGCTGCGTTTTGTTGGGGGCAGGGCAAGCACGCGAAACCCTGCTGCAGACTCTGGCGCCGAGCCATTGCATTGCGCCAAGAGGCGAGCAAGCGAAGCATGGTGGCGCCAATGTTAGCGCGAGATGAGATGCTGCAGCTGTCGTACTCGGCAGCAAAGCAACTCAGATGGATGACCCGCAGGCGTGCCCTACGCTGCCCTGCACTCGCTGTGCTGTGCTGCGCTGCGCTGCCAGCATGGGATGCCACTCGACACCGAAATACAGGATCGAAACGCACCGGCGCCGCATGACGCGCCTAATGGATGGATTTAGCCTGCGATGCTGCCGACATGACATGGAAGGCCGAGTCTTACTGAGGCAACGGCACGGTGGAACTGAAGCTGGTTTAACACTGAGCGGCATCCCAGCACGATCGCGCGTTGGACGCCGACCTCGAACGCTCCCCATGGCACCGAATGCGCTTCCACAACGAACGCGAACTCCCTGTGCCCGACCTTTTGCCTGGATGCCCCGAGACCGAGAGGGGGTATCGCTGCCGCCACGATAAAAAGCCCGCAATGCTTGCCGCGCGGGGTTTCGCTTGGGCGTCCGTACCTATGTAACGGGCCTTTAACCCTCTGCGATCCCAATAACCTTTGATCCATAATCATCAAATTCGGCTGTTCCCGTAGTAAACGAATCTTCAAATCAAGTGCCCTTTCAAAATCCATGCACTTCCTGAGCGGCTACGTGACCGAGCTGGCAAAAAAAGGACAAGAGTGGTTTTGCCTGGGCTTGGCTCCTTGAGCACCGATCGAGTGCGCTCGCAATGATGTGCCGTCGGCGCCACACTCGCACTCGCCTCGCCGCGCGCAGACCGCTCCCCCCGCCCTGCTGACCAAGCCCCCCGCCAAGCTCCATGTGGGTCCGTCCCGGCGTGCTCAACTCGCGCAGACTGCTCTTCTCGTCCGCCTGCGGCCGCTCGCGCTCGTCGCTGGGCAGTCTGCGCGTCTTCACGTCCTCCCGCGCGGCGCTGCAGGCGGCGGCAGCGGCGCCCTCCGCCCCCGTCAAGGAGCCCGTCGGCGGCGGCTACAGCCACGGCCCATCCATGGCGCCGCCCGCCAGCGACAACCACCAGGCCGCGTTCACCGACTTCCTGCCGGCGGTGCCGCCCGAGTGTCTGCGCGTGCAGCAGGGCGTGCAGACGACGCGCGGCTCGGCGGCCGGCACCGTGGGGCCGTCCTCTTTCACCGCCATGTTCCGGGACATGTCGCCCTACATCAACTTCCACCGGGGCACCACCATGGTCATCCATCTGCCCGGCCAGCTCGTCGAGTCCAACCTCTTCGGCGCCGTGATGCACGACATCGCGCTGCTCAACACGTTCGGCATCAAGCTCGTGCTGGTGGCCGGCTCGCGGCCACAGCTCAACCGCCAGCTGGCGCTGCGCAAGCTCTCGCAGCGGTTCGACTGCGGCATGCGCATCACCGGCCCCATGGAGCTCCAGTGCGCCATGGACGCGGCCGGCTCCGTGCGCTTCCAGATCGAGAGCTACCTGGGCCGGGGCATCGTCAACTCCCCCGGACGGGCGAGGACCATTAACATCTCGTCGGGCAACTTCATCACCGCGCAGCCGCTCGGAGTGCGCGGCGGCGTGGACTTCAAGAACACGGGCGAGATGCGGCGACTCAACGTCGAGAAGGTGCGCGCGGCGCTGGACGACGGAGACATCGTGCTCATCTCGAGCATCGGCTACAGCGCCAGCGGCGAGGTCTTCAACTGCCTCTCGGAGCAGGTGGCCAGCAAGTGCGCGGTGCAGCTCGAGAGCGCCAAGCTCATCTTCATGCACGACGGTGAGGAGCTGGTGGACTCGCGATCCAACTCGGTGGTGCAAACCTTCGTGATCGAGCAGGCGCAGCAGTACGTGGAGCTGGCGCGGCAGAACCCGGACATCAGCGGGGACTTCCTGCTGTACTTGAAGGAGTCCATCAAGGCCTGCGTGAACGGCGTCAAGCGGTCTCACCTCGTCAGTCGACACGTGGACGGCGGTCTGCTGCAGGAGCTCTTCACCCGCGACGGTGAAGGTCTGATGATCACCAAGCACATGTACGAGGGCATTCGGATGGCCACCACCAACGACATCGTGAGTATCATGCGCCTCATCCAGCCGCTGCTTGATGACGACGTGCTCGTGTCGCGCGACCAGGAGCAGATCGAGAGCAATGTGGACACATTCACGGTGGTGGAGCGCGACGGAGCGATCATCGCGTGCTGCACCCTGCAGCCGTACGAGAACAATTTTGCCGAGATGGGCTGCGTAGCCGTGGACCCGACGTACCGCAACCTCGGCAAGGGCAACGCCATGCTCGGATACATCATGCGCAAGGCAGCGGCCATGGGCGTGACCAAGCTGTTCGTCATGACGACGCGAACAGCGCATTGGTTCATGGAGCGCGGCTTCGTGGAGGCGACAGTGAACGACCTGCCCCCGTCGAAGCTCGCGAAGATCGACCTC
This sequence comes from Phytophthora sojae, assembly GCF_000149755.1. Lineage (NCBI taxonomy): Eukaryota > Oomycota > Peronosporomycetes > Peronosporales > Peronosporaceae > Phytophthora > Phytophthora sojae. The sequence continues at coordinate 4,582,274 of NW_009258117.1, forward strand.
AAGCGGAAGTCCAAGGTCTACATCTGCGACATCAGCACCAAGGAGGCTCTGGACGAGAAGGAGATGCTCCTTGGTATGGAATGAGCCGGTGGTGGTGGTCAACTGCCAATTTTACGCTAGACTGACATTTTGCCTATCGGTCAACTCCGCGATTCCCTTAGAACGGAGCGAGCAGCCAGTCATATTTAAACTTTACAGCAAGCTGGACAGCACTGACCCTGCTCGGACGATTTCTCTTCTATCGCTTCTCCATGGTGCCTACGCCGCCAATTATTTCACTGACCTATTTGGCGAGGCTGTCTGATGTTTGGCAAGCGTAACCCGTGTATCCTTGGAAGCAGGAGCACATTCCCGTGCTGTAGTCGCACACTCCGCGGTTGGAGCACTCAACGAGGCACAAATTTCCTGCGGCGCCTACGAGGGTGCCACCGGGCACCGTCTTGCCCTGGCAGTTGGTTTCGTCTACAGTTGTGCCGGGGTCGTTTCCTGTGGGGCAGTGACCTGTTGAAGTTGAACAAGCCATCGCACAAAGTGAGCACCAGACATCGGACAAGTGCACCGCGCAGCTCTTTGGACGTACGTTTCGAGCAGTCCGCGCCAAAATACTCGGTGGCCTGCAGCTCGCCGCTCGCCGTCCCGACCGCCCAGCCCGAGTCGCAAACGCACCCAAAAATCCTGTCAGCGTCCCATGTGCTGGAGAACTGCAGACGACAGGCGACAATGTTGGCGAACTCTGCTGAATCGTCCGGCCAAGCCGTTGTGCATGTATGGGCGTACCTGTCCGCCGCCGTAGGTTGTTGGCGGAGAAATGGGCAACGCATTCTTTGCAGCAGCCATCTCGCTCATGCTCAAGCAAGTTCCTTGGTCGGAGCAGTCGTTGGAGCATCCCACTTCATGAACCAACAGTGTCGAGCATTCTTGTGAGCTACGAGCGACAACCACGCTTGGGTTGATAGATACTGTACGTACTTCGTTGGCATGCGGCGCCTTCAAACCCGGGGAAACACGAGCAGGTCCCAGAATTGCGGTCACAGACCCCCTTACCAGAGCACTCCACCAAGACGTCATGGGCTGTAGTAGCGTCCGTGGGAATGGAGCTCCAAGCATAATCCGATGGGCACACACCTGCATACAGGAAGGGATGTTAGCGATGAAACACTACCAAATGAGAATGACGCCTAATGTACGTGTAGAGCAGTCTGGTGACTTGTAGTCGGCGATATCGGTCGGCGCACCCCAGCCAGTGTCGCAAATGCAGACCTTGGATAACAGCGTGCAGGTGCCATGGCCACTGCAGTCATTGATGTACGTGCAGCCTTCGCCACCGATGGTCGTGCTCTCCTCGATTGTGTTGCCCCCGGCATCTTTTGTGCGCACAATGAAGTTCCCAGTCGCCGAGTTGGGAGGAGTCGTGACCTTGTCGAACGTGAAGGAGAGACCAGTGGCTGGGAGGGTATTTGCACCTGCAATTTTGATCGACACTGAACTTGACGTCGAGGTGCTCAGAGTAGCGCTCGGAATGCCAGCCAGGGAGCTGATGATGACTGGAGCTGCGCCAATACTGTAACCTGCAGGGAGAACGGCTTCAATAAAGCCCCCGGCAGGAATTGTGGCAACAGTGTCCAACGTCACAGTAGCTGTCGTAAGCGTGTTGGGGGTCTTCAGTAATGGACGCACACGGCCGTAACTCAGCGGCTTTTTGACGATTGGAGTGCCCGATACGGTTGTCAGTTGCTCGAACAAGTTCCCGCCGCTATCGGTGATCTTCACTGTGTAATCCTCCCAGGTGGGGGAGCAGTATTCCACAATGAACTGGTCGCAGGAAGATCCAGGGTTTACGATGGTCTCGAGTGTGAATCCACGGCCAGTTCCTGGGGCGACTGCGGTGTTACCAGTTGTAACTCGTATCTTGGTTGAGCTCAGCAATACAAATGCGGCGTTTATCGTGGGCAAGTTGACGATGTGGCTAAATGCCACGCCGCTGATGTCGAAACGTGATGGGAATGTCACTTCGACTCGACTTCCCGACGGGATGTAGGCCGCGTTGGCGAATACGACGTAATAGTCAGTTGAAATCCCGGCAAAATAGGACACTGGTGTCAGCGACGCTGATGGGAGTGTTGAGCTCGTGTAGGTCAGTCCGGGAATGGCCGTGTTGACCTGGAAGATGGCTCCTGAAGAGTGGCGCGAGTCAATGCCAAAAACGCCCGTCGTCTGTGCTGCCGGATTGATAATGTTGTCAAATGTGATTGACACCGTCGTCCCTGCTGCAACGTCTTGTCCGGCAATCGTGAGCTTTACGTACGGGGAAGCCACTTGAACCACAGTAGAAGCCACGTCGATATTCACCATGCTTGACAGAGCCGCGCCCGAAAAAACAATCTGGCTGTTGCTCAGCGCTGGAAACCTCAGTGCAATCGCGCTACCAACGCGCAAGGTAATATCGGTAGTGAACGTGACGGTGTACGTCGTTGTCCTGCCGGCCACCAGTGATGCCGCCGTCACTGCTGCAGTATTCGAGATGGTCCCTGAGGTGAACGTGGATCCGGCTACTGTAGTGGACTCAATTGTCATGCCGCTTGAGCTCTTAGTGCGGATCGAGCAGCTCGATGTTGTGCCCTGGCCTGCGGAGCATCTTGTCAGTCGCTGCTACACATTCAAAGCTCTTTGCAAAGGTCACCTCCACCTGGATTCTGGATCCCATCGAGTGTGAAGGAGATCGCCCCCGGGACAGCGTCCGTATTAACGATCGTGATGGTTGCCTGGCCGCTTGCAGACGTCGCCAAAACTGTGCTCGCAAGGTCGATACCTCCGATATTGCTGAGTGTTGCGGACGCCACGTAGAAGGTGGAGGGGAAGGTCACCACGATCGTTCCTCCGACGGGGATGGTTGTGCCTGTAGTGAACGTCACGTCCACAGTCCCAGTGACGCCAGCAGTGAGAGACGCCGGCGTGACGGATGCCGACGAGATCGCTGCATCGATCATCTTCGCACATGACTGCCAGAGAAGCAGTAGCAGCAGTAGTGACCACGGCATCACTCGCGCATCAAACCTTGGTATCCTTTGCGGCCTTTCAAGATGCAGATGGCTACATAGAAGTTCCAGTAAAGTATCAGCGGCCAAGTCACGACTAGGTCATGACCTAGACACATGGTATTCGTAGGTATCACCACATTAACCCCGTGTTACCTGGCAAATATCAAGGTCAGGTCATGACCTAATTGCTGTGTTCCTATTGGCTCAACATTCGCGTTTTCTCAACAACTCTTCCAGAACCAGTCGACCCCGCGACGCTGCCGCCGCGTACGACGCCCGTTATGGACGGTGAGTTGCTGTGCATGCATACTCTTTTCGGCTCTCTCTTCGTAGCCGTGGTGATGAATCTAACCTACCTCATTTTGCTTTGCTAGCGGGACCGTCCTCTACATCACGAGCGCCGACGCGTGGCCAATAGCCACCAAGCGGCTGCGGCAGCCCCACAAGAAGGTGATCGTCGTGCCCCATCACGTTTCAGTTGCTGTATGTGAGGGAAAGCTTACATAGCACTTCGTGCAGGTGTTCGTGCAGGTGCTGCTGCAGTTTGGCTCGCTTCCGCTCGACCTGCAGGACAAGCTCACTAGGTGTGCATGTATCCACAAGCATGAGGCTGGACGTGCACTATAGCAAACTACTCTTGTATGAGCACACCTACCTTGTGGTGCTGAGCCTACCTGAGCCCGAGTCGCTGGACTTCGACTTACCAGGCCCAGCGCGCAACACAGCAGCACAGCATGTAAGTGGGTGGGTGTAAAGGCCCTCTAGTGTCGGTGAATTTTAATTGGAGGCTAACCAACGCATTATCGGATTCGGTGACATGGACACCAGAAGATGAGAAGCCATTGATTGACCCTTCAATTTAGACACTCAAGCCTCCAGTCAGGTAAGAAGTTGTTTTATTAGTATGATGTTATGCTACACGAAGGGTACTAATTAACTTGTTTGCTGCGCAGTAACTTCGAGAATCCATCTATGCTTCGACGCCCCCGTTCAGAGTCAGCCTAGGCGATGGCTACATCGGCTGTCATCCCCCCTCAACCAACTTGCGTACGTACTTGATGACATACAACCGTCTCGAGAAATACTTCGTTTCCTTTGCTGATGATCTCCATTTTGTCCCAAATGTCGACTCTAGATATTTAATAGAAGGTCGGTTGGCCAAGCCTTCATGCCATTCAACCCACAGCTCTTTTACCGTTGATGGTTGACGACTCATACTGTATTGTGGTACAGCCGATGAGCTGAGAGGCGGGGTCAGTTGTTGCTGCTGTTGGGTATCAGCTGATTGTTCAACTCCGTCACCACCTCGAACTGTCGTCTGGCTGTGGAGTCTGCCTGAGGAGTCCGGCACAGGTTGCAACCGGAAAGTAACCTCGCCCTGGAGAAACGAGGTAAGTTGCTGCTCCGAGTGTTCCACCAAGTTGACTAGTTGTCGGTGACCTGATGATATCGTATCCATGACTGTGGAGTGCTGTGTACTTAGTTGCTGCGCGAGTAAAGGCATTGCAACTTGAAGTTGCATCTCCACGGGGTGCTCAGTTGAGCTGGCCCTGGCAAGTGCCTCAGAGCGGTATTGCTGGAACTGTTCACCAAAGATTTCATGCTGTTGAACAGTAGTGGGCAGGAGCTCATACAGGAACGCAGCGTCCTCAAGCACGGCGATCCGTAAGTACTCCAGCAACTCGATAAATCCACGTGCTGCCAAATTTTGTTCCCAGTCTCCATCCAATATTTTCTTCTTGTATGTTTCAAGATCAGGGAAAATCTTCCGTTGCAGGTCTTGGGGAGGTTCCACACAGGCTCGCTCCAGATAGTACAGCCGCGAACGTGCGGGGTGCCCTGACAAGGCGCGCATAGCTTCCCGTGCGAGCGGAGCTGAGTATACACCCTCCATTGTGTCTTGCCCCCATCTGCCATGTCTACGAGTTTGGGAGCTGTCCACATCGCAGCGTTCAAGCTACCGAACTCCCTGCTGTCTATTGGTGTGCGTCTTCTTGTTAAAAGTTAATCCGAGACGATTGAACACACTCTCGTAACGTTTCTTGTGGGTGTTGTACGAAATTGACTTCGTACGAGTGCGACCACGCAAAAACTTGACGTCATACCAATCTTTTGCTGTACGAAAGAAAGGAAAGGGCTCCAAATCGATATGAAAGCGCTCGAACAGGTAAAACGCAACTGCACCAACAGGGCATACGTGAACATCTTTGTTGCGAATATAGCCGACGTGCTGGAGCTTCCCGTACATGTTTGTCTTTCCGTGCTGGATTAGTATCACCAGAGCGATACAGGTCTGAAATCCTCCTCCATCCAGCACCTGAGAGAACATGTCGGCTAGCTCGAGGTCACGTGCGTTCTCCCCGCGTAGCAACCCAAAGTGCGATACCAGAAACGCCGCCCGCCCACGCAGATCGCCCAAAAGAAAAAAGGTGTCACAAATCTGTCGGAATTGCTCCTCAGAGTGATACCCATCGAGCAACGAACCAACACCACGATCTTGGTAGTTCTTTTTCCGTGTTTCCGTTGTTTGGGCTTGTACATTCTTTATCAGCTGCTTGACTTGAGCAGACCGGGGATGGACATTCGAGTTAATCTTCAGCGCGACTTGTTGGTTGTAGAGATCGACGATTGCATTCACGTAGCCGCAAACAGTCGAACCGCCAACGAACGTGCCCTTCTTCTTCTTGGATTCTCGACCTACCACCTGCTCCGTCAGGAAAAGGTGAAGCTTCCCTTTTGTGACCGTAGCTCCATCGCAGAAATGCTTTTCACTGCACCAACTCTGAAACTCAGTCTGATAGCTTTCATACTTTCTCTTCGTGTTGATCGGACGCGTATCTAGAGTTGCCTGTAGGGTAGCCCGTTCGCTCGCTTCTATCTGCATCTGCACCGCACTGTCATCAGCCTGCTGCCCCTGCCCCGAAGCTGTCGTTGGTGCCGCATAGGAGCGGATCGAGATGCCAGAGTTCCTCCCCATATTGCGACCTTCTGTGTTGTCTCGAATGAGTTCAGGTAAAAAAAGAAAAGTATCATAGTTAGGTCCCAAATCTGATAGTGACTCGGGTCATGACCCCTGTACCCAGCTGTGATGATACCCATTAAACACTTCTGGAACTGATGAGTTCGTATATCCAGGCCCAGCACCTCGATACTCGAACTTACTCGACGTCAGTGTGAAAAGCATCAAGTGAAATGAATATGTGGCGTCGAGCTCTAGTGCGTTGCGCGCTTGCGCTCCAGCCGTCGCACGCCGCGTCCAGGTTGCTCCCATCGCAGCCTCTGCGCCTGTTGTCCTCCACTCCGTCTGCCCTGGTGCGTGCGACCAGCGCCGCGTTCCCGCCCTGCCGCTGCTCCAGCCACAAGCGCTGCTTCGCCACTCAGACCAGCGACGACGACAATGACAGCAACTCGCCTGCGCCTGCAGCCTCTGCCGAGTCCAGCACTGAGGCCGCCGCCGACTACTCGGGCGCTCCGGGCGTGGAGAGTCCCGGCGACAAGTTCGTGATGGTCTACACGTGCAGCGTGTGCGAGACGCGCTCGGCCAAGACCATCAGCAAGCACGCCTACTACAAGGGCGTGGTGCTGGTGCGCTGCCCCGGGTGCGAGAACCTGCACCTCGTGGCCGACCGTCTGGGCTGGTTCGAAGACGACAGCACGGACGTGGAGAGCCTGCTGCAGCAGAAGGGCGAGAAGGTCCGCTTCGTCATAGGCGAAAACGTCCTCGAACTCACCGAGAACGACATCCTCGGCAGCAAGAGCGAGCAATAGGCAGACGGCATAAGCTTTGAATAGAGGATCCTTCGCGTGCCAATCTCTCATTTGATTTTGTTTTGCATTCGTACTTGTTCAGCCTGCTATGATCTGGCACGGTGCGGTTCTAGCTACGGTCCCTGCCTGCCGGACGTACGCTATGTTGTTGGCTTAGTTTGTTTTAGTCTTCGGTCAGATGCTGAAGCCACACCCGCCGACCCTCGCCACGGAACATGACCTGCTCGTGCGTGTTGACCTGCACTGAAGGGTTCGCTGACGCCAGCTTCGTCGTCTTGGCGAGACGCGTCGAGTCGATCGTGCTCGTTTCTATATGGTGCTTGCGCTTCTTGCTCTGGTTCTTGTGCCGCACCATGTGCTCGGACAAGCTCTCCTCCTTCCCGTACACGCGTGAGCACACGGGGCACTTGAACCACTTCTTGCCGTTCTTCATCTCGATGATAGGCTGGAGCTCATCGGGCAGCACCACCGGCGCCAAATCGGTGGTGTTCAACGTTTTCTCCTGGTCCTCGTCGGGCTTGCCAGCGCACTTGTGGAACTGCATACCGCGACGTGCGTTAAACTTCATATCACACAGCGGGCACGTGAACGGGTGCAGCTTCTTCTCGTCCACGGCCTTGTTCGGCAGCAGAGCCAAATTGGCAATGCCCGCCTGCTTGTTTTGGCCGATACGGATGCCATTTTGCGCCGAGTACATTTCCTTGCTCGTCTCCATGTAGGCGGCAATGACGCAGCCTGCCACCATGGCGTCAAATTGGTGCACGTGTTCACGGACATCACGGAATTCGGCAAACATTTTCTTGGCGCGGCTGCCCACAATCTCGTGCAGATCCAAGTTACTGATCGTGTGGTCAATAAGACGGCAAGCTTTTTGTTTCATCTACAACGACGCCATCCACGTGAGTAGGCTTTGAACCTTTGAACGTCATGAACTCCAGCATTCGAATACGACCAAACATACCTGGTCCTTGTAACCAATACGCGTCCTCCGCTCGTCCTTACCCATCTGACTCAAGTTCATCTCCACGAACTCCGCAGCTCGCCTCAAGTTACCAGCCATCTCGCCGTCCTAGACCACAGCATCAAGCCAGCAACGGATGAATACGTTTTCCAAATTCCGCAGCTCACACCGCGTTGCCCAATTACCTGCGAGATCAGCGTGCGCAAGTTGTGTCCCGTCGAGAAGAGCTTGTTCGGAGCAGGACCGTGGTGCGACTTGTCCTCTTCGCCTTCGAACTTACGGTACGCACTTCCTTCGTGCACAATGTGGTCTTGCACCACGGTACCACATCCGTTGCCATCCACACCGTTGCAGATCGTGTCTCCACGCGCATAGTCCGTGATGAAGTTGTTCTGCTCTGTGTTGCCGCACGTCTCGCAGCGGAACCGCGGCGCTGCAGTCATCGAACAAATCAGAAGTCATTACTCCGCTGCGCCTAACTGTAATTAGCACGTTCATCACTGCACCTGTCTTCTGCTCGGCGTCGAGCTCTGAGAACTCGTCGGCGTCCGACTTGCCCGCCTGCTTCATCTTCCGGATCAGCAGCATCACGTCGTTCACCTTGAGCTCGGGCACCAGCAGGTTCACGATGCGCTCCTCCATGGGCAGCGCCGGTTCGTCGGCTTGTCTGGCAGCTTTGGCCGCAGCAGCGCGCGCTGCCGCCTCCCTCTTGGCCGCTTTCTTGGCCGCCTCCGCCTTCTTCTTCTTGTCCACCTGCGCAAATATCCACCACAACGCCGTTAAAACTCGGGTTGACGCTCTAATCCGCGGCTTATTTCGCAGCTGCAGACCATCACGAGCGGCTCGTCGTCCAGCGAGGGGCGGTCGGCGGCGTCTGCGGCCGCGCTGGCCTCCGCCTCGGCGGCTCCGAAGCCCGCGAATACGTCCTCGGCCGCGCCGTTGTTCAGCGCCGCGAAGAAGTCGTCGGCGCCGGCGTCGAGGTCCATGGCTGGCAAAGGTTGGTGCTCTGGACGATGGAGGGTGCAGCCCTGAGCGTGCGAGGGGCCAGGGGAGGGCAGGCAGGGCGCAAGAGAACGAGTGCGAGTCCGCCCTTCACCTTCGCCTGTTCCATACAAAGCCAATTGGCAGTGTGTCCTGAGAGCAGTGAGGCTCGAATTTAACGTATGCCGTCAGCTTAAGGCAGACGTGAAAATAACGTAAGTATTCAGATTAAGAGATATTGACCATTTTCGGGTCAGTAATTACATGTGTTTTGCGAGGCGATCTGCGCGACGTGTAGCCATTTCTGCGAGCGGTAGCTGGCTCGACACACGGGGCAGAGCGAGACCTCGTAGATGTTGAACTCCTCAAACGCCGAGAGACATTGCGAGTGGAAGGCGTGCGAACAGCTCAGTAGTGAGACGCCTGCCATTGACGAGCTAAGAGAAATTGGTCAGAGAGGGGGAAATTGAAGCACTGAAGTCGGTCATCGAAAACTTACCAGAACGAGTTGATGCAGATAGCGCATTCGCTCTCATACCGGGCTTTGGCCTGCAAGTCATCGTTGATAGTAATGTGCATAAAATAATTAAACTCATTGCAGCGTCATAATAGCACACTTCAACAAGGTTCGTCACGAACCTTGTTGAAGATGGCCAGCCAATCGTCACCACCGGGAAAAAGTGTTGCTGGGTCTGCGAATGATGTGTGAGAATTAACCTTGAAAGCAACACTGTAAACTGTGCTGCTTGCAAGAAGGTGGACATACCTGTTTCGGTCTCGGGTACGGAGTCTTGGAATACGCGGCGGCTCATACTCAGCGATTTGTCGAATTCGGCCAGCAATGCGTCGATGGAGTCGTCGCGCTTGCTCATTGCAGTCACCAATCGATCCGTTGTTTTGCCGACTCTGGCACGAAATGCAATGCTTTAGTGTACACCTCGCGCATGATGTATATGCTGGCGTTGCTCCTGCGGTACCTGTTCGCGAAAAATCGCCGGCGCCGAACGGGGTCCCCCTTGCCGGAGCTATAGAACTGTGGCCCAACGTTGAAAGTTGGTATGAGATACACACATGCGAGTACATATATCTTGCGCACCTTTTGCCACAAGCCAGCAGCTTGGCGTCTTGCCAAGAATCCGCGAAACATGGCCTGTTATCATTCTGTTAGTTCTCAAACAAGTATAAAAATCTCGTTAACACCAACCTGAACTCGTTTGGCACTGTACTCGCGATGGAAAGCTGACGCCATTGTTGTGGCGCGCTTCTGGTAATCCTGCTTCCTGCACAATGGACATACGCGCTGGTTCGTCCGCAGGAATCTGTGCTTACACGTAAGAGAGTTATGCCCAGCACACGTACACACCAACGGGGTAGCCATGACACATACCGCTCGAAACTCATGATGCAGGCAAGGTGGAACATGTGCGAGCAGCTCAAAATCACTTGCTCTTTAACTCCGAAGGGTTCACGGCAGATGGAGCACGGGTGCTGGGTATCCCCTCGTGCTTCTGCTTGTTGTTCGCATTCTTCCCATTCGTCTCTAGTCAGCTTTGGCGGTGGACGTGTGACCTGCCGTGACATCAAAGCAAGGTCAAACGCGCTCGACTAACAAGTAAACAACAAGTTCACCGTACCAGGCCTCGCTTTTGGGCGAGTGTCAGTCGAGGTCGAAGTTGCTGGCTGCGTTGAGTTCTGCAGGCAGAGCAGAGGTCAGACTCATGTCGACTGGTGCTTGAACGTGGTCGCTCTTCGTTCTCGAAAGTGCAGGTCTCGCAGACCCACACACAGCGATACTCCGAGCTCGATGCACTTCGAGTTGTCAACTTCTCCCGACTATCAATCTGCTGCAAGTAGACCATCGCAGCGTGAGCGAGTCTCTAGCTAGATGGCCACGAAGATGTAATAACCTACGGTGGGTTTACGGGGTCGACGTGGCCGAATGCGTAAATCGAGTGTGATAGATCGAGCTAAGTGGTCCTAGGATCATTTCAGCGTTAGCAAGGTTACCAAGGCGTGAACAGGGGGCTAGTGCACGAAGCCTACCTGTAGCGCAGCCGCGTTTATGACCGTGGACTTGTCCAGCTTGGCTGCGACTGCAACAAGGACACCCACGCCAATTCAGTCCTCTGCGGATCGGCCAAGGCAAATCCGAGCTCTAGATTCACCTTCGTTTCGCCGCCTTGCACGACTCATTTGTGTCAGAGTTTGATATACCAACAAGCTCGCCACCAGCTCGCATCAGCTATCGAAGGAGTTACCTGGAAGCCCCGACGACGCACAAAGGCCAAGCATGCCGTTTCAAAGCCAGCAAAAACGCCTCCAAAGGGCGGTCGATTTGCGGCCCATTCGAGATAACGGCCGCTGCCATTCCTCCAGCCCTCGCCCCGCTTCGGTCCTCTTTACCGAGGAAGTTTGCGCATGGAGCCCAAGCACTTCGACCACGAGGAGGAGCTCTGGTGCAAGATCAGCAACGTCAAGCTGAGCGAGAAGTCGCGCCTGAAGGACGACGAGGTGAAGCCGGTCAAGGACGACGAGTCCCGGGCGGCTCAGGCCAAGTTGGACCTGGAGGTCGAGCGCGAGTGGAAGCAGTTGCAGGATGCCGGCGCCGGGAAAATTGAGATCGCCAGCAGTTCGTGGGCCAAGAGTGTCTGCAAAGGGCTTACCATGTGAGAATCACCCAAGGCACGGGTGCTGTATGTTATTATAGTGCAATGCGGAAACTAATCTTTTATTGTGGTGGCAGCAACCACATGAACATGCGCTGCGCCGACACGGGTCGACTGATGTGGCAGTCAGATGAATGGTAAGTTCATAAGTGTACCTGTGTGAGTGATGTCGTGTTTCAATAGCGCTGACAGGAGTGATGACAGGGGTGACGACATCTATCGTGTGGAGCAGAAAGGTAACTCAATCGTGTATTGAAATGAGTGTGTTTTCTGTGAGTTGATGATTTCATTGTGTTCTCAGCGCGTCTTCCGGTGGACATTCTCAAGTGCTCGGCAGTGTCGCGCGAGATCAACTTCAGCTCCGCCGAGGAGATCTCGCAGTTTCGACTCGAGCAGCGAGTTTTCCTCGACGGAAGCTGCATTGAAGGTGCGTGTTACTCTGCTGTTGTTGAAGTGCGACTGGCGACAGCACGAGAGCCAACTAACTGGAACTTGCTGCATTTGCCTTGACAACAGAATGGCTTTTCAACTTTGGCTACGTGATCCCGGGATCAACCAACACGTGGCAACAGACCATCGAGTCGGCAGGTCCAGAGAACATGCTGGACCCAGAGATGATGAGGTTTGGCTGGACTGAGCTTCGATTTGTCTTACTGAAGTGGACTTACAAGTTGTTGCGTGCTACACAGTGGCAAGCTCACGATCGAGACGGCATTCTACGACGGCCAACTGCCGATTGCCAAGACCGTCTACAGAATATATTATGTCTGACATCCTGCAGCGAATATTCGCAGCAGAGCCCACTGCTCCACTGGTGAAACACTACAGAGCTTAGGCCTCGAGCAATTCACGCTAATACAAATGCACGTACGGAAGATGACGCCGCTCTTTCAACCGGCGCTCTATAGTTCTAGGCGCTTGAGGCGCTTGTGCTCTTCTTCCCTTGCCTCGCTTGCATTGATCTCGTCGATGGGATCGGGGTAGCAAGACAACTCGGACTTGAACTGGTACAAGTCCCGGATCCGAATAGGCCGCGGTAACGCGCGCAGCTCCGCCAGCTCCGCTTTAGTCGCGTTCTTGCGCTTGTCGTGCGCCACCTTCTCGGCCATGTTACTGCGGCCGATCACGTGCACTGCCAACTTCTTGGGGCTTTGAAGAATCCACTCGCGGTAGAGCTGCGCCATCTCGCTCTTCGTTACCGTCTCCAATTCCTTCGCGAGCTGTGCGTCCATGTCGAAAACCAGGCGGCGCGATGTGATCTCGTACCAGTAGTGGTGCGTCGTCTCTAGGAGGTTGTGGTCAGGCTCGAGCTTCAACAGGATCTGCGCTTGGGCGTGGTCATGGAAGTGCTCGTCTGCCATCATTTCGATGGCTTCTTCAAAATCAACCATAAAGCGGTCCACACAAGCGGAGATGTACTCAGCAGCGAACAACGACGACTGAACCGTCACCCCGAATCCCAAAATGCCGTTTGTCACCCGAACAGTACACGAGACATCGTAGCCCAGCTCCTGCTTCGTGCGAAGCGTGTCAAACAGTGGCTCCTCCATTAACTGGTGCAGCAAGTCAGCATATGCCAAGTGCCGCAGCGTGAGCGGGCCGATTTGGTAGTAGAGCTCCACCTGTGTATTCGTCTCGGATCTGTTCTCGCTGCGTTCCTTCAACAGGAAGCCCACAGGAGTCTCCGGAATAGCAGTGATGTGGCGACGCGGGAAGTCGCGTAAATCGAGTGGTGCAGCTACTCGCTGCAGGTGAGTTTCGACCTTGTCAATCATTTCAGACGCCACCGAACGAGCAATGTTGCCATGCGCGAAGCTCGCAAGCCATGCCTTGCCTGCCCACAACTGGTTTGATACAAACTCCTTCAGGGATTCAACGGTGGCGACCTCCATGGAATCTAAGCACGCCTCCAATGGGAACGCGCGCTTTTCCAGAAGCTGCAGTCGTAGGTACTTTGCTTTCTGAGCCACCTTCGTGATTCCGTTCTTGGATTCGCGCATCAATTCCTCCCGCATAACCTCGAATCGGGCTTCATTGATCTTCGTTCCAAATACAGCGGCAACCACCACCTCGACCAGCAGGTGCAACTTGTCGTTAAATCCACCAAAAACGAGCTCTAGGCCAGACTCCTTCACGTGGAGGGAGTACATGAGCTCGGCCACGTTGGCGTGGTAAGCGTACTCATTAAGGGCGTCCCGAACCAGTTTGACGTACAGCTGCGTATGGGTCCAATTCTCGACATTCCCCACCACGCTCGGCAAGTGTATCAGAAGCGCAACGTGTGCTCGCGGTGTCGCAAAAACTCGATCGGGCTTGTACCAAAGTTTGCCAAAAGACGTCTTTTCACAAACGAGGTCATCCACACCTGTCGTGTCAACGAGAGAAAAGTCTCGCGGGATAAATTGGTTGGGTCGGGGCAAATGAAGCTTGGGGTTTGTCCCTGCACTTTTCCAGCGCTTAATCGTGGAGGAAGAAATGTCCTCCTTCGAATATTTGACTCCGAACCACTTTTCTTCGATGACCTGAATATCCAACGCAACCAGTAAGTATATATGCTGGCGACAAACGTCAAGATTTGAGCACTACTATTCGTACCTGAGCTTGAAATTCAGGCAAATCCGCAAACGTCTGTGAAACGATCGACACACAAACCGTCTCAGCGGTTAAATGCCGCAGCACCTCCTCAGCAAGCTCCTTCTTGAATTCACCCTTGAAGAGGTCGTAGCGCAACAAATCTTCGGGCGCAACCTTGAACATGGACTAGTGCATTGTTCATGGAGTTAGTCGGACACGATTCATGATATGTGCAAGCATAAAATAAAAAATAGTAGCGCACCTGCATGATTTCACCCAGCTCTTCACAGCGCTCGACAGCACTATCTTCTTCCTGGAAGCGGAATGAAATATCGGCTAGCGCTGCAAGCTCGTCAAAAATCCACGCAGGGCAGCCATTTATCCGTAGCATGTGCAAGTACTCAAAGACTGCATGCACGATTTCCTCCCAGTGGGAAATTCCCTCCAGCGTGAGCTTCATCGTCACATCAAACTTTGCAGCGTAGGTTCCACAGTCGTAGCCATCCGTGTCGGTCACTCCTGCCGTAACAGCGGAAATCCATCCGCGCTCCTTGAGCTGTAACATAACGCAATGAGTGCCATCGATAAGGTGAGCGTTAATGATCACGCGAGCTCTTTCCCACTGGTTTAGGTCGTCCACGTACATGTGACAGCACCGAGCCCTCACTTTCGTGGCCCAGTAGACTTGCAACGTAGTCTGCAGGTTTCTGGTGGTGTTGGCCTAGAACCGGCGGGATCATCCAGTCCAGATGCAGCGTGTGGATATCCCGGACGGGTACAATCTTGCAGAGGAATGGAGCGCCTGCGCCATGAGCTCCAAAGGGCGGTCCGGCGGCCGCGAAGGACGGCACCTTCACCTGCTTGTTCGGGATCGCGCTAAACGACTTGGTAACCCACTGTTCCATTTCATCCAAAGTGTTCTCGCCGCACACCACGAGCTTCATGATGTTCGCCGAGTAGTACTTCTCGTAGAACTCGACAATCTGCTCGCGTACGTCCACCTCCATCTTCTCGGGCAACTCCTGCAGACTCTTCTTGTTTCCCCAGCTGAACCGATGGTACGGGTGGCTTGCAGGCGACATGTCACACAATACTTGCTGCAACAAGCATAACAAGCATCGTCAATACCATTCCGCCATTGCTCCTCAACTGCCCCGCACCTCACCTGTGTGCGGATCCTGTCGTTCTGCGTGGCCTGACTGAACTCGGACTCAATGGCCGACAGCTCCCTCTCCATGGCCTCCGCCTTCAGCAGCGGCGAGATGAAGAAGTGCGCGAACATGTCGAGCGCCGGCTCCAGGTGCGCCGGCCCCACCTCGAACGTGTAGCTCGCGACCTCGTTGTCCGTGGCGCCGTTGCTATAGCCCCCGTGGGCGCTCAGGAAGGACTCGAACTCGTTCTCGTCCGGGTACTTGGCGCTGCCCATGAACAGCATGTGCTCGAGATAATGCGCCAGGCCGGGGAGCGTCTCGGGCTCGGCGAAGCTGCCGACGCCCACCGTGAGGCAGGCGCCGGCTCTGCGGCTCGGGGCGCCGTCGCGCTCCTCCTCGCTGTCATCGAAGCTGCTGCCGTCGTCGTCCTCGCTGCCGCTGAAGTCGCTGCCGTCCCCGCTGAAGCTCTGGTCGTCGTCGTCGTCATCGTCGTCGTCCAGCTGCTGGAGGCTCTCGCTCTCGCGCGCGACGGCGGCCGCCACGTGCGGCACCTCGGCCGTGGAGATGAGCAGCGCCTGCAGCGCGTTGGGCAGCGTCAGCAGCCGGTACTTCTTCTGGTCGTTGGGCGACTTGGACCGCTCCACGGGGTCCTCCGGCGACGACGCCATCGCTGCGATGCTGCCTTGGTGGGAAAGTGACATGACGATCCACGAGCGGTGCCCATTTTATAATACCCATTTCGGCTTTAGTTTGATCAAGTTAATTGAAATGGCCTATTTTAGTGAATGGGCTGAAAGAGCTCATTTTATAGACCCTTTTTTGCCGCCCCTCGCCAGCCACAGACCGAAAGCAGCAGAGGACCATGAAGCTCGGCCGCGGCATCAACGTGGAGCACATCAAGCGCATGACGCTGCGCACCGTGCGCGAGAGCACGGAGGGCCAGCCCGAGACGCTCGCCTTCCTGGACGCGCTGGAGCGCAACGACTTTGACGAGACGCAGTGCAAGCGCGAGGCCCGCCACATGATGCTCGTGCTCGAGGCCAAGGTGCGGCCCTCGCTTGACCCGTAGAGGCGCTAGGCCTGCATAGAACTGATGGGGATTCTCACGCGAATGCGTTTGTGTTGCCATTTTGCAGAGGAAGCGCCGCGCGGCCGAGCACCGCTCCACGCTCAACTTCCACGTGATCCGCATGATGAAGGGCCACCACGACCCGCGTCGCTAAAGGAGCCAATAGGGAGAAGACGGCGCAGCGCGAAGGGGACGACGTGCCTGCTGCCAGCTATGTAGAAGGGTTGCCGGCAGCTTGCAGCCTTGCCCACCGCAGCACTGCTGCGGTAGGCGCTATCTAACCGATAAACTTTCGCTGGTGTCGCATTGTGCGTCGCCACGCGCCGTTGTGCATGTGTTGACGGTGTTATGCTTCGGATTGAGCGCTATCTCGTAGCTGGAATATGGTCGGATTTATTTGCTGTAGTGTCATCTTGCTTATTGTATCGGTACAAGATTATTGCTGGTTTTAAGGGCATGAACGCTCTGTCCAGGAACATATTAACTCTTCGCTGCTTGCATCGAGCATCTTGCCATCAAAGGGTCAATCTCGAAAGCAACAAGAAGGTTTGTAATTGCGAGCAACACTACTATGCAGCTAGGCCGGCAAGCTTTGTCTCGGAAAAATCGAGTTGCACTTTTCAACGTCGGCGAGTCACAAAATTATTGGTTCGAAGCGTTCATCGTCGTTGCTGCTCACAACTTTTTTTTTACAAGAGCCGTGATGCACTGCCATCGCGTCTTCCTAATGATACGTCAGCGCTTGCAGGGCAGCAGCAAAAAGTAAGAGAATGTGCAACTTCCAATTCATAATTCAAACCGAACCAGTTTGCAACATATCACGGTTATTACACTGGGAAAGGTTTTGCCTTGGCTAAAGAGAGCTAACTCTTAAACCGTCGGTCTTCCTAGGGGCTATTTCGTCTTCGGCTCAGAAGCAGAGACTGCGATGGTGGCAAGTTGCCACTGAAAACGTGAAGCTGTCCGAGTATCTGACTGACAGGTGCTGCCACTTAATCAATTTCGTTGCTAACTGGCAGGTAAAGTGCCAGAGGAAACGCAGAAAGCTCCCTTAGTTGCTGGCGCGGCTTATGCTGTACATGCGAACTCGCAATGCCAAGTTGAAGTCAATGTAGCCATCAAATGGGTAGAATACGACTGGTAGAAATATGAGCGTGATTGTGATTGGTAGATAACTTATTTTCAGTTTAGAATTTCAAAGACCGAAAAGCAGCGACGATGGACGCGCTGCACGCGCAGAAGGAGAACGTGGACCTCCGCCGCGGGGGCATCGCCGGCAAACTGAACTTCGCAGGTAGAAGCCACCGCTGCTGCACTGCCACCAGTCGATGGGTCCTGACTTATTGCTGCTCCGGTAGGCACAGACAAGTTTGCGACGCCGAAGCGTGGGTTCGTTATCCATGAAGACTCCAAGTCCAGCAGCAAGAACGGCTTAAAGGAAAGCTCCACTAAGAAGAGGTTGGTGATTCGTTGGCCTCTCGTCGATTTCTCATAACTGACGCTTGATTTGGTTGTGTGCCTGCAGCAGACGTGCGCTTGGTGACATCTCCAACAAGCAGCAGAACCGTCAAGCCGACAACAATTCTGGTGTGATCCCATCGGCCAAGAAGGATGGGTTGGGGAAGGGTCTCGGCCACTCGAAGAAACTCAGCGCGAAGAAGCACAGCAGAACTCCCCTCAAGCCCAAGACGCCGCTGAAGTCTAGGACGGAGGTGTCGCTGAAGCCTGAGACAGCTAGCAAACCACCCCGTGTGGAAGAAGTGCCGGTGAGTGCATTCTGTTGTTCTCTTCGCTTTGTGATTCGCTCACGTTGCACTGGATTGTAGGATATTGAGTTTGCGTACGGCGGGTTACCCTCTCCGACGTCAGACTCGGCATACTTGAAGGGACTTCGCGACGAGATCGTGCGAGACATCCTAAACGACAAAACCCCAACTCTCTTCGACGAGTTTGATTCTGCTGACACCTTCAATCCCTGGAACGATGAGCGTGAGAGAGCCATGCTGGAAAGTGGCGAGCCCCCTTCTCCTTGGTGGGCCTCGGTGGACCCACAAAAGGAAAACGAATCGGACGGCATCGAGGCAAAGGGACAGGAGGACGAGGGAGACGATCTCAGTGATCTACCACCGCCAGATAATCTTCCTGATGATGCGCCAGAAAACTTCGACGATGACGGTTTGCTGGAAGATCTCCTGAGCGTGGACGTTGAAGCCGCATGCAGCGGTTGAGTAGAATCGTCGCTTGCTCAATCACATGCATTGGAGTTCATTGAGGCTTGCTCTTTCATTCATCGTGACTATGTAATTCATACCGACCATTTCACTGTGTCCCCATACGAGCCATCGCCAAGAATTTTGTTACCACATCGTCATCCACCGTCTGCCAGTCGTCTATTGACGTAAAGAACGCCGACAACTGTTCCTCGGGGCTTGGTCCTGATGGCTGTCGTCGAGACGAAATGGGAAATCCGCGCTTGGTACAGTCCAAGACGGCTTGAGCTCGTTCGACTAACTCCTCAGGAATTCCTGCAACAACGCTTATCTATCAGCTTATCATCTGAATCTCCTTTAGGACACAGCGTTCTTACCACATTTCGCAGCACATTTCAGGGCATTGCTATGGCCCGAGATACCGTGACGCAACTCATATAGCGGCTCCGAGTTTGACGTTCCTGAAGTCGATTCTGATGCGTCCGTTGACGCCATCACAGTGCAAACTACACGTGCGGTTCCCTCTGTTCTTTCCGATTGTTCTTCAGCTTCTTGTACAGGCAATTCGCTGGTCACGAGAGAAGGCTCAAGTAGGTTGTTGCGAAATATTTCCTGATCGTGAACCACAGTAAGTAAAATCAACGGTAGTGGAAGGTCTGTACAGACAAACGTACCAGGAAATGGGTCGTCAAGATAACGCGTGGTCTTCCACGCGTGAAGCTCTTTGTGGCTAAGTGGCTGACTATAGAGCTCTATGACACGATGTAGTTAGTACCGAGACAGAATGACAGAATTCATCGAATGATCTGTACCAGTAGAGCTATCCCGTCAAGCTCAGCAGTTCCTTCACAAACAAATTAGCTAACTGATACATTGCTGCATCGGATTAAACTAAGAAAACCTTTTCCGAATTCATCGATCAAGAATAATGATCGACCATCACCGTGGTTCAGCATCCACGCCATCTTTGAAAACGTAGTGTCAGCGTTATTTAGTAGCCACAAAAAGTACTCGCGCTATTGCACCTGGTTGCAGTCAATCGTAAAAGAGCTCTGGGAAACTGTCGCGGATTCCATACTGACAATATGAGAGAATTGGTTAATCCCTCGGATCCGCTGTGTCGTGAAAAGTTAAGTTCACCTCTGAATCCTGGTAAAGACTTTCGTAACCAGTCCTATCTCCGCTGCGTTGGCGTGTTAGAAAGTATCACAAGTAACAAGATCCAACCTAATTCGTTCATTACCTTTTTCCGCTGGCACGAAAGACCCAATCTGTGCCATATATTGGAGCAGACCAACCATTTTCAAATACACGGATTTGCCTGTCCAGTATAGAGTTGTTAGGGACGACCGAAGGACACGGCGACCATCTTTCTCACCTGATCCGTTGTGACCCGTTACAATCTTGATCGAGTCACTGGAGTCTAAAACGACATCGTTCGGAATGTAGTGTTCGACAAGCAATTCCTGGAGTGGGTGGCGGGCTTGCGTCGCTTTTAGCGTACTGCTCTCAGTTATCTGGGGCCTATAGATAACGCTCAGTGTCACTTCGCGATAAGAATGGTGCCAATGTAGCTCACGTACTTCGAGAAATTGAAGCTCTTTGCGCAGGACGCAAATGCAATCAAGCAATCGAGATATGACATGATTCCAGTCATTTCTATCAAGTCAAGTTGCTGTTAGAGCTTGTTCTGTAAGTGTGAAAGGTTAGGTACGAACCATGAATATTGCTCTCGTACTCCAGCAAAGCCATTGTCAGCTCTTCCAACAGCCCTGTAAGTGCCAATTGTTTATCATAAGTAGCTATCGAGCTCCTCGCAAACCACAGAGTAGTACCTCTTTGCATGTCAAGAATATAACCTGCACGTAGACATTAGTTACCTTCAAGTGTACGCTACAATTTTCAAAGCTGATTACCGTAGATGTCGCCTATCGACTCATCCAAATCACGGCAGCAAGCGTCCTAGGTAAAGGGTCTTATAAGTTTCAGGACGATACGTGTATGTGCACGCATCTGTACCTTGTAATAGAACGTCGTGTCATCTTCTTGGAATTGAAACACGAAATCCGGTAGTGTTGTGGGGGAATCATAGCAGATAACATACCCTACTTGAGGGATGTACTGGACTGTGATGGATGACAAGACGGGATTCGCCTCTTGGACCTGAAACGCGACCTCCGTCAACACCTGCACACAGATCCGTAACACGTTAGTTCCTGGGTAATGCGCATGCAACAACTCCGTCGCACATTATCAAGGTCTTCGTAGCGCTCTCTTGCTGCATCCAGGGCCGCTGACACACCACTTCGGATTACTACCGTGTTTTCTTGCTGACTTTCTTCGAAGTCGACGACGTTTCCTAGTAGATTGCTGATGTGGATCACGCCACGCTCACTTAACACTCTTGAGAACACATCGGGGAGTGACGGGCTGTTTGTTTTACAGTTACCCTCAATGAGGGACCTGCCGTACATGTCAAGATGCAATTAGCCATGATATCGTAGAAATTAAATAAATGTGAGCTTACTGTGCTTCTAAAAAGCTCCCGATAGACGTTGCAAATTGGCACCAATCACCGACTGAAGCACAACGCCGTTTGATGCGCTGAAAAATCCCAGCTACATCTCTGAACTGCTTTAACTTTCCAAACTGCACTTTGTTAGAAGCCGCAAAAGAAACACAACTCAATCAGGTTACGAGATGTTACCAGTTGTTGCCGGAGTTCATCGTTTTCAGTTGAACTAAAATATGCAACAGCACGTAACCGTGCGTTGATTTGCATGCTGCTCACCAGGGGTGTTAGCATCCAACGTCGCAGCATACTTCCGCCGGATTTGGTCACTGTGCGGTTGAGGAGACCAAACAGACTGCACTCAAGCGTTAGCAAAAACCTTTCCTCAGGGATATAACCTGTAGGTACTCAGCACCTGAATCCTTCTTTGGCTCGGCCGGACCCCTGCACAGGTGCCAGCGTGAAAATTACGGCTAATCATAGTCGTGCATGCATCGACACACACCTTGACCAGAGATGGATGAGCCTCCTGTAATACATTGGAGGCGTGTGAGTTTAAATAGTCGGCTAAGGTTTATCATGAGCATCGAAAACCAACGTGGCTGAATATCTGGAGCGACTGAAGCGTAGACTTGTCGATATACATGAAACCATCGAGTGCAACTTGTTCGACCGTTGAAAAATGTACGGATTCAACATCATCCAGTTGGTTCCCGATCTGCAACAAAAGGTTCATTTATCGAAAGTATCGTATAGCCTCTGCAGCGGAGCTTACCTTCTCCGTGGATAAGTAGAGCAGCAGGGCTAGACGCGGCCAACTTCAGTATAACCTTTTCTTTTTGTTGCTAGTACAGCAATTACAATACGTACCTCCTGTGGCTCGAATCAACTGTGTGCTTTCGAAATCAAAGAAACTTCCCAAGAATGTGTATGCCTCTCGGCTGTAAGAAGCATGAGTTTTCAGTGTACAGATCAGCGCTATTAGCAATAATAAGCTGAATGCGTGTTGCTTACCGAGATGATCGAGCTTGAGGTTTTCTGTACTCTGGAGGAGCAGTTCCGATCTGCACGTGCTCGATAGCTTGACACCCTTTTAGGTAGTTGAAGTCTTCATGTCATCTCGATTAGTTCGATTAAAGTGAGGAATTTTGCCATTCACTTCATCATTTCACCTGAATGCTACAACATCACATGTCTGTCAGTTGATTCGCGTCCGACAACGCTTGAAAATGCAAGAATACCTTCCGAACACTGACACCGGTCTTCGTTTGATGCGTTTCGTCGAGTTTCTTGACCATTCGAAGCATCCCGTTGGAACTCGCATTGCGCGAGGACACCAAGACATGGTTCACTTCAAATTGCGTATGCAAACGCTCGATGATCTTCAGCAGGTAAGGTGAAAGAGCGGGGATTAGCTCGTGGGACTTTGGACTCCCACCCGAATCACAGCCACCGCGCCACCTCCTCGAGCTCATCAACGTCAGCTATTTGAAGCTGCAACGTCTTGAGACTTGTCGTCAGCACGTTGTAGATGGCGACGCCCAGCTCGCCTCGGTCGAACAGGATTGACATGAAGACGAGCTCCTCGTCCTCCACTTCAACATCGCTCACATCAGACAGCTCCTCCTTCTCTTCCTCGTGTCGCTGTCAGAGCACGGCGTCAGACCTAGGCCCCCTCCCCAAGGCAATCAATTACCAGCGCTAGAATACCTCGACTCGAGCTCGCGGCATCTTGGCGCCCCTGCCAGGTGTGCGCACTTCAACGCGCGAATGCGGAATCGAAGCGCGGGTTGCCTCTCCCGAGAGTGATGGTCTCCACTGCAAGTATAAGTTGAAAGAGGTTCAACATTTGTTTATAAAGGCTTTTGCGGTAGCCACTCTCTGATTCACTTCCTGAACGTGCGTCGATCACAACAAGAAGGCCGCGAAATGGTACGACCCAGCGGCGTGTGGCTGAGTACTTAGTGGCGCTCCTGCTTGCTTACCGGATGCGTTTTGTGGCCACAGGCGACAGCGCAGATCTCAGAGAACCTTATCACGCTCAAGGGCTCGACTGAGATCGTCACCGAGTTCTTTTCGTACAGCATCAACACGTACGCGCTGGCGCTTGGCATATGTGCCTATTGGAAGTGTGAAGTCGAGAGCTGAGCGTTTGCAATGTTTTGCAGCATTTTGTACCAGCGTGGCATCTACCCTGCGGAGAGTTTCAAGCAGGTGCAGAAGTATGGCCTGAACATGCTCGTCACCGACGACGACAAGCTCAACGACTTTTTCACCAAGTTCCTGCAACAGTTGTCGAGTGCGTCTGCATGAAGGCTATGCGCATGATCTGGGCTAGATGCATTGACACTGTGCCTGCTATTGCTGCTGTATAGACTGGCTTCTGAAGGGCGAAGTGCAGAAGCTGGTGCTCGTCATCACTGGAATTGGGACGCAAGAGGTGCTGGAGCGGTGGGCCTTCGAAGTTCACGCCGAGACTGGCACAGGCGAAGGGTGCGTCAACTTGCTGTGGTTTTGTTTTGTAAGCTTTGTTGACTTACAATGTCCGTGCTCCGTGCGCAGTGGAAGCACGGCAGCCTCCAAGCCCAAGAAGGAGATCATGTCTGAGATCCAGGCGATTATTCGGCAGATCACGGCTAGCGTCTCGTTCCTGCCTTTGCTGGAAGAGCAGTGTACCTTCGATCTGTTAGTGTACACCGACAAGAACTCGGAAGTTCCTGCATTGTGGGAAGAATCGGACCCTCGCTACATCAAGGATTCTGCAGAAGTGCGTCTGCGATCCTTCTCCACGAAGGTACGCGCTTTGGTTAGCGTAAAAGTTCATTCCGTTGCGTCGTGCGACTTAGTCAGTTAACCTGGTGTATGTTGCTACTCAGGTCCACAAGGTCGACGCGATGGTAGCCTACAAGAACCCGGAAGCCGACATCTAAGTGCCGCATAAATGCTGTCGTTTTCTGCGAGCGGCATCACCGTATCTACTTACTGCTTCTTGTCCTTCTTTTCAAACCGCGTCAGAACAGTCTCAATGTCCTTGTTGAACGATTCCTTGCTGAAGTACCCGTCCTTATCAAAGTAACGGCCGACGTAAAGCTCCTCCTTCCTCGGCTTTTCGTTCGTGCCGGCGTGGTGGATGCTGATTGTGTAGTGCGACTCCGTGTTGGGAAATGTCGTCCGCACCAGAATGGTCGTCCCTGACGCTCCCTGCAATTATTTCGAGCAACACCAACAGAGTCAGCGCACACTCAATCGTAACATATCAGGGTGATCTGTCCCCACCGTTCGCGTCATCCGCAGGAGGATGTCCTTCTCAATGAAGGAGGTGTAGCCGAACAAGAGCGCGTGGATGAAGAAGAACCTGAGACCACAATAGAATACTCAGTCAGAATGAGGCAATAAGAGTTCCGTCCCAATTGCATGCTGCAGCACACTCACCCGGCGACGCAGGAGTAGATGAGGACGTGCTCGGGGATGGCCGGGTGCTGGTAGAAGTGCGACACGGCCGCGATGACCGTGGCCAGCAGCATGAGCAGCAGCTTGGCGTTGTCCCAGCCGTAGTGCAGCTTAAAGTCCTCCTTCCCCTTGAAGAACTCGACGACGGTGTCGTCCAGGAGGTTCTTGACGGCGTTCTGGTCGCCCGTCTCGATGTGGAGGTCTGCAGCCATCAACAAAGCCAACACCGTCAGTGAGATGCCAGCCACGCGCACTATTCGTCTACAATACAAGATCCTGCGGCATCAGCAGCAGCGCGCACCGTTCAGCACCAGCTCATCCTCCGAGTCCTTGCGCTCCGGCGCGGCGGCGGTGCTGCTGCTCGAGGCGCCCATCTTGCTGTCTGATCGACGTGGCACTTGGCCAGATATTTTCCGCTGCTACGGCATAAACTCGCTATCGACCATATCCAGTTTGGTATCATACTGCATCCTACACCGGTTTGGTGTCAGTATTCCGTACGATGGTCTCTCCTGCGAGCTCATCTGCTTTCCATGCTGAACGCAGCCAACGGAAGCAGGCCAAGAGACAGCGAGGTAGCAGCAACGACGAATCTTGCAGCCTCCGCGACGCCATGGCCAAGGCGAAGGTATCAAATGAGGAGCTCAAGCGCAAGATCAAGCGGCCAAAGGCGCGGCACGAGGCCGCGGCAGAGTCGCCCCTCGCGTCCGCCGTGGCGCCACCCAAGTTGCAGTCGCCAAGTCCCAGCTCGCGCGGTGCGTAACTCTATTTGGCACTCAATATAATCGGATGCAGCGGCAGCAGCGGGAGAAAGGGGACGATGTACGCAGCGCAGGGGCGAGGACGCTCACCGTGTCACCATTCGCATGATGCAGGAGGAGCCTCCAAGCCGTCTCCAGCGAGCAGATATGACAGTTCATTAGGGCTGCTGACGAAGCGATTCGTGGAGCTCATCCAAGCTGCGCCGTCGAAGGATTTGGACCTGAACACGGCAGCGGAGTCGCTCGGTGTACAGGTAGGATCCGGTTTGTGTGTCATTCTAATGATCCAAATAGTTTCACACGGAATGGCTTCGCGCGGACTGCTCTGGTGTGTGAACGGGTAGAAACGACGCATATATGACATCACCAACGTGCTTGAAGGCATCGGCCTTATCGAGAAGACGTCCAAGAACAACATTCACTGGAAGTACGTGGGTGAAATACACCGAGCCCTGGGGCGTCGGGTAGAACAGAAATTCGTTTGACGGTCTTGGTTGTGATTGCTGCTCCGCAGAGGTGCCAGTGGGCCGACAGGTGGTACAGACAACTATCAGGGAATTGATCATCTTCGACAGAGCATTTCAGATTTAAGACAGGAGGAGCTGAAGTACGACCAGCATATCAAGATGGTCAGCCAGAATATTCGACGTCTGTACGAGGAAGAGGCATTTGACAAAGGGAGCTTTGAGAACTTCTGCTACGTCACACATGATGACATGCGGCGGCAGGAAAGCTTTGCAGACCAGAGCGTGATGGCGATCAAGGCTCCACCAGGAACAACTTTAGAGGTTCCAGACCCCGACGAGGGCATGCCCGCCGGAAAACGCCGCTTTCAGATCTTTCTGAAATCTACAGGTACGAGATGCAGGTGGGAGTTTACCTTTGGTTATTCCACGAATATTGAGCTCACTGGTTTTTTTTCACTTCTCGTAGATGGCCCTGTGGACGTGTATTTAGTTCGACGAATGACTGATGACAAGGAAGCTGCAGATGCGACTGGTTCAGCGAAGGAAGCTGGAGCAGTTGCTGCACCTGATAGCCCTGCACCTCCTTTGGACCAGGTGAGTCGAATGTTATACGACGATTTTATTCTTTCCGATATCACGTGCTCATTGTGTGCGTCATTTTGCCTTCTGTAGCAGAGATCGTACGACTCGGATAGCGGGATCTTCAAACTCGCACCTCTCAAGGTAACCAAACTCCGAATCTCTCCTTTCACACACAGAGACGTGTTACTGGTTTTAGTTGTCAATATTAACACTGTCACATTCTATGGTGACAACCAGACCGATCCAGATTTCTGCTTCAACCTGGACGACAGCGAAGGTATCTCGGACTTTTTTGCAGACATTCCGTAGAAAGTGATGGCGGTTGTGGCCATGGCGCACTATTTCAGCAACATTCTTCAGCTAACCGCCTGCCTCGCCACGATAGCCCGCGGTCAAGCCCCATTCGCTTGGACCGGCAGCGGGCCTGCCCACATATTTAATTCTGCTGGCCTAGAGAGTCGATTCCTTTACTCGGTGAGAACCACGACCCCAGTAGCTGCTCCGCAGCATTTTGACTCAATCGGTGTGCCGGATGCGACAACATCAGCACAAGCGTCTGCCCAGCATCAACAACCAATCCGGGCATTAGACAACCACACTTCCCGGGATAGCGCGCGTGCCTCTCGATGCGCCCCAAGAGTTTACAGTAGCGAACAAAAATGAACTGATGCGTACCTGGTGCAATCTCTCGACTGATCCGCCAACTTCTAGGAAGTACAACTTGGCGAACGGGTTCGTGCTGTCATACGCACAGAGTTGATCGAACACATTCTGAAGAACAACGGTAGTGAGCGCTTGTTCCAAGCCTTATTGTTTCCAAGCAAACTCACCTGCGCTGCCTCGTGCGGTACATCTTGATGCCAGTAGATCACATCCAAGTGAAATGCAGGATCGTTGATGAAAGCAAGTGAAACTTCACCTTGGGTAGCTTGGAGTTGTGTGCTCTGTTCAGGTAGAGAGAGACCCACTCCATTAGTTGCTAGGACAATCGTCAACTGCATAGTCAAACCATACCTGCTTCACCTGCCTGTAAACCAGCAAGAGTCGAAACGACGATGTTGCCTGGCGCTCCTGTGAGTTATTGAGAACAGCGAGCGTGGGGTTAGCAATGCTTTAATCGTTGCAATAATGAGATGTCCATCCTTACCATCTCTCTCTGTGCTCGAAAGTAGTGAGCAGCGTCAGCCAATAGCGCATCAAGGTTGACCATGTCGTCACTCTCGGTGGAGCCAAACAAGCCGGACACTGCCTCAACTGCTGCATCGATGTTCATTGTGAACTATTGCACCAATAAATTGGACAGAGCTCAGCTACAACCAGCACAGCAACAATTCATCCAATAACGTGTTCTTGTTTGTACCTCTTGAACGACAACAAGCCGCGAGTGCTGGGCCTTGGAGAGACCAATCTGGTGCTGAACAGCAGAAGTAATAATGGCGTTAATAAAGTCCGAGGAAACCCTGCGCAATTCGCTGCCAGCACCCACATTGCTCCCCATTTGCATCTTGATGCGCACGATCTTTTGCACCGCTTCCTGCAGCATTCGAGCGCCGCCGTCTTGCTCCTCATCCACTCCACACAAGCAGATCATCTGCACCGCCAAAACACAACAGAGTATGTCACAAGGTCCACCCAGCAGTCAGAGCAACCTGACCGCCCACATACGAGATGCTCGTCGGCGAGCGTTAGCTGGCGAAGCGCCTGCGCGTCGTCCAGCGTCGGAGCGACCTCCATGGCTTTGCACGCTCTCGCAATACGCCGTGTGATTGGTCCTTGGTCCCAGACGAGCTCTCGCCTAAACCGAACGGAAGGAAGGAAGGAGCCTTCTCCAACCCCCGAGCGATGCCTGCCGCTGACGGATCCAGCAACATGCAAGCGCGTCAGCGCAAGTCCAAGTCCAGCGCCGACGTGACGGCGCTCAAGCCCACGGCAGTCCGTACCACCAACACCAACAATGCCGCGTTCTACCGGCAGCCTCTCCAGCTGACGTCTTCGACTGGGCTATCTTTGCCAAGAAGCGGGCCTCCTGCTGCTGTGGGAACCCCTCGACAGGGAAACCAGAGATCTACTAGCGCGCAGAGACAACAGAACCAAGAACCAGCCAGGGAGAGATCCTTGGAGCGCGCTCAGTCCATGCCAAGTTTGCATGCAGGAAACGGCGAAGCTGGGCCTCAGCGCGCTCGCTCGACGATGGCAGCGAGGCGGACGGGGCCCCCACCTCATGAACGATCGAGGTCACCATCGGCGAGACGCAGGGAGCTGCCTGAACCAGTAGCGGAGCCCGTCGAGGGCATCTACGAATACGCCGAGACCCAACAAGAAGCGTAGCAGGTCCAAGTCGAGTGCTCGGGAGAGGTCGACAAGCTGCAGCCGCCGTGAAGAAGATCCTGAAGCTGCAGACAATGACGAAGTCGAAGAGAAGGAAGGTGGCGATGAAGAAGATGAAGAGAAGGAGCCCATGACCCTTACGGTGGGCTTTGGTTCCAGCATATCCGTTCGAGAGCTTGAAAAAGGAATGCGCCAAATGAAGCACAGGTTGGATGCCATTGTACCGGGGCGAGACAAACTCAAAAAACAGTTCGACGAGGTAGACCGTGAGATTTCTGACATCGAGACGATGTACAAGGCGTTTGCAAAGCTTCTAAAGAGTCGGCTTAAACCGAGAGACGCATCGCCAAGTCGCTCCCGGACCAAGAGCAAGAGTCGATTAGGTGTTCGCTCGCAATCTTCCAAGCGAGCACGCGGTGGTGACGATTCCAGCGAGGGAGAAGAGAATGGAGTTGTTCTCCTCGGCCCGGTGGATCCGGTAGTTGCGGCCTCGCGAAAAAGGCAAGGGTCGGGCGTTCTGGAACTTAGGGCTTCCCCGGCTCGGCAGTTCTGGGGTCGGTCCGACGTTCCGAAGGCACGGGTGGACCACAACCGTAATGCATAGTTGACAGCACGCGGTAACTCGGCTCCATTGCTTTTGCAGGCATAATGTGACGATTGTTTGCTCAACTCAAAAAACTAATCGGTGATCATCGCAGTAGCATCAAGAATGAAAAAAAAACAAGGTCGACGAGTTCACACCGCTGTCGTGCTTCTAAGCAGCGGGAACGTGCACACCTGGAATCAAGAGGCTGCCTCATTGACGGGTAGCATTTATTTTGACATCGGTTCTTTACGTTTCCAGTCGTATCTACAGTGCTGTTTTTCATTAGACCTGTTTAGTGCAGTGCACGAAAGTCCCTACAAATGCACTAAAGTACTTTTGTGCACTTTTGGCGCACCTGCACACAACTGATGCTGGACATTAGCGCGTGCACTAAAGTACTTTAGTGCATTTGTGGGGACTTTCGTGCACTGCACTAAACAGGTCTATTTTTCATAATCTGACGAACAGATAGTTACCACGGATGCATTCGTCGCTATTCGCGATGCTTACCGCATAAGAACAACATGCTGTGTTATAACGTTGTCTCCTATCGCGCTGGTGCGAGCTAAAACTGCATCGACAAACAAGTGACTGAAGTTTGCGTCACTCGACGAGGCTATCATTTCACTTCAACGAATACATGTTGTTCAGGTTCATGGGTGTATTCCAATTAATCTTTGGTTGACGAATCCGGCCTGTTGCTCATCGCGAGCGCGGTGTATTTCATGCCCACGCCAGCGAACTTCTTCTTTCGCTCTTCCGCTTCTTGCTTCCGTTGCTCCAACTCCTGCGTGCGCTTCGCCCAGTACGCCTGCTTCTTGGCGCGGTCCTCCACCATTTTGCGGAACTTCAAACCCGACTGCACCTCCTCCTCCGTCTCGTCACTCGGACTGCTATCCTCGCACACCATTTGCAGATGCGTCACCTGCACCGTCACGCAGATCACCGTCAATCTCCACGATCACTACAAAACTCCTACCCAGCTCGACGCACCCAAGTATCGCGAATCTCCTCCGAGTCGGCCTCCACATCCAGCAGCGTGTCACCCTTCTGTGACGTGATAGTGAGCCCAGTTTTACCCTGCGCCTGGATCAAATTAACCGTGTGCAG
The DNA here is from genome assembly GCF_000149755.1 of Phytophthora sojae. Lineage (NCBI taxonomy): Eukaryota > Oomycota > Peronosporomycetes > Peronosporales > Peronosporaceae > Phytophthora > Phytophthora sojae. The sequence continues at coordinate 4,612,488 of NW_009258117.1, forward strand.
ATCGATCTTGGTCGGGTTCTTGATGGAGTCGTGCAGCTTCCACAACAGTCTAACAGTCCGCCCGCCAATGGTGCAACCAGCATTATCGTACGGCAAAAACATATCAATAAGTCTCGCAAGAATATTTCAGCTGAAGCGTTTAGGTTAATCGGCCAAGAACGCACGTGTGCCCGTCCTCGTCGAGTTTCACGTGCACTCGCTCCGTCCCCGTGCTGAGGCCCAGAATCGACTTCTTGCGCATGAAGTAGGCGCCTAGGATACACCCCGTCCAATGCGTCACCCCTCCAAGATCACCACGCTCCCATAGTTAACATGGCGTGCGCAGCGTACCTTTCTGGAGCACCAGCAGCCTCTGCGCGCCCTCCTGCCGGGTCTGGCACTGCGCTAAGCAGTTGAGCTGGTTCCCCATTATCCTCGACCCGCACTTTTGGCCAATGACGGACGACGCGGCCCACTTCAAATAGCCAGCTGGAAGGCGCGCATTGAAGCCATCAGCACATGGCCAGAGTCTCCCAGCCGCCGCGTCATTCGCCATTGAGCCTCCGTCCATGGGCACGCAGCAGTCTCGCCACGCAGCGGCCAATGAGGCTGAGCAGACGCCAGTGAAGCGCGCGCACCCGGGACTGCGGGAGCTGCACCGCCGAGCGGAGACCGGCGTCTTCTCCGACTCGGAGAGCGACCGCTCCGACGCCAGCGACAGTGACAGCGCTGCAGACGGAGACGACACGGACGACGACGGCAGCGTGTGGATGGTGCTGCCGAGCGCCTTGAGCTCCACCGGCCGCACGTTCCGCAAGGTTGAGACGTCGGTGATGGACGAGGAGGAGCAGCTCAAGCTCGTCAAGAGGAGGGCCAGGAAGATGCAGAGCAAGAGCCAAGCGGCCGATGCGGATACTGCAGAGGCTAGAGAAGAGGAGGCAACGGGTGAACCCATTTCGCCGCGAGATTTCCACCGGATCAAGGTCATTGGAGTCGGAGGAATGGGCCGAGTGCTGCTGGTCCGTCATCGCCGAGATGGCAGGTTGTATGCGATGAAGGTGGTGTCCAAGCGGTCGGTCAAAGAGAAGGACATGGCGACCAGGGTTTTGTCCGAGCGAGACGTGCTGGGAGGTACCAGTCACCACGCGCTAGGTACGTTCGACACTACGAAGCGGAACTGACCATTGTGCATCGTTGCAGCTAACACGATTTACCCGATGGATGCCATGACGACCAGTTCATTTGTATTGGGCTTTCCAGACCAAAAGCCACTTGTACTTTGTGATGGAGTACTGTCCTGGTGGGGAACTGTCCACACATCTGGAGCGAGCAGCGAGGTTCTCGGAAGAGGTGGCAGCGTTCTACGCAGCGGAACTGCTTCTTGCGGTGCAGCAGCTACACCAGCACGGCATCGTCCACCGGGATATCAAACCGGAGAACGTTCTGCTAACTGAAGACGGCCATCTAAAGCTCGTTGATTTCGGTATCAGCAAATTCGGCATCACTCAAGCTACTAGTGGGGCGAGGACCATTTGCGGCAGCTACGAATATCTAGGTAAGATATCATTTTGGCGGACTACTGGTGCTTTTAGTATTAACTGGGGCGTTTCGATACTGACGAGACAGCTCCCGAGATATTGCGAGGAGAAGAATACGGCACAGCTGCAGATTGGTGGGCGTTTGGCGCGGTGTTGTACGAACTTTTGACTGGTCTTCCGCCTTGGTACAGCCAGAACCCCGAAGAAATGTGCAGACAGGTCCTCCATTCTCCTCTCATTCTCCCAGACTTTATATCATTGGAAGCGAAGGACTTGCTTCGGAAGTTGCTAAATCAGAATCCGGGTAAGAGACTCGGCTCGCTGCTTGGAGGGCCAGAGGTGAAGGAGCACGCTTTTTTTCGCTACATTGACTGGGAAATGGTCACATTTCGAGAAACACAGGCTCCGATTCGGCCATGTGAATCTCCCGATGCGGTGGTACGTCGATACGGTGCCCGATGTGCCTTATGTTATCGCGAAGTACGATTTGTCTAATGGGTGCTTATTTGGTTGTGTTGAAGATTGACGGTAGCAACTTCCCCGATGAGTTCACGCATATGTCTGTCGGAAGTATTGACAGCTCCACGCCTAGACTTGGTGGTGGCGAATCGTTTAAGGGATTTAACTTTGAGGCACCGGAAGACCAGCAGATCGAATACGGCTTTACACGTGATGTTAGTTTGTCCAACAGCAGGGAGAATACACCGTAGACCCATCTATTACAGTAGGTATTACTGCCTGTAAGTAAGCACGTTTCCGTGCTGCAAGAAGAGATTGCTTGAATTGTACAACTCGTTGACTTCTCGGTCTAGCCACTCGTTAGGACGGTTCACACAAGCGCAGGATAGATGTGCTGGTCGTACACGGTCACCCACTCACAATTGCCCTCGTCTAGAACCCAGCACAAGTGGGTAACGTTGGCGATTTCTCGGAGGAACAACCCGCCACGCTCGTCCATCGTTCTGAGTCCAAATGTATCCGAAGTGTACTCTATCGTATCCTTCATGTCGACCATGGTCAAATTCATAAACTTCGTCTGGATTTCCTCGATCGTGTCAACCTCTGAGTAGCGACCGAAAAGCGAGTTCTGCCACGGTTTGATAACCGTATCCGCCGATGATGCGAAGAAGTGGGCCTGCTCCACCTTCAGGAAATTCGATTTGCGGCAGTGCTGGTCGTATACGCACTGGTCATTACCGGGTAGGCAGCGGTTGACGTTGTTGTACACGGGCAGGAAGAAGTTTGCGGTGGAAAAGCTGGCCAGCGGCCCACATTGAAGTGTGAGTGCAGCCCCTGAACCCCCGGGTTCTCCACCGAGTAGAGTACGAAGTCCTTCTGCATCTTGCCGTAGTAGTCCTCGGGACCGTAGTTAAACACGGTAGCAGCTTCAGCAACGCCCCGTTGCCAGGAGCAACAGATGCGCCGACGCTGTTGGGTCCTGTGAACTGACCGTTCTGAAGACCGGCCAGGCTGATGAAGCGCTTAACTTTGTAATCATCCATCTCCTCAATGACGCCACGGGCGATAAGTCCACCTTGCGAGTGACCGATGAAGATGTAGCCGTCGTCGAATGCCGAGTTGTTCGCCACCACCTCTCGAACAGCTTCCGGGGCCTGGACCAGGAGTGACTTGGTGGAGCATGTACCGCCACAGAACGACAGCGCCTCCACTGAGCGGCCTCTGCGGTCAGGTTAGCCTCAAAGTTGTTACCAGCCTCGAAGGTCATTGTTGCGCCGTGGAAGAAGACCAAGGGCAGGTCGGATGCACCCAAAGCGACATTCTCCAATACGAAAGCGCTTGACACCAACGCGAGAAAGATGCAGCGACAGAGCATCATGTAGACAGACGATGGCTTGGGTACTTCCTGGGAGAATCCGTTGTGTGAAACTGTCCGAGAGTCGACAGCGACAGAGTGGCAAACCCGATGGATGTGTACCGGAACTCGTATGCCCGGACGTGAATACGTCATTTTTCAACTTTTGTTTATGACAGACTAGCGCTCTGGGCGCCCGCTACGCGGACGCTAGGGCTTGGTTTGTTAGACTGAAGAATCTCGTTGGCTTGAATCTCTTCTCCTCCAATAGTGATCGTGGTCATATCCGAGCCCTTGTACACGTACTTGTAGATGTACTTGACAGCCCTGTTTGTCGAACAGACTTCGACGTCGATGCGGCAATTATATTTCTGCGAAAGAAATGGGTTGTATGGCACAATCCATTGGTTGATCGTCGCACTGTCCCACACTTTACCTTTGTGGACCACAAACCATCGGAACGCCGTTTCCGACGGTTAATCAGGACTCTTATCCTGGACCATAGTCGTTACCTCGGTAAGAGGCTTGGGGAACTTCTTGGAGCACCTACCGTTCTTCATGCAGGGGCAGTTCGGATTCTGTCTTCCACATGGACCGTGCATCATACTTGAGATCACCGTTTCGTAAAATTCGGGGTGCTTCTCCTTATCAGGGAGCTCTGCTGACACTAATCGGTCCACGTCTACTGCGGACACGGGCAGGTCGCAGAATCAGAAGAATGTGTGCGTGGGGAATCCCTCTCTTTTGGTATTCTACCACATGGACCCGAGCGGCTTGGATACCCAGGATGCCTTGGTCGAGGTCCTTGTTCAACGCTTTCAGCTTCTGCATGAATACTCGCGCAACGACATCAGGCCTGTCAGTCGCCTTCTCGTTCGGTCGCAGATTCTCCTTGATTTCTGGCCAGTTAGGGTTGCACGTCATGGTGATGGACAGATTTGGCGCGCCGGTCTCTCTTACGATTGCCATAGCGTCGAGGAAACGTTGGTACATGTAGCGGGGCCCTCCCGTAAAGGTGGGAGGTATAATAATCTTGCGCCCGATATTTTCGGCGTCAGGGGCATCGGAATTCTCTTCTTCACGACGTGTCTGCTCTCTGGTAGACCCGGCAGCGCGTCGTTCCACCTCCGCATCAGCTGCAACTCTGTGAGCATCAATGTTCTCGCTGCGCAACGCATCACTTAGTCCCTGAAGTGTCTCCAGACGGTACTGAAGCTGGTTCAGTTCTATGTAGCGTAGCCGCTCCTGCTCACACTTGGCCCACTGGTCTACACAATACTGCTGTGTGAGACGTCCACCTCGCAGGATGAGAGAATTACTCGCCGACCTGTCGTACAGGAGATATGCCTCGAACTCCCTTAGTGACATCCGTAACAGCTCTCCATCACCACGTACGGAATGCCATACGTCCACCCGGTATCACCGTAAGGTAAGAGCATAGGATACTGTAGTGGGTCGTAGCTGTCGCTAGTCTAAAGTATACGCTTGAAGCCACCCTGACGCGTAGAGAGCAAAATATCGCGAGACTGCACCGCATGCTCATCAATCACAATTGATGCCGCTTCGGATGCCGTTGGGGTGTTATGCGTACCCGGGTTTGCATTCCGAGATACATGCAGTCGAAGCTGGAAGTCATCGTTATGAGGGATAAGATTCTGCAAACGCAATGCAGGATCATCGTCCGGTATCTCTTCTCCAGCGGCCATTCGCCGTTCCTGTTCTGCAACCGCTTCTTCGTAAGCAGGTTGGGCCCGCTGAACCAATATACTTCGCGCGTGAAGAAACTGTTGCGCGTAAGGGTTGTGTCTTTCCATAATTTCATCGATCTTTTCCAGAACCGCTCGATCCAAACCGTCTGTCATCTGCATCCGACTTGTCACACGCGCGTTCATATCCGGATCGTTGATGTAGACCTGCGCGTACATTGACCTCCCGCTCTCTGACGGCAATTATGACCCAATTCGATGGCAAACCGAGCCCATAACGCGGAAGTTGTACACACCATCCCGACACACACTGTGATCTACAGTGAGAGAGCGCGACCGTGAAGCGCCCATCGACGTGAACGCGAAGACGTTGTTGTATGCACGAATCGAGCGCATAAACGCCGCGTTGTCGAACAGTTGAAGAAGCACTGAGGGGGCTGCGTGAGACGGCCGAACGCGGATCAAGCCGTTTCGAGAGCAGCAAGCGGCAGTCTCACCAGGGAATTTCCGCGCATTACAGTATTGACACACCCTCTCTGTCTCGCGACTGTCGTCTGTAAAGCGCGTAAAGTAATGACGCCCATTTGGAACCGTGGCGGGGTCGAAGTCTTCGTAGTAAGCGAGACCCTTTTTGTACTGGAGCGATCGTCTGCGAAGTCGGTCCGCCTCTCTTCTGCGAGCGCGCTCCTCCTCCGGCATGGTCCCCCGTCGTGCACGTTGCACAACTGCGTCTTGATTTCTGCGTTCTTGACGTTGCTCTGCCGGCATGTTGCTACGCCAGTTAGCCGTTGCAGTCGCCGTATTTTCCCGTTGTTGCCGCACCTGCTGATCGTTAAGATTGCCACGTCTAGCTCTCGTGCGCGCGGCATCCGCTTCTCTGTCGCGGATAACTTGGGACGCTGATCGATTTGCTCTGCTACGTTGCTTTCGAATTCTGTCTCTTACGCGAACACGGGTCAACGGCGACGGTGTCATATCCGGGACGGCGTACTCCGGGCGGGCGTCACTAAAAGGGCCCGATCGTCTGTCATTCCAACTGTAAATGCTGCGGATGACGTCTCCCCAGTAGCCGACACTTCATTCGATATAAGTTGCGGATTAAGAAGTGTAGCTGGGGCCACATTACTCGCCGTAGTAGCCTCCAACGTCGATCTTGCCATACCCCGCCCTATCACACACCCTGTAACGCTGTCACCACTCCAGGAATTTCAGATTCTGTATCCTGCTCCGCCGATTCTCTCTGCTGCTTTCGAAAACGTGACAACGCCGAGTTCAGGTTGTTTACCCTTCTTTTCTTTCCCGCTTGGCTTTCGTATCCATCCGGTGCAGGATACGCTTCTCTGACATCGTCTTCGCTCGTATACTTTCGTCTTCGAGACATGAATCCTGCAACAAAACAAACGAAGCTCTTTTAGTTCTCCGTAAAAGTAGCATGCCACTATGTATGGTTCTATGCTTGGTTAGTAGGTGAGTAAGATCAGCATCGCCTATGCCGTTTGTCTTCCGCCGCACCGCCTTGATGAGATTAGTACCGTGCGTTACCGTGAAGGGACTTCTGTGCTGTTTGCAACCCGCGTCCGCAGAAAAAGCCTAATGTGACCACATCACCTACGGTATTCCCAGTGTTACTATACCAACTGCAATTTAAACGACGGTAAGACGCCTCATTAGCCAAGCTTTTGAACCGGTACTTTTTTTTGCTTTCAGTCCCTCACCTCCACTTTTACCGCCTTGATGCACAACCCACTTTGTTGCCGCCGTTTCTCAATACCTTTGGAGAAATTAGCTGCGGGTTATTTTCGGTGCTGAAGCGACTACTCCCCACTATTGGGTTGTGATCACTTCCTTTGGTCACCGTTTTATAGTGTCTGTTTAATGCCACGGAGCTATTTCAGCCCAGGCAATTAACCACTTTCGGTTATAAGGGGTAATGGGTCAGTTGTTGGGTATTGCTTTGTTTACCGGAACATCCACTGGCATCATAGGCATCGAAGGATCGTTTAGACCGCTAATCGGTACATAACCCGAAAAAGCGTAGGCAAGGTAGCACACATCAAGTTTTCTTCTACTACGACACAGGTCGCAATAGGCTAGAAACCCATGAAAATACCGCTCTCTTTTGTCTTGTGTGTTGTTGGATTGTATGTTTGGGTGTGGGTTGGTCGGAAATGCGGTAAGCGGTTCCAGTTGCCGAAGCAAAAAGATTTCCGTCGCCCCCCGAAAGGAACTGACGGTCTCAGTTTGCCGCTAAACAAAAGGTAAGCCATAAGCCATCAAGTCACTGTCTCCAGTGGCTCGGCTCGGGTCCCCACCCAAGCCTCGTGGCTGGCCGCATGGGCTCTGTCGTGGACACAGAAGAACGGAACTGAGGTTTCCCCCAATCTAACGTGCCGGTCCCATACACTAATAGTGTAACACGACCACTACTCCGAGTTTAAACAGGCGGCCCGGCAAAGCCGGCTTTTATCGCCACATGGATCTGCCAAAACTCGGGTGGGTATGAGACTTCCCATGCCGCTGGCGGGCAAACATGGGCGCCTCAGGGTCGCGGCTCCGAAGAGCAAAAGGTGCGACAGAGCTAAGTCTTAGTACGGCGGCTGGTGCCGGCTGCAATCTTTCTTATCCTAAAAAGGCGTTTAAAACACCCCTTATTAAGGATGGAAACGGGTTTAAAGCAGAAAGCCACAGTACTACAGTATAATCATGCCAAATAATTAAATCGGACACTCATACAAAGTAGCAATGTTGTGGATTCAGAGCGACTGTCCGGCGGCTGCGCCGTCCGTGGGTGTCTCGGCGCGGAGTGGGCCGTCTCGTAGGTATGGCGGTCTACTGCAACATCCCACGGACTCTTGAATAGGTGTCCCTAAGAACGCCTAATAAGCACCAGTCTACCCCTGATTCCGTACTATAAACCCTCGACTGCCCTGAAGGTACCAGTTATCCCAACAGGCGGAACTCCCGAAACCGTAAAGTAGTTTATTTATGTATGGGCATGCAGTACTCACTGTTGTGTGTGTCCGCTGCCGCTGAAGTTCGCCACTCGCTTCTCTACGCCAGGCGCCCTCCGCTCGCTGCCTCGGTCCGTCCGTCCGTCCGCCGCGCGCCAACTTTCAAATGGGGGATGTGATAATCACGCCCGCTACAGTCCGACTGGCTCCGTGTAAGTCCGAATTTTAGCGTGATTGTGGCTGTTTATGTAATTTCGTAGATAGTTAAAAAGCCAGTTCCAGTCGACTTGATGAGTGAATAATGTATGCAATAAGGCCGCGGTAGCGTAGTCTAATTGACAGGTCTAGGCTGTAGGGGCGGAAAGCGTGACGCGATGACCGACAGGGTTCTCTCGGTTGGAGGACGGAGAACTAGCGCTCTGGGCACCCGCTACGCGGGCGCTTTGACCACGGGTTGCTGGAATAGCATAGCTTAAAAGTATATGCATCATTTTGATTTCCATAACAATAATGTGCGGATACAGTTGACACATATTCGTTGCTATAACTTCGTGCTTTAGTAGTAAATGAGTAGGAATACATTTTCCTATTAAGCTAATTACCAAATGTCGCTCACTATGCAAAGTTGAGTACCTAAACATCGAGTGAGCTGAATATCGTTGCCGTTGTATTATTGATCACCCGTTTCTGCGAGGCGAGCTACATTGTCACGGACATGTCTTACTACAGTGTAGTGACCTGCGTGTTTACTTACTTTGAAGTAATAACTAAAGTATTGAAACTATGATTGGATGTGGTTTATACTGCGTTGCAAACTGGTAGCTGTCGTCGATACCGTACTCTAGTGTTGGTACTACGTTAGCACTGAAAGATTGCAACTTTGCCAGCATGAATTTACACACTGCACCGCGCTACATGTAGTAATGCTGGTTTGCGCGATAACAGTTCAAATAGACATAGCAAATTTAGCTCAACTCAATACGGATCGGTAGCGACTGTGCGCCTTCGATGGTTAGGTTGTTGTGTATCGTGTATATGCATATTAAGCGTTTGGCGGGACCCCGGGGTCCCCGCTTGCCCCGCCAGCTGTCATAAGCAACCGGTATATTCGGTAAATTCAAGTGCTGCATGTTTGTATCGATGCTATGTATCTCTGGTAGTATCGACTATCGAGTAGCACAGAGCTGCAGAGTTCGCAACTTTGCGTGCGACGCCGCTGCTGCTGTAGTAGGCTCTAGCTTCTAGCAGTCAGCTTGAATCTTCTTGGTCGTATCTTCACCAAGACGCTTAACAGAACGAACGAATGCAGCAGCTTTGTGGTCACGACGATTTCAATACTTAAGTATCACGTTTGCGCCGAGGAACCTCTGCACCTCCAGTTGGCCTAGCCTTCATACTGGATGCTAGATGCTTGAAGGTGAAATGAGCTCTAGCTAAACTCGAAACATTATCACAAAATTGTCACAACATATATATTATCACTACCCCGCCGATAAAAATAAATAATTCCGGTCGCCATCGGTACATGATGCGGGACCCCGGGGTCCGGCCAATAGCTTCATATATATATTGCTCTAACGACAATGTCTACACTAAGCTGCATTATGTGCATACTGCAGTAGTTTACGGTACACGTATCTAGGGTAGCAGCGCGCATTTATTTTGAAAGCTGCATGCGTCGCCAGTGTCACTACTATTCTACGCTTTGCCTACTCTGCATCTTTCATTCATCTGGATTTATAACGCGTCATTGCTCTTGGTGCATGACGTACAGTACTTAGTAACAGTAATTCGAAATTGCGCACGACCATGCTGATGTGCGCTGCGCGCAATTCGAGCAGCATTTTCTAAAATTGTTTTGTTGAAGCGCGAGAGTTAGGGCACCTGGGATATGATCGATTTTGATTTGAGTTGGAGTGCATTGTTGTCACTTGGCTGATGCGTCTATCGTTCCTATGGAAGCGAGTGTCGGACAGCAGCAAGATCCTGCCATTAATCAGCTTAATAAAAACATAAAAAGTCGTAAGTAGGACGCCTCGATGCGCGCGCTGGTGATGCACCTGGGTTTACTTAATTCGACCAACTACTACGTAGTAGTAACTTAAGCTGAGCACGCGACTACTCAAATTGGTGTATTATAATGCTTGATTTCTGCAAATGAATACAGCACGATTGCCAGCTACACCACGCCGCGTGCTGTTTATCAGTTAATCTATGTGCAGCGTTAGGTTCGTTCGCACACATTCTTGGTGTATTAGAAAATGAACGCCTAATAAGCACCAGTCTACCCCTAATTCCGTACTGTAATCCCTCGACTGCTGAAGGTACCAGTTATCCCAACAGGCGGAACTCCCGAAACCGTAAAGTAGTTTATTTATGTAGATGTATGCATGTACTCACTGTAGCGGTGTAGCAGTGTCCGCTGCCGCTGCACTCCGCTGCTCACTCCCGTACGCCACGCGCCTTCCCGCTCGCTCCCTCGGTCCGTTCGTTCGCCGCGCGCCAACTTTCAAAATGGGGGATGGGATAATCACACCCGTTAAAGTCCGATTATTTCCGCGTAAGTACGATTTTTAGCGTGATTGTGTCTAGTTTTGTAGCTTCGTAAATAGTTTAAAAGCCAGTGCGAGTCGATTTGATGAGTGAATAATGCATCTGTTAGGTCCGCGGTAGCGTAGTCGAAATGACAGGTCTATGCTGTAGGTGCGTAAAGCGTGTCGCGATGACCGACAGACAGGATTCTCGGTTAGAGGACGGAGAATTCCGCTTACTCGGTGCTTATGCTGGGATAGCTCTGATGCGAAGGTGGTGGGACAAATCGAAGAGGTAGATTTTTACCCCTGCCATTCGTGGGGTGTTGTGAAAGGTTGTCGATTTTGTGTGTTTATACTAGTACACTGCGATTTAGTGAAAATAATAATGTTAGAAATTCACGTGTGTCGGATGGACTTCTTAGTAGCGATGGTTTGGAAGAATTTCGAAATCAATTAAAACGATTCGAAAATGCAATATTAACTGCGCATTAACTCAAAATAGATCAAAACTAACGTTACTTGGCTCAAAATAGATTGCGCAGGAAGCCCTACCGGCATTCATGGTGCTGGCATGCAGCTCATGCAGCTCAGGCCGCCCTCACGGTTCCGGCATTTTCACGCTCAAGAGCATCGGGGCATTCCGGGTACGAGTGCAGCCTTGCCCAGTCCGTGGGCTCGCTCGAGACCGCGTTGTGGTTGACGTAGATGAACGCGAGCATGTCGACCTTATCGGTTGTCAATCTGTTGCGTTTCTTTGAGTGTATAAAGTCCATGATGCTCCAGGCGCGCTCGCTTGCGGCCGACGAAGACGGGATTGCGAATACGCGTCTGGCAAGCTCCCACAACAGCGGATGACCCTTCTTGTTGTTCCACCACCACGTGATAGGCGCTACTCCTTCGTTGTATCTCTTGTCAGCAGGGGACCATCGTCGCTTCAAGGTAGCAAAATCGTTCAGCGCGCCGTTGAACACTGCTCTCGTGACGCCCAACTCCTCCAACAAGCCGCTCCGTTCAGCGAAGTCGCAGCCTTGTCTATAGGTATCCTTTTCGTCGGTACCGACAAAGTTGTCCGGATCGGTGTGGGGGTCTAAGAGGAATGCCAGGTCAGTAGCGTCGGTATGAACGTGCTCCCATCGATCTTGAATGAGTGCCTGGATTGCCGCTTGAAGATCTGACTGCTCGTCTTCAGTACCATAGACATGGTGATTCAGAAGCCACTGAAATCGAGAGTACACGCGAGATGTCGGACAATTGTCGGACTCAAGCTCATGGAGCGCTTCAATCACGGGGTCCAGAAATGCCACAACTTGCTCCAATTTTCTCCAGAATGATGCTTCACGAATATATTGCTTGACTTGGCTGAGTTTCCCCTTCGCCTTCTTGCTCGAAGCTGAGTTGTTAACCAATTCTTCAAACTGCGACTCGGTAAACAACTTCTTGAGCACGTTCCTGTTGTCCAAAACCCGCACCAAGCACGCGTGAAGAGAGTACCACCGCGTGGCAACAGGTACACTCAGTACGCGTCGATGGTCATTGGTTGTCTCTCACAACATGATCGTAAACTGGCTGAGTAAAGCGTGATGGTCTCGAACGTAGGACGTAATTGCAAGCGCCTTGGTCTGAACGCTCTTGAAGAAATCGTGCTTACACATGTCTTGAATCAATAGATTCAGCATGTGAGCAGCACAGCCACCTCCGAATATAGGCCGAGACCGCTCCAGCAGCTTCCACGCAGCGTCCATATTACTGGCGTTGTCGGCCAGCACACCTGCCACAGTGGCATTGGTTTCACGCTCAACTTCATCAATGACCCGGCCGAGATGGCCTGCCAAATACTCCGCCGTCTCCGATGCCGTGCCAGTTGCCAGCGAGGACCAGAAGACCGACCGCACGCCCGGAGCTACAACCATGAAGTTTATTATGGTTGAGTGGTTGACGTTCGTCCATGAATCCGTCACGATCGAGACTACCTCCTGCAGCCGAATGAGCCTAAGAGCCCTCTCACGAATTTCATCGCGTGCACGCTGTAGCAGCACGGTGCTCAATCGGTGTCTGGACGGGAATCGAATTCCTGGTGCCAGGAGCTGAAATGGTTTTCGAAAGGCATCGGATTCGACCAGCACACACGGCAGGGCACATAGGAAAAACATGCTCGCCAATGCCATTTCAAATTGCTGCTGCTGCTGTTGCGCTGTCGGTACAGGGGCGGACTGCGGCGTGTTTCCACCATCAACGTTTCCAGCACCAACACCAGAAGACGACCGACCAGCCGGTAGCATCGGCACCGCTGCTTGGCCGTGAAGATCGGCGAACATTTCGTAAACGCGCTTCTTGATTGCAGCGGGAGCGTTGGGGCAGTCCTTCCGGTGGCGCTGCATGTTCTTCCCAGGCTGAGCGCTACGGATGAGGGCGGCGCAGAAATTGCACTCGGCGTGCGGCTTCGAGCTCTCGTCAGTGACTTTATCGAAGTAGCGCCATATCGGGTGGGTGGGACGGCCAGGTCTGCGAGTAGCTCCAACGCGTGGGTTTCGCACGCGAACGATCGGAGAGTTTGCAGCTCGTTGAGCAGCGATGCGGGGAGACCGGCGCACAGAGTGTGAATTCGTCGGGCGGTCGTCGGGGGAGCGGTCGTCGGAGGAGTCGGCCATGTCCTCGTCTTCCGTGGCGTCGGCCGCATTTGACGCTCGTCGAGCTGCAAGCCGAGGCGATCGGCGTACTTGGCGTGGGGTCGTAAGTTGACGGCCCGGGGAGTCGTAGTTCATGCCGTGGTCATCCCCAGCGTCGGACATCACGGCCTCCTCCTCTCCGCTTAACGGGGTGCGCGTTGAAGAAGGAGAGTCGAAAGAGAGAACTTCTGGCGGAACCCTGGCGGAATCCTGCAGATTCGAATATTGAAGTTGCGGTTGCGACACCAAATCCCAGCTCGAGTTTTGATCCATTTTGATCCATTTTGAGATGCTCAATAAATTTAGAATGATCAGAAAGTTTTGAGAATTTTGAGGCCCTACTAATCCAAACCATCCCTACTTCTTAGTGCTTTCACTTTGTGGGAGTCTAGCTCAAACGTTTTCGCACGGAATGGTGGTGCACCCGAATATGATGCAGCATGCTCCAATAAAATGTTGCACTAAACTCGCACGTTGCCTGGTGTCGAAGAAGCCGTGGCGATAACATTGCCTTAAGCTGTGAGTTATCTATCGCCAGATCTGGAAGAAGCCGTTGGCGATAACATTGTAAGAATTAGGACTTGAGTTATCGATCGCCAGATCTTGCTATTAGGGGGGATCCTTACACAAGAGTAGGGTAGATGTACTGGTCGTACACAGAAGCCCACGAGCAGCCAGTGTCGTTGTCATCAACCGCCCAGCATCCGTGCGTGACGTTCGCGATTTCGTGGAGGAAGAGACCACCACGCTTCTCCAGGGTCTGCAAGCCGAAGGTGTCCGACGTGTACTCGAGCGTGTCCTTCATGTCCACCACCGTCAAGTTGTTGTACTTGGTCTCGATCTCCTCGATCGTGTCCACCTCCGAGTAGCGGCCAAAGATGCAACTCTGCCACGGCATGATAACATCATCCGCAGGCGAGGCGAAGAAGTGGGCCTCCTCCAGCTTGAGGAAGTTGGCCTTGCGGCGGTGCTGGTCGTAGATGCACTGGTCGTTACCGGGCAGGCAGTGGTTGACGTTGTTGTACACGGGCAGGAAGAAGTTGGCGGTGGAGAAGCTGCCGAACTGCGGCCAGCGGTTGACGTTGAACTGCGAGTACGTGTACTGCGCGTCGGGGTTCTCGATGGTGTAGATGACGTAGTCCTTCTGCATCTTGCCGTAGTAGTCCTCAGGGCCGTAGGCGCTGTAGTTGAACATGGTCTCAGGCACCAGCATGGTCAGGAACACAGCATTGTTGGCGATGGAGACTTCAACCTTGTCGGGGCCGATGAACTGGCCGTTCTGGAGACCAGCGAGACTGATGAAGCGCTTGACCTTGTGGTCGTCCATCTCCTCGATCACCGCACGAGCAATGGGGCCGCCCTGCGAGTGGGCGATGAAGATGTAGCCATCGTCGAACGCCGAGTTGTTCGCCACCAGCTCGCGGACAGTCTCCACAGCCTTGGGGACCTGGGTCAGAAGCGACTCGGTAGAGCACGAGCCATCGCAGAACGAGAGCGACACCACCGTGCGGCCTTCAGCAGTCAGGTTGGCCACGAAATTGTCACCGGCCTCGTAGGTGCTGAAGACTCCGTGGAAGAAGATCACGGGCAGGTCGGACGCAGCCGACGCAACGTGCGCCAGGGCGAACGCGCAGGACACGACCGCGAGGAGGACGCTGCGGCAGATCATCGTGTCGTCCGGGACGAGAGAACTTCGGGGCGAAATCCGTTGTGTCGGTCGAAATGCTCGAATTGGTGGCAGCACGCGCGCGCTCTTCCTTTCCTGCAGAGCACGGCACGGCTGCAGCAGCAGCTGGAGAGGAGGGATCCCAGAGGCACAAATATCGTCGGAGGCGAGCGACGTGCGCAATGGGAACCGGCGCAAGAGTCGGAGGTTGAAGCCAATGTCTTGAGTGGTGCGATCAGCGAGAACACAATGCGGGATTTGCACCCGTCAACAGCGAACGTCGCGATCAAACACTTGTAAACGCTCATCCGTTCACCGGGCCAGCACGCCCAAGCCTCACGCCGCCGGCAAACATAACTTTCATCAACAATATTTACTCATTGCTGATGAAATTTACTACTACGGTAAGTACAGGTGCATGACGCTTGAGATGACAATGTCGACAGCATTTTGCACCGAGACCTTGGCGCCCTTCGGCACTGTCCACTCGCGTTGCGTGGAGATTGAGCTCCAGATGGGGGGTATCGTCGAGCATAGATGGATCCGGTAAATAAAAACAGAGCGAGCGCTCGGGTGTGGCGCGGCGCCAGCACGATCGCACCGTCGGGCGCACCGACGAGTGAGTGTGTACAGTACAGTACGTAGCGGCGTGCCGGACTTGAATGCTGCGCGAATGCCTTTCCTCTGCTCCTGGATCTTCCTGGTACCTCCTCGGTGGCGTTGTCGTGGTCCCCAACTCTTGATGAATGGATCGCACGCAGCACCGACGGCGTTGCGAGTGGCATCCGTCCAGTGGAGTCCACTAGTGGACGGCGTCCACTACAGCTCATGGACTCGCAGCGAGCAGAATTGACACAGCCGCAATGGCATTGACATCTACATGAACTGCCTTCGTTGTAAGTTACGAGCGGTCTTCATTGCATTTGTATTATCATGAGCGACTTCAACATGCTCTTCAAGTAGTCAGAAGGCGTAGTACAAGAATTCTGTTCACTCGAGGTACCTGTACAGCACCGCACTCAATTGACGAGACCAGTTATTTAGTGCAACACCGCATAAAGGTGGTCATTGTAGAGCGGAGCCCACTTGCAGTCGCCGTCGTCGCCGCGCCAGCAGCTGTGCGTGATGTTGGCGACTTCGTGGATGAAGAGGCCGCCGCGCTCGTCCAGCGTCTTGAGCCCGAACGTGTCCGACGTGTACTCGAGCGTGTCGTTCATGTTGACGATGGTAAAGTTCATGAACTTGGTCTCGATCTCCTCGATCGTGTCCACCTCCGAGTAGCGGCCGAAGATGGAGCTCTGCCACGGCATGATACGATCATCAGCAGGTGAGGCGAAGAAGTGGGCCTCCTCCAGCTTGAGGAAGTTGGCCTTGCGGCGGCGCTGGTCGTAGACGCACTGGTCGTCGCCCGGCAGACAGCGGTTGACGTTGTTGTACACGGGCAGGAAGAAGTTGGCGGTGGAGAAGCTGCCGAACTGCGGCCAGCGGTTGACGTTGAACTGCGAGTACGTGTACTGCGCGTCGGGGTTCTCGATGGTGTAGATGACGTAGTCCTTCTGCATCTTGCCGTAGTAGTCCTCCGGACCGTAGGCGCTGTAGTTGAACATGGTCTCAGGCACGAGTGCAGCCAAGAAGGGGGCGTCGTTGGCGATGGAGACCTCGACCTTGTCGGGACCAATGAACTGGCCGTTCTGAAGGCCGGCCGTGCTGATGTAGCGCTTGACCTTGTGGTCGTCCATCTCTTCGATGACTGCGCGAGACACGGCACCACCCTGCGAGTGGGCCAGGAAGATGTAGCCGTTGTCGAACTCGGAGCTGTTGGCGACGATCTCACGGATCTGAGCGACAGCCTTCGGGACTTGCAGGACGATCGCTTCTAGCGAGCAGGTCGACTCGCAGAATGTCAACGGCACCACAGTGCGGCCTTCCGCCGTGAGGTTGGCCACGAAGTTGTCCGCGTTGCTGTGGTTGCCGCGAACGCCGTGGAAGAAGAACACGGGCAGCGAAGAGAAGTCGGTCGCGGCGGTCGTCACAGTGATGGCGGTGGACAGGAGCGTGAAGAGGACTCGGGTACCGAACATGGTGATTGCTGGGTGCTTGGCGCTTGCTGACAAAATCGATAGTGGTGGCCGATGGACAGGCTACACAGGCTTAGCAGTGGTGTGATCATTCGGGTCATGCTTCCCGGAGAGCCGTACCTATGATGTGCATGCCGGATGCAAGCAGCATTGCAGCACGCGATCGACGAGCGTGCAGCATCTGCACTCACACCAAGCGCTGCTGTTGCTGGATGTCAGGCGTAATGGGACCCAAGATGCATGGATATTATAGACGGCGTCGACCTAAAGCAGAAAAGCTTGGAGCAGTGCAATCGGCTTATGGTTGGGACATCGGTTCGGGCGGTCGAATTCGTAGCCACCACTGTGAGCTTGGCCAATTCAGCACATGCAAGTCGATTTCACTGGCATGGATAACCTTGCATCACGGTGACAGATGTCTACAGTACATGTAGTTTCAAGACTCTTGAATCAAGACCGGATAAGCTGAAGTGTATTGTTTGCCCTGGACATGTAGCCACATCTTCCGGGTAAGCCGTCGACTATCGATACAAACGATACACCCGCGATGATGAGAACCCTACGAGAGGGAACACGAAGGCACTTCACAAGTATGATGGCCCATGCTTGCAAGACTTCGATAAGGCTTGACAGATACTCCACCCCGGGAGCTTGAATCATGTGGAATGATAAAGATATGGATTCTTAAAGCGACAAGCGAGCTGGCTGCCGTAAACGGCGCAGCGCTCTAAGTAGCCTCGGCTTCAGTCAGCGAGGTTTTACTGTTCTGAAGCACGTGCAAGGAGATTAAATACCTTACAACTACCAGTAATGATCTCTCCACGATTAACGACATCTGTACGAAGCTCTTCATCTCCTTCAAGACCTGCACCATAACTTGATGTGACGATTTCATCGACGCCTATCTCCTCCTACTCCGGATCGAGTGGGTCCACAGCACTGGATGGTCTTGTAGAAATGTCGAACTTGGGTCATGAACAGTTCCGATTTTTGTCTTTTAGATCAGTATATTGGGAAGTCAGCAATTAATTTCATTGAGGTGTTGCAAACTATTTCACTGTGTTAAGATAAGATATCAACCAATCAAATAGTCTAAAAAGCGTGACATACTCACAGAAAAGGAATTTATTATTAGTATAGATATCGGCCCTTCATGTAGGTAGCACACTATCTTCATTCATGCCTGCCAAGTTCAAGCTGTCTTCGTGAAGGCGGGAGGAGGCAAAGGACGGCTCCCTACATGCCTGTCTATCCAAAAGCTTCACGCCAGTCATCCCGTACGAGTTGTACGACCCCACAGCAACAGCAGCACCTGGTGAAGCTTGATACCCGCTGTACAGATCACTTCGGCGCTCTTGCAAATTGCAGAGACAGATCGTAGTACATGTACAAAAGCACGGGGCACGGTCACAGCATTGAGGCGTCCCGATTCTCTCGGCGCGATTCATCGGTACCGCTCGCTACGGGAAGGTTGTTGAGTGGACGCGGCTCGGTGCGGTGAGCTTTGCGACCGAGCGCGCTGGTAGCTCACACAATCGAATTTGCCGGCAACCTCCCGAATCCTTCGACAACAGCAATGGCAAGTCGTCTTTGTCTGTTCGCGCTCCTGTCCTCGGTGTTCTCACTCGCGGCCGCCGCGACCGACTTCTCTTCGCTGCCTGTGTTCTTCTTCCACGGCGTCCGCGGCAACCGCACCAATGCCGACAACTTCGTGGCCAACCTCACGGCCGAGGGGCGTACCGTTGTACCTCTCACCTTCTGCGAGATGCCCTGCTCGCTAGAGGCGATCGTCCTGCAGGTCCCGAAGGCTGTCGCTCAGATCCGTGAGATCGTCGCCAACAGCTCCGAGTTCGACAACGGCTACATCTTCCTCGCCCACTCGCAGGGCGGTGCCATCTCTCGCGCAGTCATCGAAGAGATGGATGACCACAAGGTCAAGCGCTACATCAGCATGGCCGGCCTCCAGAACGGCCAGTTCATCGGCCCCGACAAGGTGGAGTACTCGATTGCCAATGATGGGCCGTTCCTCGCCACGCTCGTGCCCGAGACCATGTTCAACTACAGCGCCTACGGTCCGGAGGACTACTACGGCAAGATGCAGAAGGACTACGTCATCTACACCATCGAGAACCCCGACGCGCAGTACACGTACTCGCAGTTCAACGTCAACCGCTGGCCGCAGTTCGGCAGCTTCTCCACCGCCAACTTCTTCCTGCCCGTGTACAACAACGTCAACCGCTGTCTGCCGGGCGACGACCAGTGCGTCTACGACCAGCGCCGCCGCAAGGCCAACTTCCTCAAGCTGGAGGAGGCCCACTTCTTCGCCTCGCCCGCCGACGAGCGCATCATGCCGTGGCAGAGCTCCATCTTCGGCCGCTACTCGGAGGTGGACACGATCGAGGAGATCGAGACCAAGTACATGAACCTCACCATCGTCAACATGAACGACACGCTCGAGTACACGTCGGACACGTTCGGGCTCAAGACGCTGGACGAGCGCGGCGGCCTCTTCATCCACGAGATCGCGAACATCACGCACAGCTGCTGGCGCGCCGACCAAAAGGACGGCTGCAAGTGGGCCCCGCTCTACAACGACTACCTCCACCCCGCTCTACACTAACTTTTAGTACAGTACTAGTAAAAGGTAGGGCATTCTACAAAAATAAATAAAACCACCTAAAAGTTGAAGCCAAAACTTGTGTAGCGTTCATGTGGCAGACCAGCCTCTTGACGCATTGTTTTCTCCAAACCGAAAAGCTCAGTTTGTTGTTAGCTGCAGCTGCTAACGCCTCGCCTCGGCCCGCGGCCCCTTCCTCCTGCCGTCCGACGCCATGGGCAACAACGCCAGCAGCCCCGCGGCCGGTGCCTCCGCCCCGCCCAGCAGCAGCAGCACGAGCGGCATCGGCATCGGCATCGGCATCGGCTCGCAGCGCGGCGGCTTCCTGGGCGCGTTCCTGTCGGGCCGGCGCCTCGAGTTCACGCTGGCCAACATGCGCGCGCTGCACGCGCAGCTCACGCGCTTCGCCGCGCTGCCCGACGCGGAGATCGTGGAGCTGCTGCGCGTCCTGGCCGAGTTCCTCATCTACTCGGACCAGCACCGCGTGTCCGTGGAGCTCGAGGACCTCGCGCGCGAGGCGGCGGACGACGTGGCTACGGACGACGCCGGCGCCTACTTCGACTACTTCGGGGAGACCAACATGCTCGCGCTGCTGGTGGAGCTGGGTGCCAGCCGCCCCTCCGTGCCCGTGCAGGTGCAGCTGCTGCAGACCATGAGCATCCTGGTGCAGAACATCGCCACGCGCACGTCGCTCTACTACATTCTGAGCAACAACCACGTCAACAGGCTGCTCGAGTGCCCCTTCGCCGTGGACGCTGACGACGACGTGCGCGACTGGTACGTGACGCTGCTCAAGGCACTGTCGCTGCGGCTCAACGAGGAGACGGTGCAGTTCTTCCTGGACACGCAGCACCAAGGAGAGGACTTCAGCTTCCCGCTCTACGCGCGCGCGCTCAAGTTCGGCCGCTGCAACGAGACGATGGTCAAAGTGGCCATCAAGACGCTGACGTTGAACGTGCTGAAGGTGCCCGACCCGCGCGTGCGCCACTTCGTGCTGCAGTACGACGACCTCAACTACTTCCGGGACATTGTGGAGATCGCCAACGACCTGACGCTCAAGCTGCAGGGACTGATGAACAACTGGCCGTCGTCGGAGACTCGAGCGGAGCGCACCGCCACCACGGAGAAGCTGGAGGAGGCCGTGGACGCGTACATTGACCACTGCTTTTACTTGCAAGACCTGCTGGATGTGAACGTGCCCGAGCTGTGCTACAAGATCGGAGACTTGCTCTTCTCGAGACATATCAAGTGTCTATTGGCCACGAGTATTCTGCCGGACTGCGGTCCGCCGCCGCAACGAGTGTCGACGCAACTGGCGCTCTACCTGCTCACTAGACTCTTGGGCATTTTGGAGCACACACCGCTCGTGAACGCCATTGTCTTCATGTTGCTATCGCCGGACGCGACTGAGGATTGCGAGTACTCGGCTGTCGCTCTTGGAGCTGGATCGCGGCGGAGGCATAGCAGCTCTCACTACCTGGAGACCGTGGACAGCAACGACGATGAAGAGGATACAGCGACAACTGAAGCCTCACCGAGAGCGCTGTCTCCGCGACCATTGTTACGATGGGACAAGGAGGCGCCTCCAATGCACGTGTTTCGCCCCCATTCGGCAACCACGTGCGAGTCTTCGTTGTGCTACGTGCAGACCCGGTTCGCTATTGGCGAGTGGCCCGTCGACGAAGTGAAGTCTTTCGTTCCGCAGGGCCCCAACTGTTACCGACAGTCGCTGCTATCGCTTTTGTGCTCGAGTGATGAACGACTCTCCTCGACAGTTGTGCTTCTGCTACTAGCCATAGCCAACAACAAGGCTGTTGATCACTTACTGCTGCGCGAGCTGGATCTTCTTCCCTTCCGATATCGCCACGGCAAGCGCGAGGATGAACGAGCGAATGGAACCAGTCACGACGACACCATCGGAGGTAAAGATAACCCGGAACACTCCGTTCTTCCGGCTACAGCATCTCTATCGTCGTCGTGCACTTCGTCTGGATCTCAAGAAATGGGCGATGACAGCGACCTCAGTGCAGTGGCTAATGGTGCGAATGACAAGATTGGTGCGGTCCAGTGTGCACCGCATGAAGACATTGACGAGGTGGGAAGCGACCCTGGTCTAGAGAAAGTTTCGTCGTACCGAGCTGACGCATACCCGTACTCGTTAGTGGGGTTGATTTTGGAATTTCTGGCGCGAAACCAGAGCTCACGTTTGTTTAGCGTGCAACTTTGCGCTCGGTTCTTGGTGGACATCATGGTTGACACGCGTTCGCCGTTGCCTCACCACCTCAGTCGCTCACATGCAGCTACTCTCAAGAACATTCACTCGAGCAGTGCACATCTCGTCATGGAGAGCATGCGTGGTTCAATGGCAGAAGTGGATTTATTTATTTACGTGCTGGAAAAGGAGGTTGCAACCTTCCAGCGCAAGACATTCCCTATGGAGCTGCAGCTGGACTCTTCATCCCCTTTTGAGTGTCTCGTTCCGCTTGAGAAGGAAGCGTCTGAGAATGCACCGGCATGGGCTGGCTCTCGTGACACACTAGCACTGCGTCGCCCGTCAAATGAAATGGAGGTGTGCCGCAAGTCCATGCGCGTCTTCCTCACTCTTCGAAAACTGCGCGAGCTGCTGGATTCAACTTACGTAGACGACGAGTTGGAGCAGCTTGTTGACTACCGCCACCCGCGCACTAGCGTGCTAGCTAGTGCTGCCGGAGGGAGGGGCTCGTGCACGGCGCCATTGGATGGCATGGTATCGCTGAAGTGCATGTACCGCGAGCAGCGCTTTCTGCTGATGCCAACGAGGCTACTGATGGTGATGAACCCCGAGGCTTTTGTGCTCGTAGAGAAGATTCCTGATCAGAACGACGATAGCAGTCCGCATGACGGGGAAGGAGAAGGACTCGTGAAGGTTTTTGCGCCGATCCACCGGACGTATTGTACGATGGACCCACGAGATGACCGTGTGCTGCAAGTATCCGTACGGTCAGTATCTCCAGTGCCAGGTTGTCGCAGTGCTCGGAAAGACAAGCAGGATACGTCAACGTCCGGTAAGCTCAAGGACTGGAGCGTGCTGCTGATGTTCCCGACCGCAGAAGACTGTGCGCAGGCGCAAGCCCACATCAACATTAGCGGCACTGAGGTGCGCGCTTTCAAACTGCATCAGATAGAGACGAGCCTTACAGCGCACCTTCAGGTGACCCAATCCAACAGCGGTGAGCGGCGCGGGTCGTTCTTCATGAACGCAGAGCTTCAAAATGATGTTGATGACGAGCGCAATGGCGATGAGGTCAAAAGCAGCGAAGAGGATGCGAGTAACGAAGACGAAAGTGCGGCCGAAGACGAAGGAGTGGAGGGAGAAGACGAGTCCTCCGATTGAATGTTAAGTCAAGATGCACACAAGTCGCAGCCCTAATGCCATGTCACCTGACAACTTACCGCTAACGCGCGGGGCTACTAGCTCCGGCAGTGCTTGAGGTTCCGCTGCCGCCTCCCATGACTTCGGCTTTCAACCGCAAGAAACCGGCGCGGACTTCACTTGGCTGTGCATTGAGAAAGTCAGCGGGGAAGAGCACCGACGCATCGGCTGCAAGACTGAGCAGCTCCTTGGTGTTCTGTGAGGAGAAGCATGAGTATGAGCGAGATGCAGCAATAACGATAGATGCTGGTTTTCAATTGAATCCCGCGTACCTTGAAGAGAGCCGCAACACTTGTTACGAGTGCGCGGACGCTGTCTGGCTCAGTGTCACTGTAGAGTGTTTTGACGGCGATCATCAGCTTGTCGACTGCAGCGGCACGCTCGCGCGCGAACTGCTGTTGCAGCGCAACCAGGTCGCGCTGGATCTGCTCGCCGTTCACGTTGCGCGCCTCTTTGGGGAACAACCTGGGCGCGTATTTGATGAGGAACTTGATGTCGGAGAGCTCCGGCAAGTGGGCGTAAATCTGGTTCACCATGCCTTCGACGGTCATCGGGTCGATGCGGTCGAAGTAGAGGTTGCGGATTTTCAGCTCCAAGTCAGCGGCGCGCTTCTTGCGCTCGGTGGCCGTCCGCAGTACGTCGAACTCGCGGCGAATGCGACTGGCGTCCAGCTTCTCGAAGGTTTCTATGGAGAACTCCTGTGGAAATAGTCGCTCAGCGTTGCGAAGCAGTGAGCGAACGTCGATTGCCTGCGGGAACAGCTTGAGTACGCGGTGCAATGCTGTGCAAAGTACTGCGCTAGCTGCTACGCTGTCTTCGTGGCGTTCAAGGCGGTATGTTTTGTCTCGGAGCAGGTCGAACAACTCGAGTTTGAGCTGTTCGCGCTCATCTTTGAGTCGCAGCTTGCGCAGTATTTGCTGGCACGGCGTCTGTATTGTCTTCGTCTTCGAGGGGCTGCTTATCGTCGTGGAGACAGTCGGGGCGTTGTTGTCGTTGTTCTCGAACGAAAATGTTAACGGGTCGTCATCCTCATTCCGTTGCACGAGGTGGCCTTTGGCTTCCCAGCGACGTTGCAGTGGAGTGTCGTCGATGTTGATGACGCGCAGATGTTGCAGGCGGCCAAGCTCTTGGGGTAAAGAATTAAGAGCGGAGGAGCTGGCGTCGAGTACCTGGAGCTTGATGCAGTTGCCGAGTGTGCTCGGCAGTTGCTCGAGTCTCGGGTTGTTGTTCACGTAGAGCTCGCGCAGAGCAGTCAAGGATCCGATTGCGTCGGGAATGGCTTGCGATCCCTCGAGCTGATTGAAGCTTAGATCAAGTCGCACTAGAGTGCCGGCTAACTCTCCGGGTGACGCTGAGGATGGCCCAGACGAAGCGCTCACGAAGAGTTCGGGTGGCACATGTGTGAGCTGGTACTGGATTAGATGGAGCATGCCATGTTTCTTGGCGCCTTCCACCTGAGAAGCAACGCTGCGTCGGCCCATGCTGGAAAGGATCGAGTATCGAGTGAAGTGAAGAAATGAATTCATGAAGCGTCGCTTTCAAGAGGTCATGGATGGATATGGTATATTCTTGCGGACGGGTTGTGTTTTTTTGTTTCTGATATTGCTGTGGTAGATGGCGGCTAGATGGCGGGGTTCCGATGGATGTAAGGCAAGTTGCTCGGCAGGGTCTTAATCTGCATGCGGGCACCATCTTCTTCGTCGATAGTCACGATACGCGGTATGGGTGCAGCACTGCCCGCCTCCGACGGGGCGGGTCCATCAGTGAGCAGTTTGGCTTCAACGCGCTTCGTGATCGCAGCTACCGACCGGACCGAGTGCACTGACCGAATCGACTTGCACTCTGACAGCACGCTGCTCGCCACACTCATGGCGTCGTCGTCCTTGGCGTCTGCCCGATCCCATCCAAGCCGAGACAGATCGTTCCCGTTGAGAGCTCCGCCTCCATTGGCAAGTTCCTCAAGCCGCTGTTGCTCGCGTTCGCAGCGCTTCTCCTCGGCCTCTTCATAGTCCACAATAGACTGCACCTGCGCCAGCTGCTGCTCGACTTGTGCCACGCGCGCCTTGATCTCCACGTCGTCCATGAACTGATCGATGTCCAGGTTGTTTGCGAACTCGATGAGGTCGTTGGCTTCGGCGTCCTCCAGGCACTCGAGCTTCTCTTCAGCCGTAGCCTTCGTAAGCGCCCACATGGGTCGATGTAAGTTCTTGCTCTTCTTCTCAACGGCAAGGCCCGCCCCGTCCGCGCCATCTTCGCCGTCGTTGTTGCTGCTACGCGCAGCCTCGCGCAGCTTGGCCTCTCTCTGCGAGAACCGTTCTCGACGCTTTTGAGCGGCCTCCTCGTCTTCCGCGAGAGCTTCCTGGAGTCGGGCCCGCTCCTTCTGCAAGTCGTGGAGCCACTTCTTGTGCTTCGACAGAGCTGTGTTCTTCTTATCGCGGCGAATTGCGTGCTGCATTTTGACAAAGGCACCATCAAATGTGAGTGCATTTGCACATTGTGGCAGCAGCAGCAGCCCACTCGACTAAACTCACCGCAGGCTCGCTTAGTATCGGCACGTTCAGCCCCAAGGGCTCGCCTGGATTGCCCGCTAGGAACGCCGCCTTGCTGTTGTCGACTGCATTGTTGTTGGATTTGATGCCGCTGTATCGGTTTTCCTTTGCCAAAGCTGCTTGAGCACATACGACACCATCAGACCCACGGCTTCATTGCCCTCACCAAACAACGAGATCACTTACTGCTGGAAACCCCGTTGAATGGCCGGTTGCACAGCATGACGCCTTTGTAGTTGCCGATGCTCACGGCTGCCGCCGATGCCCCCGTCATATCCGCCATCTTGCCTGTACTTGAGCACTTCCTGCGCTAACAACCAGTAGACTGCAAGTCCTTGCGGCGTCGACTGGAATCATCACCGCCCCCCACGCTTTTTATATCGACCACCTTCCACTCCAAAGTTAGGCCGTTGGTGATCGTTCCAAGCACCTGCAAACCTTCGCTTCATCCATCTGAAGGACACCAACACGGCAGAACATTTCAATGCAGATAAATTAGATCACATCCTCGCACTCTATCCCATCGCGTTGCTGAAGTCCCCGTGTCCGAGCAAGCAGAAGTATCTTGGCGGGTTTCCTCGTAGTAATGTCGCTATCGCCACAGTATAACACATTTCATAGTAAATTGATTTATTCTTGCTTCTATGACGTTCGCCGACCGCGAGTCTTGGCCTTCAGGATGCGCCGGCCCTTTGCGTGCTGAGGAGCGGCTCCCATGTTGAACCCGCCGTCAGCGGGGGCGCCGAAAGCACCAGCGTTGGGGGCTCCAAAGCCAGGGGCGGGGGTGGTAGCACCAAAGGCCGTGTTGGGCGCAGCGCCGAACGCAGGAGCAGCAGGTGCTGCGCCGAAGGCAGGGGTCGGACTGGGGGTTCGGAAGCCAGAGCTGGGAGGACCGCTGCCGAATCCGCTGGCCGCCGCACCGAAGGCCGGCGCGCCGAACGTCGTCGTCGGAGGTGGAAGACTACTGCCGAATGCAGGAGCTCCCGAGGGGGCCTGGTTGCCGAACGCAGGTGCTGGGCTCGAAGACTGGAAGCCACTGGGAGCCGGACTAGAAGACTGGAAACCATTAGGAGCGGGGCTGGAAGACCGGAAGCCTCCAGGCGCAGCAGCAGCGCCGAATGCGCTACTGGGTGCGCTGGAGCCAAATCCGGCTGAAGCGGCAGGAGCAGCTCCAAAACCACCGGGCACCGGGGCACTTGATGCGCCAAATGAGAACGCGGGCTGGCCAGCGGCTGGTGCAGGCGCAGCGGGGGCTTGGCTGGGTGCACCGAAAGAAAACGCCGGGGCGGCAGCAGGTGCAGCAGAAGTCGTCGAGCTGCCGAATGCAGTCGACGGTGCAGCAGCAGACGTACTGCCAAAGCCACCAGTGCTCGGTCCCGAACCGAAGCCACTAGACGAGCCCGATCCGAAAGCCGTTGTGGTGGAGCCGAAGCCCGGCGTGGTTGCCGGCGTCTGGCCAAAACCAGTGGATCCCGACGACGACGAACCGAAGCCAGAAGATGCTGCGGCTGGCTGAGCAGACGACGAAGAGCCAAACGTAAAGCAAGGGGTCGAAGAAAGAGCCGCCGACGCGATAGGCGGAGTCGACGTTCCAGCGGCAGGCGCCGCCGGAGTTGATGCCCCAAACGTGAATCCAGGAGCGGAAGACGTTGCAGGGGCGGAGCCAAATGCAGGGGCACTGCTCGTAGCAGGTGCCGTCGAGCTCTGACCGAATGTAAAGCCAGCAGTAGACGCAGTAGACGCCGACGTGGCTGTAGTCGAAGTAGCAGGTGCCGAAGTCGCCGACGAAGTAGCAGGTGCCGAAGTCGCCGACGAAGCACTGAACGAGAAAGTAGAAGCCTTAGCCTTTGCCTCCTGTCCACTGGGCTTCGGTGCGGGGGTGGACGAGCTGGAGGACGACGATCCAAACGTAAAGCCGGTCGTCGCCGGGGTCGCCTCCTTTGGTTTGGATTCAGTAGGAGCGGTTGAGCCTGTACCAAAACTGAACGCCGGCGCAGCGCTCTCTTTCGGCTTCTCCGTAGTTGTGCTGCTACTGAGTGCTCCGAATGAGAATGGCGGCGCCGACGTAGTCGAAGCAGCAGCATCCTTGGCAGGTACCTGCGGCGGCTTCGATGCAGCACCAAATGAGAACGATGAGGTAGACGCCTCCGGCTTCGAATTCGACGCACCAAAAGACACTGCCGAGCGCTTTGCAGGGCGGTCCGACTCCTTCGGGCTCGCTTGCTTGGGCTCGGGGGTTGCACCAAAGCTGAAGCCAGAGCTTGACTTAGCAGCTTCAGTGGTCGACGCTGCGGTTGTGCCAAAACTGATAGATGGCGTTGCGGCCTTCTGGCACTCCTCAGGCTCAGGAGCCTTGCGCTTGCCCTTGCTAGTGCTGTCCGAGGAACTAGCACTTGTAGCACCGAACGTAAACCCTCCCGATATGCTGGTGCTCGTAGTCGAAGCCGAAGGGGCAGTGACACCGAAAGAAAACGAAGGTGCGGCAGCAGGCTTCTCGGTTACAGTCGAAGACGGTGCCGCGTCATCACTCTTCTTGGTAGGAGCCGAGAATCCAAACGAGATCGGGGCGGTGCTCGTGGATGCATCCGGCGTTGCATCCGATGCTGCGGGGGCAGTGAAGCTAAAGCCACTGGCAGCAGGCTTGTCGGACGCGACCGGAGCACTAAAGCTGAAACCGCTTGAAGTGATGCTTGCCGAGGGCTTCTCAGAATCCTTTTTCGCATCAGCAGCCGGGACACCAAAGCTAAAGCCACTGGACGAAATGGTTCCAGCTGGCTTATCACTCTCCTTCTTCGATTCCGTAGTCGGGGCGCCAAAGCTAAAACCTCCTGCGGTAATTGCTCCGGCTGCAGGTTTCTCGGCATCCTTCTTTGCATCCGCGGCGGGGGCACCAAAGCTAAATCCTCTCGAAGAAATTGATCCGGGGGCCTCAGCCGCAGGAGCAGCAGCCTTTTCGGCAGGCGCACCTCCGGGCTTTGCCGTCTCACAGCACGGGCATTTGGCGCTGGTAGCCTCGTTCAGCACACTGCATCCGGGGCACTTCCACTGCCCTGGCTTCAGCTGCATAAATCTCGCAAGTGGGTTCACCGCACCGTTTGTAGAAGTAGCGGGGGCAGATGCAGTTGCACTGGGCTTGTCGGCGTCCTTAGGGGCAGTCACCTTCTTCGCAGCGGCCTTAGGCTTTTCGGGCTCTTTCGCCTTCGGGGCCTTCGATACCCACTCTGTCGTCTTCACCTTGGGTGACGAGGGCATGAAGTCAAAGGGGGCGGCGCCAGCATTGCCCTTTGCCGTCGTCTTGTGACTGGACACCTTCAACGGAGGATCGCGCAGGCTAGGCGGGGGAGAAAACATAAACCGCACGCGGGTATCCTCGTCATTGGCGTCCGCCTGGTTCACTCCTTCAGTGCGAATCGGAAGCGTGAACGTGAACTCGCCAATCTTCTCCACCGTACCCTGCTCCGCGACGGGCGCCTTCGTGGTGGGGGCTGGAGTCATGGACACGGCCTGGGGTGAGAACAACGACGTCACGCCCGTGGCCGTCGTGGTGGTAGGTTTGGCTGGTGTCTCGAGAGTCGTCTTGGGTGGGTTGCCGAACGAGAGTGTAGTGGGCTTCTGAGTGGGCTGCGGGAACGCCACGCGAGGGACCGTAGTCGTCGGGGGAGCCACATCATCGCTGTCAATTTCCATCCCATTCTCGAGGCTCTTGTTCTGGCCGTCAACCAGAGCGAGATGGTACTTTGCCCACGACATCGACGTCGACGGCGTCGGCTTCTGGGTCTCGCGCTCCAGCGGGGTCTGCACCTTATTCAGCGTCGACAGAATCTTTTCCGCGACAGCCGCCGAGTACGCGTTGCGCGCAGCAGCGTCGCGCTTGGCGCCAGTGAGAAGACGCGACGGGCGGGGCTTCCTCATCAGGCGCTCCTCACGCGTCAACTGTCCACGCAGAGCGGAGCCTGAGAAGAGAATGGGTCCGTTCTCGCGGTTGCGGGGACGCTTGCCGAAGGGCACACTGTTCTTGGTCGTCGTTTCCAGTCCACGCGTCCTCTCGTCCTGCACGACCAAAACGCCGTGGTTCTGGTTGCAAATGGAGCCCGCCACGTAGCCCGGGAACGAGGTCGGGTTCGGAAATCCGCGCGTAAAGGGGCGCTCAAGTCCATTGGCCAGCGCGGCTTGGGTCATAGCCAGTTGCGCTTGCGGCGTGGGCTCGACCATCTCGTGCAGCTGGTGCTGCAGGCGCTCGAACTCCTCGAGCGTGATCGTCTTCTTCTGCTTAATGACAGCGAGTGCCGAGTCGTGGGGCGTGGGGGAGTTGGACTTGCGTCGGCGCTGGGAGCTAGAGATGCGCAGCATCTTGGACTGCTGGGAGGGGCCGGGCAGGAACACGCGCTTGTCGCCGCGCTTCCGCTGCGAACGCATCATGGCGGGGCTGCGCTCGCCACTCTCCGTGCCGCTCTCGCGTGAGGGCGAGCGGGACTTGCGGGACCCTCTCTTGTTGGGGTGTCTGGGCGGCGTCGCCAGCTGCTCCTTGCTGTGCGCGACGAAGGACGGCGCAGCGCGCGTGACGGGGGACGCCGGTTCGTCCAGCATGTCCTCGTCCTCGGGCGTCTGCTCCTTCTCGGGGGTGGCGGCGGGGGCCTGGGGCTCTTCCACGGTCTGTTCCTGAGCCGGCGTCGGCGTCTCCCCCTCCTCCTCGGCCTCAGCCTCCTCCTGGGGCGCGTCCTGCTGCTGCTTCTCGGCCTCAGCGTTAGCCTCGACCTCCTCCTCGTCGTCGTCCATGTCCTCCTGGGTCGTCTGGATGTCGCTGGCCTCCTCTGCGGCGGGCTGCAGCTGCGCGACCTCCTCCTTGTCCTCCTCCTCCTCGTTCACCAGCTTGTTCACGAGCGGGATGTAGCTGGCCAGGCGCGCGAAGAAGCCGCTGCCACGGCGCGTGTGCGTCACCGCGCGGCCGAAGAACGCGGCGTCGTCGTCGTCTTCCTCCTCCTCCGCGCGCTCGCGCTTCGAGGACGGGTAGGGCGCGGCGGCGTCGCGCCGGCGGTGGCGCGCCTCGACGCGGCGCTCTCCGCTGTCCAGCGGCGCCGTCAGCGACGCGCTCTCCGTCAGCATCTCAGTGAGTGGCTCGACAGGCAGGAACTAACTAACTTAGCTAAGGAAGGAGCGTGCGTCTCGCCCAAGCTTCACTCCACTTCGGGTGGTTTCTTCTGCTGCTGCGGCTTTCTCGATGTGGGTGGGCGCCAATTGGGACCTCGAGGGGCCGCCGTTTTTAGTGGATAGTGAACGCAAGAGGTTTTTCGGGGCCTTCTCCGAGGTTTTTTTGACAGAAATAGATCCTGTTTTTAGCGGGAAAATTCGAACTGACTTGGCGTTTGTATGGTTTTCGTATTTTCTTAATAACTTGTCTATCTTTAGAGAGAATTCCGATAAACGTAACGACTTCAATCGTGGCGGACTTCTCCATGAGCTCCAAGCCCGTGTGCGGCATCAAGGCCACAGAGATAATACTGCATTGATGTATTGGTGTACAATGGCGGCGACCACGTTGAGCAGGACGCCGTCTGGCAGTCGGCGTGCCAGCGGGGGCCTGTTCGGCGCATGCACATCTGACTGCATTCACGTCCAGTCATTTGCCCGGGAAACGGCGTCAACGGTCGCTAGAAAAGGGACCTAGCTTCAACTTCGAGCATACTGGAATCAAGTCATCGGTGACTCTGCGGAGACCTTCATCGGGTCTACTACCTAGACACCTTCACTGTATGTAGCTAGACCTACACCACCGAAGCAGTACCGACCAAGCTGACCGGCGAACGCTTCCCTGCTCCCACCGACGACCACGTCCTGCTCGCCGCAGGCTACTGCAGGCCAAGCCGACGGTTTTCCGGCCTGTGGCAACGTGTTGGGCAACCTGTTGTGGCCAAAGGGGATGAGATTGGGGGTTGCCCTACGTCCCGTGAGCTGCGACGTCAACTCTTTCAGGCGAACAGTTTCGTGCGAAACCCCGCGACTCGCTTTTTTTCACGGTGTGAACGTCACCAGAAGCACCTCATGGTCGAATGCTATTTTTCGCTGCACAATAAGCCGTAGACTTCGGGCACGAGTCATGCCTCAAAATCGTCATTGGTCGTGGCCATTTTGGAGCCTAGTTCCGGTGCGTGAGTATTTCCACTTCACACGTTCACCTAACGAGAACAGGTTTAGGTGGCGCACCAGTATTTCCAGTAGGTATTTATCGATTCAATGTCTCTCCATATACGATTCGGTATCCTCTCATTGTTAGGCAGCTTTTTATTCATCGTCCGCAACATTAGGCTCTGCACAAACTTAGTGCTCATTTATCTGCCAGCATTGGGCTCAGGGAAGTGGAGCAATCACCAAATCGAGGCAGGAAGCCTACGTAACGTGTTCGTAAGCGAGGATGCAGCGCACCGCGCCTCGGGCGTACTTAAGTAGCCGCCAATACCGCAGTAAAGCAAAGTGCAAAAGATTAGCTGCACTTGATTTACATGTTTAAATTAAAAAAAAACATTACCACCTCATCCGTGGTTTGCGGAATGCCATCCAACAAACAGTAGCTGCAAGAAAATTCAACTAATCATCAAATGCGGCTGTGGGCGGGTACTTGCGGACTACAGCAACTCCTCCAACTTTATGAAGCGGTCGATTTCAACTCGTACGAAGTAAACGCACGAATCTGGACTGTGTTTCTATCTCTGCTATCCTACTTTCTTTCGCCTTTTTTCCATAATTTCCACGAATCCACAAGATTGGTGGCGCGGGAAGTTCAGTGGCCTGTGCGCTTGACTGGGTACCGGTGATGAAGGCAGCAATCATAGCCTAGAACAGATCGTGGATACGGCTTAGTGTGGTATGCACGAACGAATGCATAGTTGTTGTCCTGTACCATTAAGCTTCCTGTGACCGAAAGAGCAACTCCACAATATTGGGAAACTAAAATATAAAGGCATTCAAAAGATTGGTATAATCAGCAAGCGCTTCCACAGTAATCACTCTGCTTCGGCTGACAGGCAGTTTTAAGGCACTTGGCCATAGACCTGTACTTTGCATCATTTCCTATTTGTAAAAGCCCATTGGACTTTTACAGGTAAGGATTACCAACTGATGAGTGATCTGCTAACCCCAGCCAGCGCTTAGGCTATGCCCACAATACAGACCTCACGCACAAACACTCATTTAGTACCAGCGCTCCCACAACTTCTACCCGACAAGCAGCGCGCATCGCGCTTTCTTTTGTAGGAAACATGTCAACCATGCGCTCAATTCCAGTTCCAGCTCTGTAGACGAACGAATAGTAAGAAGTCGGTAAAGACGATTGTGCCACTTTTCGAAAACTTGAGTCGGAGAACAGCCAATCAGCGACGCCCAAGTCCAGTAACTTCAACTGCTTGACGTGCAGCCCTCCTCCTTTCTTCTATCATCTACTTCTTCTACCATTGGCGCGTCACCTTGGATGCACAGCTGCAATACAGCAAACACATCTAGTTCAAATGCAACGATGAGAGCAACAACTTGGCCGACACTACCTACACACATGTACACTACAGTGGCCGCACTCCTAACGTTAGCTGGAGCCTAGCGTTTTCTCCACCTCGCCAAACTACGGCAGCCGGTATCGCCACTGTCGCCTGCGTCTTAGATGGGCCATTGCTGGGGGAGCACACCCTGGCATTGCTGGTGTCGCTTGCCTCCAAGCGACACAACGCCGTTTGCTTGCGCAGTAGGTGCATGCCAACCAACGGACTGTTGGAGTTTCTCGAAATTCTTAGGTTGGTACGGCCTCAGCGACTCGGTAGTTGTCAGAGCGGGCGCAGATCGGTAATACGTATACCCGGGTTAGTAAAGAGATATCGAAGTGCTTAGATTCTGGCGTCTGGAGTGACGTGTTTGATGAAATGGATCACATATTTTTGCATAATAAACGTATAAAGGTTATAGTTTAATGGCGCTCGTTGCAGTGGCTGCACAGAATATGTCGTTGAGATCTCCGTGCTCGTGCTCGTACTTTTGGTTTCCTATAGTCTCCGTGATGAATTGCCTCTGACTGTTATGCATATCTGGACCTTAACCCAACACGACTTTTCTACAAGCTATACTCGAGACGCTGCAGGGTCCTTGGCTGTACTGTAGGTTTGCATTTGCCTAAAGAATCAATACCGGGGCAGGAGTGGACTCTCTT
Organism: Phytophthora sojae; assembly: GCF_000149755.1. NCBI lineage: Eukaryota > Oomycota > Peronosporomycetes > Peronosporales > Peronosporaceae > Phytophthora > Phytophthora sojae. The sequence goes on from NW_009258117.1 coordinate 4,646,185, forward strand.
GTAGCGTCAGTGTCCAGGCGTCATGGTCCATGGCACGCTAAGCTCCTTTGTCCGACTTTACAGGCAAACCACAGTGATCGTAATGAATCATTAGTCGCGCATTTGTTGCAGCTCCGCATACTGAACCTCAGTCAGAACTGATTTTCACTGCCTTCTGCCATAAAGCAACTCGTCGGCAACATGAGTGAGTCTGCGAGCGCTACCCTGGGCCTCCTCCAGCGCCTAAGTGACGAGAATAGGACGGAGGAGCTACAGAATGTGATTGCGGCGTGCAACTTTATGGGGCTGAGGCTGCTGTGCCAGGAGCTGGGCATTCGCATCCGGAGCAGCAAGTACGAGGCGTACCAGACCAAAGACGGCTACGCAGAGATCATTTTCACTGAACTGAGGGCGAAGACCATGCGTCGCGATGTCCCCCCACCGTCGTGCCACTCGCCCGCCAAGAACGCGCGTGATCTCACCCCAGTGATGACTGGATCGCCGGTTCCGGAAGCTATGGTCACATCCGAAGAGGACGAAGCCCCCGCCCACGCCGCTCTGCAGCATCCAGCAACACGCGACGAGTGGGAAAGCATGCTGAACCCCAACTTTAGACCTGTCAGTAAGGACATTTTGGAGCGCACGCTCTTGATGGTATCGATTGAGAAGGCAGGCAGGGCGCTGAAGGAGCTCTTCCACCCTGACTCCGACGCTGCCAAGGTTGTGCGCGCTGAGCTGACATCGCGCCTGGAGCGACTGAAAGGGCTACAGCAAAAAGAAAATGGAGAGGAAAAATCGCAGCGGGCGTCTACGTTTCCGTGAACTCCCTAAGCTCTTGGGTAGCAGCGAATGAGATGGTACTCGAAACAGCATTTAGTTCCAGATCGTAAGCAAGGGCTTTCGCTCGCATAAGCAGCTTAATCCGCCAGACAGGAATCCTAATTTGACAAAACTAAAACTTGAGAGCGAAGATCAATCACAGACCGTGATTCGCAGTTAGCCTCGTCAACAAACACGTCACTCCAGACGCCAGAATCTAAGCACTTCGATATCTCTTTACTAACCCGGGTATACGTATTACCGATCTGCGCCCGCTCTGACAACTACCGAGTCGCTGAGGCCGTACCAACCTAAGAATTTCGAGAAACTCCAACAGTCCGTTGGTTGGCATGCACCTACTGCGCAAGCAAACGGCGTTGTGTCGCTTGGAGGCAAGCGACACCAGCAATGCCAGGGTGTGCTCCCCCAGCAATGGCCCATCTAAGACGCAGGCGACAGTGGCGATACCGGCTGCCGTAGTTTGGCGAGGTGGAGAAAACGCTAGGCTCCAGCTAACGTTAGGAGTGCGGCCACTGTAGTGTACATGTGTGTAGGTAGTGTCGGCCAAGTTGTTGCTCTCATCGTTGCATTTGAACTAGATGTGTTTGCTGTATTGCAGCTGTGCATCCAAGGTGACGCGCCAATGGTAGAAGAAGTAGATGATAGAAGAAAGGAGGAGGGCTGCACGTCAAGCAGTTGAAGTTACTGGACTTGGGCGTCGCTGATTGGCTGTTCTCCGACTCAAGTTTTCGAAAAGTGGCACAATCGTCTTTACCGACTTCTTACTATTCGTTCGTCTACAGAGCTGGAACTGGAATTGAGCGCATGGTTGACATGTTTCCTACAAAAGAAAGCGCGATGCGCGCTGCTTGTCGGGTAGAAGTTGTGGGAGCGCTGGTACTAAATGAGTGTTTGTGCGTGAGGTCTGTATTGTGGGCATAGCCTAAGCGCTGGCTGGGGTTAGCAGATCACTCATCAGTTGGTAATCCTTACCTGTAAAAGTCCAATGGGCTTTTACAAATAGGAAATGATGCAAAGTACAGGTCTATGGCCAAGTGCCTTAAAACTGCCTGTCAGCCGAAGCAGAGTGATTACTGTGGAAGCGCTTGCTGATTATACCAATCTTTTGAATGCCTTTATATTTTAGTTTCCCAATATTGTGGAGTTGCTCTTTCGGTCACAGGAAGCTTAATGGTACAGGACAACAACTATGCATTCGTTCGTGCATACCACACTAAGCCGTATCCACGATCTGTTCTAGGCTATGATTGCTGCCTTCATCACCGGTACCCAGTCAAGCGCACAGGCCACTGAACTTCCCGCGCCACCAATCTTGTGGATTCGTGGAAATTATGGAAAAAAGGCGAAAGAAAGTAGGATAGCAGAGATAGAAACACAGTCCAGATTCGTGCGTTTACTTCGTACGAGTTGAAATCGACCGCTTCTTGAGATGAGTCTGCTCACGCACGGTGAAATCTAGATTGGATGCCCAAAAGGCGTCTCGCCGGATCTGAAAGGCATGAAGGCATCACAACAGCGCGTGATGGGGGCTCACCAGCTCAGCAGCGCCTCCGCTTTAGACGTGCCACCTTCACGCCGACGACCTACGTCATGCAGCACGATGCTAGTCGTGGCAATGGTAGTAAGCTTACTGTCTTCTGCAAAAACCACCCTTGCATCGGTGCCTCCGAACATCATGAACTCAATCGCTCGTAAGCCCCCAGTCCTTTCACTGACTGAAATAACATCTAAACTCACTCACTTCTTGTGCTCACTCCTTCTAGTCCAGTGGAACTTTGACGACGGTAGGAACGGCTGGGGCCAATCCACATCGCTCGAGATGGGGGTGGAGGTGGATGCAGGTTACGGACGGCTGCGGGGTGTGATCTTGAACAGTGGAGACCCGACGCTCGCCTTTGTAGACTCACCGGAGCTGCGCGTGTACCTCGGCGCGGACGAGCGCGACTATCTCGTCTTCCGCATGAAGTACCTCGGCCGATGCGACCTGGCCATGGTATCGCTCGAGCGATCTCCGTCCGAGCCAACAGCTTGGCCAGATGCTGACCCGCGAGTGATGAACGAGCCTATTCGCATCCCTTTCAAGCTGCACTCGAACGCTTTGGAGCAGGACGATCTGTACTTCATCCCCATCTGGAAGCATGTCACGGGGGTCATCCGCCGCGTAAGGTTCCACCCCTGTGTCTCGCGCTACACCGTCACTGGCCAAAGCTTTTCGCTCGACTGGGTAGCATTCACCAAGGCGCCAGTCGTCACGAAGGTCCGCGGGTGCATCGACAAATACTTCGGCGATGATGACGTCCCCAGAAGTAGCAACGACGACACAGTAGCCCACCTCAACTGCTCGGAGACGGAGCGATGGACCAACGGCTTCCACCACTCCTCGGCAGCAGTGTGCGCTCCAATGAAGCTCCCTCGGGCGTCTACGTACAACTGCGTGCGTGAAGGCGGCGAGCTGATCTCCATCAACGGGAAACACTTCGGCAAAGCAGACGCGATCGTCACCATCGACGGGGTCGAGTGTTTGGATGTCGTTCACGTTGTGCCAGAAGAGGAGTTGCAGTGCCAATTACCCCCAGCAGCGACCGAGTGGCTTGCAAACCCAACGTACCCGTCAATTGTCCGCGTTTACAACGGACGATTGCTTGAGCTATTTGATGAAGTTCCCTTGCTGTCATACGCCGCTCCAGTAAGTGCACCACCAACTCCGATAATCTCCAACTTGGCTGCCCACGCCCTCGATGTACACTGGAAGGCGCCCGATGATGTGTGGGCGAGTATGACAGTCACAGGCTACCGTGTGGCTTGGAAGCAGTGTACGGATGAAAGCTTTTCACCAGACCAGGCTGTCGTGGTAGGAAACGTGACCTCCACGACACTGATAGAACTGGAAAGCTCGACGAGCTACCACGTGAAGGTGACACCTCTAACGGAGAACCAGGGGCGATGGTCGAGCGAGTGGAAGAGCATCGACTTGTATGGGCGTCGTCCCGTCCTCCCGAATGCTGTGCTTGGTATCAATTCTCCGGTATCCTCGTGTGTGAAAACGTTAGCCCAAGGTAGGCCGATATCTGTTCGAAGGGTGTTCACCTCAACGACTAGCCGCCGTATTACCAAACCTCTGCAGATTTTGTGTTCCCACAGTTCAGCGCGCGTCTGCTGACAAATCTCAGCTCCTTACCAAGTGCCGTAGCACTTCGTACAACGCCCACGCTTGGACCAACCGGTGAAGTCGGTGACCAGGGCCACTTCGGCCTCTACATGAACGGCGACACACATGTAAGACCGCGATTCACACGCCCATTTGCCCACTCTTACACAGCCCCAGACTAATAGCGTCTACATAGGTGGAAAACTGCAACGCCTCCGTCTCTTGTTGCGATGGTTTTGACGTGACAGCCCCAAGCGGATCCACCGCTGCCGTGGCAGGGTGCTCGTACATGTGTCTTGAGAGTGAAAACCGCGGGGCCACGTACGTCAACGGGTCGACCCATCGCTCGATTTCAACGAACGCTATGACGGCAGTCCCTTTCCCAGCGAAGCAAGTGTATCTCTTCAACTCATCCTCGCCCAGCAAACCAGTAGACGCCGCACCAATAACGGCAGCATGTGGCACAGCTCTGCGACTGACAGCATCGCAGTCCTTCCTCACGGGGGCAGCATGGTATCCGCGGCAAATGAACGTCCGAGAGGGATTCAGCACCACCTTTTCGTTCCGAGCAGCCAATCCATCAACTGTATGTCGCGTCATGGACAACGTCCACACGAACTGCCGATCCCGAGGAGGTGACGGCTTTGCCTTCGTTGTGCATAATGACGTCCAGCAGGAGCTCGCACTGGGCTCTGGGGGCATGGCACTCGGCTACGGAGGTCTTCAAAACGCACTAGCGGTGGAGTTCGACACGTGGTTCAATCCAGAGTTGTTGGACGTCTACGAGAACCACATCAGCGTACACGTCAGCGGAAATGGTGGAGTTGTGCAGCCCAATCACACTTACTCGCTCGGCTCCACCAGCAACCTCCCCGATCTGACAGAGGACACCCACATGGTCCGCATCGTGTACAAACCCAACCTTGATGAAAGCATGTACGTCCCCGCCAACCTTGCTCCTTTCACCCTCCTTTATAAGCGTTCTGCGATAACCAGGAATCATTGTTACCGTTGTCGCGTAGGATCTTCGACGAAGCTTTCACTGCTAGCACGCTTGCAGGCAACTTCTTCTCATCGGGTGCCTGGCGATCAGGCATCGGGCTCCTCGCGATTTATCTGGACGACATGAACAGTCCGGCGCTGACTGTACCGTTGCGAATCGAGAACACACTTGAGCTTTACCACGGTCGTGCCTGGGTAGGCTTCACGGGCGCGACGGGGGCGAACGCCTGGCAAACACTCGACATTCTGTCATGGGATTTTCACTCATTGCGTCGCAATATCGTCTCCACGCCTCAGCTGCAGGTGACCTAGAGCCTGATCAGCAACAGCAACCTCAACCAACGACAAATTATAGTCAGATAGATACCAGTCATCGCAACACGTACACTATGTAGGGGTCAACAAAAAGCAGCACAGGTAGTTCAACATGCACTCGCGTGTATTCTTGGTATTCTTGCTGTCCTGCTCTCCACTCGGTGCGTGCGTAGGCCTCTTGCTTGCTCACGAATCTAATAAGTATTTGGTTCCGACTGCAAGAGCCAAAACAGAAGACGGAGCGGCTTTAGTGTCGCCCCATCCCAAACTGCCGTATCCATCCAAACGATCTTCACGCTCCTTTAACGACATTCCAATCCAACCGTGATAGGGGATAATACTGCCCCTACCCAGTATTCGCAGCAGTCAGTCCTCCGCTGACAGTTTAGTACGAGATGCCGTTCTCACGCAGCAGCTTCTCGAGCTGCGCAATTCGTGCGTTGGCAGTGTCCAATTCGGCCTTAAGCTTGCCCTCGGGCGTGTTGTCCGTCTTGCTGCCGCCGCGTGCGAAGCGAGCCACGCGAGCGGCGATTCCAGAACCGACGCTGTTGGACTTGGATGCAGAGCGCGCGCGCTTGCCGTCGTTGGTAATCTTACCCTGCATTTCGGGACGCAGAGACATCAGCACGGGAGAGTTGTCGGCGCCGCCCAACCAGTCGTCAGCAGTCATCGAGGGGATGCCGGCGTACGTGTCGGGGAAAATGTCGTCCTGGAAAGCGTCCGACTTGCGCGGCACGAACACGTGCAGCGGCTCGATGGCGTTCGACGTAAGCTTGAGCAGACGCGTGGTCTCGCACTTCATGATGTCGCAGCCGCGCTTGGGGATCATCGCCATACCCTTCGCAGAGGTCGTCGAGCGGTACTCACTGATGGGGAACGCAAACGGCTCGCCCTCGGACATCTCGTAGTAGCGGATGTTACCGTCGCCCTTACCACACAGGTACAGGAGGTTCGTGTCCGGGTCGTAGAACGGCATGATGACGCCGGCGGCCTGGTCGATGTCCACCTTCTTGAGCTCCTTGTCGAGGTTGCGCGGGTCCCAGACCTTGAACTGGCGCTGGCTCTGGCGCGTGAAGCCCACCGTGACGAACGTCTCCTTGTTGCCCAGGAAGCTCATCTTGACGCTCTTGGTGCCCATGTGCGCGTTCTCCTTCTGCGCGGCCACCTGTCCGGAGCGGGCGTCGTACAGACGCACGACCTTGTCCTTGCACGTGGTGGCGAGCACGCTGCCGGTCCAGCTCCAGGCCAGGTCCTGGATCAGGTTCTCGCCGTGGTCCTCCATCTTGACGATCTCGGCGCCCTTCTCGATGTCCCAGAGACGCACCGAGAAGTCGGACGACGTACTGGCCAGCACGTTGTTGGCCGTGGGGTGGAACTTGATGAGCGTGACCTTGCGGCCGTGGCCCGTGAGGTCCACGAGCGGGTCCACGCACGTCTCGGCGAGGCCGCCCTCGGGGATGCCCCAGATCTTGACGGTGGTGTCGTCCGAGGCCGAGGCGATGAGGTGCTCGTGGAACGGGTTGAAGTCGAAGTCCAGGATGGCGCCGCGGTGGCCCGAGATGAGCGGGAAGTCCGGGTCGAACTTGCCCACCTTGTCGTACGGCACCACGGCCATGGCGCCGCCGCCGGCCTGGATGGACACGGCGAAGAACTTGGTGTTGCCCTTGATGTAGTTCTGCTCGCCCGTGGCCGTGGCCAGACGCACGTTCGTGTAGCAGTACTCGAGCTTGGCCGGCTCCACGTACACGTGGCGGAACTTGCTCTGGCGCACGAAGTGACTCATGCTTGTCAGTCAGTCAGTCGGTCAAGTGGCGGACTCGAACAGGGTCGACGGGGGACTGGCAATAGCACAAGCGCAGCAAGCAGCAGCATCAGTATTAGTATCCGAGCAGCACAGCCGCATTGTATCACTGCTATCAGCTCGTCCGCCGCCAATGCGCCGAGCAGCTGTCGGATCTTGAGACAGTCGACGCGATTGGCGGCGCCAGGGGAGCGCGAACCAGGCGCAAGCAGCGACGGACGCCAACGCCGACGTCTCACACACACGCCGCTGTCTGCGCTGGTGGACGCGCGTGTGCGCGGCTCGCATCTCCCCCCTGTACGGACGGCTGGAACGGCCCGCGTCACTCACCTCTGTTCCCTCGCAGCTTTTTTCTTGAATATGCACAGCGAGCCCCCCTCCTCGACCTCAGTTTTGCATGAACCCTACCACACACGAAAAACCTCGCGAGGAAAAACCTCCGCTGATTTGCTGTTGTGGGCTTGCGGCTTGGAGTTTGTATAGGGACGAGGCGTTGGTATCGCGAGGGAGGTCAACCAAGTAACAAGATCCTTTATCGCAGGATGTTCGAGTTGATATTGTCGGTATACTACGGAAGAGACACTTGGTGTTTCGAACAAAAGGCAACTTTGTGCTGCGAAGTTTTTGCCACTGCAGACTTTGAAGCAGCCAAGCCGTAGTACTGTAGCCCCATGACACGTGTGCCCTGCAGCATGCCGGAAATATTCGCGGGGACGAAAGCGATCGCGCTATTTGTGCCGTAAACGTGCCGTGCAGTGCGCCAAGGCCGGGGCGGACCAAAAGCTTCGCGCTCGCAAGCTGTGAGCAGCAGCCTTTACATTCCGATGTTGCGGTCACGGCGGGCCGTGGTTTCGTCGTGTGCTCATTTATACTTCGCGCTGCTCATTGATATAGGTGCAGGCGTCAGTTGCAGCACTGCTGTGGCATACACTACAGTGGCCGCACAATCCTAACATTAAGTGGTGTCGAACGATATCTTATACGAGGTACGCGCCGATGGATGAGCGGGCCTTGCTTGACCTACATCGCATATCATTTGCTGGTTTCTAGCCCCCGCTCCAAGCTTCAACCAGTTCGCCTTTGCGCAATGCAATATCTAAACTGGCAAGCAGCGTTTGGGTAGGATATCCAGCTTCCAATCCTGTGAAAGGCACGAAATAAACTACTGCTGCGGGTGCAGGTTTCCGTCTCCTCCTCCTCCCAAACTTGAAGAGTTTGCTGCTCCCCTCCGGGTCGGGGGATAGGCAGCCTTCGCTTTCCCGATGCACCGGATCCGAAAAAAATAGGAAAATAAATTCGCTGAATAAATTACCGATTTATTTTTCACGCTCGTCATTTCCAATCAAAAAGTACAGTATCCGATGAAGCGGCAGCGGACAAACGAAATGGAGCCGACCGCTGGAGCGAGCGCCGCGCCTGCCGCGGCGGAGGCGCTGCTGGAGCGCCAGGACTTCGTGGACATGAACCGCGGTACGCTCCGCACCGTCAACTCGACGCCCGCGTTCCCTTCCTCACCCACTCACTCGCTCATTTTCCGTCCCAGAGATGCACGAGTACGACGAGATGCGCGAGAAGATCATCAAGCGCTCGCGAGAGATCCTCAAGGCCAGGTGCCATACCTCATATACTCTGCACAGTACATGCATGGCTGGCCCACAACGGACGCAGGGCCAACCGTGCCGCGCCTACCGACAACCGGCAGCTAACGCTCGTTGTTTTATGCATCGCGACGCTACCACAGCAAGCAGGCGATCTTCGCGTTGCATCGCGCGGACAGAGCGGAGGCCTTGAAGCTGCTGGGCAACGCCGAGAAGGTGTGTGCAGCGCAGCGCCCGTAGTTTATGCAGTGCGGTGTGTTCTCTTGGACGTTGTCACTAACTGAAGACTGGTGGTGCAGGTGATCCCGGAGCTGGTGGCGCTGACGGAGCAGAACCCGTCGCTGCGAGACGGCGCCCTGTCGTCGTCGTTGGAGGAGTATGCGGAGGCCAAGTGCTTCTGCTACTACCTGGACACCAAGCGCCTGTTGCCGCGTCGCGACGTGCCGGTCGTGCAGAAGAACGAATATCTGGGCGGCGTTATCGACTTCACCGGTGAGATGACGGAGCGCTGAGGGTGCAATGATGGACATTTCGTTCGAGTGAGCTGATGCGCCCGGGCTTGAATATTTACTCTACTGTAGGCGAGTTGATGCGGTATGCGGTCGTGAAGGCTACTGCAAGGGACGTGGAGGAGGTCAAGCGCTGCAAGGCCATGGTGGAGGCCATCTCGGGAGAGTTGATCCAGTTTGACTTCCGGAACGGCCCACTGCGCCGCAAGTTTGACTCGGTCAAGTACAATCTGCGCAAGCTAGAGGTTAGTCTCTGTATTGGAATATTGACTCAGCGGCTAAAGACGCAGGTTGGCTAACGCTTTATTTTTTGTGGCGTTATGCGTACTGTCCTCGGTTCGGCAGAATACGCTGTACGAGTTGTCGTTGGTCACGAACTCGGGTCTGACGTTGCAGGCACACTCAGTACAGGAGACGCCAGCGCCATCAACTCGCGAGGATGAGGAGTAATTAGCGAACTCTAACGGAATAATGGCGATGAATAAAATGTGCCATGCAGTTCTCGTGAAAGTCGCTGGAAGCTTCCTTGATGGAACATGATATCCCGTTAGCTTGCTTGCGACTTGAAGATTCTCATCACCACTCTTAACACACACTTGCACGCCGAACCTCTGACCGGTGGCGATACAGGAGAGGAGGGGGCGACCTGCAAGAGAACGTGACGCCACTGATACGCGCAGCGCAGAAGCCGATGAATGTTACCCAAGGCATGCCTCGAACCACAGAGTCGACCCCCTCCTCCCCTGCCTTCTCGCCCCTCCCCGCTTTGCTCTGCTAACACATTCCAGGAGCTGAATTCAAGGTGGCTGGTTGCATATTTAAAACGTTTGCGCGACGACATGGCAGCAGAGGTAAGCTACCCGTTAATTAACTCTTCCGTGTCGCGATCTGGGTAAGTCATGGCAATGTTCTCGTCGCACGTAGCGCTGTGTGTGCCTTTTGCTGCTGCTGCTGCTGCTGCTGTTGTTGCTGCTGTTGTTGTTGCTGCTGTTGTTGGGAAGGGGGAATGGCTTGGTCGGAGCAATTGAAGCGGGGCACGGTCCAAGTTCTTGCTGCTGCTGGCCCACAGAGGCGAGATGGGAACAACGGGATGATGACGACGGACTAGCACAATTTGTGGCTGGCCTCGCTGACCGTGCTTCAATTGCGTCAGGAAAGAAAAGGTTTTGTGTGTTATAAATATCCGAGTGTTTTCTCAGAAAAATTAAAAAAATGTAGTCCTGCAGTGGCAGCTGAGACACACCTTGATCGACAATGTCAACAACACGGATCAGAACCATGAAAACGATGCATGAGGGTTTCGATCTTAGTTCCGCTTACCGATCCCCATCAAACCAGCTTCACACAACTTAATCTTGTCGATTTCCTCGAACGGGACCCCTTTTTCCGCCAACTCGTGCCGGGACGCCAATCCTTCCACTTTGAAAGCCATGCCGCACCGGTCCTGCTCAATCTCGCTCTTGCGCTGCTCAGTCGCAGCTCGAGCCCTTTCAGCCTGCATCTGGGCCTTCGCGGCTCCAGCTTTGTAGCGCTCTACCTCACTTTTCCATTTCTCTCCGTCCGCACGGAAGCGCTCCCCTTGGACAGCACAGATCCGCTTGGTCTGCTCCGACTCGTATCGATCGTGGATGGTTTTCATTTCGTACTCCAGCTTGCATGCAGCCACCGGGCTAAACACGCCGGAACTCAGGGGTCGCTGGGCTTTACTCGATCGGAATGCCACCTCGATCGGCCTCTTGCGTCCTGCCGTCGTACCCGCATATTCTGCAGCTTCTTTGACGTCATCGTCTTGTTCGTCGTCTTCGACTTCGTCTTCGTTGTCTTTCCCTGCACTGGAGCTACTCGACGGCGAGCTGGAGCTACTCAGTGACGCCTCTACCGGAAATGTAAACTCGCGAAACACCGGCAGCAGGTCACAATAGCTTGGAAAAATTCTCTCCGCCTTCGTACGGAATTTGCCGTCAACTTCACCGCGAAGCAAGCGCGGTCACTCGCTCGGATCCCGCTCTTCTGCATCCATTGAGCCAAGTTGACGTACTGCCTCTCAATGTTCTGAATAGTGTGTTCGACGTCAACGGGGGCGAAACCCTGATACCATGCAGCCTCCAACTCCTCCAGGACCTCAAGTGCCACCTTCGCTTTCCAGTCCAGCCGCCAGCGTTGGTAGTTGCCTGGACTGAGGACCCACTTCGTCACCGTGCTTTGCAATGGCAGGCCAGTCGCAGCAGTCAAGCGTTTGCTGCATCGGGCTGCTGCTGGGTGCCGGTGCACCATGATCGCCGACCTCACGAGTGCTTCCGCCCCAGGTGCAGTTTTCGAAAGTGAGAGCTCGTTCGCATGGGACGAGCAAGATGGAGCAAAGCGACCAGGTAACGTCCGTGTGACGAAATACAGTCTTCATCACATGTCATCTGTTGCCATTGTTACAGCAAGTACGTTAAGTTGTTGAAGCGGCCGAGGACTCCGCCTGGGTGCTCGACGGGGTCTCCTTAACCTTCTGCGAAGTAGCGGAGCCTTTGCGATTGCCACGTCGACGAGGAAAAAGCCTGCTCGGGAGCAGTCCCTGCCAGCCAGACTTTTGGCTCTTCAACACTCGCCCACCACCGTTCTCGACCAGTGCCAGCAGCTTTGCTGCCTCTAGTGGATCCTTCCCAGCGACTTCAAGCGCGTGCTGAAGCGTGAAGTGTTCGGGACAGAATGATACGCCGGGGACGCCGAGGACAAGTGCGCGGCGTCGACACTGCGGGACAGCACAGATCTTCTTGCCCTCAGGCGCGTCCACTGCCAGGCGCTTCTTGCTTTTGCTTTTCTTTGGCTTCTTTTGCCGCGTCTTGGCAGCTTTTTTCTTCACTGCAGCCCCCTCTTCTCCCAGCAATGCTGCTGCCATTCGCTTGGCCTCCTGCTCAGCCATCTCAGCATCTCGTCGCCGTTTAACTCGGATTTGCTCCTCAAGCGCGAGGATCTCCTGCGGCATTTCAGTCGGGACCTCCACCATCGTGAACGTGTGGTCGGAACGCTTGCCTTTGCTGTGGAAACGCTCAAAGCACCCCGGGTTCCCCATCCAGCGCACGCTGCAGTATCGATCACCGCAGGTGGCGCACTCACGGTCGGCAGCTTTGCCACATTCCACGCAAAGTCCTCGATCTCCTAGCAGTTCTCGTCGCTTTTCAGCCAGAGCCGTCTCAACGCACACCAGTGCATGCCGACTGCTTCGCACTCCGCTAGACGACGTGGAACTCCAGTGGCACACAGCACAGAGCGTCTGGGCACAGAACTCACAGCGTTCATCGCCACTACGCGCGTGACATTGCTCGCAGTAAACTTCACCGGGCTCAAGAGGTTGGGCGAGTAGCTCCACCGCGTGCGTCTTACCGTCGGCGCGCCGGCCGCGAGCGTGCGTACGCGCCATGCATGTCTCGCAGAGTGCATCCTGGCAGGTAAGACATCGCTGACAAGCCACCCTCATCTCGCACTCGACACATGCCGCAGCTTGGGCTGCGTACCATTCACGGGCGTGGGATGAGCGGGTCTTGCCTCGAGCGTGAACACGCGTGAAGCAACGCTCACAGTAGTGCTCGTTGCAAGGCAAGCAGCGGAGAGTCGACGGTCTGGAGCACTCGACACAGCGGAAGAACGGCGTGCTCAGGGTATTCAATGCTGTATACGTGTGCCAACTGAGGTCCTCTGGAGGGTTCGCCGCAGCGGTGGGGAAGTGACGGTCGTAGAAGCACGCGAGGCAGAAATCCACGTAGTCGCCGTTAGGTGAGTAGCATTCATTGCAGCGGCGAGCTGCGCGCTCTGCGGTGCAGATACTGCAAGCAACCCAAGGCGTCTCAGCGCCAGGCCCCGACTTTGATGTACGCGGGCGTTGAGAAGCTGGCTTGTAGTGCGGCCACGCGAGCATCCACCTTTTCGTGAGTCGGTCTTGGATCATGGGACGGAACGGCAGAATTCCTCCGGTCACTTCGTCGCGGGGTTCCTCAAGTAACTTCTCGTCCGTAGGGATGTACACGAAGTAGAAGGTGCCCGTGCGCTTGTCTAGACGTTGCTCGTAAGGTGATTGCTGTTGAGACTCCAGCAGCGCTCGAACTTCTCGAGCTCCCAACGACCGCCACGCACACTGAATCGTCATCGCAGCGTACGCGCGAGCTCGCTGTGTAGCGATGTACCATCGGCGTACTCGGATCATCCGGAAGATTGTCTGACACAGTAGAGCGGTGCGCTCCCAAGCAAGCACACGCTCGAGCGCTTCTTCCCGGAGATAGAGAGCCATCTGGGCATATGAGAACGGCTTTTGTGCCTCATTCTCCCAGAGGCCTTTGACTGTACACCGCGGGTAACGAGACAAAGCTTCCTTCAGCCATCGCTCTTCCTCTTCAGGGGATATTGGGACGACAGGTATAGCAGCGGCCGTATTGGCACTCCCCAGTACGTCGTCGTCTTTGACAGAAAGCTGGGAACTTCCCTCGGCTGTCAATTCAGAAGACGATAACAGTCGTCGTGGCATTCGCAACACCGCTGACAGTTCCCTCTGGAGTGTTGAAAGCTTCAAATTTGCAGCGTATACTACACAGCGCTCAGCACAGCGACGGTAAGCCACGAAAATTGATCTCTCCTGAGGCTTTCGGGTCGCAAACGCTAGCGAAGCGATCTCGCCAACGTTGGCTATCGCGTCGTCGGGGCGACCCGCGTATCGACGAAGGTGCATTTCCAGCATTCGGTACGAAATCGGAGTCGTTGAACTGCGCAGCGCACGGATCAGACCAGCTACACGCCCCTGTTGGTTCGGATAACTGTGCGTGACGAGCTGGGAGATCACGCGTTCGGTCGGTAGAATATTGAAGGGATGTTTGATGCTGGCAGAGACTGTCGTCTCCCTCGCGTAGCTCTGCGGGAATCGGCGGGCTCGAATTCTTGGGAACATGGGCACCAATGCAGCTTCTTCCTTGCTCCAACCGAGGCCTTTCGCCTTCTGCTCGGACGACACTTTGTCCAATAGCTCAGGTAGCGGAATTTTCCCTAGAGGGGAGGCCACGTACTTGGTGAGCCCGAATCTGCTCAAGAACACTGCGGATGTCATACCCTCCAGTGCATAACCAACCCAACCGACTCGTGTTGCTCGTTTAAGAGCGTCCTGAATGGTGGCCACGAAAGCGATAGCTGCGACTTCCCTTTCACGCTCATTGATCGCCACGAGAGTTCGCGCCAGGGCTTGAATTCGGATAGCCGCAAACTGTTCCTCGAACGAGTAATCGGGCCGCTCCCAGGATATCTCGTGAGTGTGCTTGTTGAAAAAATATGAGCGCGGCGCATGCACCGGCGAGACCCCAGTTGGATACACCTCTTCCCAGCCAAAACGCAACGCCATCTTCGTGTAACGGAGACTGGTTGATGCTTGCAATTCCGGAGCGGTTTGCCGATAGAAAGCTGGGAGCTGTTCCAGAAGGCGAATGATCGCTCGACCATGTGCGTTGCCCGGACGCGAGTTCACCGGGAAGCTCCAATTGCGGCGATGCTCAGCTCGCACGCTGTTGTGATAGGTCGGGGTCAGTAGGTCAACGACTGCATTAAGCGTACCGTGCAATCGAGCCCGGCGCTGTTCTATTGCAGCGTCGGTCGGAGCGTCCTTAGTGCTCTCTTCTCTCTGCCCTCCGCTTTTCTTCGTAGGCGACTTGACGCGTCCTTCTGCCGGAGCCACGATAAGCTTCTTGCTACTGGCATCGCGCTTTGCTGGAGATTTCGCGCTACTGTTTGAAGGTGCGTGAGCTTTTGACTTCAATCGTCCACTCAGCCAGGCGTTCACGTGCGAGTTGCCCTTACACTGAATCTGGAATTTAAGCGTGACCAGCTGCGTTCGCTCTTGGCGAGAGTTATCCCACTCAGCCTCAAGAACTTGACGCTGTCGTTGGCGTCGCTGCACTCGTTGCAGCTCTTGGAGACGACGCTGAGCTAGAAACCGGCGTGTTTGGGCTTGAATACGGATGACCTTGTCTTCTTCCTCAATTGAGTACGTAGGTTTCTCGAAGACATAGTATCTGACCTGAACTTGCTCCGGTGGTTGCAACTCTTCTTCTCCGCCAGGTACCGCTTCAATATTGTTCGGTTGTTGCGAATAAATGGCGTACACGTACGATTGAGTCTCGTCGTCCCATTCCTCAACGTAAGGGTAGCGTAGAATATTGTACAGAAGCCGCATGCGATGTGCCTTAGCCTCTTCCTCCAGCCAAGCGTCCAACGCCTCCTGCTCCTTCTTGCGCTCTGCCTGCCATAAAGGTGTAACATGATCAGCGTGAAACTCGGTAAGGTACTGTTCGCGCAGTTCTTGGTGGCGTCGATTGACTCGTAACCCAGTCACCAATTTGTTCCCAGCACGACGACGCCAAAGACTCTGCACCTTGGTAGCCGTTGCATTCATCTTGGCAATTGTGTCAACTCCTGCTCGCCAAACGCGCGCCTTCTCCTGATTACCACGAGCATTCCTTGACGCCATTACGGTATCTAACAGAATACGCCCAAGCAGCATCCGGTGTGCTAAGGTGCGTTGTCCATCTACGAAGGAAGTCGCATTCTCAACGCCGAGTACAATCACCTCCATTGGTATTCCGAGGAGCTCAGACAGTCGCTCGTGACCATATTGCAAAATGTCCATGCACTGGCCAAACCTCGCATGATCATGCCTTTTCACCTCCGTTTCGAAGGCGAAGAACGTCAGCTCCTTCATGTTGAGTTTCACCTCGGATATCGTAGTATTCGCGTCGAAAAAGTGCTGCAGCTGCCACCGCGTGACTTGGTTCTCCTCGACAGCTCCAGCAAAAGCAAGTGCACGCGCGTCCAAGCCGGGAAACCGTTCAAGGAACATTTCCCGAGCCACGTTGAGCTGGTCTACGAGCCGGAGACTGCGCAAGCTGTGTACTGCAGAGATCTCCTTCGGCTCTTGTCGTGTCGAGAGCAATTGTTGCTGTGTAGTGACCTCTCGCACGTGCGCAGCCAGAATGCTAGCAGATGATTCGCATTTCGCGTGGGCTTCGGAAGTTTTCTTGAGGGCATCTTCAAGCTCGCGGGTGCAAGCAGCTTGCTTGTCGCGCACAGCTTTAGGCGGGTTGCGGAACTCTTTCGCTTCCTGGAGTACGTCTTCCAGCGCGTCCTCGTACTTCTGCTGCGCATCAACGCATGCTTGCAGATGCTTCTGCGCGAAATCACAGTTGCGTTTGAGCAGTGCCTGCTTCTCTCGGGCCACTACCAGTGATCTACGCTGCCTCTTCGTTTCCTGAATCGTCTTGTAGGCGAACAGGTTAGTTAGCATCATCTGCATGTCCTTAGCGTCGTGAACTCCAATACATTCAAGCTGCTCCTCGCACGCCTCGTGGTCGAGATCCCGAAGCCGCTGTAGCGCGTGGACGGGATCAGCGGAAGCAATCCAGCGATTTTTCTGGAACACCTCACTGTACTTTGGACTGAGGCCAAGCCGCCGTAGCCATTCTTGCACGGACATCCCGCGAAGTTCGTCGTCTGGGTCGTAAAATACGGTCGAGAACGATAACATCTTCTCAATTATTACACCCAGGCAACAGTCCGTGCGAAACGGGTTCGTTTGCTTGCGCTTTTGGGCTCGCAGTAACTTCTGCGCGGCTCGTTGGTGGGCATTCTGCCGCCACTTGAGCTGAATTCGTACTGCCATGCGTGAGCGCAACTCCACGTAAACAATGTTCCTCATCACGCGCATTCGGCAATTGGCACCACGGAAAATACGCTGAATCTCGGACGCCGAAGCGTTATACAGCTGCATCGTAGCCTCGAGCACGTTATGCGTCGCCGCACGAATGCAGTCATCCGCAGTCTGGTGGGAAACCAGAGCTGTAATGCGAGCCATCTCCTCCCGAAAGTGTTTCCGCATAAGATGAATACGAATCGCCCGCTGGATGGAGCGTGCAGAGCGCTCGCGCTTTGCAATCTTTCGTCCCATACGACCCCGCACAAGAGCTTGAACTCGGGATGAAGCACTATCTTCTCGCTCGAATTGGCGACGTCTCTCCTCCCGTTCCTCCGTGATACGGCGAACAAATAAATGCCTCCGTAGCCTTCCTGGAACAGCCTTAAGCCACCAGAATTGCAAGTATCTGGCCGTCCGAATGCGGTTAGCGTGATGGACACGGAAGAACCACTTGATCCGCCGATGAGCCACTTTTTGGCGGCGCATGAGCCGGACTTGCTGCTGTGCATAATGTCGACGAACATTTCGCTGAATGAATGCAGCAGCTTTGTTTCGCTTCATAGCCAAATACGACAGCCACGCGCAGCGAATCACACGAGCCATGTGGTTGTGCTTGAAGGCAAGCACCTGGGCGTCAAACTCTCGTTCCTCATTCTCCTTTTCGCGTAGACACCCAAGCAGCAAAAACGTAGACCACTCGTTATTACGCCTGTACCAGCAACGCTGAAAGATAAGTGCTGCGTGCCACTCCTGGTCCCGAATAAGGCGAAGCTCACGAGTGGTGATCCTTCCGAGGAAGCCTCGCGCGATTCGCTGCAGTAGCACAATACTTGACAGCAGACGTTCACTTTCTTTTCGCTGCGCACACAGTACCAAGCGCCGCAAACGCCGCAGTCGCACAGTCCGAAACACGGCTTGGACAAGCATCGCTGCGTTCCGAAGGGTTAGGAACGCGTCACGGCAAACACGCATACGAGCCAGCGACTGCACCAGAATTATTTGTCTCCGCACTCGGTGATAATGTATGCGAGCCGCACGCATACGCTGCAGTGCTTGAATTCGGATGGCTGCAGCACGGTAGCGCGCGAGTGCTACTCGGAAGCGACGGTAACGGTATGCACTTTGCACAAGCTCGGCTGCTCGCCACAACATCCGTCTGTGCTCACGGACCTCACTCGGAATACGAAACGGGAGATCAGGGTGAGCCGGGGCGAGATAGATATCGCGCAATACGGGACTAGCAAAAGGGTGTTGGCGGTGCATTGCCAAGAAGCGCTCTCGACCCAAGTGCCTTCGGATCTCAACTTGAATGAGTCGTACAGCAGTATCACGGTCACGCCAAATAAGCTCTTGAGTAGTCTCGACCCATTTTCGAAGTCCTTGCTGTTGATAACTGCGCAGAACGTACTCGATCGCGACTTTGAGGCGTCTTTTGGTTGCTTGACGGTGATACTCCTGTCCACGCTCGAGAAAACGCGCGTGCTCCACAACAGCTTTCCACTGCATGAGTGCCATGCGGCGCTGGTTGTCCTCAAATTCTAGGATCCAGAGCGCCATAGCGCGCCTCATACGGTGTCGACAGTACGCAGCACCCCCGGGAAGCTGAAACGAAAACTTTAGCGGAAGCCGTTCGCGCTCTTGCTGGATCATCGAATGCATTGCTTGCCGTGTCTGCTGCTCTTGATGCGTCACTCGCGTTATCTCAGACCCAAGCGACGTCATGACTGAAGTGTTGACACGCTGGGCTAGCGCTCGCAGTTGGCGCACATTGTGCTCGTTAGGTTCCACCGGAGAGCTAAGGATTTCCCTCAGCCGTTGCCGCTTGACCGCAGGTGTCATTGGCTCTAGCTCATCGGTCGGTGCCTTCGTCACAGCTGCTTGGCGCTTTGGACTGGCCGCAGTTGCATCTACTGTCTTCTCACTCGTGGCAGCAGCTTCACCAGGAAGAGGACGTGATTTTGATGCCGTAGCCACAGCAGTCATTGCATCTCGCTCGCTTTCATCTTCATCGTATCGGTGCGCCTTACTCCATTGATCCCACTTGGTCACTTGAAGCCGACTGGAACTTACTCGTCTCTCACCTTTGGCACTTGAATCGACGCCCTCGCTGTCTCGAAGATGCTGCTGAAAATATGCCGGAGACGCAATGGGCATTCGACGAGTGCGAAATATCTCGAGCATGTGCTTCGGGAGCAATAGCGTGTCTGAAGCAGGATGAGTTGGAGGTGCAGTTGCTTGCTTGACGTCTTGGGTGTCACTTTCTTGGTCTCGTTGCTCCGATTCCAGCTCTCCACCAGACATGCGATGACCCCCGGTCGGCTGGATAAGCGGAAGCGGAGACAGTGGAGGATCCAGCATGTACTGGCGAGGGAATATCGGCGTGACCACGCGATAGCGCTCCATCTTGAAGATCCGACTGGGGGTCTCCCTCCTGGCAACATCAGCAGCAAGGTTGTCAGCAGCACCCCGTCCCACTCTACGTTTGCCAGTGCTGCTACCAGGAGGACCACTAGCTGACAAAACTTCGTCTGTATCACCCCCGCGCTCACCCCACGCTACCGCGGGGCGGTGTTGTCGCGGTGGGGACTGCTGGTTCGTGCTCCCTGCGGCTCGAGTTGGTGATGGCGGCCCGCTGGCTGCCTGTCTCCTTCTCTTCTTCTTCGTCTTCTTTTTCGTATCGAGAACACGTTCAACATAGTTCGGTGCAAATACAGCCGCGTCATCGCTGAACTGCCGGGAGGTGTCACCGCTCTCCGGTCGACCTGCAGCTGTAAGGAGGAGGTTCGCACTCTCTCGCTCGACAGGCTGCGGCTGCAGCACCAGCAGCTCCGAGTCCAGCGAGACCACCAGCTGCAGGTGGTGCTGCTGTGACGGCGCTGCATTAAAGACACAATATAGCAACGCAGAATGATTAGCAATTAATTGCCGTTCAGCCCCGTCGAACACCTCACTCTCGGTCTCTCACCTGGAGCTCGCCGTACCTTGCATCAACAGCGAGATGACGAGGCAGCAGTTGACGTGCACGCGTCTCGTGTCCGCCGTCTGCGTCCTGCTACGTCTGCAGTAGCCCACGACCTGCAGCAGTGCGTCCACCAGCCCTTCCGTCTCGAGTCGCAGTCGGTCGGCCAGCGCTCGACTCTCCAGCATCAGCAGCCCAAGCGCTCTCGCCGCAAGCGCTGCAGCAGCAAACAAACGCACAGCACTTGTGAGTCAAATACTACTACTACTACTACTACTACTACTACTACTACTACGTATAGTGCATCGCAACACAGTATCGGACGCACCCCGCAGGTAGACGCAGTTCTTGGCGTTGCGCAGCACGCGCACGCAGGCGTTAACGACGTCGGCGTCGTCCGCGTTGGGGCCGGCCGCCACCCGCGCCGCCAGGCCCACGACCAGCAGACGCTCCGAGGGCGGCGACGCGTGCTGCGTGGCCTCCAGCAGCCGGCGCTTGCGGTGGCGGGACTGCGGCGAGCGCGCCGCGCGCTCCATTGCCGGAGCGGCGCCGCCATCCTGCCGCCACATTATTGGGCCCCACTTCAACCTGCGGTGCGTCGTTTCGGTAAGATACGAACTGTCGTCGGTAAGAAAACATAAATAAAAAACTTCGGTAATCAAGCGTGCCGTTATCAAAATTGCATGCTTCCATCAACGCTCTGGAGCCAAGCGTCCGCCTCCACGGCAAGCTGCGTCGGCCCTTGCCTACCTGAGGTCCATGCAGCCAGCCAGCCGAGTCTATGCACTACGGGCATCGAGCAATGGGGTCGAGCCGAATGGCGTTACAGCAACCATATGACGACAACACGACAGAAATTAAAGCAACCACAAGGCCTGAAGCAGCCCTAAAACCAGCTGGCATCCGGTAATTTATTTTAAATGACGCGTAAATGACAGGGGCACGTCGCCCTCGTCATGGTCTTGCTACATATATCTCTAAATTTAGACACGTCGTGGTGGCGTCTAACTGATGTTCTCTACACAGCAATACGTGAAACACATGATAATATGTGTCCCACATTTTCAACACTTGGCAGATTTTGAGCGACAGCAAAAATGGAGAAGAAATCGCTGGCACATGAGCTGGTGCGCGCGAGAATTGCCGAGATTGCACTCCTCAAGAAGAAGCTGGATGAGCTTACCGAGCATCTGGAAAAGCTTCTGGCAGCGCAGCTACAAATCCAAGCCCTCGTCGAAGATCGCGAAGAGAACAGCTATGCGTTAGCAGCCGTCTTGGGCGATGAAGGGGCCGACCAAGGTGGTCTCACCGCAGAGGACGACGCTGTTTCCCTCGATGTTCTATGGGAGCTGGCGGTGCGAAAAATGAAAGACTAATGCAGCATAGACTCTGTATTTAAAGGTAAATACAGACTGTGGTGTTTCTCAGAGCTGGTTCTGTAGCTGCTGATGAATCTTGCTAGCTTTAGCGACGTCGCGTTCAGAGAGATGACGTTCTTGGGAGTAACACATGATGACCCACAGCATTTTCAATCGCATCACCTTGACGTCGTTCTTGGAAATTCTAGAAAGTTGCATCTGCAAGTTCCCCGTAAGATAGCTGTGGGCTTGGGCTACTACCATTACACCACAGCTAGCAAAATCAGGTTGTTGAGGGGCACAGATCCACTCAATCGGATCGAAGAAAAGATGGCCACGGGGGTCAGAAGCCTTGTGCCACCGCTCCACATAATCACGAAGCACCTCCTCTCCTTCATTTTCTTTGTCTTTCGGAAATCCAGTCCACACGATTTCCATTTCATGGTGATAGTCATCATCAATGAGCGGCTCGTACATGTAAACATGCACCCGAAGCTTGCTTGTTTTTGCCGTGTAGCGTAGGCGAAGGATAATTACCCCCCAGTGGTCTGCGTGCAGATTAACGGGGTGGATAATAAAATTCGTTGCTGCAAGTGCTGTTTTAGGGAGACTTGGCCATCCGATAGCCCATGTCAGTGATGACAGCACATGGCACTTCCCCACCGATCTCGCAAGGGTCTCCAAGCAAAAGTCCACAGGGCTATCATTTAGCCATCCACGACAGATCCCTCCCACGATGTTGTCAAAGCTGATCAGGACTTTGTTGGAGAGCGTCACAAATTCAGTGCGTAGCCGACTTGAAGTAAACGTTGAGATAATTTCGTTCGCTAGACCTTGGTGCCGCTCGGGAACAGCATCACGCGGTAGTCTTGCAGTTGCTGTCTCCGCAGCGAAAAGATCCACGATGGAGTCAACTTTACGCCAATCTTGCTCCAGCCACTTTCGGTCCTTCAACCATGAGGTACACTTCGCCTTGATCGCGTAGAATCCTGTTAGAGCACCTACATATTATCTAGAAACATAAACATGTTAAAGCAACCCTATTAAAGCAACCATATCACTAAAGCAACCATACCCGCTGAATTTCCACAGTTTTGGATCAATCGCCAAGACGACGTCGAGAACAAGTCCTTGCTTCTTGGCCTTTTCATCCAGTACAATTGGCTGCTTCTCCTTCCGGGTAGTAGTCGTTGCTGCCTGCATTGATAGGGCGAGGTCTTGTGGAATTACAAATGTGTGCATGTAGTCCGCAGGTCGTACAATTTCCCAATGACAATCAATCTTCCGAGCTCTTAGGCATCCTCCAGCTGAACAGGATACTTCGACAGCATCTCCATCACGCGCTTCAGATTTGAGGTTTTTCTGGCCCAAATCAGGAACTGATCCAAAGTCACGGCAAGTTCAGTGGGGTACTTGTGAACAGCAAGACGGTCGGCTTTGAGACTGATCGTAGTTTGCCTCAGCTGTTTCGGAGTTGACCTTGACTTTCCTTGGCTTGGTGGCTTAGGAACTCTAACGACATCGACCTGGCGCACGCACGACTCTGTGTCAGGCTTCGTAGAGCTTGAAACCTTGTCACAGCTACTCATTCCGCAGCTGTCATGAGATTTCTCGTCGATGGGGGGTCGAATTGGAGATGACTGCGAAAGGTGAGTGCGTTGTATCGGTAACATACTTTCGTCGGACTCGTAATCGCCATAATTCATGGTCATGGGGCTGCTTTCCAATGCGTCCATGAGCGTCATAGTCCCCATTGCCTCCACGGGGTCCAGAATGGAGTCTGAGACAGGTTCAGATACATCTTTTTCTTGCTTGCTATCTTCAGCAGATTCTGTAGAACTCGGTTGGGGGGGCAGGGTTGACACGGTTGAGCCCTATGTCGATCGTTTCCTTCCAGGCACTTAGCTCTTGGTAGAAGTCTGCACTAGACAAATCTGACAGGTGTTCCAATAGCGGTTCCAGCATCGCTTTTGAGTATGCGCATTTTTCAGCTGAAGACAATACAACCTGGTTTGCCCGTTCACCTCGCCGTAGCCGTACGTACGCAACTTGCTTCCTAGCTTTGGTTGGCGAAGCGTTACCCCCCGCAGCATAAAGTGGTTGTTCTGGTTCAGCCCCAGTGTCGTTCGGCAACTTTATTTTCGGCAACCTTAACTTGGCCATCTGCACAATTGGCTGTAACATTTCCGCTGCAGCCGTCAATTCGTTTTGCACTTCCAAGGTCTGGTACGTACTCCACCGATCATGAATTGCCATAGCTGGAAGCAGTTTGAAGCCATGCCCCTCGTGTGCTAAGTGCATAAGATGACGACATGGTAAATGGTGACTGCTATAAAATAGACAAGTACACGCCCACTCCACATCGTGACAGCGAAAGGTTTGATTCCCGCAATAAATTTTCCATTGTGAAGGATTCGACGCTGTACGCTCACAAGTCGCATCTGCCATGAAGTTCACAAATCGTTCCCACTCTTTTCTCACGTTCTCGAAGATGTCTGGGTACAGTCGAGTTGCTACCGTCCGGAGAAACATCGGTATGGTTTTAGGAACGGGCGAAGCCGAATGGTGCTGCGCGATGACGAACCCGATCTGCTGAGTTATCATGATTTGATACTGCACCAAGCCCGCAATAGTCTTGTCAATTCGTGTCTTGTGCCCCAACAGTATTTTCACTTGATTCCAGTTTGACTCGATCCTGTTCGTTGTAGTATTCCCAGTCGTGAAAAATTTGCTGCGAGCAAAGTTTGCCCACATGTCTCGACACGAATCCCAGTTCTTTTCAAAGTACGAGAATAAAGCTTGTTTCTTGTTGTCTTCGCAGTATTGCTTCAATGCACCGTAACTAGAATCGTAACCTGTCTCTGTGGAGCTGCATATGGTTTGTTTTCCAAAGTTAGCGTTACCACAAGAATCATAAATAGAACCTATTGCGTACCTGTACAGCGTTTATAACATCAGGTTGAGTAACTCGTCGCGTTCAGACACCTTCAGCTTGTATGGGGCCCGCTGCATCACCTTCTTCCAGTACGAAGTGGCATGGAATTGACAAAGTAAAACTTTCGCAGCAGGAAATAGTGTTTTCAGCACCCTCCACTCAACGAAATCTTTGTCGATCACGATGGAGGATATCATCCGCCAACTTGGGTTCTTCTCTTGGAAATACTCCAGGATTGTTGTCATCATCGGAGCTCGTTGGTTGAGGCCTATGAAGTCTACAACTGGGAACCCTCTACCAGTAGCGGTTGTGACGACCAGACTCCCTGAAATATCCAACACACAACAGTAGAAAATCACTTTGTTAATAAGGTTGCTATATCATCGATATAGTTGCTATAACTACGCAAGGTTGCCGTGACAAAGATAAAGTTGCTATACCGAACAACTCATACGCACCCAAGTGATAGCCCAAATTGTTCGTGCCGTGAGTGAAATCCATCGTAAGAGTGTCGCCCCAGCGCTCGAACATCAACTTCTGCACCTTTGTTTGCATCACGATACCGCATGTCACGTCCATTTGGTCTTGAATAACAAGGACGTCACTACCGTCGAACTGGCGGATAGCTTGCAGCATGTCTTTCAAACGGGCCTCCGCTGCGTCGTGCCCCATAATACTGCGGATCAGATTACGGGTCTGTTGAGGTGTTATTTTGCAGCCTAGCAAACACACAAGCGCGAACAGTAACGTAAGTATCACTTCAGCATATCATATATAAAACTACGCACCGATTCTCTCATTCAGGAAGTTCGTGATGTGCTTGGAAGAAACACTAGCATCCGTTAAAGTCTTAACATCTTCGAGATCTTGCTCGTCCAACGGAAGTGTCTTTGTTGTTAGGTACAACGATGCTTGCGTTCGGGTGGTCGGGTGCGTGTGGGTAAAGTTCTGATTATCAACAGCGACATGTGAGAAATACTAACAAAGCAAACAAATACACGAAAAGGCAGATACCTCGTTTCTTATGACAATTCGAAATTTGCCATTTTCCATCAGCTGAACGGTTGGTGTCATGCGTGCAGGACACCCGCAATAGTTGCCTTTTCTATTGTGATGTCCCTTGGAGCGCGACGCTTGTGAAACACCGTGTGTACAGCGGAGGACCTTGTGACTCCAATTAAAACGTGAAGGGATTTGGTCCCGATGATTGCTGCATATGAAAGGGGGTTTCGTTAATAACTTAAATTTCTCATCAAACAGAGGTCACACATACCTGTTGTACTGATTTCGTGTCTCCGAGCTTCGTACTCGAAACTTGAGGTGGTGCGTCTGCTTGTATATTTTCAAGTGTGCGTTGAACTTGCTCCAACTCTTGATAATCGCTGGGGTAAAGGGCGGAACGGGGTTGATAATTTCTTCGCGCTCCTCGTTGATCTCCCGCAACTCGTCAAGGTGCTTGCTTGATCGCTTCCGCGGTATGTACTGCTTGTTCAGCTTGGATAAACGTGGGGCCGAATCAGCGTCGACAGACTCGTGAAGCCGCAGCTCCGCCTTACGCTTTTTCGCGAAAGATTGGGCTTCATCCCCAGCAGAAAGCTTGCATTTGGCCAGAGCGGTATCTATCGATTCCAAAGTGAATGTCAATATTAATGATAGCGCAACCTTTTTGCTTACAGCAACTTTAACGAGAATACCTGGTGTTTCTTGCGTGCTGTGGCTTTCTTTCTCGGCTCGGGGCTCGGTTTGCGTGTCCTGCGTTCTAAACAAACTAAAAAAATACACAATACATTATCAGTTCAACTCAATAAGTATCAACAATAATCCAAACGAGTCTTACCCGCTTCTGCTTCGTCTTCTGTGCTGGATTCTCCGTCGTCGTCTGCCTCCTGTTCATCGTCACTCGCCTCCTCTTCATCGTCGTCACCCTCCTCTTCATCGCTATCGCTCTCCTCGTCATCATCGACCTCTTCTTCGTCTTCCTCCTCTTGGTAGCAATCCTCCGCCTCTTCGTCGCCGTTGTCTTCCTCATCATCCTCATCCAGAACAAAGTCTTCGTCTTCGTCGTCGTCTTTTTCAATCCCGAGAGC
Organism: Phytophthora sojae; assembly: GCF_000149755.1. Lineage (NCBI taxonomy): Eukaryota > Oomycota > Peronosporomycetes > Peronosporales > Peronosporaceae > Phytophthora > Phytophthora sojae. Next base: position 4,672,427 of record NW_009258117.1, read on the forward strand.
GGCGTACATGTAGTTTAGCTCCTCGTTTACGTTCCGCAGCTGTCGGCCTAAACAATACATACCGACAGAATTCAAACAAAATGTGAGGCACGTAGATACTCTCGTTGCCACCAACATGGAGCATACTGATTACCGTTTATAATGGCTCCCCCCGCAGGAGCCATCGGTCCCCCCTCGCCGTTTGGTGCTTGACTGATTCGCGAGAGGTGCGTGCCCCACGTGGCCTCCGTTCAGCAGCGCGATTCTTAAAATGAGCGGCTGTGAGGTGGCGCACTTAATGGCATCGTACCTAATCAGAAGCGCACTTTAGCGTGATTTGCGTACCTAAGGGCTTAATGGTAATTTAGACATTTAAATTACGCTCGTAATTTTTGAAATCCCTAAAAGCAACCATACATGTCTCAGAATGGCTAAAAGCAACCATACTTATGGTTGCTCTAACCACTCCCGGTCGAGCCACCTCACGGGCGGCATAGCGGCGTAGTTTACGCTCGACGTCTTTTTGACGAATGGAGTCGTAGGACCTTTTCGATTGGCTGAAATCCCAGTCACCGTTTTTCTCAGCGCAGGCCTGACTGAAGGGACCTCCTCGATTGACCCCCGCGCATAGTCAGAAAGCGTCACCCGCCCACAGACCTGTCACGATGGCGGCCGAGCACGTGCCGTGGGCTGCGGCCATCCTGTGCTACATCCAGTACGCCATCCTCATCACCTTCGGCCACCTGCGCGACCACGCGGGCCGTGTCTTCGGCGGCTCGCGCTACTCGACGAACGCCAAGAAGGGCTACGCGCCGCTGCTCGTGGCCTTCGAGAACTTCTACACCAAGCGCATCTACCACCGCCTGCAGGACGTCTTCAACCGCCCCGTGGCCGGCTCGCCAGGTGCGGGCGTGGTGCTGTTCCCCCCCTCCCCAAGTGGCGGGGGTGGAGGACTCGTGCGTGTCTGTGTGCTGAGTATGAGGTAGGCTGACCCCCCCCCTCTCTTTGCTTGACCCCATGCAGGCGCGCACATCGACCTGATCGAGCGCTACTCGGTGGACGAGAACAAGACGCTGCACAACAAGGATGGCTGCATCCAGCACTGCCTCAACCTCGGCTCGTACAACTACCTGGGCTTCGCGGACGACTGGATGAACACGTGCAGCAAGGAGGTCTTCCCCGCGGTCAAGCAGTTCGCGCTGGCCTCGACGGTTCCCCCCATGGAGTTCGGCACCACGGCCGTGCACATCGCGCTGGAGAAGGCGCTGGCCAAGTTCATCGGCAAGGAGTCGGCCATCGTGTACAACATGGGCTACGCCACGAACGCCACCAGCATCCCGGCGCTCACGGGCAAGGGCACGCTCATCCTGAGTGACGCGCTGAACCACACGTCCATCGTCAACGGCGCTCGTGCCTCGGGCGCGTCTGTCGGCGTGTTCAAGCACAACGACCCCGAACACCTCGAGAAGGTGCTGCGCACGAAGATCGCGGAGGGCCAGCCGCGTACGCACCGCCCCTGGAAGAAGATCATTGTCATGATCGAAGGTATCTACTCCATGGAGGGCGAGATCGTGCGTCTGCGTGAGATGGTGGACGTCACCAAGAAGTACAAGGCGTACATCTACGTGGACGAGGCGCACAGCATTGGCGCGCTCGGTAAGACTGGCCGCGGTATCTGCGAGTACGCGGGCGTGGACCCCAGCGAGATCGACATCTTGATGGGCACGTTCTCCAAGAGTTTCGGTGGCATGGGTGGCTACATCGCTGCGAACGAGGAAATCATCAACTTCATCCGCAACTCGAGCGCTGGCGCGATCTACGCGACGAGTCTGTCTCCTGTCATTGCCCAGCAGATCTTGACGGCGCTGAACATCATCTCGGGTCTGGACGGCACGGACATCGGCCGCAAGAAGATTGACTCGCTGCGCGAGAACAGCAACTACTTCCGCCAGAAGCTCATCGACATGGGCGTTATCACGCTTGGAGACTTCGACTCGCCCGTGATTCCGGTGATGCTGTACCACATGTCGAAGGTCGGCGAGTTCTCTCGCCAGTGCTTGAAGCGCAACCTGGCCGTGGTGACGGTGGGTTTCCCTGCGACGCCCCTGCTGCTCGCTCGTGTCCGCTTCTGCGTCTCGGCAGCCCACACGCGTGAGGACATTGACGAAGCCCTAGTCACACTCAAGGAAGTCTCGGACCTGTGCAATATCCGCTTCGAGAAGAAGGCTCACTCCTAGGTAAGAAGAAGACCTCTATCACGCGCATTGGCAAGGCTCACGTACTTGAGTGCGTGCAGTTGTTCGAATTGCTGGCAGATCCGGGAATCCTGACGCTGTAGCTCCTCTCGACTGCGTTCTCCGCACCGCGGTCACTGCTAACAAATGAAAGGCGTGCGCCACGTAGAAATCTGTACTGACCGCTCTCAATGCTCACTACACACTGTTGGTCCAACAGCGCTCTTGCGCCGGGGTCTTGCCGGCTGCCCTCGTAGACCTCGCCGTCGCATCATCATCATCGATCGTCTCAACCTGTACCATTCGCTTCAACCACGTTCACTTGGTGCAGCCAAAGCGTCTCAATCCCTGCAAACTCTGCAGAGCGAGCCTCGACATCCAAAACTTAATCGCTTGCTGCCTTCTTGGCAATGCTATCATATCGGCAAGTCGACAGCGTCCACGTCACGCCACGATGCATAAGTCGCAGAGAGAACGGGCACTGATTAAAGCAACATTGAAATGTTGGCGTTGCGTAACATTGAGCGCAACAATGGTGCCTCTGCCTAACATTGCACAATGTTACGGTATCTCTCGTAGCAGCATATTTGGTTTACCAATGTGACAATAGTTCGCCACGACAGCTCGACAGCTCGACAGCTCGACAGCTCGACAGCTCGATAGCTCGACAGCTCGACAGCTCGACAGCTCGACAGCTCGACAGCTCGACAGCTCGACAGCTCGACAGCTCGACAGCTCGACAGCTCGACAGCTCGACAGCTCGACAGCTCGACAGCTCGACAGCTCGACAGCTCGACAGCTCGACAGCTCGACAGCTCGACAGCTCGACAGCTCGACAGCTCGACAGCTCGACAGCTCGACAGCTCGACAGCTCGACAGCTCGACAGCTCGACAGCTCGACAGCTCGACAGCTCGACAGCTCGACAGCTCGACAGCTCGACAGCTCGACAGCTCGACAGCTCGACAGCTCGACAGCTCGACAGCTCGACAGCTCGACAGCTCGACAGCTCGACAGCTCGACAGCTCGACAGCTCGACAGCTCGACAGCTCGACAGCTCGACAGCTCGACAGCTCGACAGCTCGACAGCTCGACAGCTCGACAGCTCGACAGCTCGACAGCTCGACAGCTCGACAGCTCGACAGCTCGACAGCTCGACAGCTCGACAGCTCGACAGCTCGACAGCTCGACAGCACGACAGCGAAGCACGCTGTATCACTCGGGGCGTGCGCCAACAGCTTCCGCCGCTAACGCGGCAAGCGCGTCATGGCCTGCGGACTTAGCGACGGCACTTCGGGGGGCGGGGGGGGGGGGGGGGGGGGGGGGCCCCTATTTCGCTTCGCTCGGGGGGCGCCGCTGTGCGGCCTGCCCCACCCCCTCGTGCCTTACGCTAAGTCCTCGGCTCGGCCAGGCGCGGTGTCTAGGAAAAAAAATATCGGGTTGCAGCGCTCGCCTTCGCTCGCTCGCGCAGACCCGCCCCCGCCTGATCGGCGGGTGTTGACGATCGGTGAACGCGCTCAGCGAGGCTCGCGCTCGCGTTTGCTCGCCCTCCCCCTTTAACCTCACTGCGCTGTTGGCTAGAGGCGCATTAAAAGCGCTTACGACTGCTTAGAAGGTAGCAGCGCATTCGATTGCATGCAACACGCATCGCACCTGACGCAACGCAACGCACTGGGAAGGCGTTTGCTCCCGCATACGTAGTACACACATGCATATAAGCACCGCAGTAGGACATGCACACATTAGAATAAGGTTGAGCGGGTGACCGCTGCAGACGGTCGCACGACGCGGAGGCGGAGCGAGCGCGCGGTTCCTACCCGGTAGATTCTGAAATGAGAGCTGTTGAGCCAGTCGCTCCAAACATGAAATTTCACGTCTGGAAAATTTACATTGCGTCAATGTTAGCGATCACGCAACATTGGACCCCATCAATGTTATTGATCCCACCTTGGCCTTCGTTCCTCCTGCCGCCGAGCACGTGCCATGGTTCCCCGCCATCATGTGCTTCCTGCAGTACTCGATCCTCATCACGTTCGACCACGTGCGCGACATCGCCGCCAGCATCTCGGGCGTGTCCCGCTACCGGTCCGAGGAGGCCCGATCCGGCCTGGCCAAGCTGCTCATCGCGTGGGAGAGCATCTACACGCGTCGCCTGTACCACCGCGTGCAGGACGTCTTCAACCGCCCCGTGGCCGGAGCGCCCGGGGCGCACATCGACCTCATCCAGCGCACGTCCACGGACGGCAACAAGTCGTTCGTGCGGCTGGACGAGCCGCCGCAGCACTGCCTCAACCTCGGCTCGTACAACTACCTAGGCTTCGCGGACGACTGGATGAACACGTGCAGCCACGAGGTCTTCCACGCCGTGGAGCAGTTCTCGGTGGCGTCCACCGTGCCGCCCATGGAGTTCGGCACCACGTCGGTGCACGTGGCTCTGGAGCGCGCTGTGGCCAAGTTCATTGGTAAGGAGGCGGCCATCGTGTACAACATGGGCTACGCCACAAACGCCACCAGCATCCCGGCGCTCATGGGCAAGGGTACGCTCATTCTGAGCGACGCGCTGAACCACACGTCCATCGTCAACGGAGCGCGCGCATCCGGTGCCACCGTCGGCGTGTTCAGACACAACGACCCCGAGCACTTGGAGCAGGTGCTGCGCACCAAGATCGCGGAGGGCCAACCACGCACGCACCGCGCGTGGAAGAAAATTATGGTCATGATCGAAGGCATTTACTCGATGGAGGGCGAGATCGTGCGTCTGCGTGAGATGGTGGACATCACCAAGAAGTACAAGGCGTACATCTACGTGGATGAAGCCCATAGCATCGGTGCGTTGGGCAAGACAGGTCGCGGCATTTGTGAGTATGCTGGAGTGGACCCTAGTGAGATCGACATCTTGATGGGGGACATTCACGAAGAGCTTCGGCGGCATGGGCGGCTACATCGCTGCGTCCGAAGAGATTATCAACTTCATCCGCAACTCGAGTGCGGGAGCGATCTACGCGACGAGTCTGTCGCCGGCGATCGCACAGCAGATCTTGACGGCGCTGAACATCATTGCGGGGCTGGACGGCACGGACATCGGCCGCAACAAACTCGACTCACTGCGCGAGAACAGCAACTACTTCCGCCAGAAGCTCATCGACATGGGCGTGATCACGCTTGGAGACTTCGACTCGCCCGTCATCCCGGTGATGCTGTACCACATGTCGAAGGTCGGCGAGTACTCGCGCGAATGCCTCAAGCGCAACCTGGCTGTGGTGACGGTGGGTTTCCCTGCGACGCCCCTGCTGCTGTCCCGCGTTCGCTTCTGCGTTTCGGCAGCGCACACCAAGGAGGACATGGACGAAGCCCTCAAAGCCATAGAAGAAGTAAGCGAGATCTGCCACGTGCGCTACAACAGCCACATCTGCGGCTGAGCAAGCGCTGGAAAGAGCAGCATTAGTGGCGCACCCACGGACGAACTGAGCCGTACAAGACACAAGTATTAGCGCGCTAATGCCAAAGTAAATTGATTCGAGACGGAACACCAGCCGAGTCTTTCCTTCGTTACCACTCGACCGGATGAAAGATTTGAGTATCTAACGTGGCCGGTGGATGCGGTGGTGCATCCGCCTGCATGGTTCCTGAAGCTAACTACTTATTCGCTGGGCTCGACTTTAACGGGATCAACGCTGTCTGCGCTCTCCACCTTCACTGCCGGTTCTTCAACACTGGTAGCATTTTCTTGCTTGACGTCCTCCTTCGGGTCTTCAAGAAGTGCGTTGATGTCGGACGAGAGGTCCATCGGCTGGCCGTCAGGGCCAGCTGTGAAAGCGAATTCACGGAGCAAGACGCGCAGCTCCTTCTCCTCCTTCAGAAGCAGAGCGAGCTGGGGCACGGGAAGCTTGCGCAGCAGCAACGGGAAAGATGCCGGTTGGATGAGCGCCGAGCACTTGACGAAGCCCTTCCACAGCGCGTCTTCCATCTCCCACACCCTCCGGTCGATGAGAATCTCCAATAGCGACGCCATATCATGCTGCAGCGTCGGATACGCGGTCACACTGAGGATGAGCGTGCGCAGAGAGAGCTTTGAGATTCTCTCCTCTTGGACCAGCACGCGGCACACGTGGAGAAGCACATCCGACGGGAAGGCGTGGCGGTGCTCCACGCAGAAGTTGATGGCGCTGATCACCTTCTTCTGCATGGTAGGCTCGCTCTTGAGGTCGACGTGATGCAAGGCTACCAGCAAGTCAATCGGGGCGACAACCTGCGGAGGCATCGCTTCCAGTAGCCGAGTGATCGCGACGGACAGCCGAGCTTGGGGTAGCGATAGCAGTTGCGGCAGCAGTGGGAACAGGGTCTCGCCTCGAATACTGGGCAGAACTGGGATAAGCACCGAGATGGAGTCCGGAATGTGCTCGTGACCGTGGTAAAGCTCCAAAATTTGTTGCACGAGCTCATCAGTAGCCGACGAGCTCGTTTCGTTCGGTCGCCCACGAATCGACAAGATCTGAATAATGTGGCACACCAGCCCCAGAGCGTTCGGCTCGTACCCATGCAGCTGAGCGACGACGTTCACGCTTCCGCGCTGTTTGAGATGCTTGATGAGCTTTTCAATGGCGCGGAAGACCACTTGCCGCACTGCCTCAGATGCGTACGCATACGTCGCCACCAAATGCGTCAACAGAGAAGGCTTCTTCGCACACAGTGCCAGGTACAATTCCAACCTCCGCAAGATTTCGGGCTCGCTGTCCAAAGCCTTTGACAGCTCAGCTTCACCTTGTACTTCGTCAGCGTAAGCTCGTAGCTCTTCGCTGGTGTCCTTTTCAGCGAGGGTAATCCGCTCTACTTGCGCCTTCAACCACGCACCCTTGTCCTCAGTACTAGCTGGTTCGTCGACTTCTTTGACGTCCTCTTTTGCACCATTCTCACCTTCATTCGCAGCCTCCGGCATGGCCTCATCCTCGTCCTTAGTGCTCGATTCGTTAGCCTTCACACGCTCGCGCAGTGAATTCACCAGCTTAATTGCAAACGCTTCAATATCGCCCTTGAGGGCTCCAATACCATAAAGCTGGTTAGCCACACATCGAATGGCAGAATTGCGGTAGTGCTCGTCTTCGTGGCATGTGTACCGCAACAAAAGGAGAAGACACGGCGCTTGGCACGCCTTCCGCTCCTTCGTAAGGTCACGCAGCAGAGTGATACCAAGCACGATTCCAGTCTTTTCACCAAACAGCGACGTAACAATGCGTAAAATCTCCACCGGTACACGAGGCAACTGAGCCACCAAACTTCCAAAAAGCTTCTTGTCTGCCGACGAAGACAGATCCATCTTCTTTTGCAGTGCGTCGAAGAAATAGTTGACGGCTGTCCGGTAGATTTTGTAGTCGGCGGTACCAGCAGGAGTCGCAGCAGTGGCCGTGTCTAGCTGGGAAGCTGTAGCACGGATGTATTCTTGACAGATCAAGTTCGTTGCAAGTGTAGAGCGCACAGGATAATCGCCCAACACGAAGTCCAAAATCTTCTGGTACACAAATGGCAGCTTCGGTGAATCATTCGACGACTCCGACACTGGTTTGCTGTTTTCGTCCGTACTAAGAAGCCAAGGGCTCGACGCCAATCGGCAGACTACACCCTCTCGCAGAGCCTCGTCGCCTCGAATTTTCACTCCATACTCGTTCTCTAGAATCCGCACGAGTGCATCGATCGCCATTTCGTGTTGCCATGCCGCAGTCTCCGATTTCAGATGCACCTGAACCACGTTGACCTCCGAGACAGACACCAGTGGCTCTGCAATGGTAGCAGCATTCTTGGATATCCAGTCACTCACTTCTTCCACAGCAGTCTCGTCAAAAATGGGCACCAACGCGGGCTGCTCCTTGTTCTGTGCTTTCAACCTCGGGTCGCGTCTGATGCGAGGGTCGCGCATACGCTTCGCACTCTTCTCAATCGCCTGTACTGAGGACGGGGTCGCGAGCTTCGCCAGCAATGCCGACATCCGCGTCTTTAGAGCGCTCGGGACAAGTTCCAGCATCAAATTCGGCGGAGCTGTGGGCATATCGGAGGCAAAGTTCTCCAACACGAGGTTCGCCACCTCCACTGCCTGCATATTCACGATGCCGTCGTGTGTCACCTTTTCTCGAGAGATCGGAGCCGCCGAAGACCCGGAAATTACACGCCGGCGCTTGGCGTGGGCATTGGCATTCTCCACTCGCTCAGTGATCGACTGAGCAGCCGTGCGCTTGCCGATCCTTGCTCTGCGCAGCGACGCCTCCGTGGGCGCAGACGTATACCGTCTCCGCTGCTCCTTGCTCTTACTAATCGCAGCGAAAGCGCGCTGCGAAGCGCCAACAGCAATCAAAATGTCCGTCACCTCGTCCGCGAACGCCTGCGCAGCCGGGTGGCTCAGCAGCTTCACCAAGTTGGCTGTCAGCGTCTTCTGCAGCCACGCGTCCTCCGTTCCGGGCGCCGCCGCCGTCGTCGAGAGTGCAATGAGTCTGGGCAAGATGTGCGGCATGTGCTGCGGCCGCACCGCGGCAAGCAGCGACAGCGAGTTCACCGCCACACCCAGCTCGCGTCTTGCTAGAGTCAGCTTTGAGTCCGCCACGCCGCCGATGACCCCGCACAGTCTCTGCAGCAGGAACACGCCGAACTCCTCCAGCTGCGGCTTGACCAGGATCGCCTGCTTGGAGCCGCCCAGTCGGTCCAAGCTGCAGACGTTGGGCTGCACGTTGGAGCGCATCGGGTCGCGGTACACGGACGCGTCCTGCGCCGTGCTGAAGAGCATCACGCCGCTCTCCACCAGCTTCCAGGCGCGCAGCCACACCATCGCGCTGCGGTTGCCGCCCCCCGCCTCGGGCGCGTTGGCGACCACGTCCGCCGCCGCTTCGACGCAGCGCATCGTGGCGTCCCAGGCGCTGCGCGGCTCGACGCCCGCGTGGCTGTCGGCGCCCTCGGCCCTGAGCACGATCTGGAAGCTCGCGTGCAGGCTGCCGAGCGCCAGCTGCAGCGCCAGCACCGCGTTCTTCTCGGTCGAGTGGCCGAGCAGCAGCACCGTGTGGCATACCTCATAGAGCCCCGCCAGCAGCGCGCAGGCCGCGTCCAGCGCCTCAGTCGCCGCCGCCGCAGCCGCCGCCTCCTGCGCCACGAACTGCAGGATCGACGCCACCAGCGCCGCGTTGCGCAGCTGCGCGAGCTGCCCGAGCATGGGCAGAGCGCCGCGCAGCACGCGCCGCTCCGGGCCCGACGGGTCGCGGTGCTGCGCGATCTCCTGCACGTGGCGGAAGAGCTCCGTCTGCTCGGCGTTGCTGGCCGCGGCCTGGACCTGCTCCAGCAGCGCCGCCACCTCTCGCTCCGCGCCGTCCATGGCCGTCCCTAGTCGGTCGCAGCGGGGTATTGTATTGGCTGCCCGGGACAAGAGTGCGCGCGCTCTGTCCAGTTTGAAGTGCCCCATGGACGGCGTTGCCAAAAGTGGGTGCGGTAGGATTCCCTAGCTCCCCCAGATACTTACTTACTTACTCGAGCGAGATGGCGAGCGCCGCGACGCGGGAGGTGCTGGGCAACCAGCCGCTGGTGATCGACAATGGCAGCGGGCTCATGAAGGCGGGCTTCGCGGGCGGCGAGACGCCGCAGGTGGTGTTCCCGTCCTTCGTGGGCACGACCAAGCACACGCGCATGATGCCGGGCGGCGCCTACGAGGGCGGCGACGTGTTCGTGGGCAACCGCGTGCAGCACCACCGCGGGCTCTTCAAGATCCAGTACGCCATGGAGCACGGCGTCGTCACGGACTGGAACAGCATGCACCGCATCTGGCAGCACGTCTACTCCAAGGACATGCTCAACGTGCAGAGCGAGGACCACCCGGTGCTGCTCACGGAGGCGCCGCTGAACCCCGTGGCCAACCGCCAGCGCGCGGGCGAGGTCTTCTTCGAGGCCTTCAACGTGCCGTCGCTCTTCGTGTCGCCCCAGGCCGTGCTGAGTCTGTACGCGTCGGGCCGCACCACGGGCGTCGTGCTGGACGTGGGCGACGGCGTGGCGCACGTCGTGCCGGTCTACGAGGGCTTCACGCTGCCGCACGCCATCACCAGGATGGACATCGCCGGCCGCGACGTCACGCGCCACCTGCAGCTGCTGCTGCGCCGCGCGGGCTACAACTTCCAGACGTCGGCGGAGCGGGAGGTGGTCCGCGAGATCAAGGAGAAGCTGTGCTACGTGGCCTTCAACCCCACCAAGGAGGAGCAGCTCGAGGCCGAGAAGTCGGCGCTCGCCGTCAAGGACATGCTCAGCGCCAAGACCAAGCCGTCCGGCGCGTCAGGAGACGACACCTCGGCGTACTACCTGCCGGACGGCACGCTGCTCAACGTGAGTTCTGCAGTAGTGTTGATAGTCTTGTCTGGGATTTGGTGGGTATTCTAACGCTGTACCGCTTTGTGTAGATCGGCCCAGAGAAGTTCCGTGCTCCGGAAGTGTTGTTCCGACCGGAGATCATCGGCTCGGAGGCGCGCGGAGTGCACGAGTGTCTGGTGCAGGCCATTATGAAGTCGGACCTGGACCTGCGCAAGACGCTATTCTCGCAGGTAATCCTCTCCGGAGGCTCGACGCTCTTCCCGGGCTTTGGCGACCGCCTGCTCGCCGAGGTGCGCAAGAAAGCGCCAAAGGATATTAAGATTCGGATCTCGGCACCGCCCACGCGCATCTACTCGACGTGGATCGGTGGCTCCATTTTGGCTTCGCTCGCGACGTTCAAGAACATGTGGATCACCAAGAGCGAGTATGAGGAGTATGGAGCTTCCATCCTGCATCGTAAGAACTTGTAGGCGTCGGACAAACTTACAGTAAGCACAGAAGAGGACCATGCAGACCCAGCCCGCTTCAATTCTGTCGTTGCTTTGATGTGAAGTGGGCGGAGTAGGTCGGCAGGTTGGTTTTCTGGCGTAGAGGCGATAAGGAAATACTACTAATACAGATGAAAAAGATCGCTATTGTAGCGTATGCGTTCAGCGGAGGTGCTCAAGCTGTGGGAAAGCTCAGAGTCTGATGAACTCCTATTTACAGTTAGTTTTTCTAGCTCCTAGTCGGATTCGGATTGCCTGATGTCAACAGCAGACCATCGCGTTGTGGCTCGGGTCTGTGTAGACTACTACAGTAGAGCAGCTTAAAATGAGCCGTCGATCAAACCAGCTCGGGCCGCGCGACGCTTCTCCTCCTGTTGTCTCCGCTTGACCACGATCATCGACGCGCCCCAGAACATCACGCCCCAGCCGAGCCAAACCACGGCAAACATCAGAACGTCGCGAAGACCGGAGCGGTCCTGCGAGCAGTCAGGGTTGAGCTTGGCCTCGCCGTCAATCTCCACCGTGCCACAGTGAGGAGCCCACGCGTCCTTGATAGCGCCCAGGATGATAGGGGACGGAACATCTCCCAGCGCGTGGATGATCAGCGTGTTCGCCGCGACGGCCATCGACTGGCGCGACTTGGGGAAGAGCTCGAGCACGGCAATCGTCTCGGGCACGGACAGCGCGCACATGAAGAAGAGGCACAGCGTGAGGAAGATCAGGCACAGCATCTTGGTGCTAGCGAAGGCCACCATAATGAGTCCAAACACGACCGCGGCGAGCATGAAGTAGAACAGCGCCTTCACGGAGATCACGCAGCGGCGGCCGATCTCCTCGGGCTTCTTCTTGGCGAGCCAGTCGACCAGCATACCTCCCAGGGGCGTACCGATGGTGCCGGTAATGGCCACAAGTCCACCGAAGATGAACGACACGGTCGTCTCGCTCTCGAAGAGTCCCAGACCGATGAAGATAGCAGGACTGAAGGTGCTCATGGCCGCCAGCGAGAACGTGTACGCCGCGTGTCCGAGGATGATGAGCATGAACGGCAGATTGTTGAAGATGATCCACCATTCCGCGACGAACGACGGCTTGGGCAGGGGCAGACCGCGGCCCTTGTCCTCCATGAACGCCGTCGCGTCGGCCTTTTCGTCATCGCCCGGGGTAATGGGCACGGCCGACACATCCCTCTTGTCCTCCAGCTCCTCGGGGTCCACCTCCTTGACGGGGACCTGGTTCAGCTCGTCCGGGATGATCGTGAGGCAGCAGACCACGAACCCGACCATAATGACACCTTCCATGTAGTACGCGCCGGCCCAGCCCAGTCCGGAGCTGGCGAAGATGGAGCCGTAGATGTAGCCGACGGCCGTGCCCACGGTGATCGAGGCCAGGTAGATGCCCAAGTACAGCGAGCGCTTCTCCGGGGGCGCAAAGCGGTTGATGAAGGGCGTGGCCGTGCACTGGAACGAGGCCTCGCCCACACCGCTGACCAGCCGACCGATGATCAGCACGTAGTAGCTCTCGGTGGCCTGCGCGGCGCCGCAGATGACGACGGCCACGACCCAGACGGTCATGCCCAGCGCGATGATGCGGAAGGGCCGGTGCGTGAGCGCGTAGTAGCCGAAGATCATGGAAAAGATGGAGTAACTGGCGATGAAGGCCGACGTGAGCAGGCCGAAGTACAGCGACTGGTTGAGCACGCTCACGCCCAGCGTGTCCGTGATGAACTGGTTGAACTTCTCGGGGGCGCCCGGGATGATGCCGCGGTCGATGTAGTTGAGCAGGTTGATGCAGCAGAGCAGCACGATGGCGCCCTGCTTTCCGATCTTCTTCATGCTGGCGGACTTGGTGGAGCTGGAGCTGGGGCTGGAGCTTAGCAGCGGTTGCGACAGCAGCGACGCCGTCTCGGGGTCGTCGACTTCGGAATGCGTGGTGGAGGACGCGGTGCTGTGCGTCACAGGCCCGTACGCGGAGACTTGGGGACTGGCCATGAGCGCGACGTCTTCGCCCCCGCCGAGCGGCTCCGTCTTCTCCATGGCCGTCTCCATGGCCGTGGCCCTTCTCCGATACATTCGGAGCTGCCAGGTGCGCGCACTAATAGGGCCAGCTTTTCAAGGCGATGTGACTTGGACTCAGTATGACGCCGGTGGTAATGCTCCGTCGCTGGCACGCCAGGAGGCGGATCACTCAGCGCAAGACCGGTCAAAGTGGCCGCCCTTTGCGGGCAGATCCTCCGCGCTACGGCCCGGATGTCTGCAGTGGCTCCGCTTTGCGAGCTGCAGCCACCGATCTCGCGATGACGTTCTCGCCATCAAGGAGCAGCGAAATGGCAAGGAGCTGGCTGACACGCGACGCCAGGACACGCTGCAGCTTGCCGGGCGAACACGCTCAAAATGCTGCCAGCGAGTGAGTACTGTTTGCGAGTCAATCCACACACCGAGCGTGATGGATCGAATTCCTCCGCCCCACCCTCCACCCTCTGTTGCTGTTGAACCGGTGGCGGTCAGGGGTCTGATCCGCGAGGCCTGTGATTTGATTTGGGCAGCGCAGCAAACAAATGGAGGCGTGTCTGCGCTGCTGCTTCAACTAACAGAGTGATGGTCAAATTGTTGCCTTTTTTGATGTGAACGAGTTTCTAGAACTTCAAGTCTCCGCCACAGCAACCCAAAAAGTTTATCGACGCCCAAAGGATTCATTGCTACTGGCGAGTCCTATTACATAGTATAATTTTAATTCAGCGAACATGGTTAAACATAAGCACATTGTAAGCCATAGCAGCGCATAGTTAGCTATAGCAGCGCGTAGTCAGCGATATGAACGTATAGTTAGCGATAGCAGCACGTAGAAAACGATTGCAACGGATACTTTGCGATAGCAGCGCATAGTAAATGATAGTAAATGATAGCAGCGTATAGTAAGCGATAGAAGCGCATAGAAGGCGATAGCACCGACGTAATAAGCGATACCAGTGCGAGCACATGTACAGTAGCTGAAGACGATTGATTAATAGTTTCAGGTTAGTTTTTGTGAAATACTTTAGGGACGGATATATTATAGCTGCAGCGGTGCTGAGTAGCGGTAAGATAATGGGTTCTGGGGATAGTAGATGCCTAGACATGCATTGGAGTGGAGGTTTTGTTGTAGTTCATAGCCGTGTGCAGTAAGCGATACATGTAGCGGAAGGAGATTTATTACTAACATGCGCAGTATATATTTACTGTAATACTTTAGCGGTGGATATATTATAGCTACAGCGGCACTCTGCGTTCATCGTGGGGAATATTTGCTTAAGCGCGTTTCGTATTTACTAAAGTACAGTGTGCAGCGGTAGGATAATGCGTTAGTGGGGTTCTGCTATGCAACGAACATTAGCATTTTAGCATTTACAGTAACTAAGATATTAAAAGTAACAACCTTGCACCGCGTAACTATAAAATTCACGTTTACACTATACTAATTCCGTTTCCTACATGTATATCCGCTCAATATGGTTATTGAAGGAATCTCATGATAAAAACCTTCCGCTCAGTGAATGTCAGAATACATGTATCTACGAGAATAAACTGATAGCCACGTCTAAATATATGACTTTTGAAGCAGACCACGTAATAGTTAGCTACATTTGACGGATCATACACAATACTGAAACAATGAAGCATGATATTTTAAATAAGAACACGAACAGTTATTATATGTTAAGTCGGGGAAAAGCGAAGTCAACACTTTGATTCATGCTCTTTCGTAAGACGATACTTAGCCCCAGAATGCCTATCATAAGACAAAGCGTCTTACGTTTTCCGATCAACGCGTTTTGACTACATCTTGGTTTTTGTATACCAGTGGCTACATTGCATATTGTCTGTCAAAACATAAGACAGTTTGTCGGACACTAGTTTGCGCCATACAATTGGCCAAAAGTGTTCAGGTCACAGCGACATCGTTGCCGCGGACGCGGTGGCAACGTTGAGCGCCGAAACGATGCAGTTGCATGGTGCGGTAGGGTAAGTAGCCACTTGTTCGCACACGAAGCGATGTGCCTGTAGTTGGCCGCTGGCAGCAAGCTTAAATATCGGCATAATGACTGCACGAACGCGTGCATGCAGTCCGTGGAGCTGTTCCACTCAGAGGTGCAGCCGTTGTAGGGCACGGAGTTACGATGAAGTTGGCAGACGTAAACTAAGAGGGACAAATAGCTCGTAACGGTACTACATGTACATTTTAATGTAGTAAATTTTATGCTTGAGCGTACATCATAGTAGTTGTGAAGGCGTGGCAGCCAGGGAACGGTGTTGCCAGTGGGCTTCCCGAGATCCTCCAACCCCCTCTTACCTAATCATTACAGTCCAGCAACAAAATGCAACCACGTACTCTGCAACGGCGATAATACCTAGATCTTATACCTACGACGCTGAGGTGCGGAGGAGCTCCACACTGCTGCGCGGGCGCTCGGCGCGCGCCATATCGCTGCTGGGCTCGACCTTCGGCATCGGCGAGTTACTCGGTATCTCCTGCAACTAAGCCACTGCCTGCAGCCATGCTTTTTGTCGATGCTACAGCGTAGACTGGTTTGCGTATGCGCGCTCTATCCGAATCTCCATCTTCTATGTAGTGTTAGTACTTTACTGTAGAAAGGAGAGTTGGCGTGGTGGGGTGAACGACAACAGTCGTTCACCCCAGTAAAGCGAAGAAACATTGCTCCACTACGGGAACAAACGGTCGCATGATAACTGTGCTATGATGTCCTTACATTCCATTCCTGGCAAGTATATTTAAATCTTCTAGCAGGAGGTTAGTGCATGGCGTCAGGATCAAAGGCCCGGACATTTCAAGGGGCATTCTTCAAGTGCGCTGCCTCTAGTAAAGGGGGCAAAATGCGCACACAGATAAATCAGTCCAATTTACGAGCCGAGATGCAGCAACACTCGAGACTACATAATACAATATTAACCAATGAAATGCTACATTTGATTTGTCGTCAAACTGTCTTGGCTCGACTGGCGCACTAGCATACAAAAAGAACTGCAAGTGGGGGGCCACTTGGCACGCCCCGTACATCTTGGTGTGCCGTAGCCGCTGCCACAGACGCACTTTATCGTCGAATGACGAGTGCGACGCATCTGGAGTGAAGGATTTCACGACCGCTTTGGCATCGAGCCATTTGGCCTGAAAGTCGCCCCCAATGTTTTCATTCTGACTGAAGATGGCAAGTTCCATCTCAGTGTGTGTGTGTGTGGGGTGTGTGTGTCAAGACGGTCGAAACTCAGGAACTCTGCGTTATCGTTTGTACTTGTTTCCGTGGGATATCGTTCGTCTTTGTTGGTGTTAGTATCCGCGGAGTGGCGTGATAGCCACCATCATCAGCAAGACGAACAGCGGTTGCTCCATTCATGGCCTTAGCATTTACGCCAGAATCGCATTGCTCGACCAGGTGCTGCATAACATCAACGTGGCCGCTTCTAGCAGCTAATATCAGCGCTGTGTGTTCGCCATTGTCCTTTTTGTTTACATATGCACCACATTGGCCAGCGAGGTGCTGGACAACCCCAAGGTGGTCATTTTGAGCTGCCTGCATCAACGCAGTAGTTCCACCAGTAGCTTTCCTGCGCATCAGCACCGCATTCACCCGCAAGGCACTCTACAACGTCGACTCGGCCGTATGTAGCCGCCCACATGAGCGCTGTGTAGCCGCTACTGTTCTTGACGTTCACGTCAGCGCCGCATTGCTTCGTAATAAACTGTGCAATATCCTTGTGGACGTAGTAGACGGCCTCGATCCGCGCTGTATTCCCGTCATTGTTCCTGTCATTCACGTCGATGCCACATCGCTCAACAAGGCAATACACGATGCCGAGGCGTCCGTTTTGAGCGGCCCACATCAGAAACTTCTGTCCTTGATCGTTCTTGGCATCGCATTCGCCAGCAACAAGGCGCAGTATGGCGAGGTGGACCGATTCAGTCAACGGATTGACCTTAATGGTGTTTCACTGCCGGATTCGATGAACTGAGTATCTGTCGCCAAAGTAATTGATGACAGTGCAGCATCGGCTGGAGCAACTGCAAGACAGCAGGGATTTTTGTTGTTGATGCTTTAGACTAGAACGGCCCCAGTGGTGCAACGCCCATTTTACTTCTGAAATATTTCACAAGACCAGGGATCTCGAATGTGTCGGGAGCAAGCAAGACGGAGGCAACAGTGGAATGAAACATTGCTCAACAACCAGCACAGGCTGTAGTGATGGGAACAAGGAAGTACATCTCAGCCCCACAAACTGTCTACTGGCAAACTCCTTCCGAGTGATTTGGCATCGCAGAATGAGCTGCTCGAGTATATGATCGCGGAGTCGAATGAATGTTTTGTTATTCACCTCCAAACCCAGCGGTACACCAGCTGCAACGGTAAACTTCGGATATTTTGCATCAATTGCTAACAAAAAAACTCATATGAAGGTCCGCAACTGAGACGAAGATACGAGATATTCTCTCAGTTTAATCGTGTTCTGGTGCTTCGGTCAGTAGACAAGAGCTCAAAGTTGAGATCGTCCATGACCAATGACCTCTCCTGCCTACGTGTTACGCGCCACGACCACGCCCAGATGAACTCCCCACATCCTCTCCGGCCATGGAGCCTCCGACGGAATCACGAAATCGTGTGGGACGTCCGTGTCACCAAAGCAGGGCTCGTAAATATCCAGCAACGGCTCAACCAGCTTCTCCCATGCTTGACGCCCCAGCTCGAAGCTAAAACCCAACTCTTTCAGTCGGTCGACGTCACGCCCAAAGCACCGAAAATAATCCCCCCGGTATTTCATCTTGCATAATTGGCCCCCCAGGCCCAAGTTCCAAGCAGCTTTGGGCCAAGGCTTACACGCAGGTACAACAAACTTCTGCGGTACCCGACAGGAGTTGAACTCTGCAACGTAGGTTTGCAGCGCTGGAATGATACGCTCATCCCAAGTTGACGCATCACGATCCCATGCGAATCCTATTTCCCGCAGTGTGTCCTCGTCTCGAGCAGCAAACTGCACATAATTTTTTCCCATTCGAATACTGTTGACGATCATACCAAGACGAATACCCCACGCTTCTTCAGGCCAAGGGGATTCACGAGGAACCTTGAATGGTCTTTCAACGATGCAATGGTGATGTATCTGACGGTACAGCTTCAGTGACGGGAGAATCTTCTCATTCCATTCGCGCTCAGCCATCGTCGTCTCAAAGCAGAACTTCATCTCCTTGAGTTCGTCCTTCGACTGCTCCACTTGCCGTGCATACGAGTTTCGATTCCTGATATGGTCAACCGTGCTGCCTAGTGCCCAGCTCCACGACAACTGTGGCCACGCATCATCGCCTTCCGGGACAACAAACCAACGCGGGACATCCGTGTGGCCGTGAACTTTGTGGAAGCGGCGCAGAGCCGGGGGGTCAGCAGTCGTTCTGGATTATTGAAGGCGAGCCCGGCATAACGATCTCGTCCCATCGGAACTGTAAAACATTGGAAATGAAGTCCATCTTCTCCAGCTCAGTCTCCATCTGCGACGAAAGCTCTTGTTTCCTAGCTCCAGCACGCACAACACTTACGGCGTTCCCAAGTGCATAGCCCCACATCTCTCGCGGCCAGCGAGCGTCACCCGATGAAGCGATAAATGAGTAGGGCACCAATGTGTCCCTGTTCATCTCCTTGTAAACTCGCAGTGCGGCCAGAAACTTCTCCTCCCACGCGACAGTTTTCCCGTGCAGCGTCTCCCTCGTAGTCTTGGCCTCCTCTCGGCTCGAAGTGCCAGCGTCCGACTCCGCTAACCCCGTCAGGCTGAAGCAGCGACCGGTCAGTAAAGAACCACTCTTCGCTACCTGGGCACCCCGTAGCGACGCGAAGGGCGGCATGTTGAGGCGCCACACCTTACGCGGCTCGCGCTGGACAGCATTGCGAGAAGCGAGTCTTCGTGAAAACCACACAATCTCTAGTTTTTATTCACCAATAATATTGGATTTTTTGCAAGACGACGTCATTTGATTTTCTGTCAATGCAGTAACTTGGATTTTTAACGAGTGCGTTGGAGTGTGCTGCGAGTGCATGATCACGTTGATTCGCGCTGCCATGGCCTGTACGTAAAAGGAAGTGTAAGTGTCTGGACGCTCACGCGGCACCGCATTGCTCAACAAAGGTACTGCAGCGGTTGAGCTCTAAGGCAAATAAGCAGCGCGGTTTTCCAGTCGTTTGCTGTTTTGGCGTTCTCGGCCGCTCGGCACCGCTCGATTATGAACTGCGCGGCGTTAAGATGGTCAAGTTCAGCGGCTCCAATGAGCGATGTGAAACCATCGGTCCGCTTGCTCTTGCTGGGATTGCCGTACTTCCTGCATTGACACCTTCCGGTTTGAGAGCGAGCTCCGCGAGAACAACTAGCCTTTGTTTGAGTTGGGGGCTTGCGCGAGTCTGGCCGCAAGGCGCTTGTGTTCGGGATCCAACAAACAGCATGCTTCGCACTCAATCCGCAGAACTGGTGAGGCGAGCCATTGCGGCAACACAGGTGGCACCGGGCCTTTAACCGAGAGGATTAACCGCCTCAAGGAACTTCATATAATACTTAAGTAACTCATAGCTGTACTATGAAGCTCGATCGTGCTTGGACCGCGAGGTCTCATCTGCACATGAAGCAAAGCTCAACCAGTCAGTCCGCCAAATGGAGTCAAAACGGCTCATGGAAGCTACGAAAGCGATCGACATCGTGGCGGTCCGAGCTTTTGGTGCAGCATGGTGTACGCATGGACAAGGAGGCTGCACTCAGGGAGGCGGCTTCAGTGGGCCAGCTTGAGGTGGTGCGGTACCTCGCGGAAGAGTGCGGCGCAGACGTCCATGCCAAAGATGAGCGCGGCAACACGCTGCTGATGGACCCTGCTGCGTACGGGCACGTTGAGGTCGTGCGATACCTCGCTGCTCAATGCGGTGTGGATGTGAATTCCAAGAACGAGCACGGGGGTACGGCGCTGATGTGGGCGGCTGCAGCTGGCCAGCTTGGTGTCGTGCAGTGCCTCGCGGATGAGTGTGGCTCTCAGGTGAATGCCAGGAACAATGACGATTACACCGCGCTGATTTGGGCCGCTGCCTACGGCCACTTGGACGCTGTGCAGTATCTCGCCTGCCGAGGCGGCACGGAGCTAAACGCCACGGACCGTGACGGATACACAGCGCTGATCTGGGCCATCGACAACGAGCATGACGAAGTCGCGCAATACCTCGCTGGACGAAGCGATGAGGAAGTCGCGCTGCTCTCGCCCAGTACCTCTCAGGAAATCTCCACTAGCGGCATTGCCGTACGGTAGTCTGTTTTGATAGTGTAGCAACAACGACAAATCCACCTCTTAGCCCCGCTCACTTGTTGCACTGGATTTGCTGAGTACGATGATCGAAGTATGTTCTGGTTTAGTGGCGTGCACACTGTCAATTTTTGTGGGAATAACTAGAGACGAATATGCTTGCCGTGGTAGGCAGTAGATACGAGCCAAAACAAGAGGAATGTTGCTCAGCCTGCTGGGGGAAGAATACACAATTAACATAATACGTAAATGGGTTGGTGGCACAGAACTCCTCTTTTTTCGACATGTGTGCGCTACTGTTTGATACTAACGTGGTATCTCGTCGCGTTTGCAGGAGACACAATGGAACCTAGTCTCCCTTCTCGCAAGCAACGAAGTATGCGTCACACCACTTGCTCAATGCTCGATCCAGCGCGTAACACCGCATCGTCGTTTCCGCTAGCGTGATGAGATTTCTGTTCCTGTCGCGTAGCTTCGATATGGCAGCAATGGCGTCGGCGACGAGAGAGCAGAACGTAGCACGACATCCATCGCTTTGCTTGTCGTCGATGTGCCCGTGGAGCTGCTCGAGCCTTTTCAACAACGAAACGTGCAGTGCGAGTGCCTCATCGCGTTGATTCTCGCCGTCTTGCAGCTGGTCCAGCTGTAATCGCGCCACTGCAATTACTTCCGTGACGGAATCCCAGGGCACAGATTCCGGTTGTGAGGTCTCACCGAGATCGCTTGATTCAGTGGTGGTGCTGACATTTGCCAGTCTCGCCAATTCGTTCACCACCGTCGAGATCTTGATCCGCTTCTCAGGGTCCAACGCGCACATTCGCTTCACCAGTTCCCATTTACTGTCCTCGCACGTCACTGGTTGGGACGGCAATTTGCCCCGTGTGGCCTGGTATACCAGTGCGCCTTTGTCAGGAACGTGCCAAGGCAGGCAATGGGCGTCTGTTTTACCTAACTTCACCGCCTCCACGACTCGCAGTGCCTCCACGATGCACATGGCCAAAGAGTACATATCCGATGCGAGTGTGGGGCGTTCGCTGGTATCGAGTAGCTCCGGGGCCACCCAGTTCCATGCGCCTGACACCAACGTCTTGTCCTCTCCACTTGCTACCGAGCTCAACCCAAAGTCCGTCACCTTCGCCTTCATGTCACTCCCGATCACGATGTTGTTCCCTTTCAGGTCTCCGTGCACGACGTCTCGAGCGTGGAGATACTGAACGCCCAGTGCAGCCTCGTGCAGCTTCGCCCATATCTCGTCGGGATTCTTTCGCAGGTAGCTGACCAACGTCCCGTTGGGAGCGTATTCGCAGACGAAGAAGGGTTTGCCCACGTGGCAGGCACCAAAGAGCCGAACGACATGAGGGTGACTGAAGCCGAACCAAATGTCGACTTCGCGGCGAAACATCGCCAATGCTTCCGCACGTTTGGCGTCGTTGAGCTCGACTTGGCTAACCGACGGATCATCATCCCATGCAGAGGAAAATGACTGAGACAGACTCAGCGTGGAGGGGCAGCTATCACTGTGTGAACCTCCTGCTAAGTTGACTCGTTTTACCACCACGTCCGAGTCCAGCCACCTAGCTCGGTTTACACTGCCAAACCCACCTTCACCCAGGCATTTCCACTCATCCACGACCAACTCGTACCAGGGGATGAACCACTCCGGAGTGAGCTCCGACAAATCGCCATCACTCTCAATTTTGCTGGCAATATCTTTGTAAGCTTTCTCCATCACCGTGAGTTGATCGGAGGTGTACTTGCCGACGCGATCCTCCATTTCGGCTTCCAGCATTCTCAAAAACGCTGACCGATCTTCGGTTGACTTCAAAGTGTTCAGCAGCAGCAAAGTATCCGACACTCCCGACACGAAGAACGAAATCTGATCGCTGCACTGCTGCTGCCATCGCGCTTCCGTTTCAGCCGATAAACCAGGTGAATCCCCCAGTGATGCCAAGAGCGACTTGATGCGCCACTGAAGTGCGTACATGCTGTTGCTAGTGGCACGAGTTGAAGACAATCCCATGATCCGGGCTTCCTCAGGCGACATCTTGACTGTCTGATAAAACTCGGTAAGCAGTGTGTCAAATCGCGCGAACAGTGGAGGGTGGTGCGTTGACGCTGTTAGGTGCTCGTGTACGACATTGAGCTCGTCAAAAGCCCGACGATACTCAAGATGATCGCATTTCTCCATGTACGTTTGCAGCTTCTCCCAAGATTCCGTCAGCTTACCATATTCATAATCATCGAAGGAGTTTGCCGGCTCGAGCTCAGGCTGGGGAAAATCGGGGCTCTCTTTGACTGCCAGACGCTCGAGTTTGTAGACGACAGACGACAGGCTGGCACGCTTGTGAGGGTTCTGGCAACACAAACACCACAGCATGTGCTGAGGCCCAAAGTTGGGGTTGGAGGCATTGGAGTCAAAATCGGCCGAGTCAAAGTCGTACTCAAAGTAGGAGCCAGAGTCCTCGTCGGAGTCATCAGCGTCCTCGTCCGAATCCGAGTTTATTTCGCCCGTTTCAGGTGTCCACCTCAGCTTAAATCTGCGCACCCTCTCATCTTCCACCTCGCCCCAAGGTATCTCCTTGCCCAAACACTCGATAAGGCATATTCCCAATGAGTACACATCCGACTTAAACGATGGAGGCTCCCCTCTTAAAATCTCTGGAGCCTGCCAACGCATTGTTCCTCTAAAAACGTCGGAGGAAAGTTGCTCAAGCCTCTTCGTAAATCCGCTCAGAGAAAAATTCGACAGCTTCGCCATTCCATCGCTGCCAATCACAATGTTGCTGCAACGAAGATCACCATGAACGATCCCCCGCTCATGGAGATACTCAAGACCCAATGCTGCCTCGTGCAGGTACTTCCACATCAGCGGGGGCTGGGTGTATTCAGAGAACAATTTCACGTACTCCAACAGGGAGCCTTGGTTGGCGTACTCACATACGAAAAACTGCAAATGGGGACCAGCCTGGCACGCCCCATACATCTTGAGCACATTGGGATGCCGCAAACGCTGCCACAGACGCACTTCGTCGTCGAATGACGAGTGAGATGTATCTGGAATGAAGAGTTTGACGACCGCTTTGGCGTCAAGCCATTTGGCCTGGAAGTCACCCTCGATGCTTCCGTTCTGACGGAAGACCGTCAGCTCAATCTCAGACGCGGGAATCAAACAGCTTAGGCGACGGCCGGCATTCAGGAACCTGGCGTTGTCGACTGTAGTTGTATCATTGCAATCCGGCCCCTCAGTGTGCGACAGCAAAGGTGTTAGTATCCGCTTAATGGCATCGTAGCCACCATCAGCAGCAAGTCGGACAGCGGTCGTTCCGTGTAGATCCTGGGCGTTTACGTCGGCATCGCATTGCTCAACTAGGTACCGCACGACTTCCTGACGGCCGTTTCTAGCAGCTTGCATCAACGCTGTGCACCCGAAATGACTCCTTTCGTTCACGTCGGCGCCACATTGTCCAGCGAGAAATTGTACTCCGTCAATGTCGCCCTTTTCAGCGACCCACATCAGCGCCGTGTAACCATCACGGTTCTTGCCACCCACGTCGGCACCACATTGACCAGCTAGGTACTGTACAACGTCAATGGTGCCCTTTTCAGCTGCCAGCATCAGCGCCGTGTATCCGTCATTGCTCTTCGTATCCACGTCTGCACTACAGTGGTCAGCAAGATATCGCACGGCGTCAATGTTGCCGTTGCCACTTGCCCACATTAGCGCCGTTCGCCCGCCATTGTCGCTGGCATTCACATCACACCAATCTCCCCCCACGATGAACTGCAAAAGCTCCATGTTGCCATTTACAGCAGCTTCCGTGAGTGCCGAGCGCCCATCGTCGGCATGGACGGCCAAGTCCGCGTGATGTTCCGCGAGAAAGCGCACGATGCCCATGTGGCCTTTGTACGCGGCCATCATTAGAGCGGTGTATCCATGATTGTCCGTGGCATTCACGTCAACGCCATGCTCGCAAGTAAGGAACCGCACGAAGTCTATGTGGCCGCTTTCAGCGGCCCAAATCAACACTGTGCGTCCATCATTGTCCTTGGCATTCACGTCAGCGTCATGTTGAGCAGTGAGGAACCGCGCTATATCCATCTGGCCATTTCTAGCGGCTCTCGCCAGCACTGTGCATCCCCGTTCGTCCTTGGCATGCACATTAGCATCGTATTCATCTGCGAGGCACTTCACGACGTCCATGTTGCCGGCTTCGGCGGCCATACTGAGCGCCGTGTGCCCGTCCTTGGACTTGGCATCGACGTCAGCGCCATGCTGACCAGCGAGCTGCTGTACTACGCTGATGTGGCCATGTTCAGCGCCCCTCATTAGCGCTGTGCATCCAGGGTTATCCTTGGCGTTCACATCAGCGTCATGTTCGTCAGCGAGAAATCGTACGATACTAACGTGACCATTTTCAGCGGCCTTGGACAGAGCCATGACCCCGTCCTTGGTCTTGGCATTAATGTCAGCACCGTGTCGATCGGCAAGGATTCGGACGACGTCCATGTGGCCCTTTGCCGCGGCCTTGATTAGAGCTGTGTAGCCCTCCGTGGTCCCGGCATTCACGTCAGCGTCGTGTTCACCCGCGATAAACTTTACGATGTCCATGTAGCCATTTTCAGCAGCTCTCGTCAGCGCGGTGTATCCGTCGTTGGTCTTGGCATGCACGTCAGCGCCGTGTTCATCGGCGAGGAATTGTACGAGATCCATGCAACCGTTTTTAGCAGCAAGCATCACCGCAGTGTATCCGAAGTTCGTCTTGGCATTTACGTCAGCCCCATGCTTAGCGAGTATTTGTACGACATCCACGTGGTCGTTCATAGCGGCCCTGATCAACGCTGTGTATCCGTGCCTGGCCCTGGCGTTGACGTCAGCGCCACATTCAACAGCGAGAAATCGCACGATGTCGGTGTAGCCGTTTTCAGCAGCTTCCAGCAGAGCCGTGCAGCCGTCATTGGTCTTGGCATTCACGTCAACGCCATGCTGATCAGCGAGGAACCGTACTATACCAAAATGCCCGTGTCCTGCAGCCATCATGAGTGCTGTGTTCCCGTCATTGTCGTTGGCATGTATATCAGCGTCATATTCCTCCGCGAGGCACCGTACGATGTCCTCGTGGCCGTTTTTGGCAGCCCTCATCAACGCTGTGCATCCACGATTGTCCTTTGCGTTCGAGTCAGCGCCATGGTCACCAGCTAGGAAGCGTACCATATCCGTGTGGCCCTTATCAGCAGCCCTGATCAGCGCTGTGCGATCACAGCCGTCCTTGGCGTGTAAATCGGCGTCATGTTCATTGACAAAAAACTTTGCCATATCCATGTTGCCATTTTTGGCAGCTCCCATCAGCGCAGTGGATCCATCCTTGGTTTCGGCATTCACGTCAGCGGCATATTGATCAGCGAGCACCCGCACGACATTCATGTGGTTGTTTTGTAAAGCCTTCATTAGTGCGGTGGATCCGTCTTTGGTCTTGGCATTCACATCAGCGCCACATTTACCAGCGAGGATTCGCACGACGCCCATATGACCGTTTTCAGCGGCCCTGGACAGAGCCGTGGATCCGTCTTCGGTCTTGACATTAACGTCAGCATCGTGCTGATCAGCGAGGAAGTGTACGACGTCCATGTGGCCGTTTGCAGCAGCCTTGGTTAGCGCCGTGCATCCACTGTCGTCCTTGACATGCAAAACCGCGTCATGTTCGGCGAGGAACCGCACGATGTCAATGCAGCCGCTTTCAGCAGCCTTTATTACTGCTGTGCATCCGTCCCTTGCTTCGGCATTCACGTCAGCCCCATGCTCATCAACAAACAACCGCACGATGTTGAGATACTTGGCGGCCATCATTAGCGGAGTGAATCCGTACTCGGTCTTGGCGTGCACGTCAGCGCCACATTGGTCGACGAGGAATCGCACGACGTTTTCATGACCGCTTCTTGCTGCCATCATTAGCACTGTGCGCCCGTACTTGTCGGTGGTATTCACGTCAGCTCCGTGTCGATCAGCCAGGAAGCGCACGATGTCCTCGTGGCCGTTCCCGGCGGCTCTGGCCAGCGCTGTGTTTCCACAGTTGTCCTCAACGTTCACGTCAGCGCCACCTTCATCACAGAGAAACTGGACGACGTCCATGTGGCCGTTTTCAGCCGCCCTGATCAGCGCCGTGCCTCCGTCATCGTCCTTTGCGTTCGCGTCAGTGCCATATTCATCAAGGAGGAACCGCATGATGCCCACGCAGCCATTTCCGGCGGCACTGACCAGCGCCGCACAGTCACGGCCGTCCTTGGAATGATGCGTTCTAGCGTCATATTCACGGGTGAGGAAGTGCATGATGTCCATATTCCCATTTTCCAATGCCCTCCTGAGTGCCGTGTATCCGTCATTGTCCTGGGTACCCACGTCAGCGTCATGGTGATCGGTGAGCAGCCGCACGGTGTCCCCGTGGTCATAGCGAGCCGCTCCCATTTGCGCCGTGCATCCATAATTGTCCTTGGCGTTGACATCAGCACCATGTTGGCCCGCCAGGGATCGTACGACCTCAGTGCGGCCGTTCCTTGCGGCCAGCATCATCGCCGTATACCCGTCGTTATCCTTGGCATCCACGTCGGCGCCATGTTGCCCAGCGAGAAACTGCACGAGGTCTAAGTGGCCATAGAGAGCGGCCATCATTAGGGCCGTGTTCCCGTAGTAGCCCGTGGCGTTCACGTTGGCGCCGTGTTGTTCAGCGAGGAGCTGGGCCACCTCCAAATGCCCCTCGGACGCAGCCCTCCTCACGGCTGCCTCCTTGTTGAGTGGCGTCGAGCGCTGGGCCAACTTGTCAACTCGCGCGAGATCGCCCGCTCCAGCAGCGCTAACCAACTGGCTGTCCCGCATCGGCCTTCTTGGTTCGCGTCAAATTGGAGAGTGACTGGGGCTCCCATCCTGCGGCCAAGAGTCTCACTTCGCCCCCCCCTTCCGAGGCACGTCAGCAAGAGCCTCGAAGGCGTCTTTCCTTCAGACAGGGCACAATGCCGGACAGTATATCCACCCATTGGGTGCACCCAAGCTTGATTGAGCGACTCCAAGGCCCGCGTCAGGCGTAAGCTGGACGGATACATCCTGTCGCGGCCAACATATCATTGATCATGTAGGAAGCGCCGAGTCTCGTCTGCACACCACGCGCGGCCATGCCTTCAATTATCGAAGAGAGGATACACCGTCGGAAGTCGAAGAGACCGAGGCGGCCGCTGGCGTTGAGTTGCGTCATTTGATGCCACCTTGCTGGCGCCGTCAAAAATACAAACACACTGAGACACCAAGGTCAATATCACTCCAGTCTGGACCATGTTTGCTTGACCTACCAGGGGCGAGCAATTCACGGCCCCCCTCGGGGTCTAGCTTCAACAATAATGTCCTTGAAAAGAAAGCAGAAATCCACCGAGCGCCTCGAGAAAGAAGCTCCATCCTGAGTTTCGTGGGTTTGGAGGTATTGTCGGATTATTTCAGAGACTTCTCGATACTTCGCGCTTACAGTAAGCTATGCAGAGGTTCATCATAACGATCCCGTCGGGCGGTCAAACATCGACACGTCCAGACCAAGCAAAACCAAGTGCGGCGAAACTCGCTAATCTCTCTGCCAGGCTAACCGCGCAGCACCTCAAAACTAAGATCGTCCATGATCAACGACCTCTTTCGCCCCCGCATTACTCGCTACGAACACGCCCAGGTGAACCTATCAACGACAACCTCATCAACGACGGCTACGTCAGCATCGCACCAGGCAGCGAGCACAAGTGGGGCAAGATGAGCCTTTCGCTCTGGCAGCAGGGAACCTGCGTGCGCACCACCATCGTGGACGAGCACACTGTGACCACGGACACGTTATACATGCGTCCAATCTTCAGCGGCGCGCGGCAGCACCTGTGTATACGATGACAGGAAACAGCGCGGCAACCCCACGCTCACGAGCTTTTTGAAGATTTAAAAAAGCTGCATACCATAGGTATGTACAGAACTTATAAGAAGAGTCAGTGAAGGAGCTGGAGCAACAGGAGCTCTCGCTTGTTGCTAGTTGTTGTGATTCTGTTAACAAACGCGAGTCACACCGAATTAGGGATGGTCCATCCCGGATGGCGAGTGCTCTCACGGCGGCAACGCTGTTGCTCTTCATTTATACGGACCACAAAGCAGCAGGATAAGCGAGAGTGTTCCTCGCCAGAGACCATGTACAGCAGTCATGCCAAGCCGAATAACGAGGAATTTGTGTTGCACGCATATTGGCTGATACATTCAATTGTTTTCTACATGTAGACTTTCGGAGATTTCAGGCTTTTGTCGCGCCTTGGAGCACTCCGTTGCCCCTCTTACGCGAGCAGAAGAGCGGACAGGATCGTGGAGGCAGTCAACATCACCGCTACCCCGAAGTTGCGCCCCGAAGCCGCGTTGGATGTTTTGTCAGCGGCACTGTCGGAGCTGGCCGACTTGCTCGCCTTTTTGTCATCATCACCGACGGATCCATCGAAGAACATGACACTACCGGAACCAGAGTAACTTGGTGCAAGGTTGTCGGGCAGCAGCACCATGATCGTCGTCGGAGCTTCCGTTTCAGCCGTCGAGGTGGAAGCAGATGCCGAGTTGCCGGTTGCAGAAGCTGAGCCTGTAGGCTCCGCGCCAGACAACTCGCCCCAAGAAGCTGAGCCCGCAGACTCTGGTTCCGACAGCTCGGAGGTGATTTGGATGCGCCGGAGCGCGTTCAGCGGCTGGATGGCGTCTCTCGCAGGTACCTCGACGGCAGCCTCGGCTTGATAGTCTGAGCCAATGGCACAGGCCGATTCAAGCACGGCAGCGATGAAAAGCGTGAAGATAAACTGGCTCGGCTTCATGTTGGTAGATCGTAGGAGTGTTGAGGTTCTGCGCAGTCGAGAAGAATTCGAATTGTGGGATGTGTGTGTCTGAGCTGCCATGTTCCTTGGTCACATAGCAGCACTTGGCCGGTAGTCTTGCAATCCATACATCGATTGATGGCCCGATGGATCAGTGATGGCGCTGAAATGGTGGGGGGGGGGGGGCACACACTGATGATGGTGCTGAGCAGTATACTGAGCAGTATGCTCAGCACCATCATCATCTAACCGAAGGTGTTATTCCCCACAGCACAAAGAGCACTTAGTTTCCACGTCCCTGCCCTTCCAGCAGACAGAGCTGGCAATTTGGTTTTAAAAGGGGTTAACCATTAGGTTTTCCCCGGGTTTAAACTCAAAAACCTACCAGTCGAATTTTGCTGGGTTTTAGGTTCAACTTCATCATAGTTACTACTTTCCTCGTTGCTTCTGCACAGGATGCTGGTATATTACATGGATATATTGCGGCGTGGCGTGTTTTAGCTGAGTTTGGCTTTTTACCCCCCCCCCCACATATTCTCTGACCACGGAGCCTCAGACGGAACCACGAAATCGTGCGGGACGGCTCTGTCACAAAAAATGGTCCTGTATATCTCCAACAACGGAGCAACTCGCTTCTCCCATGCTCGGCGCCCCAGCTCGAAGCTGAATCCCGAATCTTTCAAACGGTCGACTTCGCGTCCGATAAAAGGGAAGAAACACCCGCTCTGTCTCATATGGTACACTTGCATACCAAGCGGTGTGTTTCAAGCACTCTGTGGCCAAGGCTCGCCCGCAGGCACAACAAACGTCGAGGGCACCCGACAAGTGCTGAACTCTGCGACATAGGTTTGCAGCGCTGGAATGATACGTTCGTTCCAAGTGGCCGCATCACGATCCCACGCGAATCCTATTTCCCTCAGTGTGTCCTCGTCTCGAGCAGCAAACTGCACATAATTTTTTCCCATTCGAATCTGGTTTACGATCGTCCCGAGACGAATACCCCACGCTTCTTCGGGCCACGGTGATTCACGAGGGACCTCGAATGTCCTCTCAACGATGCAATGGTGATGTATCTGACGGTACACTTTCAGTGCCGGGAGGACCTTCTCATTCCAGTCACGCTCAAACGTCGTTATCTCGAAGCAGAATTTGATCTCCTTGAGCTCGTCCTTCGAGTCCTCCACTTGTCGAGCGTAGTGTTGCAAATGTCGAATATTTTTAATCGTAGTTCCCAGTGCCCAGTTCCACGACAACCGTGGCCACGCATCGTCGCCTTCCGGGACAACAAACCAACACGGGACATCCGTGTGGCCGTGAACTTTGTGGAAGTGACGCAGAGCCGGCATGATGATTTCGTCCCACTGGAATTGATACGCATCGTAAGCGAAGTTCAGCTTCTTCAGTTCAGTCTCCATATGCGACGAAATCTCGTGCTTCCCAGCTCGAATGCGCAAGGTATTAACGGCCTTCCCGAGTGCGTACCCCCACGCTACGCGCGGCCAGCGGGTGTCATCTGATGAAACGATAAATGGGCGGGGCACCAATGTGTCCCTGTTCATCTCCTTGTAAACTCGCAGTGCGGCCAGAAACTTCTCCTCCCACGCGACAGTTTTCCAATGCAGCTTCTCCCTCGTAGTCTTGGCCTCCTCTCGGCTCGAAGCGCCAGCGTCCGATCCCTCTAACCCCGTCAGGCCGAAGCAGCGAGCGGTCAGCACAGAACCCGTCTTCGCTACCTGGGTACCGCGTAGCGACGCGAAGGGCGGCGTGTTAAGGCGCCACACCTTACGCGCAGAGGCGGAGCCAGCCTTAAAAAAATGGGGGGCATAGATTTTTTTTAAAGTAAAATCCACAACCTACATTTCGATTCTTCTTTTTGTCATCGCTTTAAACTTTTCGAGGACCGAGTCTTTGTCGATGCTGTTTGTAAGATCACGCTCGATAGCCAAAACCATCAGATTTGACATCCAAAGATCTCCCATTGTTGTTCTGAGCCGCGTCTTAATTCTTTTCATGGCTGAGAAAGACCTCTCCGTAGTAGCAGTTGTTACAGGCAGCACACACACCAAGTTAATAATTCGGTGCAAGGTCGGGAACAGCTCGTTGTTATCGGTCCCGACAAGTTGGATGCATAGTTATTGCGTTGTCTTCAATTTTTGGAACCTTTTGTCGATTTTTGCCAAATTGCGAAACCGAGTGGCCTCTTCTCGAAGGTCGTCCAGCTCATCGGTGAAATCATCGGGATAAAATGTTTTAGCCAGCTCAACAATTTTAGTAGCGCTCCAATTCTTGAAATTATCACGTGGACTGAGCGATCCGCACAATTCCATGAGACTAAGAACTTCTCCACTAAATCGTGAAGCCATTTCAGAAATCAGGTCACGAAGGATACAGTTGTATACTTCGTCACGATAGTGAGCTTCTTGTGTAGGCTGGACACCATCCCTGGAGGAGTCCGCTCCTGGAATTCCAGCCCTGCCACACCCCCGACTTCTCATTACGCGTCGTTTCCACACGTCATTTTTGTCAGGAATGAGAGGGGTGTCGTCAACTTGTATTGATTTGCAAAAATTGACCGATGAGTTCCAAATCGATTCAAAACTTGGCGAGTTCCCAGTTATAGAACTATCATCGAGCATTTATTTTAGTTCTTTGGATACCTGCTTCGTCATATTCACAGCTGACACGATATCGACGTCATCTTTCTGCAAAAATTAGGACAGCCAATTTGTTTTTCCCAAAACTGCAGTGAGAATCTCCATATGAAATACGAAGTCGAAAGTCCACATCTTCTCTAAAATTCCTGACGCCTCAGCGCGTTTGTGGGGGTTTACACCATTGACCACTACACGCTCTAACACACTTGTAATTGGGGCCCAAAGCATCTTGACTTTTCTTAACGCACGAATGTGGCAATTCCACCTTGTTTTGCTAAGACCCTCGGTAGAAGTTGGTTGATTTAAACCACTACCAGATTCTAGATGTCCTTGATCAAGCATTTTTTCCAATTCCACAGCGGCTTCGTCAAGAAGTTGATCTTTCCTTTTACACGAAGCACTTACAGTAGTGTGAATCCCTTGCACGGTGTCGAAGCATTGCACCACCGAGACCGTGTTCATAGTCACTGCAACTAGGACGAGATTAAGTCGATGCGCGAAACAGTGAACATAGTAGGCGTAAGAACACTGGGAGCGTAGACGTCGCTGAAGGCCAGTAATATCACCCGACATGTTGGACGCACCATCATATCCCTGGCCTCTACAGTTCGCCAA
Organism: Phytophthora sojae; assembly: GCF_000149755.1. Taxonomy (NCBI): domain Eukaryota; phylum Oomycota; class Peronosporomycetes; order Peronosporales; family Peronosporaceae; genus Phytophthora; species Phytophthora sojae. Next base: position 4,704,888 of record NW_009258117.1, read on the forward strand.
AAGCAATCCCCACTTCTCTAACTGCGTTATCAAACCATCGTACAGTGTCTCCGCATTCGTATCGCGAACATGGACAGTTCCAAAAAAATCTTTCTCTAATAGTCCCCGTTGCAGCGCACACAAAACGAATTACGATAGCCATGGGCTCTTTCTTCGCCATGCAGCTTGCTTCATCCACCAGAACACAAAAATATCCATCTGCAATCTCGACCTCCATAATATGCTTTCGAACAACATCAGCCGCACATTGGATCAGTTCACGTTGAATTTGTGGCGATGTGTACACAGCGTTTTCCCCAGCTAAGAATATTGCGCGAGAAAAAGATGGCGCGTGCTGTGCCATGAACCGAACAATCTCAAGAAAATTGCCTATATTTCGTGACGTATCGTGTGCATTGAAAAAAAACGTTAGTCCAGTGATATCATTTCTTACATAAAAATTAAACCGCTCGTATACCTTTTCGTCGCTGCCCCGAAATGCAATTTCCTGTTTTGCTAGGAGAAGGCAGATCTCCAGAATAAAAGTCAGGCGCTCCCGGTTTTGTTGTCGTTCACCAATCTTTTGAGAATTCAGAGCCACACCAACGTCATTCTGACAGGATCTCCGATTGTCGAAATCGATCAGAGCTGAGTGGTGCTTCGAGCTGGTTTTTGTCCCAACATGTTTTGCAAATCCGTCTTTTGTAGTGGCCTTTTGCCAGTTCCTATAGCCCGTTGTAGGTTGTGCATACACTGTGAGCTCGCTTTGCTGCGTCATTACTTCTCGGCTGAGGTAGCAGCATAAGCAATACACCGCGTCCGTATTCGAGCCATGATTGTTTTTCAAACCACTGGGCCCGAAAAGCACGCATGCATCCACCGATGTCACGGGCCGGATATTGCTTGAGTTGCGGTTGGTAAGGACCAAGGCGAACGTAGGTTTGTATAACGTCACGCAGTAGCTGAGGATCGGCAATCAGTTGCTTAACGAAAAATAAATTTGGTGGTCTGTGAGCAGGATCCCGCCTAACAAAGTCTCCAGCGGAACATTCTTCGGCTCTATCAGGAATTTTGTTGAGCGAACCCCATTCCAACGCTGCTTGCTCTTGTTTTTCGCGCAGCGTTACAGGTTGGGGTCGTAGCCCAGGATATGATTCAATACTGCGGGCCTTGTCAAAGTCTTCGGGCTCTTGACGGGGCTTCTTCACAAAGAAGGTCGTGATTACCGGCTGCTTCCTCTTTCCTTCCATGTTATTATCAACTAAACGGAGGAACAGTGTGAACTTCATGCATGTGCCGTCTAAATAAAAATAATCTAAAAAAATCGAAACGCCTTCGCCGAAAAATGGGGGGGGCATGCGCCCCCCCATTTTGGCCCTGGCTCCGCCCCTGCTTACGCGGCTCACGCTGCAGCGCCCTCGACAGCATTGCGAGAAGTGGGTCTTCGTGAAAACCAGTTTTTATTCACCAATAATATTGGATTTTTTGCAAGACGACGTCATTAGACAGTAGCGCTGCTCAAGTCTCTACGAGGCTTTTCGCGCACGATATCTCTCAGCTCGCTAAAAGCGAACAAGGTCTTGTGAACGCGCTATTTTTCAACCTTCTCCGTGAACACGTTTGGGGCAAAAGGCAACGTCCTTAGATCACCGAAGGCATGCCTCGCAGCAGGTTCGCAGTGAATCCGTGCGAGGCAACCCCGGGAGTGGTGTGGTGGGTCTTAAATCGGCCAGCTAGTTGGCTTGCATGCAAGCTAGCTGAGGAACGCCACCCCCTAAACTAAAACTAAGCTGTTACAGTAAAAAGTGTCAATAGTGTGGGCCACGGTATTTGCGCCACCCGAAATCTGGCTCAGTCTACACTATTGGTGCGGGCTACGGTAATTACGCACCCACACCAATAATAAAGCCACGCTAATATGCAAGTCACACTAATACGGGAGACTTTACATTATGCCTAATAGTCTAGTGTTGGTTAGAAAGGCATGTCAAAAGTAAAGTCGAACGAGTTTGAGAAAACTGGCTTGGCCAATCTATTCTCTAAGCGGATAGCTTAGAGCCAGCGTCATTTCTTGTCAGACCATCAGTTTAATACATTCGGTACATTTTAATATGAACTAGAGTATCCAAAATCTCATGGTATTACCGGTATAAAGCAGCGCAGCGTCCGGATCGATGCTTTTGACGTGGTTTTGGATTTGGAATAAAACTTAATTCAGCAAAGAACATGTGCGGTTTAATTCACACCCACCATTACGATGCATACTGTGGTACTGTGCGACGTTGGGGCTCATGCAGGCTGCGGAATCCAAAACGGAGTGCGCATGGCGCGACAGTAGTGTATGCAGTGTCCGGACGTCGCACCACAGTTGTTTTCTGGACGTCGCATCATATTGAGTACCAGTATCTACATTGATATAGACGGACTGTTTTCTGGACGTCGCATCATATTGAGTACCAGTATCTACATTGATATAGACGGACAAGTCCATGGTGGTGCACTTTAGAGTGCTCGATTAGATGGGCGTAATGTTTGCTGCAGCAAGAACCTAAGTAAAGCAATATGAACGCATGGCGCAGCGAAATTAGCGCCAATTGGCACCGCGTACTTTATAACTGCAGTAACGTGTAAACTGCAGATGTAGTTCGTAAAAATAGAGGTATTTTACTTGGTGCGGCTCGCGAAGAAGTCTCGTTGGATGACATTATACCGGGTTGCAACAACTCACGCACCATGGAGTACTGTAGACCTTGACAGTATTCTTCCTGATCGTGGGGTGAGCAACAAAAAGATAGTAACAATAATAGCGATAACAATATCAGTTTCAAAGTCAGTAACTAATAGCGGTTGCAGTAGCGGTGGCATTGACAGTAGGGCAGTTGCAGTGGTAGCTGGCAGTGATCGTGACGCAGGCGAACAATTTCAATAGCAATATACAAATTTAAAATTATTGTGCCTTTCACTTCTTCTGCCGTGATAATTCTGGCATAACTCTAATCCGTTATTGACCTTAATTATGCCCCGAGTTAGCTAATTCCCAAGTTAATTCCGGGTCGTCCCTCCGTGGCCGAATTAGGAGCGGTGATGGTGAGGCCGACTCAAGGCGGAATAAGCTAATCCAGCCTTCGTTATTAATAGGCGGAAACAGAGCGATTGGTGGTTTCCTATCCGCCAATCCATGCCATTCTGTTCGTATCTCCGTCGATTAGCTGATCGGGGATGTTAGGGGAAGCGCTCACAATCTTAGGCATAATTAGCACTAAATAAGCGTTGATCACCCTTTTATGACTCTAATTCCGCCTGAATTAACAGCTCACCCGCCAAAATACGTGAAAGACACAATACGTCATATTGATATTACTTACGCAGCAATACAAGTCACACACACTATTTGGAAAAGAGGAGAGTGATTTACAAGGGTCTAGAGGACGATAAGATCATCGATAATGTTTGGATCGCGTCGTTTTCACCACGGTGGACGGCGATATTCAGATAGCATCTACTTATAAATTTAGTTTGAGCAAGCCATGAAATGCCCCGTGATATTATGCACCAAGCCATGCAGTATGGAGTAGATTTTGGCAGTCTTTCTCAGGCATGAAAAAGAAAGCAGGAGCAATATCATTATAGTGCCATTATCAATGCTGAGATCGTAGTTGTAGCGTAAATAACAACGGTAGCGGTAGTGGCAGCAGATAATAAACAGTCGCAGTAGCGATAGCAGCAGATACGAACAAGCAATATCAATGACAACATTACTATGACATCATTAACAGTAGTGAAATAGTAGTTGTAGTAGCTGTAGTACAGCTGCTCCAGCTGTAGTTGCAGTAGTGGTAAGCAGATAGTGCCTGTGACCAGCAGTAACGCGCGCCACAGGTAGCATAACAAATGCAATATCTTTAACAATAGTGGAATATGAGTAGTATAGCAATACAAGTAGTGATGAGGTAGGAGTAGGAGCAGCAGCGATAGTGCCAGTGTCAGTAGCAGTGACAGTAGCAGCCGCAGTAGCTGTAGCATGGCAGTGGAGGCGACAGTGGCAGTTGCAATAAATACCAATTGCAACATGATGTTGTCAACGTCAGGGCCCCTCCAATTCAGTATTATATTGAATTGGTAAAATTGCTTGACAGTAATAATGATTTAAATATGACGATAACCAAAGCTAATTATTATACTGATTAAACATTTCAATTCCATGCGCCTTGACTGTGTTTTTGAATTCCCTGAAATCGTACGAGCCAATAATACAAATTTCAATATGGCGCTTGCCAATAACACATATTTTCGTCATATTAATTGACAATGTTCATATTGAATTTTTTTATTCATACCCCTGGTCAACATCAATTATAATAGTATGAAAATTTAAGTTTCTTGTAGTAATATGAATCGTTTCATGTATAGTACCCACAAAAATATTGGTGATAATGTTAATAACAGTAACAAGTGCAGACTGGCGCTGAGGCGCGGCGCGTCCTAACCGTTTTAGTAGCAAAACACACAAAATTGTTCGGTCCGCTTAGAGACCCCCACGCGAAGCGCGCCCCAGTTCTATCGTGTAGCTGCTTCTTTCGCTCCTGATACCGGGCACGCGCGAATGTATCTGCCCATGTTTTGATTGGCCGAGTAAAAAACACCACCCGCGCATACAAAAACCAAGATGCCGATGTTTTTTACTCGAAGGGGCGCCCTGAAACTGTCACCCGGTGATGAGGGGTCGCCGTAACAAAAGTAGGGAAACCTGCTGGCTTTCCGCGCAGTCGCATGGCTTTTATTTCTATTTGGATGGGTTCACCTTTCTAAACCATAGTTAGCTCAAGTGAGCCCGGAATCCATATTTGCGCGCCCCTTTGATTGGCCGCTGACGAGTCGGCAACGCAACTTAAGTAAGGAAGTTTCCGCGACCACACGTTACCGCTCAAGTTAAATTTCGGTGGTGCGACGCTATGTTGAGTGCGGAGCCCATGAACTTGAGCGGGAAAGTACCGTTGTTGCCTGCTCAAGTAGGCAAAAGTATCGAGTACCTAACCTGGGAAATGTTGACACGAGTCTACGCTTCTCAATTCTGTCACAGATTTTTTTTCGCTGTCCCATGCGAGTCGCCAACAATAGCGGGGGCAAGTGAGCGCGATGTGGTGTGCTTGCACACAGGTGTTTTTTACGTTAGAAATTGCGAAAAGCATAGTGAAGCTAAATGAAGCGCTCCGATCGCGACCATAGTGAAACCCAGTGTTTCTTTCATAAAAAAACATTCACAAATTTGGCGAACCGACTCTGCGAACAGCCTGTGCTCTCAGCTTAAGAGCTGAGAGAATTTTCTGTCAATGCAGTAACTTGGATTTTTAACGAGTGCGTTGGAGTGTGCTGCGAGTGCATGGTCACGTTGATTCGCGCTGCCATGGCCTGTACGTGAAAGGAAGTGTAAGTGTCTGGACGCTCACGCGGCACCGCATTGCTCAACAAAGGTACTGCAGCGGTTGAGCTCAAAGGCAAATAAGCAGCGGGCACCGCTCGATTATGAACTGCGCGGCGTTAAGATGGTCAAGTTCAGCGGCTCCAATGAGCGATGTGAAACCATCGGTCCGCTTGCTCTTGCTGGGATTGCCGTACTTACTGCATTGACACCTTCCGGTTTGAGAGCGAGCTCCGCGAGAACAACTAGCCTTCGTTTGTGCTGAGGCTTGCACGAGTCGAGTCTGGTTGCAAGGAGCTTGTCTTCGGGGCCCAACAAACAACATGCTCGCACTCAATCCGCAGAACTGGTGAGGCGACCATAGCGGTAGCACAGGTGGCACCGGGCCTTTAACCGAGAGGATTAGCCACCTTCGTATGACTCGATATGTCGTCGAGCGATTCGATGTTGATGTAAATGCCAAGAACAAGGATGAAGCAAATGCTGTCAGACTCGCTGCCGATGGCGGATACCACGCCACTCAGCGGATACTAACGCGATTTCTCATCGACGATGATACGAACGGAGATATGAACTTTTTTCATGATCGACTTACCTGCTGCGTTCCCCCGTCTGAGATCGAGCTGACCGTCTTCAGTCCGAACGGTGGTATCGGAGCCGACTTCCAGGCCAAATGGCTCGATGCTGATGCGGTGGTCAAGCTCTTCATTCCAGACGCGGCCCATTCGTCCTTTAATGATGAAGTGCGTCGGTGGCAGCGGCTAAGGCACCCCAATGTGCTCAAGATCTACGGGGCGTGTCAGGCTGGACCCCATTTGCAGATTTTTGTATGCGAGTACGCAAGTCAGGGCTCCCTGTTGGAGTACGCCAAACTGTATTCAGAAAACGACTCCTTTGAAGACACCCAACCCCCGAAACTGTGGAAGTATCTGTACGAGGCGGCATTGGGTCTCGAATACCTTCATGAGCGCGGAATCGTCCACGGCGATCTTCGTTGCAGCAACATTTTGATCGGCAGCGATGGGATTGCGAAGCTGTCGAACTTTGCGCTGAGTGGATCGACGACGAGGCCCGGGCAACTTTCCTCTGACGTTTTTAGAGGAACAATGCGTTGGCAGGCCCTGAGGTTTTGAGAGGGGGGCCGCCATCATTTAAGTCGGATGTGTACGCGTTGGCGATGTGTATCATGGCAGCTAGGGAGGGGGATACACCATGGGGAGGAGAAGACGATGAGGACGACGAGAGCTATAAAGAGCTGCGCCTGATGAAGTTGGCTTGGGTACCAGAGAGGGAAGTTCAAGACGATGGAGATTCCGACTCTGACTGCGACATCGCCTTCGTTATTCCGATGTGCTATCAAGACCCTCAAAAGCGCGCCTCCTTATCATCTGTCGTCTACGAACTGGAGCGCCTGGCGGCCAAAGAGAGCTCCGAGATTTCCCACCCTGAGCTCGAACCAGCAGACTCTTTTGATGACTATGCGCTTGGCCAACTGCATCAAGCGTGGGTGAAGCTGCAATCGCGCATGGAGACCTGCGACAACGTGGAGTATTGCCGAGCGTTTGACCAGCTCAAGATGATACAAAAGCGCATGCAAGAAGCAACCCACTACCGAGCACTGTTCGCCCGCTTTCACGCACTACTCACAGAGGTCCACCAGACAGTCAAGATGACGCCTGAACAAGCTCGAATCATGCAATTGTCTTCAACGCGCGCCACCACATCCAGCATGTACGCATTTCAGCGGCGCGTGACAGCTCTGTTAGCAGCACTTAGCGAGGAAGCGGAGGCAACGACAGAGCAATGGATGAAAGAGCGCAGTGGCCAGATCGAGTTCTTCGTGTCTGGGGTGTCGGACATGGTAAAACCTCGTTGGGATCATATTATTGAGGGTTGCTGGTCTTGGGTACTGTGTACCAGTTGTACCCATTAACCGGTTAACCCGAACCGGTCCAATCCGAACCCACGTTGATAATGGTGATTACGGTAAGTTGTTTACGCCACCGATGATTAGACGAGTAGGATGATTGGATGAACACCGGTGGAGTGATGGTTGATTAGATGCACTAGGTGATAGGACGCAGGGTCGCGTGTCTATAACAGTAGGGTGTAAGCTCCAACAATTCAATCACTTTCGAATCTTCATTCTACCCCTCAAGTGCCTTCGCTCCGGTCCCGCCGTCTGCGACGTCATTCCCTACGCTTCGTCCGAGCTTCGTGTCCAAGATCCATACCTTCCATCAGGTTATGAGCCCAAGCACCATGTCCTCTGCCCAAGACGCCTCGACAAGGTCTCCATTGACAAGTTCAACGGGGACAACTACGCGACGTGGAACCGCTACATGCGTGGCGTGTTCCTGACCAAGTCGACGTGGCATGTCGTGAACCGCGAGACGACGCCGAGCTTCACGGACTCGCGGGCCAAGGACGACTACGTCAAGTCGAGCAACATCGCGTTCGGACTGATGTTGCTCCACATGGACGCGGACTACCACCATGTGGTCGACGACTGCGAGGAAGCGTGGGTTGCGTGGACGCGCCTGAAGACGCTGTACGGTGGTTCGCAGAAGGCTGGACGCATCTACCTGAAGCGCCAACTCTTCAGCATGGAGATGTCGGAAGGCGGCAACGTCTTGCATCATTGCAACGAGGTCCTCAACATCAGCGCCAAGCTCAGCAGCATCGGCGCCAAGATGGAGGATGAGGACGTGGCGATCTGCCTGTTGCGCAGCCTCCCCAAGAGCTACGAGAACGTCGTGCTGAACTTGGAGATGAGCAGCGCTGAACTACGATCGCAAGACGTCGTGAAGGTGCTGACGAATGAGCACATCAAGAGACAAGGCGAGAAGACGGCGACGGTGAAGACGGAGAATGCGGCCAAGGCGTTCAACACCGACCGAGAGTCTCGCCAGTGTACGTACTGTGGGAAATTGGGGCACACGATTGACAAGTGCTGGACGAAGCAGAAGGACGAGAATCGGGGCCCAAGACGCGGCGGCAATGGCAATGGCCGTGGACGCGGGGCCAACAATGCCCAGTGGAGGAACGACGACGCCAGCTACAACTACGACTACGGCTATGATCGAGTGGCGTTCGCGGTCTCACTGGAGTGTGGCATTTCGACGGGCAAGAATGTGTCCGGGTTGTGGGCGGTCGACAGCGGCGCAACGCACCACATCTGCAACGACAAGGCCAAGTTCGCTCATTTGATTGAGCGGAATGAAGGCGAACTTTCGGTGGCCGACGGCAACAAGGCGGCCATCATGGGTGTGGGGACCATCGTGGAACGAGTGATTCTGCCCAACGGCGACGAGCGCGACATCGAGATCAAGAACGCGCTGTACGTCCCAAGCATGAGCAAGAATCTGCTTTCGGTGCCACAGATCAACAAGAGTGGTCTGTTCCAAGTCGTGTTCGACAGCACCAAGATGCAGATTGCGCACAAGGGCTCCAAGCAAGTGGTGGCGACGGCAAACCTCGTGGATGGACTCTACTGGCTCCAGACGCCTCAGCGATCGGCGAATGCGGCGACCAGTGGGAAGACGGTCGACTTACACGCGCGTATGGGTCACGCTCCGGTGGAGGTGCTTCGCAAGATGGTCGACAACAACATGATCAAGGACGCGAAGGCACCTTCCAAGTCGAGTGGACCAAGCGTGTGTCGCGGCTACCAGCAAGGGAAAATGGTCCAGAAGCCGTTCCCAAGCAACCGTGACAAGCGTCACTACGACACGTTCGAGCTGCTCCACTTCGACGTGTGCGGCCCCATGGAAGAAGAGTCACTGGGTGGCAGCAAGTATCTGTTGCTGATCGTGGACGAAGCCAGCGGATGCATGAAGGGGTTCTGCCTGCGTGTCAAGTCGGAGAGCGAGGACTGCATCAAGATGTACGTCACGAAGGTGCAGACGCAGTTCGGCAAGAAGGTCAAGTTTGTGCGGCACGACGGAGCCCGTGAGTTCGCGACCAACTCGCTCAAGGCCTTCTACGAAGTCGAAGGCATCGAGCAGCAAACCACGGTTCCGTACGCGCACCAGACCAACGGCACGGCAGAACGCGCCATCCGGACCATCGTCACGATTGGCCGCAGCATGCTGCATCACGCCAAGCTGGACAAGAGCTTCTGGGCTGAGGCGGCCATGACAGCCATCTACGTGAAGAATCGTCTGCCATCACCCAAGATCGAACACAAGACTCCGTTCGAGATCGTTTACAAGTCCAAGCCGAGTGTGAAGCACATGCGTGTGTTCGGATGCCAGACGTACATCCTGACGCCGAAGGAAAGACGGCGCAAGTGGGACCCCAAGGCTCGCGTCGGGCTGTTCCTCGGCTACGAAGAAGTGTCCAAGGCGTATCGAGTTTATGACATCGAGGCGGGGCAGGTGGTTATCAGTCGCGATGTCAACTTCGATGAGTCGACCTTTGGACTTTCGACGCATACTTCGGATGAAGACGTCGATGATGCTGTGCTGGACTTGGACGCGCTGGACCTGGACGACAACGATGGACCGCGCCAAACGAGCTTCAAGCAGGCGGGGAAGCGCAAGTACCGACCGAGTGGCGACGACAACACTGTCAGAAGATCGCGCCCCGTTCGCCACCGAGCTGGCTTAGAAGAAGCAAGTGCGCCGGACGTATCCTCCTCGCGCCGAGCCGACCCCGACGAAGAAGAAAAGTCTGGGGACCAAGATGAAGACGACGACTCGACGCCTCCAGTGTTTTGGCGTGCCAGTGCCAACGCTGTGGAAGCAGCAGCCGATCTATCGGAGCCGACGACGTTCCAAGAGGCTGTGAACGGTCCTGATCAAGTGCACTGGCGCAAAGCGATCCGCGCGGAGCTCAAGTCGATGCGACTGCGTGGTGTGTTTCGAGCTGCCAAGTTGCCTAACGGACAACGCGCCATCGATACCAAGTGGGTGTTCAAGATCAAGCGCAAAGCCGACGGCTCGATCGAGAAGTACAAGGCGCGCCTCGTGGCCAAGGGCTTCAAGCAGAAGTACGGCATTGACTACACCGAGACGTTCTCGCCCGTGGTCAAGTATGTGACGCTGCGCATGGTGATCGCGATTGCTAAGTATTTTGGCTGGCCCCTCGACCAACTCGACGTGGTGACAGCATTCCTGTACGGGATAATGAAGGAGGTGGTCTTCTGCATGGTTCCGGAAGGCGTCGAACTGGATGGTGACTTCGACTGCCTGGAACTGGTGAAGGCCATCTACGGTCTCAAGCAAGCTTCGCGAGTGTGGAACGAGACCTTCGACGAGTTCGTGTGCTCCATCGGCTTCCAAGTGTCGGCCTTCGATCCGTGCCTCTACATCAAGGTGGTGGACGGTCACTGCGTGCTTGTACTGGTGTACGTGGATGACGTACTGATTACCGGGAGTTCGCCCGAGCTGATCGCACGCACGAAGACCGACCTGAAGACGCGCTTCGAGATGACCGACAGCGGCAAGTGCGCGTTTGTTCTTGGGATCGAGTTGGTGGACGGCCCGGACGGCAGCGTGACCATGTGCCAGCGGCGATACGTGGACGACATCCTGAAGCGCTTCGCCATGGACGAGTGCAAGGCCGTGGTGAGTCCGGTGGACATGAGCACTCGACTGGTTCCAAGCGACGCGGCGACCAAGGTGAACGCTCCGTTTCGCGAAGCTGTTGGTGCTCTGATGCACCTGATGACCGCCACGCGCCCAGACATCGCGTACGCCGTTGGCTATGTATCGCGCTTCATGGAGAACCCCCAAGAGGAACACTGGGTTGCGGTCAAGCGTATCTTTCGCTACCTGCAAGGCACCAAGACGCATGGGATCGGCTTCAAGCCGTGCGACAAGATCGACTTTCGTGGCTACTCGGACGCGGACTGGGCCGGCGACCTCGCCGACCGCAAGTCCACTTCAGGCTACACGTTCATGCTCATGAGTGCGCCTGTGAGCTGGGGAAGCAAGAAGCAATGAAGCGGAGTACATCGCGCTCAGTCTGGCTATCCAAGAAGGCAAGTGGATTCATCGCCTGCTATGCGAGATTCTGGCGGCCGCTAATGAGACTGGACCCGAACTCATGATCCGCGAAGACAACCAGTCGTGCATCAAGATGACGAAGAACCCAGTGAACCACGGTCGCGCCAAGCACATCGACATCAAGTACCACCACATCCGCGATGAAGTCAAGCGCGGCGAAGTCAAGCTCCAGTACTGCGAGACTTCTGTGATGCTAGCGGACATCATCACGAAGGCGCTTGCGGGACCACGCCACACGGATCTGACGGTGGCTCTCGGCATTCGTGGGACTTCGCATTGAGGGGGCGTATTGAGGGTTGCTGGTCTTGGGTACTGTGTACCAGTTGTACCCATTAACCGGTTAACCCGAACCGGTCCAATCCGAACCCACGTTGATAATGGTGATTACGGTAAGTTGTTTACGCCACCGATGATTAGACGAGTAGGATGATTGGATGAACACCGGTGGAGTGATGGTTATTAGATGCACTAGGTGATAGGACGCAGGGTCGCGTGTCTATAACAGTAGGGTGTAAGCTCCAACAATTCAATCACTTTCGAATCTTCATTCTACCCCTCAAGTGCCTTCGCTCCGGTCCCGCCGTCTGCGACGTCATTCCCTACGCTTCGTCCGAGCTTCGTGTCCAAGATCCATACCTTCCATCACATATACGGTACAGATCTGATATTGGATCAGACTAACTTACTCTGACAGTGATCAGTAGGTCAAACCAGCATGATGCAGTAGAATAGTAAGGTAAGCCGACGTGTATTAATCTCTCCCGGTAAGATCTTGTTATCACTAAGCTACCTGTTTCTTCGTGAACACTTTACCCGGCCAAGGCTTCTCTTTTAAAGCTCTTGCACAGCTTCTCCGTCCTCCTCATCCGACGAGATGTCCGACGGCGGCTCGGTAACCGCAGGCGTGTCGTCGTCCGAGTCATCGGGGATGTCGTCCGGTAGATCAACGGGTACGGGCAGCTGAATACGTTCGCGTGTAGTACGGCGCGCGCGCCCGCGTGGAACGTCAGCCAGTCGCTGAATGTATTCAGCTGAAAGTGTCTTGATGACACCCACGAAAGTCGCCATACTAAGGCGAGGCTTCGGAAAACGGTCGTTGAGCTCATCTCTAGAGGGTTGTTCGTGCGCGCTACCAGCTCGTTGTTCAGGCCGGCCACGTTCCACACGCTCACGTCGTACTGCTCCAGCCACGTCCGTTGAAAATAACCCCAAAATCCTCGCCATTTAGCTTTAGACTACGCAATTCCAGCGACGTCGCAGCGCTGTCGGATCTCGCGCTTAACCCACTTGATGCATCGCTCAATCAAGTTGTGGTCAACAACCGTTAGCATGTCGAGGACCCCACGGGTCATCGCAATGCCGCATTCTTCCTCCGGTATCAGGAACCGCTTCATCTCACGCCTGAGCGCCTGCTTCAGGTGAAACAGACACCCAATAACGATTGCGTTGGGGAACTGAGTCTGCACGGCATCAATTAAGGCGCTCTCGAAGTCGCACACGACTTCCGCCGGCTCAAGCTGTTGGTCAGTGCTTTGCACGACGAAATGCACCATGTCCCAGAAAGAATCGCCACTGCGAGAAGTGCTCAATACATAGTAGACTGGCACATATAGTCCGGACGCTCGGTCGTGCACCATAAAGATGACACACTGCTTGTACCCAGGGGGTACACAGCGAAATGTACCATCGACAAAAATGGTAGTCCCGTTGTAGCGAAGTAGGTTGATGAGGGAGGGGTGTGCCCAGCCAATGAGTCGGGTAGGCTTGCTGAGGTTCTCGCGGTTCACCGTGACGTAATGAAACTGGAAGAAGGAGACAGCTTCGTCCAGCGCCGTTGAAAGTGGCGGAATTTCAATGGCCCCGTGCACGTCTCCGCTAAAGTGCTGGCTCCTTGCTTGGTACACACGGCGAAGCACTTGAGGCTCAGATAGCCCGCGGACGACATGCTCGTTGTCAGCTCCGTAAAACTCGCTCCGCACAGCTTCCCATATGCGACGTGCAGGAAGCGCGACTTGTTCGATGGCCAGGGTGTCGACTCTGTCCTTCATAGCACTGGAGACGTCGACGAGGCTCGTGCCAGCAGCATCGACATTGCGGCAAGTGTGGGGGCGGCCAGCGGTGTACCCCATGGTGCCAATGAAGAACGCCATCGTCCCGGGACAGCCCTGGCGCCAATGGCTGCAGCGGTAGGAGATTTTCCTGGAGGATGCCCAAGCACGTGTATACTTATAGCCGCGGAAGTAGCACGTGCTGACCTCTTGCCGCACTGAACCCCTTGTACGGCCGGGTATGGCGCTGCCCAGAGGGCCGACGTTGCCTGGAGGTCCTGCAGTGCCCGGGAGAGACTGCGCTGGCGTCTGTTTGTTACCAAATGAACCCTCGCCGATACAAGCGCTTCGCCGGCCAAGGCTCCACGTGGCCTACGTGCTACCGTGCATTTTCATATCTCAAAGCCGATCCGCGCAAAAATGTCATATGTTCCAAAAGCAGATCTGTACCGTATATGACCCCTTCTGGAGGTTACCTCGGACATTGTTCTTCTGCTGAATGATTTGAAGTCAGCTGAAGAACGATCCGCATTTCTGCAGCCGTTAAAAACAGAGATTGACAAACACGCCAGCAAGTACACGCCTGATCAACTTGAGGCGATGAAGAAGGCATACGCGGATATTACAAGCTAGCTTGGTGGTGACGACTTGTAGGAGCTCACACCGGAGTGGTTCATTCCGTGGTATGAACTGATCGTTGACGAATCAAATTGTCTGGGCGAGGGTGGGTTTGGCAGCGTGAACCAAGCCAAATGGCTCGACTCGGACGTGGTGGTGAAACGAGTGACCTTGGTAGGAGGATCGCACAGTGAGAGTAGCAGTTCCACGCTGAGTTTGTCCCAGCCGTTCTCCTCTGCATGGGATGATGATCCGTCGGTTAGCCAAGTCGAGCTCAACGACGCCAGACGTGCGGAAGCATTGGCGGTGTTTCGCCGCGAAGTCGACATTTGGTTTGGCTTCAATCACCCTCACGTCGTTCGGCTCTTTGGTGCCTGCCACGTGGGCAAACCCTTCTTCGTCTGCGAATACGCTCCCAACGGGACGTTGGTCAGCTACCTGCGAAAGAATCCTGACGAGATATGGGCGAAGCTGCACGAGGCTGCACTAGGCGTTCAGTATCTCCACGCTCGAGACGTCGTGCACGGAGACCTGAAAGGGAACAACATCGTGATCGGGAGTGACATGAAGGCGAAGGTGACGGACTTTGGGTTGAGCTCGGTAGCAAGTGGATAGGACAAGACGTTGGTGTCAGGCGCATGGAACTGGGTGGCCCCGGAGCTACTCGATACCAGCGAACGCCCCACACTCGCATCGGATATGTACGCTTTGGGCATGTGCATCGTGGAGGCACTGCGAGTCGTGGAGGCGGTGAAGTTAGGTAAAACAGACGCCCATTGCCTGCCTTGGCACGTTCCTGACAAAGGCGCACTGGTATACCAGGCCACACGGGGCAAATTGCCGTCCCAACCAGTGACGTGCGAGGACATTAAATGGGAACTGGTGAAGCGAATGTGCGCGTTGGACCCTGAGAAGCGGATCAAGATCTCGACGGTGGTGGACGAATTGGCGAGACTGGCAAATGTCAGCACCACCACTGAATCAAGCGTTCTCGGTGAGACCTCACAACCGAATCTGTGCCCTGGGATTCCGTCACGGAAGTAATTGCAGTGGCGCGATTACAGCTGGACCAGCTGCAAGACGGCGAGAATCAACGCGATGAGGCACTCGCACTGCACGTTTCGTTGTTGAAAAGGCTCGAGCAGCTCCACGGGCAAGCAAAGCGATGGATGTCGTGCTACGTTATGCTCTCTCGTCGCTGACGCCATTGCTGCCATATCGAAGCTACGCGACAGGAACAGAAATCTCATCACGCTAGCTGAAACGACGATGCGGTGTTACGCGCTGGATCGAGCATTGAGCAAGTGGTGTGACGCATACTTCGTTGCTTGCGAGAGGGGAGACTAGGTTCCATTGTGTCTCCTGCAAACGCGACGAGATACCACGTTAGTATCAAACAGTAGCGTACACATGTCGAAAAAAGAGGAGTTCTGTGTATTCCACCCAGCAGGTTGAGTCACGACTCCGAAGCGGCCGTTCTTAGCCGCCTTCATCAGCGCTGTATATCCGTCGTTGTCCTTCGCATTCACGTCGGCGCCACATTCACCAGCCAGGTACTTGACGATGGCAGTGTGACCAAATCGAGCGGCCAGCATCAAAGCCGTCTCTCCGGTATTGCTCTTGGCATTGGCGTCAGCGCCACATTGATCAGCAAGGTACTGGACGATGTCCTCGTAGCCTCTTGCTGCGGCCTGCATCAACGCTGAGGCTCCATTCTTGTCCTTATCGTGCACGTTTGCTTCCCGCTCGCTAACCAGGTACTTCACGAGCTCCATGTGATCGTTTCGAGCAGCCCACATGAGCGCTGTGTCCCCGTCATTCTTCTTTGCATTGGCGTCAGCGCCGCATTCGCCAGCAAGGTACTGCACAACATCAAAGTGATTATTCTCAACGGCCCACATCAGCGCGGTATATCCAACATTCGTCTTCGTGTCCACACTGGCGCCATATTGGCCAGTGAGGAACTTCACGTAGCCATGTTGAGCTGCCCCCATCAGCGCCGTGTATCCATCCTTGTCCTCGGTGGAGACGTTGACACCACAGTCACCAGCAAGGTACTGCACAATTTCACTACGCAGCATTCACCAGTATCGTCTTGCCGTTGTTGTCCTTCGCATTCGTGTCAGCACCACACTGCTCGGCGAGGTGCGGTACGACATCAAGGTAGCCGTGTTGAGCAGCTTTCATCAGCGCCGTGTATCCATCATTGCTCTTGGTGTCCACGTCAGCTTCACATTCATGAGCGAGATACTGTACAGCGCCGACGTGGCCAGCGCCAGCGGCCAACATCAGAGCTGTGTACCCATCGTTGTTTTCCGAGTTCGCGTCAGCGCCACATTGCTCGACAAGACACTTCATCACGTCGACTCGGCCCTCTCCGGCTGCGCGCTGCAACGGTGTAGGTCCATTCGTGCTCGTTGCGTAGACGTCGACCCCAGAGAGGCCAGCGACGTACTGCACGATGTTCACGCGGCCATATCCAGCTGCCAGCATCAGCGCGGTGTCTCCGTCACGGCTCTCAGCGTTCAAATCGGCTCCACACTTATCGACGAGGTACTGCACGACGTTAATGTGGCCGCTGATACCGGCATGCATCAGCGCTGTGCGTTCTTCTCTGTCGTCTCCATCCACGTCAGCGCCGCATTGCCCAGCGAGGTACTGCACCACATCCAGGTGGCCATCCCTAGCAGCCAGGATGAGCGCCGTCGCGTTAGGATACTTCACTTGTTTGGCGTCTACGCGTAACCCATACTGCTCCATGAGAGGTAACCTCCAGAAGGGGTCATATACGGTACAGATCTGCTTTTGGAACATATGACATTTTTGCACGGATCGGCTTTGAGATATGAAAATGCACGGTAGCACGTAGGCCACGTGGAGCCTTGGCCGGCGAAGCGCTTGTATCGGCGAGGGTTCATTTGGTAACAAACAGACGCCAGCGCAGTCTCTCCCGGGCACTGCAGGACCTCCAGGCAACGTCGGCCCTCTGGGCAGCGCCATACCCGGCCGTACAAGGGGTTCAGTGCGGCAAGAGGTCAGCACGTGCTACTTCCGCGGCTATAAGTATACACGTGCTTGGGCATCCTCCAGGAAATTCTCCTACCGCTGCAGCCATTGGCGCCAGGGCTGTCCCGGGACGATGGCGTTCTTCATTGGCACCATGGGGTACACCGCTGGCCGCCCCCACACTTGCCGCAATGTCGATGCTGCTGGCACGAGCCTCGTCGACGTCTCCAGTGCTATGAAGGACAGAGTCGACACCCTGGCCATCGAACAAGTCGCGCTTCCTGCACGTCGCATATGGGAAGCTGTGCGGAGCGAGTTTTACGGAGCTGACAACGAGCATGTCGTCCGCGGGCTATCTGAGCCTCAAGTGCTTCGCCGTGTGTACCAAGCAAGGAGCCAGCACTTTAGCGGAGACGTGCACGGGGCCATTGAAATTCCGCCACTTTCAACGGCGCTGGACGAAGCTGTCTCCTTCTTCCAGTTTCATTACGTCACGGTGAACCGCGAGAACCTCAGCAAGCCTACCCGACTCATTGGCTGGGCACACCCCTCCCTCATCAACCTACTTCGCTACAACGGGACTACCATTTTTGTCGATGGTACATTTCGCTGTGTACCCCCTGGGTACAAGCAGTGTGTCATCTTTATGGTGCACGACCGAGCGTCCGGACTATATGTGCCAGTCTACTATGTATTGAGCACTTCTCGCAGTGGCGATTCTTTCTGGGACATGGTGCATTTCGTCGTGCAAAGCACTGACCAACAGCTTGAGCCGGCGGAAGTCGTGTGCGACTTCGAGAGCGCCTTAATTGATGCCGTGCAGACTCAGTTCCCCAACGCAATCGTTATTGGGTGTCTGTTTCACCTGAAGCAGGTGCTCAGGCGTGAGATGAAGCGGTTCCTGATACCGGAGGAAGAATGCGGCATTGCGATGACCCGTGGGGTCCTCGACATGCTAACGGTGGTTGACCACAACTTGATTGAGCGATGCATCAAGTGGGTTAAGCGCGAGATCCGACAGCGCTGCGACGTCGCTGGAATTGCGTAGTCTAAAGCTAAATGGCGAGGATTTTGGGGTTATTTTCAACGGACGTGGCTGGAGCAGTACGACGTGAGCGTGTGGAACGTGGCCGGCCTGAACAACGAGCTGGTAGCGCGCACGAACAACCCTCTAGAGATGAGCTCAACGACCGTTTTCCGAAGCCTCGCCTTAGTATGGCGACTTTCGTGGGTGTCATCAAGACACTTTCAGCTGAATACATTCAGCGACTGGCTGACGTTCCACGCGGGCGCGCGCGCCGTACTACACGCGAACGTATTCAGCTGCCCGTACCCGTTGATCTACCGGACGACATCCCCGATGACTCGGACGACGACACGCCTGCGGTTACCGAGCCGCCGTCGGACAGCTCGTCGGATGAGGAGGACGGAGAAGCTGTGCAAGAGCTTTAAAAGAGAAGCCTTGGCCGGGTAAAGTGTTCACGAAGAAACAGGTAGCTTAGTGATAACAAGATCTTACCGGGAGAGATTAATACACGTCGGCTTACCTTACTATTCTACTGCATCATGCTGGTTTGACCTACTGATCACTGTCAGAGTAAGTTAGTCTGATCCAATATCAGATCTGTACCGTATATGAGGTTTTACCCCATGAGATACCGCACCACCTCGAGGTGCCCCGCTCGAGCAGACTCCCTCAGATCTTCTTCCTTGTCGAGCCTCGGCCCTCCATCAACCAACCCCTTAAGCTTAGCCAGATCACCTGCACTTGCAGCAGCGGACACCTCTCTAATGGGCCTCGGGTGATTCTCCCTCTGCGCCGTGTACCGGGAGGTCCCCGTGATCGCGGCCATCATCTCTTGCATTTCGGCCACCGACAGCTCTTCATCTTGCATCTCTTCCAAGTCCATCTCTCCTCTGCGCCGCAAAACGAATACAGTACTCACTGAAATCTGGCCGCTGCTTTCATTGAGGAAGCTCACCCACGCCACTGGTTTAGGCCAGAAGACCTTTCTGCCCATTGCATTTCCCCCTTCTTGCCAGATGCGGCGATACATGTAATAGTTCATCCTGATTCGACCACCACAACACTTCGCTACTGGCAGCGCTCGTCTTACAGTCGAGTATCCGAGAGTATAGAGACTCGATACATGTAGCACCCTCCAGCAGGTCTGGACCGCGTCGGACGACCCAATCGCTAAAACCCGAGCGTAAACGCGACGTATCTGAAAAGTATCTCCCCCTAGGTCGCTCCTTCAATAATCCATACTTAGCAAAAAATGCATACAGCGGGAGAGCCAGTCGTATGGTAGAGAAGAAGCCTCCCCTCTCTTCTCGTTCAGTCATACCGCAGTTTCGTATCGCCTTCCCGGACCTCTGCGCGCTTTGCCGCTTAGCCGGCATGTCGGGGGCGCTACCGGCCGATGCGGCCAATGCCAACGAGCTGCAGCAAGCTGTGGTGAACGTGATGACGCGACACGCTAGCACAAGACCGCAAAACACGATAAAGCAGTACAAGAACAAGCCGGATGACTTTGCCAGCTGGTGCGCCGACAGGAAGTTCTTTGATGGTTCACTGGTGTACGAGTCGAAGCTAGTAGACTATATCGATAATTTTGTGGTACCCCGAGGAAACCAGCGCGAGAAAAACGACGATGGAAGCGCCGTCCGACTCGGATATGAGGCGGTGGACGCGTACGTCAAGGCTATAATCGATTTGTATCAGTTTCAGAAGTCTATTGTTATGAATCAGCACTCCCACCCGCGTGGCAAGGCTTTAAAAGGCTTGATGGACATGCTGAAGCGTGGAGAGAACAAGCGGAAGGTGGATACATACGCTGACCGTGGTTTAGGAACCGTTTTAGACGGCTACAACCTGGAAGATATGCGAGCGCTAAGCCAATTCTGGCTCAAGCAGCCTACAGGGGTTGCTTTACGAAGTCGAGTGGACTTTCAAGTTGGACACGCTCTTCTAGCTCGCGGAGAATCGCGAAGGGTTATTCAGTTTCCAGATATGCTGTCGCTAGAGCTAACCGACGAAGGCCCCCAAGTATGCAGCCCTCTCGTGGTCATTATGAGAAAAGGCAAATCAAATCAAGTCGGGCGGGTAGAGTATGGAGCTGCGATGCGATGCAAAGATGTTATGTTGTGCCCGTAAAATGCTGTGGCATTGTACCTGTTTTGGCGGTGGCATGTGAATTTGGAGCCCTTTCCTAGCTTTACGGACCGAAAGTTGTGGTACGACATCCGTTTGCTGAAAGGCAAATGTGCAACACGTGATATTGCCTACAACACGCAACTAGAACACGTGAAGAGTGCGTTCACTGCCTGCGGCATTGATTCATCGGTTTGGACACACGCCAACCGCGGTTCAGGCGCTAAGTTGGCTGAGCTACAAGGTGCGGATGAAAACCAGATTAGACGGGCTGGTAGATGGAATGGAGAACGAATGGAGGCATGCTACCTGACTACACTTCCTCGAAAAGCTATGCGCGCTTTGGCTGGTTTCCCTACGAAAGGGGGTGGTTATTGGATTGACCGTGCCACAATCACACCATCACCAGATCTCCAGAAAATGGTTTTCCCTGATTTAGGCTCCGCTGAAGACGATCTTCAGGAAAATGGAAACCGGGAGATAGCGGCAGGCGGGTTTATAGGGTTGCTACACGTATTGAGAGTTGTGTTTCTCCAGGCCTCGGTACTACTACGTCGAAAGTTCCCGGAGCACTGCTTGTGGAGAGACCCGCTTTTTAGTACAGAGGCTTACGGGAAGTTTGAAACAGAGGTCACGATATCTTTGCAATCGACTACCCAGCCTCAGGATACACGCATCGAAGCTGCAATTCCGTTAGTTGCATCAACAATGAAAGACGGATTCCAGGCACTTCACGGGAAAATCGACAGTCTCGTTAGTGAAGTTCGACAGCTGAAAGAACAAGGATTATTTTCTGCGAACAAGAACCTTGTAATCCCATTGGCAGACGACGTTGATGCTCCCCATCGACGTGGTGTTGTCGCCGCTCGTGAGCCATTGGACTCCCAGGCAATCGGTGAGTGCTCAACAAGATCTGAATTGCGTCTAAGTCGCTCGCTGCAGACAGTGAATGAAGTGTGGACTGAATATACTCGTGGAATAGCTGGTCAAATGTCCGTCTGCGAGGCTGAGCAACGATTTGGAAGCAAGTGGCGAAAAGATCCGACAGAGAATCGGTTCTTCTCACGTCGTAAGGTATTCTACGATGCGATCCAGGCATTTGCTGCAAAACACCAGATAACCGAAGGGTCAGCTGCTGGAGAGCTGGAGAAGAAGCGCAAAGAGGCGGGAGAATCTCTCAATCGATTCGGAAAGATCGTACGTAGAGTCGTTCAGAATTCGTAAGGCAAGTGAGAGCTTCTAACTCACTATAACACACATATATACAAAATCCATATACATCCTGAATTGCAGAATAACTCGACCTACTTGCAGTATAACTCGACCTACTTGCAGTATAACTCGACCTACTTGCAGGATAACTCGACCTACTTGCAGTATAAGCCGACCGGCTTGAGGGTTTAGTCATCAATCGTACTTTATAAGTTTACTGGCTTAAAATTTTGGTCGACAGATTGTAAACAAAGCCACGAAATCTACACCGCTCATTTCGACTCCCCTCATTTGGAAAAATACAGGACCTCGCGCACAATGGAGAAGGAGAGACGGCGCCTTAACCAAGTGCCTATCGCCACGAAGGCCAGCCAGCTCAAGGAGTGGAGAGATAACCCTAAGTGGACTGCGAAGGTGGCTGCAAAGCAGCTTGGTGTAGCGAAGATGACGTTGATGGGCTGGAAGAAGGCGCTGTGGCATCTGCTGGACGATCCTGCTGCTTTGGAAGCCCTTGGCGATGCATTTCGCAAGAAGGGGGCCGGCAAGAAGAAGCGCCTTAAGCCCTACGAGTTACGCGTCCTTAAGTTCTATCATTCATGTCACGAGGATGGCGGCACGTGCACCTTCTCCGAGCTTCTAAGCTACGCGAGAAATAATATCCCTGAGTTCGCAATACTGAAGAAGGGAACGCAAGAGTCGTGGATATCACGTTTATCAGCAATTATAAGAATAAACCCGTCGGCCAGCCAAGCCAAACGGGACAGCAATGCCAGGTCGGGCAGCCAAGTGGGGGTGTGGCGTCAAGTGAGAACGACGAGCCAAGTGAAGACGACGAGGCAAGTGAAGACGACGAGGCAAGTGAAGACGACGAGGCAAGCGAAGACGAAAATGGCCCCAGTGAAGACTCAAGCAACGATAAATCAGCCGAGCCTGTTGGAATATGCAATCAGACAGTGTCAAGCCCCAGCCCGAAGAGACGACGATCGGGGCGCCTGTATGGTGTAACGGTCTAACGAGCTATGTTCTACAGGTATGTTGTGAGTTCAATCCCCGCGGCGCCCTACCTTTTCCAACAGAGCCATCCGCGAACGAACCCGTAAATAAGGGTTCGGGTGCCACAAAAAATTTGCACGGGAATTCCGGAAATAACGACGTTGAAAACGGGTCTGATATCAGCGAGGAGGACGTTGGCGATGCGGCTATCGAAGAGAGCCAAGAACAAGTTAAACCCCAGTCAGGCAATAAGCCAAAAGGCACGGCACGTCCCCAAAGGATCGCTAAAAGAAAAAATCGGGACGAGCCAATTATGACTGTGGTGCACCAGCTTGCAGGAAACAAGCACGGTGAAATTATTCGAATTCCGCTGTACCAAGAAGACTTGGACAGTTTATTGCCCGGGGAATGGCTGACGACTCGCGTGGTAGATTGCCTCATTTGCAAGCACATGATTAAGGTGGACGGATTGGCTTTACCGCTTGGGACCTCGTTCTATCTGGAGATCCAAAACGCGTATCGCCGTGAAAGAGATGGTGAAGATGTTCCAGATGAAGCGACCGGTAGCTTTGACTGGGCGGTACACAAGTTTGTGTTACTGCCTATTAGTGGTGCAGATCACTGAAACCTGCTGGAACGATCTGCTACCACATCAACTCGCTACGCGGTTATCACAACTCGGCGTCTGTTTTGGATACGCTGATGTGGTTTTTAGCTCGCGAGGCGAAACGATGTGGCAGAGAAACCAGTGTAGCGCCACAACTGTTAGCGTACAAGACAAGCCCTCTTCAATCGAATTCATTGGACTGCGGGGTGTACATGTTACACTACATGCACAAAGTAGCCCGGTTCATCTCTGAAAAATGACCAGACTCAGTAGCGGAGAAGATGAAATCACTTACAAGCGGCAGCTTCAATGTGACTAAGGCAGGACGCTCGCGCTCGGCACTACTCGAAGCACTACAAAGGGATAAGGTTGCAGTAACTGTGATTGAATAAACTCCGTCAGTTTTTTTCTTTGCCAACCGCGTATCGGCCCTACGTTTGATCCTATGGTCGAGTTAATCTGCAATAGAGAGGAGGTCGAGTTATTATGCAAGTCAGGGGTCGACTTAATCTGCAATGGAGAGGAGGTCGAGTAATTATGTAAGTTGTGGTCGACTTATCTGCAACGGAGGGAGGTCGAGTTAATATGCAAGCGTCGTTCCCTCGTATTTCGAATATGTCCCAGGGGTCCGACCTTATACAAAGCCTAGTATAAATAAGACCGGGTCCGGATGAAAAGGCAGACACGGCCACAGTATCATGTAGCGAGTGTTGGTCTAACTTAGCTTCAGATCTCGACAAAAGAGCGCTTTCATGGTTCGGGCTCTATGCATTTGTTCCCACTGGCCGAGCACCAACATCTACAAGTAAAAGGCCTCGCCCACCGGCTACAATGTGAAACTTGTGGCGTACTGAACGCGATCTACACGAGCCCCTCCCTCCACCGTGTAGTTCGATCTCCACCCGCAGTGAGAAGTTCTCACTGAGAACCATTGCAGAGGGTGCCTCCGCCTCACCAAGGAACTTGTCCAGTGTATTCCACTTCAGTACATGGAAACCGGATTTGATACGAGATTCATGACTTGCGAGCCAATTACCGTCAACGGTGAGTCTCTTAGCTCAAGCCGACATATGGATCTCGCAATATCGGTGCGGTTGAGCTCTCGCGAGAAAGGGGCATGATCTTCCCTGGAATCGGCACAAACTCCATCCTCACCTCACTCTCCTGCCACTTTGTGTGTTGAATATAACCAATTCGTCCGTATTAACACGACAGTTCTCCTGAAATCTGCAATTCCGTTAATCCGAATCCACGACAGAAGCCTTCCACCTGACTTCATGGACAATAAAGAAACGATCGCACAGCTTGTTCAACGCTCGATCCAGCGCATAGCACTGCATCATCGTCCCAGCTAGCGCAACGAGGCTATCTTTGCTGTCGCGTAGCTTCGATGTGACGTCCTTGGCCGCAACAACCAGAGCGCAGAGCGCACCGCGGCACTCATCACTCTGGTTGCCGTCTATCACTCCGTACAGTTGTTCAAATTTTCGCCATAACGAAATGTACTGAGCGAATACTTGGTCCCGTTGAGCTTCACTGTCATGTGGCTGGAGCAGCAATGACCGCACCGATGCAATCACCTCAGGGAGAGACTCCCAGCCGACCGAATTCGATGGTAACATGGCCTCCAATTCGTTCTTTCTGTTGTTATTGGCCAATCTCGCCAACTCGTCCACCACCGTCGAGATTTTGATCCTCTGGGCAGGATCTAGCGCGCACATACGCTGGATCAGCTCCCACTGACCGTCTTCACAGATTGTGGGGCGAGATGGCAGCGTGCCGTGCGTGGCGTGGTACTTGACAACAACCCTGTCAGCAACACGCCACGGTAGACAGTGACAGGAGTCTTGGCTGAGCTTCGCCGCCTCCACAACTCGCAGTGCTTCGATCACACACATGCCCAATGAATACACATCCGCCGCAATCGTCGGCCGCTTGTTGGTGTCGAGTAAGCACTCAGGCGCTAGCCAGTGCCAAGCACCTGAAATCAAATGCGCCTGTTCCTCACTACTTGCGACCGAGCTAAGACCAAAGTCAGTGACCTTGGCCTTCTTGTCGCTCCCGATTACGATGTTGTTCCCCTTCAGGTCGCCATGGACAATCTCGCGTGCATGCAAATACTGGACACCCAACGCTGCTTCATGCAGCTTCGACCATAGCTGCTCCGGGTGCTTTCGCAAGTAGCAGACTAAAGTCCCGTTCGTGGCATACTCGCAGACGAAGAAGGGTCTACCAATGTGGCAGGCACCAAAGAGCCGAACAACGTGGGGGTGACTAAACCCAAACCAAATATCCACCTCTCGGCGGAATATCGCACGAGCTTCTGCTCGTTTGGCGGTGTCGACTTGGGCTTGGCTGGCTGACGGATCATCCCAAAAGGATGAATACGATTGGGAGAGATCAAACGTGCAAGTGCTGCTTTCACTATGAGATCCCGCCAAAATCACTCGTTTCACCACCACCTCCGAGTCCAGCCACTTGGCTCGGTTCACGCTACCGAAACCTCCTTCACCTAGACAATTCCACTCGTCAATTATTAACTCGTACCAGGGAATGAACCATTCTGGAGTAAGTTCCGCCAAATCCTCGGTCTCAAGCTTGCTGGCGATCTCGTTGTACGCGTGCTTCATCACCTCAAGTTGGTTACTTGTGTATTTGCCAGCAGGATTCTTCGTCTCAATTTTTAAATTCGTCAGAAACGCCGACCGCTCCTCGGGTGACTTCAAATCGCTCAGAAGAAGAAAGGTGTCTGACAATCCCGATACGAAGAACGAGGTCTGATCGCTGCGCTGTTGCTGCCACCGTGCTTCCGTCTCCGCAGATAAACCAGCTGAATCCCCCAGTAATCCTAGGAGCGACTTCAGGCGCCACTGAAACGCGTACATACTACTATTCGTGGCACGAGTTGAGGACAATCGCATGATCCGGGCTTGCTCGGGAGACATTGTGACTGTCCGGTAAAACTCGGTGAGAAGCGTGTGAAATCGCTCGAACAGTGTCAGACGGTGGGTCGATTCTCGCAGGCGCTGGCGAACGATCTTGAGCTCCTTAAATGCTCGGCAGTGCTCAACATTGTCGCAGTTTTCCATGTTAGTCTCCAGTTTCACCCACGCTTCGGTCAGTCTCCCACTCTGATATTCGTCAAAGGTGTTCGCGGGCTCGAGCTCAGGCTGGGAATCGTCAAAGCTCTCTTTGGCTGCCAAGCGCGCCAGTTTGTAGACGATAGATGACAGGTTGGCACGCTTGTGAGGGTCTTGGCAGCATGCACACCACACCATGTATTGGAATCCATACTCGGGTTCGGATGCGAAATTGGAGTCGAAATCGGAGGAGGAGAAGTCATAGTCAAACTCGATATCGAACTCCGAGTCAGAGTCAGAGTTCGAGTCCGCGTCAGAGCCCGAGCCTATGTCCGAGTTAACTTCGTGACTAACGTTAGTTCCACTTTCAGGTGTCCATCTCAACTTAAATGTGCGCACCCACTCATCTTCCTCCTCGCCCCAAGGTATCTCCTGGCCCAACCACTCGATAAGGCACATTCCCAATGAGTACACATCCGACATATACGATGGAGGTTCCCCTCTCAAAATCTCTGGAGCCTGCCAACGCATTGTTCCTCTAAAAACGTCAGAGGAAAGTTGCCCGGGCCTCGTCGTCGATCCACTCAGCGCAAAGTTCGACAGCTTCGCAATCCCATCGCTGCCGATCAAAATGTTGCTGCAACGAAGATCGCCGTGGACGATTCCGCGCTCATGAAGGTATTCGAGACCCAATGCCGCCTCGTACAGATACTTCCACAGTTTCGGGGGTTGGGTGGCTTCGAAGGAGTCATCCTCTGAAAACAAATTGGCGTAGTCTCGCAGCGAGCCCTGGCTGGCATACTCGCAAACAAAAAACTGCAAATGGGGACCCGCTTGACACGCCCCGTACATCTTGAGTACGTTAGGATGCCTTAGCTGCTGCCACAGACGCACTTCATCGTCAAACGATGAGTGAGATGCATCTGGAATGAAGAGCTTCACTACCACATCGGCGTCGAGCCATTTGGCCTGGAAGTCGCCCCCGATGTTTCCATTCTGACTGAAGACGGCAAGCTCCATCTCAGACGGAGGAATCAAGCAGCTAAGGCGGTGGTCGGAAGTCGGGGACTTTGTGGTATCGTTTGTGCTTGTATCCTTGGGCAATGGTATTAATGCATCAGTGACTGATAAAAATGGTATTAGTATCCGCTGAATGGCATGATAGCCACCATCAGCAGCAAATCGAGCAGCGGTCGCTCCATTCATGGCCTTAACATTTACGTCAGCACCGCATTGTTCGGTGAGGTACTGCACAACATCAACGCGGCCGCTTCTAGCAGCTATCATCAGCGCTGTGCATCCGTCATTGTCCTCCTCGTTCACGTTTGCATCACATTGGCCAGCGAGGTACTGAACGACCTCAATATGGCCATTTTGAGCTGCCTGCATCAACGCAGTAGCTCCGTCAGTGGCCTTCCTGTTCACATCCGAGTCGTATTCACCGGTGAGATATTGGACGAGCGTCATTTGGTCGTTTCGAGCGGCCACCATCAGCGCAATGGCTCCGTCCTTGCCGCTAGCGTTTACATCAGTGCCGGACTCCTCTGTGAGGTACCGCACGACATTAATGTGACCTTTTCCAGCGGCCACCAACAGAGCCGCGAGACAATCACTGCTTGTACGTTTTCCACATCCTGCGAGGTACCGTACAACGTCAACACGGTCATATTCTGCGGCCTCTACCAGTGCAGATCGCCCTGCATCGTTCTTGACGTTCACGTCAACGCTACAGCTCTCTGCGAGGTATTGAACGATGCCAACGTGGCCCTTTCCGGCGGCCACCATCAGCAAGGTATCTCCCTCATTAGTGGTGATGTCGACGTCAGCGCCGCATTCTCCAGCAAGGCACTTTACAACGTCAATCCAGCCGTATGTAGCCGCCCACATGAGCGCTGTGTAGCCGCTGTTGCTCTTAGCGTCCACGTCAGCGCCACAATGCTTAGCTAGAAACTGTGCAACATCCTTGTGGTCGTGATAGACGGCCTCGATCAGCGCTGTGTTCCCGTCACTGTTCCTTCCGTTCACGTTGACGCCACATCGCTCAACAAGGCAATACACGATGTCAAGACGTCCATTTTGAGCGGCCCACACCAGAAGCCGTTGTCCTTGATCGTTCTTGGCATCGCATTCGCCAGCAGCAAGGCACAGTATGACGTTAATGCGACCGTATGCAGCGGACCACGTGAGCGCTGCGTACACTTCATCGGCAGCCAAATGTCCAGCAAGACACTGCACGATGTCAATGTGGCCTCGAGTAGCCGCCCACGTGAGCGCTGTGAAGCCGTCATTGCTCTTGGGTGCCACGGCAGCATCGCAATCCTCGACGAGGTACTGCACCACGCGCTTGTAGCCCTCTCGAGCGGCTGCCATTACCGCTGTGTATCCGTCCTTGTTCTCAGTATTCACGTTAGCGCCACACTGCTCAACGAGGTACTGTACAACGTCGATGTGGCCATAGATTGCCGACCACATGAGCGCTGTGGTTCCGTCATTGTCGATAGCGTTCGCGTCAGCGCCAAATTGCTCAGCGAGGCACTGCACGACGTCGATGTGGCCCTGTGCAGCCGCTACTGTCAGCGCCGTGACGCCGTCATTGTTCTTGGTATTGACATGAGCTCCTTGGTTAGCGAGATACCGCACGACAATAACGTGGCCATTGGCTGCGGCCTTCGTCAGCGCTGGGTCTCCATCGTAATTCTCAGTATTCACAGGAGCGTCACACACTTGGACGAGGTACCGCACGACGTCCAGATGCCCCGAATGAGAGGCGTTCATCAGCGCTGTGTCTCCGACGACGTCCTGGGTGTTCACATCTGCACCACGTTGGCCCGTGATGTACTGCACAACGTCGAGATAACCATCGCGAGCGGCCCTCCTCAGCGCTGCCTCCTTATTGACATCCACGACTTGCTGCAGTAAGGTCTGAAGCCTCGCGAGGTTGCCACCTTCCGCAGCTTGGCTCCCCTTCATCGACATCGACGCTGGCATTGAAATCTGCAGAAGAAAAAAAACGTGTCCACCTGATTCAGTCCACGGGCCGCTTGGCTATTTATTAAATATTACCTGGTTTCTCCTTGTCGGCGCCTGCACCCTCGAGGCATCACCCGCCCCGCAGCTTCCTCTTTTCCCGTCCGCTCTGGGGAATCCCTATATTGGACTGTCCGTACAACGTGTACCCCGTTGCACTACCAGGAAAACCAATTTGAAAATACTCCACAAAAACCAATTTGTAATAAAGTTTGCGCTGCAAAGGTCAGCAACGTAGGCATCGGGATAGCTTCAACAGCAATTACTGCAAGTATATCGAAGTAGTGACGTCTTCTTCAGTGAAGTTGCACTTCATATCCCCCCCACGATACATATGCATATCGATAAACTGTGACAACGCCAATTAACATTTTGCCACCGCTTAATGATATGAAACAATTGGCGGGAACCCGGGTACCCATCGGGACCCCGGTTCCCGGTCAAATGTATTGGAGTGTTGGTCTATGACCTACGTTCAACGTAGCTTAAGCTCGGTAGAGAAACGGAAGGTGAATTCGTCTTCGCTCCCGTCCTGTGCCTCTCCAGAAAATCCAGACTCTTCCCTGGTACAGCGGTAGAGGGCTTTCCGGCCACATCGCTAACCTCCTGCTCACATAAGGTGGACTTTGACATGGTAAAGTACGTTATTGGGTCTACTCAGTACCGGTGACAGATTTGTGGTAGTCATTCGTCGACAGCACTTGGGTTTGATGGTTTAACTTGCCCAACGGTACCAATATGGGGCCGAAAATAAAATAAATAATTCGCGATTTGGTCGGTATCATTTGCGGGAACCCGGGTTCCCGCCAATTGTTTCATAAGTATGCTATTTTCTCCTAGGACACGGTTGCATTTTTCTCGACGCATTTCCGAGCTGGGTGATACTTTGATTAGCCAATTCTAGGGATTCTCCACCCTCACCATATTCCCAAGCTGAGTAAAGTACTGCCGAAAGCGATGGCGCTGACGGCGCACGCGTAGCTCCCCAGGCAGTTGTTGGGACACATCCATAGGTAAGAGCGCACGTAGTGCCCCTTCCTCAGCGACTACGGCAGAAACTGCGGCTTGAAAGCCACCTATACATACAACAACCCGACACAGCAAACAGCACGAGTGTCAGTACGTCAGGTTAGGTACATTCGGCTGTTGCTATTACGTACCTCGAATCTGCGTTGCTATCTGCGGGGCGTGCAGACACTGGAACAGAAAGTCCCAAATACTTCGCACTCGATAATGCTCCCTCTTGGGCCCCAGGTAGCTTAGAACGACACGCACAACTTCAGTTGCAAATTCGTTAATGCATTCCAGAATCGGCTCTGGCTGGCAGCGCATCGCATCTAATATGAAATCACACGCAGCATCGCACATTTCCTGCATCTAACATTAACCAGATATGAGATAATATCTGTTAGGAGCAAAGGATACCACCGACGGCAATGACACAACTTACCTGGTGGTCCGCTTTCACTAGCCTCGTTGCCAACTCCAAACATACCCAAAACAGGGTAGAATTCTCATTCGGACGCTTTTCCAGCAAAACTTGCGGAAAGGAGACTAGGACTTCTCGCGCCAGCTTCATGAACTGCTCAACCTCTGGAATCAATCTATCTGCTTCGCGATGATGCGACAAGAAGTCCTCCATTGCAAGTTTTTCCTCATTCGAGCGGGGGTCCGCGACAGCGTGCAATTTGAGGCGAAAAGAAGGCAGCAAACGCTACAAAAACAGAATAATGCAGGTGAGTAAGGAGTGAAGCCACGTCCACAAAACAAATATCTGCCTCACCTCGAATAAATTGTTGACCGACGCCTGAAAGCTTTGTCTGCCACGATGCCTCGAGATTATTCGAGAACAGCAGGTCAGAATATCGGGAGCGACACCTTCACTATACCACCATAAGCAGACATCTAGTATCTGCGTTTCGATCGGATGAGCATCGTCTGTCCGTAGATGAGGAATTACGTTGAGGAAGAACTGAACCCCTGCGTGACGACAAACATCTTCCGTTTTGTGCTGCGACAGTGAAGCACTAACGAGTGTCCATAGCTGGTTGATCAACGTGAAACCGTGATGCTCGTTTTGGACCCCTGCAAGAGCACGTCCTAGCATGTACACGCTATTGGAGGCCTCGATGGGATTTCCACTTTGCACACGAACTGTTAAAGTTGACAATATCGAAGAGCAAAGCGTCCCAAAATCTGCTTAAGACACCAGTAAGAAACCGTCGCACCAGGAGACCACGAAAGCAGAGTAAACAGCGGGCTTACCTGCGTCTGACAAATCGCTAGCAACGCGGAACGTCACTTCTAACAAGTCGCCTTCGCTTTCAAGGGTAGTCTTTACATCTTGATTTACGCAAAAACGAAGCAGTTCTTGTAGAAGTGGTGCCCTCTCTTCGACAGTTGTATAGTTGCTGCTCATTAAATCAAATCTGTTAGCTGTGTCAAGAGCGACAAGTTTGGTATCCGAGTAATGCGGACAACTTACGTTATGGACGAACTGTTATGCAGTAGTGATTGTACCGCGACCGGAAAAGACGACACAAACCGAAGGCCCTGGCAGATTATCATTGACGCGCGTAGATATACACCTGCTGGTAACGCAATAGAGGATCCGAGCGATCGCAGGTATCTATGAGCAAGAAACACGAAGTGAGGTCGCGCGCACAATGTCTGCCTATGCCATGGAGGAAATGTCACTTACCGTGCAATACCATTAATCACGAGAGGGTGCATTGGGAGGTTGACAGCGCCGTCTAACACACCCAATAGAATATCAATTCCACCAGTTGACGGCGCCTGGAACAAATCTGGATCGTCCTCAGACTCGGAATCCGACGATACAACATCAAATAGCTCAACCATATACGAGAGCAAGAAGAGCAGCGCATCAACCAGCGCGATCTCCTTGCAATCCAAAAGCATTTGACTTATGCCCTTCACACACGAGACATAATCGCCACTAGGTTTCCCGGGAGCACCAGGCCATTTGGAAAATAGACTTAGCATCGTATCGGCAATTTCCCTGTAGTTAGCATGGCAATCAAAACACGCGTTAGTGTAATACTACAACCGTCGCAGCAAATACTGAAAGCATCGCTTACCTGCGGAAGCCACCAATCGCTTCGATTACGGGGTCGTCACTTACGACTTCGTGTCTTTCAATAAACCATTGCGGGTACTTGCACCGCTCAATCAGAGCATTAACCAGACGTGACAATACACTAACAATATGCTCTTGGCCTGTAGCATCTAAGAGCTTCCATGAAACCTCATTTTGAGCTGAATCGTTGTCTTCGAGAAAGAAGAACCAGATCTCCAGCGTGGGTTGGACCACATCGATGTCATTGAACGAGGAGCATGCGAGCAGCAGCTCCAGGAAATTAATAGAGAGAAGCCGGTGCTGCTCAGATGCTCCTTGAGTGTCTGTCACGTGGCTTGAGAATAGGACACTCGCGTGATTCATCGCTAAAGAGCACACAATTTGGGAAATACCCCTGCAAGCGGTTGTCTGCTGCTCCTTCGTCATCATTCCTCCACTTGGGTACTGGATGCTCGAATGAAAAACCGGAATTGCATCAACCAAACATTGTCCCACATGAAGGACGGCGGCCGTCATACTTTGGGAGACTGGTGCAGATGCAGCATGCACAAAGGAGTCGGCGATGATCCCTGCAGCCAACTACGAGCAAAACTGTCAGACGACAATGCAGATACAGGAAGTCGCACCACTGAGCAAAACTAAGGATGATAGTTACCTGTGCGTGGTCTTCGTTGTCATTGGTCACAATGCTGAGCAACATCTCCATCAATCCGCTACGCAATCAGCAAGCACGCTGTTAGCTTCATATCGAACTCGAGCTCATCCAGTCAAACACGACGTTACCTAGAAAAAAGCTGCGCGGCGGTCAAGCCAAATGTCTCGTGGGTCGGAACGCAGCCCACACCCCACCCTTCTAAGCAGCGCAGAGCGCTGCTCCTCTCCTCAGGTCTGCAACAACAACAACACTAAACACCCACAATTTCGGCACTATAGTTCCCACCGCAAAACCGTACATGCTCGTGAGGATCATCTGCACAGCTGTCATAACTTCTCCTCCTTCCGCCTGGAATCCCGCCAGCACCTCCTGCGTCTCCTCCGCGGCCCAGAGGTTCTCGGACATCAGAATCTGCAGCGGAATGGCCCCCAGAATCTCTGCCAACTGCACCGCAACGTCGTCATCATTAGCACCAAACACCGCTCACACAGCTCTGTTGGCGAGGGTCTCACCACTGCCGCTCCCTTCTGCTGCCTCTGCGCGGCCGTCCCCGCGTCCACGAGCCGCTGCACGTCGCTCTTCCAGCTGGACCAGAGTCTGCACGACTTGACCACAACGTCCGCCAGCGTCACGCAGGCGAGGCGGCAGCTCACGGGTGACAGGCCGCCGTCAGCGTCGACGCACGTCATCTCCAGCAGCTGCAGCAGCGTCTGTCTCACGGCAACGGCAACTTGTTCGTCACCCACTTCAACTTGCGCTGACCATCACTCCTCATAATGACGTAGCTCCACAAACGCACCTGCCGCACAACTTGTTGCTGCTGGGCGCTGATTTTCGTCCAATCCTGCTGCGTCTTGAGGCGCAGGATCTGCATCGCCACCAGCTCCGGCGCGCCCTGCTGCGTCGCCGGGTCGCGCACAGGCCGCTCCAGCAGCTGCAGCGCCGCCTGCCACGCCTCCTCGCGCGCCTGGAACTGCATGAGCCACGCGTTGGCGGCGCGCTGCTCGGCGCTGCCCGACGCGCCCTCGAAGAGCTGCCGCGCGCACGCGGCCAGCTGCTGCGCCATCTTCACTTGGGCGAAATGGCGCTGTGGTGCGTTGTGTACGACACGCAAAGACTGTGTGCACCACGTCAGACGGCGCGGCCTGTTCAACGTTTTGGGGCGACGTAAGATGACCAACTTGGAGCTAATGGGTGCGTGCATTTAAGCACACACATGGAGGCGATGGCGCCTTCTACGCCAGAGGATTTGTGTCGGACGTGTAGTCGATATGCTGACGGAGCTGTGCGCTGCTTGGCTGGTGTGGATTCGCAGAGAAAGCGGCGGGCGAAGGGCTGCACGAGTTCGGAGCCCTCAACACGCTGCTGTTTGTGCGTCATTACCGCTGAGTCAGTGGTGCACGATACGATGAGTCTAATATCTGGCATTGCTGTTTTTGTATTGATGCAGGTGGTCATCCTGGGCGTGTGCATTGTGTGCGCGTACCTGATCAAGGAGTATCGCTTCTACTACCTGCCGGAGTCGGGGGCCGCCATGCTCGTGGGGATGATCGTCGGAGCCTGGTGCGACACAACTGCTATTGCTACATGAAATGCCTTTGACAATTGTGTTTGCCTGCTAACAAGAGTTTTGCTGTCGGTATTGTTGTTGGGCAGTGCTCGATTGTTCTACCCGAGTCGCAAGGAGATGGAGTTCCTCCGCTTCAACGTAGGATAAGCTGGAAGGTTGAGGCGCTTTGTGGGGCTCTGATTAACCTGCTGTGCTTTTGGTGTCTGGCTAGAAAATACTCTTTTATTTCTTACTGCTGCCCCCGATCATCTTCGAAGCGGGGTACTCGCTACACCGGGTGGGAAATGTGTTTACGCTCCATGGATTGTGGGTCTGATGGTATCTAATTCAGCTCGGTTGGTCGATTTTCCTGATGTAGAAACGCTTCTTCGACAATTTCAAGTACGGTTAGCTTGCTGATTAGTTGACGAATGTATGTTGCCCTTTCGAGTGGGAAACTAACTAACTCGGTGTCTGCAGTACGATTCTGCTGTACGCCGTGTTGGGAACAGTCGTGTCGACGTTCGTTATTGGTTACCTAACGTATTATGCGGGACAGGTAAAGTTGCAGTGTGCGATCACATGTGCACGGATAGATTCTTGACCAATAGCCTGACTTATGATGTGGTGGTATTTTTTTCCCTAGCTGGGCTGGATTTCGATTGACACGTCGTCACCTCTGGAAGCACTGTTGTTCGGGGCGTTGATCTCAGCAGTTGACCCGGTGGCTACACTTTCGATCTTGGGGAACCCAGAGCTGAATCTGGATCCACTGCTGTACAGCCTTGTGTTTGGTGAAAGTGTGTTGAATGATGCCGTAGCTATTGTGCTGTTTAACACCTTTTTGAAGGTAGTGTAGAGATGGTTGCTGAATAGTATCTTGCCCCATCGGTACTAACGTAAATGTGCTGCTTCCCTGTCAGTTTGAGGAATCCCAGAGTGAGTTCACGTCAGGAGCTGCAGCCTCCTTGATGATTGAGTTCACGCTGATCTCGTTGGGCTCAGTTGCTTGCGGCGTCTTCACCGGGTACGGTCAATCTCGCTATATATGTCATCTCTTAAGTATTGACTGGATATATTATATGCATGGAAAATAGTCTCGCATGCTCGTACATGTGCAAGAACTCAAACATCAAGGGATATCCTGCGTACGAAATCACACTTCTGTTTCTATATGCGTATGGATCCTACGCTCTCGCGGAAGTCATGAAGCTGTCTGGCATCATGTCACTCTTCTTTTGTGGTATCATCATGGCGCACTACAACTCGTACAACCTGTCCAAGCCGTCGCAAGTGACAGCTGAACACATTTTCAAGAGTTTTGCTCTGGTATCGGAGTTTTTCGTGTTCCTGTACATGGGTATGGGCGTATGTGCGGGTCAATTTGGGCGATGGGACTTCACCTTCGTTTTTCTCGCCATCATTATCTGTTTGGTGGCACGTCTCTTCAACACGTTCCCGCTTAGTTGGGTCGCTAACCAAGGGTACATCGAGCACCGAGCGAATCAAGTAATATTTGTTATTTGTGAAAGCTGATACATATCACTTCTTGTGTTTTCAGGCGGACCACGAAGATTCCGGCGAAGATGCAAGTAGTTCTCTGGTTTGCAGGACTTCGTGGAGCCATCGCCTTTGCACTTTCACAGTACGCCCCCCTGCGTCAACATGTATCGATAGAATCATTCCTGTTGATTCACCTTTGCTTACCATTTGCAGGAATATGCCAGGACCAAACCAGGACTTGTATGTCACCACCACACTGTCCGGTAAGATGCATGGCTCCCGGAATTGTCCTAGTATATGTTTAACCTCTTTGCCTCAATCGATAGTTTGTATTTTCACGACAATAATTTGCGGCGGAATGACGGAGCCATTGCTTACGTACACGCAACTAAAGGTCAGTGCAATAACCTACCGCAATTTGTACATGTACGTGGAAGAGATTTTGAGGGAGTTCTGATTTGGTGCTGCACATAGCGTGATCAGCCGAATCCTTCCGAACTTGGCGAAGAAAATGATGACGAAGAGCAGGGCCTACTCAACGAAACAGTAAGTTGTTCAACAGAATATTTTGTAGCGCGGTGTCTTATGAGTATTGTACGCGTCTATTAGATCTCGGATCACGATGACGATGAAGATGTTCGCAACCACCCCGTATTTGCTGGCCGCCAAGAAGAAAAAAGTGCCTTGCATTCATTCTGGAGTAACGTAAGTCTCACCCCCCCCCCCCCCCCCACATCGAAGTTTTGCCGGGACTTACAATATTTTGCTTTTGTCATTCTATAGATTGATGAACGCTACATGAAGCCTGTTTTCGGAGGATCTGTACGCCGTCGGGTATGGATGCGTGTTGTTTCATGGCTGGAAGTACCCGTATATTGAAGTATTAATGATTGTGCTGTGTGCGCCTTAGTCTTCTCGATCAAGCACGCCGACAAAAGCCAGTAGTCAAGGTAGCGGGCTCCAATAGGCGACTCCAGTTACCCCTCATGTGGATGCCTCAAATGAACTCCGTGCCGTAGTATATCTTCTGGTGCATTCTTTGTGCTGTTACACTGTTGGGTCGGCGAGGCGGACTTCTGCCTCGGCTGACCCATAGACGGTTGTTGGGTCTTGCTTGCCGCTCTTAGGCCTGTCCTTCATCCCTGTGCTCGATCGCTCCTTTTCATCTGCATCGCCGCTTTTCTTGCGGTGCTCGCGGCGGTGGTGGCGGTGGTGACTTGAGACATCATCGTCGTCTCCATGGGTATCTGAAGTTCGTGAAGAAGTTCTGGAAGACGTTGAGGCTTGTGAAGACGTTCTGCGCCCATCAGTATCACTGCGACCAGTTCTGCTCCTAGAGCCCTTCGATCGACTTGAGCCAACATCCGAAGCAGCATCACTAGCTGCGCTCGCCCGCGAGTGCGCCGACTTTCTGCCTTCTTCGACGTCCGACGCTCTCGACACAGAAGGCACTCGCGTTGTCTCTCTGTCTTCGGCTGATTTGGCTTTGGATCGGCTGCGGCTTCCTTTCGTCTTGCGCGGGCTTTGATCCTGTGAATGCGGTCCAGCAAGGGCAATACAATCAGTACAAGTGCACGAATACTTGCTTCGACAGCTATGGGAACCATTGTCACGTACCACGTCCTCACAGTTGTCATCAAACTGGAAAAATGCCTGCGTACGCCAAACTCACATCAGAAGAAGGCATTATCGGTAGCTAGTTTTGCAGTGAGTATCACCTTGAGGTGTGGATCCGAGTGGTGTTTGAAAAAGTCGACAGCAGTCCTGATCTTGCAGATGTTCGACACGAACGCGTCTAACACCACACGGCGCTCTTCAAGGAACTCGGGGTCGAAGGCCTTGCCTAGCACACTTCGAAAGGCATCGCGTTTGTGCTTGACCAGGACAATCCCTTCCATTTGTGGTCCCATGGATTTCTTCAGCACTCTGCAACGTACGATTTCATGTCAGTCAGTAGCTATTACACTCAGTACGAAGCCCAGTAACGCCATTATCGCACTGGTACAGGTCTTCGAACTCGGAGAAGCGTCGCCAGAGACTCCACTCCTTCATGAGGCGGCGAGCAACCATCTTTCTCACTTGGCACGAACAAGTGATCATATATTCCTGCGTTTAAAAATGGTTAGAACATAATAGTCAGCTGGCACGGCTGTCACGCTGAATACGTACTGCGTGGGTCCCGTCAACATGGGGTCGAAACTTCACGACGCGAGCGTGGAACTCGAACTCATTTTCAGCTTGTGAGACAGCAAAGCGCGGTGCACGAGGTCCGTCACGCGCGATCTGAGAAAGAGCTTTGACCCACGCTTTCTTCGTCGAGTCGTCTGCAGCTGAAAAGTAGTGCGTGCAGTCCTTGACTACGCTTGTTTCGCGCACGTAAAAGCAGTAGGGTGCGGTATCGACGTCGACGCCGTAAGTAGGTTCTCCAGGCACGGGGGTCGAGATGTCAGCTCCCACGAGTTGCAGGCTCCAGCAGACCTCGTACTGCGATCGATCAGTAAACGCGATCAATCTGGCAGAGATATCGTCGAGCTTGACAAACAGATTTCGCCACTCTTGGTTTTTCTTCTTTTGGAAGTGCCGGTGCTGGTCGTCCGACGACACGGTTAAGATGAACCCCTCCATGGTTCTTATTGCGTAGATTGGGAAATGAGGTCTCGTACCCGGTCCCAGTTCTGTTCTACTACAAGTTGTAGTCTACAACGTGTACCCGAATCCACGATGCATAAGAAAACGAAGATGAAGTTTTTCGAGGACGCTATTTTTTGCGAGAAATAAAAGAGCAATCGCAGTATTTGGCTTTGAAGTTATCTGCTAGTTGAAGCTCCGCGGGATCGATAGGTGAACGACGAGACATCCAACCCGAGCTCATCGACTCCGCTAAGCGTTGCTACCGTAGATTCGAGCGGTTCATTTTGCGATGTCAAATCGCTTGAAGGCTGGCCAGGTCGACTGTTTGCACGCATCAGGACGGACTTCCTCGTTCCTATTACTGCAGCCTGTCGTGCCATGAGAAGAGATAGTTAGAAAAAATAAAAAAAATTAAGCGAAATGCTCAGACAGGAGAAGCGCTTACTCTGACGGGGAAGCGAGATCTGCGTTTGCCCTGTGCGGACTCCAAAGCTCTGGTAAATGAGCTACCCAGTCGTTTCTGGAGTAGCGGGACAATGAACGCCCTAGTTTGGATAATATCGACGACAGTGCGCCCCTTGAAATTCTACTTCAGCCCATATACATCCGTTAGATACCCTGCCATACTTCTCGGTTCTTATTATTTTGAATGTACTTATTATTTTGAATGGGGCACGCACCTTCATAACCCAGAGCGCAGACGACGATCCAGGTTCCAAACGCTCCTGCTCGAGGGCCATTTGCATCAGCACTGTTCCGTGTCCTTGGCGCCCCGCCCAGTGGAATGCCGTATCACCCTTCGTAGTGCGCGACCAGCTTACTTGGTCAACAATTTCAATGTAAGATTTCACGAATGCAGTGCTGCGCACAACTTACGTAGCTATCGCGGTATCTTGGGCTCGCCCCGTGTCGAAGCAATAATACGCACATATCCGCATGTCCTGCACGAGCAGCTTCAATGAGGGCGGTTGTCTTGCTAGCAACCTGTCAGCCAGCATCAGGTAAATAGTCATTTAGAGCAGCCTCGACAACGCTACTTTAGAACATACACTATCCACGACGTCGACGTCGCACTTGGTGGCCAAAATGAGCTCCACGATCGCCTTGTATCCGTGCCTTTTGTCAGCAATACACAAGTCAGCAGCTCTTTTCACCGTGTGCTATAAATTGTTCTTACCACGCCGCACAATGCAACAAGGTGCGACCACCCTGCTCTGCATCCGGGTGTCGCCGACGCAGCAAGGTGTGAGCACCTTCGACCATGAAGTAGTTCCGCACCATTTCCAGCTCGTTATTGTCCACAGCATCCCAGATGCTTCCGTGGTAGTCGATGACTCGCTTCCTTGCTTCTGCTCGCTCTCGACGCTTCGCCACATCTTCACTGGAATCCACAACGGTCAGCCGTTGCGCATTGCCTCGAGATGAAGCGCCCCGGAATGAGCTCTCTGGTCCTTTCTAAAGTGGAAAGTGCCGTTAACCGGACCGGCAATGTAGTTAGGATCATGGCGGGTAAACTCAAAAATGCCCTACCGTCGCAGCTTTCGTGTTGATCTCGAATCCGTGCGACCCAGGAGAGCGCGACAGCTCTCGCTCAATCTGCCTCTGCTGCATCCTCTCTTCTTTCTTGGCTCGCAGACGCGATTGATACACTGGCGATGTGTCCGCATTATCTTCACCGCCCATGACGTGCTTGGTGAGACGCGACTTCTCGTTCAGCTGCAAGATCCTCAAATATACATATATACCAACAAAACACCGCCTATTGTGACGCATCGTTTTTCACGAATTACTTTGTATGATAAAGTCCGTGTCGGAGGAATCGGACCATTATTTTTTTAAAGCAAGATGCCAAAGCTGATCGACTTTGGTAGGAATCTATCGCATATCTTACACTGACCATAGTGACACCATACTCCAAAAACAGGCCAAATGCCGTCGAAGAAGCAGCGCTTGACCAGCCCCGACGTGGATACCCCGGCACCGTTGATAGCGCCCCACAGACCTCATAGCAGCCCCGGCTCCATCGGTCGCTTGACACAGCCAGAGTCCAATGAGCCCGCCAGCGCCGTTTGTGCGGCCTCAAGACGCCCCCAACTCGCTCCAAGCGAGAAGGTGGCAGTGCTCAATTGGTACCACGCCAATGGGCGCAACCAGAAGGCCACTGCAGCCCATTTCCGAGCACTGTCACGCTATGCCAAGCTGAACCAAGGGACAATCAGTCGCTGGCTCGCTGCAGAGGCGAAGATTCGAGAGGCGCAATCGAAGTCCGTGGCGAGTGATGCAGTTCACAATTGCAGGCGCAATGCTAGAAGAGTCTGAAGCATCCAGAGCTTGAAAAGTGCTTGGCCTCGTGGCTGGAGCAGCTTGATGCGACGCAAAGGAGTCGACTATCAGGGAAGGGGGTTAAATCAACTGCTCGACAGATCTATGACAAGTTGGGGGTGCCCGAGTCGGACAGACTGGAGCTGTCGAATGGATGGCTGAGCAGTTCCAGACGCGACATGGATTGAAGTTGAGTCGACGACATAGTGACGCATTGGTGAGCTCTGCCGAGGTGGATGTGGAGGCAGAACGGGGCAGCATTCGAGACGATATTGCGGTGTTTCTAGCTGGTAATGATACTGGCAATGGTGATGCGGAGGTGAGCCGTTCTTTGGATGACGTGTGGAGTGTGGGGATGACGACAATATACCTCGAGTGTAGTCCAATCAAGGGTGTGGATGGTACCAGCAAAAGCAGGAAGCGAACCGGGATCTCAGTCGGGCTGGTTGTGAATGCAGCGGGGACGGAGCATTTGGAACCGTTCTTTATCGAGCAAGACGATGACAGTGGGGACGAGCAGGCTCTTACTTCTAAAGATTATGCTAGTACTCGCGCCGAGTGCAAGGCTTTGAGTATTTTCCAGGCTTGGCTGCAGTCTAGAAATCAGCTGCTCGTCGACGCGAATCGACATGTGCTGCTGCTTGTACCCAAGTCTCGTGAAATAATGATTGAAGAAGCAACCGTGTTTTCTAATATCTGCCTACGACTCGTGCCACCAGCAGTGGCAAGCCATGTTCAACCGGGCAGCATTGGGCTTACGAGAATCTTTCAGACGAAGTACCGGGAGCTACTGGTGAATCGGGCCGTACACAAGCTCCATAACGATAATGACGGAATTATTCAAGCGGCCGAACTGTTTGAGTTAGGCACCACAGACACGATGGGGTTAGCGACGACAGCCTGGCAATTGGTTGGCTTAAGCTCAAAGCTGGTAGTTAGCTGCTGGCAGAAAGCTCGGATCCTCCCCACTCAAGCAGGTTCGACTTTTATCGAGGCAGATGCGTGCATTTCAATTGCCATCAGCGAGGAGCTGGCAAAGCTGGAGGAAGCGATACAAGTTCTGAGTCTAGAGGCAGAATCTTGCGGTGTTCCGATCACATGCGTGAGTGCGGGCAAATTTGCCTGCCTCGGCCTTGACAAAGCCCAGGGTACTTACTTATGCGTTGCGGAGCTGGCCCACCCCGTCGTCCCGCAACAACAAGTCAAGCATATCACCACCACGGTCGATAGCCCACCATCTACACAGCAAGAAAAGGGCTCCACAGAGTGCTGCTCATCGCCCAACGAGGAGAACAGCTCAACAGATGCAGACCTTCGAGGCATTATATCCCCGGTGCAGCAAGAATTATCCATCTCCCCCGAAGTCGTCCTGCACGCTCAGACAACGCTGGAGCGCTACTGGGCGCAGAACAATGTGACCCTGTCGCCAGCAGTTCTCGACGTTTTACAGCAAACTCGGGCTCAGCTCATGCAGCATCATGCGTCAACATCGTGAAAATCCACAAAAGCCCAATGATGCTGCCCTTGGTGGAATCTTGTGAAGTACATCTAGCGATGCTGATCGAAGTGCTCCAAGATGGAAGCATACTTCGCCGAGGCACGAAAACCAATCCCCCGCAACACTTATTAGCAGTGTTCGATGAATAGCATGGAGAAACTGTAACCAAACTTCTCGAAACTCACATTTCCGGTAAAAACAGTGATTTTACATTTCTGGAGATCTTTCAATCCGGCAATGTTGAGGACGGCGCTGCTGGGTGCGCGGCCTCTACGCAGCTTCGCGGGCTCCGCGCCCCGCACCCGCCTCCCGGGTGCCCCGCCACAAAGTCACTGGCAGGAAGCGCGCACCCAGTACCATTACCGCGCCAGGAGCCGTCGCCAGAGCCGCGCCGTGTCGGGCGACGTGGTGGTGCTGGGGCTCATCTCCGTCAACGCCGTGACCACCATGGCGTGGCTGCGCGCGCAGGCGCCTTCGCCGCGGCACCCGGCGCAGCGGCTGCGCAGCTTCAAGCCGTCCATGCGCACGATGCTCACGCACTTCACCACGTCCACGCAGCACCTGCAGGAGGGGCGCTACTACACGCTGCTGACGGCCATGTTCAGCCAGGCCACGCTGGGCCACCTGGGCGCCAACATGCTGGGGCTCTACTTCTTCGGCCGGCAGATGTGCGACGTGCTGGGCCACCGCAAGTTCCTCGGGCTGTACCTGGCCAGCGGCGTGCTGTCGTCCGCGGCCGCCGTGTTTGAGCAGCACCTGTCCGGCCGCCTGAGCTACAACCTCGGCGCCAGCGGAGCCGTGAACGGCATCACGGCCATGAGCATCCTGCTGTTCCCGCACGGGACGCTGCTGATCTTCGGCATCGTGCCCATGCCCGCGTGGCTGGCCGGCTCGCTGTTCATCTTCAAGGACGCGTACTCGTTCGTGACGGACAGGCAGGACGGCATCGGACACGTCGCGCACCTCAGCGGCGCCTTTATCGGCGGCGTGTACTACTACTACCTGCGTCGTGGTGGCTTCCGGAGCCTCCGACGCTTCTGAGATAAAAAAGTATTGGGGGGGCAGTTTTGTATCGTGGGGAGGTTAATGCAGGACAGAAGAGAAGTAAAAACTTTTGCGGACGTCGCTACCGTATCTGTACGCTCGTTAAGTGACGATCCCACGCGAATTCTTGCAGGTTTAGCTCCTAACCAGACTCGCTTCTACTTTCCGATACATGCATGTGTCAGTAGCTGCGAATACATGTACGTCCACTGGCATCGGTCCCCGCAGTTATTATAAAACTCCGATGCAAGACGGCATCACAACCGACCTCGCCATGTTGAAGTGCTTCATTCTGTGTACGCCACACCACATTTACCCACCCCTAATAGAGGCCCCAATAACAGGCGCAGTAACGTCGTGCAAATCGTGCCTTCACTTTACCTACAGCTCGTAGCGGTGGATCGATCGATCGATCGACTAATAAGGAGCCGCGGCGGAAAAGGATGCAGAAGGGCCGCAGCAAGTACGTCACCTAGCGTAGCCTAGGCCTGCCCTCGTGCTCCCCCCTAACACCTTCTCCTCCTGCTCCTTCTTCTCCCCCACTCGCTCGCTCGCAGCTCCAACCCGTCAGGCTTCCACAGTCTGCAGGGCGTGACCGTGCTCTGGCACGGCTGGCTCAAGAAGCTCGGGCGCTTCAGCAAGCGCTGGCGCAAGCGCTACTTCGTGTTCCT
Organism: Phytophthora sojae; assembly: GCF_000149755.1. Lineage (NCBI taxonomy): Eukaryota > Oomycota > Peronosporomycetes > Peronosporales > Peronosporaceae > Phytophthora > Phytophthora sojae. The sequence continues at coordinate 4,749,015 of NW_009258117.1, forward strand.
GTCCACGGCCAACGGCATGAAGGAGCTGCGCCACTACGACGCGTTCAAGGACGTCAACACGCTGCTCATGTCCACGCCCAAGGGAGTCATCTCCATGACGGACGCCACGGGCATCTGCTGCTTCACGCCGGTGCCCACGGCCGGCCGCAAACCCATGAAATTTGTGCGCGTCTTTATTAGATATCACCGGTTGTTGTTGGTAGGCTAACGCATTTTGCTAATTATTTGGATGGATTAGAACCGCTCGGACACGAACGATTCGAGGCCGGGGGCCTACGACCAGAAGTTTGCAGTGCTGACGCCTCTTGTACGTCGAAGTTTTTTCCCTATGGGAGGTGGCGGATGCACCTCTTATTGTGTCGTTGACTGTTTTGATGTTGTGGTAGCATGTGCACTTGCTGGCTTTTCACAATGGCCGAGAGTGGGGCGGGTATGCTGCTATTTTACGAAGTAATATGGTGGAGAGTGTTGCTGATATTTTCCCTATTTTTTATTTACTCCCAGATCGAGTGAGTCACAGCAGGGACTATCATTGCTGGCGTCGCTGTCGGCGTTTTACCCTACGGTGGATGTTCTTCATTCCGGGTGGATGGCAAAGCGGCGAGAGCGCAATGTGCACAGCCCCAAGAGCATCATGACGTACTGGAAGCGGCATTTCTTCGTGTTCCTGACCTCGGGCGACTTGCTTTACTTCCGAGATGACACATTGAGCGAGCTGCAGGGTCGCGTGGATGTTCGACACGCTCCTACGGTTCGAGTTACAGGGGAGCAGCTTATGGAGGAGAGGAAAAAGGATGGGGGCATGTTTAAGTTCGGGAAAATGCCGGCGCTCGAGCGGGAGACGTGCTTGATTTGGATCGCCACGCCTCCATCGAAGATGTTTGTATTGAAACTTGAGGATGACCACGATGAATCAGGGGGAGGTCTTGGTGGCGGGGGCAAAGGTGGGCCAGGCTCCTCTGGGGCTGGAGTTACTACGAGGAAAGCCGAGCTCACCCCGAGCTCCAAAAAGTGGCTGCAGTTATTGCTGCAGGGGCATGCGGAAACGAAGTATACGCAACTAGAAAAATGTATTGCGACGGGAAAATATGGACTGACGACAGAGGTAAGCAAATTAGTCCTGCATCTCGACACTCTCTTCACTGTTCACAAGCTTGTTTCTTCTTCTGCACGGGTTACAGATTATATCAGCGGTTCGTGCTGGAATCCCTGACGAGTTGCGAGGCCAGTTATGGAAAGGCTTTTCAGGTGCCACCGATCTCCAGCGCCGCGTCGAGCTCAAGCATGCTATTCGCAGTGCGTCTAAGTCATCTAATGTCTTCCGGATGCCTTCACGAGATTCAACAAGAGCTGGCTTCAAGTCCCCGACGGCAAAGAAGCATGCGATTTATGAAATGTGCTCTACGTCTATTGACGCAACAAAGATGGATACGCCAGAGAACCAAATGCTTTTCTCGCGTCTCTGTGCTTTGGCACTCCAAGAAAGCGGGCATGTGGCAGTCAGTGTGCGCCCAAGCGAGCTACATAATCTAACAGGTCGCTTTGGTCGCGCCGTCTCGGACGCGTCAAACCCGTCAGATCAGTATAGCGAGGACCGCGGATCATTTTATGACGACGAGCGCGACTCCATGGACGATGACGACGCTGAGCAAATTGAGATTGAAGAAGTTAAAGCTGGGCCCGACCCATTTGGTAAACGTGCGTCTGCACGCAATACGCTGAAGCAGCTTGAAAAGGGCAAAATGGGCAATTACGTGTACCCCAGCGACTACCCTGCAGCAGAATGGGAGTTAGCGGCTCGTCGTCGGCTCTTGATCGCAAGTTCGCGTTACAAGTAAGCTGGCTGTGGAGTTGTAGTTCATTTCTTGGATATGGCCGGTGTTATTCTCTAATCTGTGCTCCTGTTTGTTCATGCTTGATGCACGCAGTCCGTATTCGCATCCATTCCCGTGGCGCGTATCCTGCCTACTGCTGGCGTATGTCGAGGAAGAGAGCGCATTCTGGATCATCAACAGGTACGGGGTAGTTGGGGTCTATGCAATTGCAAAGCAAAACAATGTGCTAACGGAATATTTTCACCTTCACCCTTTGCAGCATAATTGATTCACTACTCCCTGGTTACTTTCACGGCTACCGACCAGCTTTGCAAATTGATGTGGCCGCTTTTACAGCCCTCCTGCAAGATCGCTTGCCGGCTCTGGCTTCCCACCTATCAACGCTGGAATTCCCTCTGGGTCGGCTAATCGAGCGCTGGTTCCTGAGTTTATTCACTGCATCACTAATCCCGCTCCCAACGGTACGAGATCTGTGCTTGATTCGCAGAAGGCCGAGTCACTAAAAGTGGTTTGCTCCAGGTGCTGCGGATATGGGACGCATTTTTCATTCGCGGCGTGCTGGTTTTCTATGGAGTTGGCCTTGCATTGCTGTTTCGCGCCGAAGAAACTTTATTTCATGCAAAAACTGCTGCTGAAGCTGAGGAGTACTTGCGAGTCAGTGAGCGCAGCTGCATCGATGCAGACGGAGTCTTCTCGCTTGTCTTCAAGGACGACCTCACTATTCCATGTACGGTCGGTCTGCTTGATCAAATTTGTCCGAAATCGGCTGAAGCTTAACATACTTGTGATTATTATCTGCTCAGGGCTTACGGATGAACAACTTGAAAAACTGCGGTCAACACACCGCCACCGAGTGATGGAGCGAGTATCGCAGAAAGTGAGCTACTTCAAAGACAAGCTGAGCATTCTCAAGCTCACGCAGGACCTCGGATCGCGCTGCCAGGCGGTTGCCAAGCAGTTCCTAAGCGATCGAAAAAGTGTGGCGGCAGCCTTGCAATTGAGTGCGGCCCACACCAACGGGGAGAAAGAACCGTACGACATGTACGGCCTCGACGACGAATTCAGCGATTTGGACGTTGGCTCCGAAAGTGACAAACTTGAGGACTCCTTCAAGACGACCCTGCACCTGCTACTTGAGCAAGTGAGGGAATCTTCCGCGACGGCCGAAGCACTTGCTGTCGAGTTAGGTCAACGGCAAGCAAAGTGGCTAGCGGCATCTAGCCAACTTGCTGCGTGTCCACTTGCTCGCCCGCCCACGCCAGACTCACACAGTTGGCTTTCACAAGTTAAAGAAGGTAAAATCTCGGGCGCAGGACATGATGCTTCTTCGCTCTTTTCAGCTAGAAGCGGTGGTTTCCCCTCTGCATCGCGTGTCATCGAAGCTTCCGGTATGGTGTTTGACACTGGTGAAACCCGCCTTCCAAGCAACGAGGTCGCAGGAAGTGGAAGTGACAGCTCACTCGCTGGCCAGCGTAGCTGCCTGTTAATGGAGAGGGAGGACCTCGGGCTATCAGACCGTCACCTCGCAGAGATGTTTCTGTACGCACTGGTGTCTTCGCTCAAGGCATTGTGCGCTGCTCGGCTCGAGTGCTTGGGTATCACCTATCGCTTTATGTGGCACGGCGGATCGTGGCTGGAATCTGCGGTTGAGTACCCCTCATTCTCTACGCTGTCGGGTACTGCTTCGGCTGCACAAAGCAGCAGTGCACCAGCCAGCTCACGCCAATCCGTGCGAATTAAAACGCCGGCGACAACTCAGTCATCAATTTCGTCCGTGTCATCACTTCGACGTCCACGCGCGGTGGACGACTCCGCGCTATCTGGTCGCAAACGCGGTGACTCTGGCGCCACAACGCCAAGACGAGGTGGACGACCAACTACGCGCAGCTTCTACAATCCGGGCAAGTCACCCACGCGACTACGTCCAAGCCTTTCGTCCGGGGACTTCTCAGTGTTGGAGTATGCAGCTGGAGGAGTGGGAACCAATCTGTACGACGACCCGATCATCGAAGGTCAGCCCGCTCCATCGTCGCCCACGTACGCCGAGCAGCTTGTAGACGGGAGCGATGCCTATCCGGTGACCCCTACGTCTCCACCCCCGCAAGAGAGCAACGCGTTTGGTTTGGAGTTTTCGCTTGGTCGCGGACTGGATCGCTGCGCCTCATCAACGCTGGACTCGTCAAGCAAGCCATTACTTGCAGCACTCACAGCGCAACACCAGGAAGGCGAGCACGTTTTCCGGGAGTCGCATAAGCGACTGCTTAGTGGGCTTGGCAAGTTTCTGCGTCTGGAATACCGCGACAAGGACTGGGCTCTGCGCGAGCGCGCTCTGACCATTGAGCGTGAGTTGCAGCAAGAGCTCCAAGAGATCGAAGCTGAGGTTCATGGTGCTCAATGGTTGCAGCACTAGACTAGACGAAAGCATGGGGGAAATAACAACTTAAACACGAGACTGGATAACTTACGCTTCGCCCTCAGAGCTGTGTGAGCGGGCCTTTGACTCCGTTACTGGTTGGCTGTGCCCCCACCACGGCGCCAATCTCGCTAGTGAACGGATCTCCGACGCTGCTGTCGCCGGCTTGGCTGCTTGTACTGCTGGTTGAACGCTTGAAGAAGTGCGGCGATTCAGCGAACGGGTTGTCGGGCTCGTCATTGCTGAGCACTCGGATCCCCAACTCCTCCATGATCTCCGTCACAGCCAGCCAGACTTCCGACTTGAGCATCGCGTACTTCCGCGCATCCAGCTCTTCCGTATACGAGTACACGCGGATAGTGTACAGCTCCTCCATCGCGACAAAGTAAAACCGCTCCCACTTCTCGCCATGCCGCAAGTCCGACTGGTTTTCCTCATGGGAAGTGAGCCCGACATGCAATGACTGCAGCATGCTCTCAAGGCGACGGAGCGCCTGCCGCAGCGTCTCGACTGGTGTGGCGCGCGACACTCGAACATGCAAGTCCACGTCTCGCTTCGGTCGCTGCGAGAAATTGATCATGGGCTTGTACAGAAAGAAACTGTTGGGCACATACAGAGTCGTCCCCTCGAGGCTCACAACCGTTGTGTAGCGCAACGACACACGATGCACGAATCCTTCAGCGTCTCCAACGCGGATGAAGTCGTCAATTTTGAACTGCGAGTTGAACGCGAGAAACAGCCCACCCACGACATTGTGGAACGACGGCACAAAGCCCAGCGCGATCGCCAGCCCAATCACTCCCAGTACCGAGTACTTCAAGGTGGCGCTGTTGCCCAGCGCGGACGAGTAAATGATCAGCGCGATAATCAGCAACGTCGTTAACCGGAGAATCTACAGCCGAAAGAGCAACAATGAACAGTACTATGAGCCACCTCGAAGAATCTTGAGATAAGTCGAAGATAAACTACAGGTATGCCATGCCGCGTACCTTGACCGATTCAGAGATGACCATCTTCTTGGAGAAATCTCCATTGGCGCCAACAAAGCGACGAATAGCCAGCTGTAAATTCACAAGTAGCAGCAGCAGCATTCCATCAGTACGAACTTGAAAAATAAGGATCGATATCATGCGCAAGAACTTTGAGGACGCACGCTTTGGACGACGTTGAAGAGCGAGTACAGCCAGTAGAGGAAAAATACGCCCCAGATGTAGGTGGGCAGGTGGCAGAAAAACTTGAGCAGGTCCGACACGCTGAGCGCCAGGAGCACGAGGGACATGGAGATGAGGTACGACGTGGAGCCGACGCAGGACTCGCGGAAGTCCTCGGCCACTCTGCAACAGCAGCAGCACAACACAGAATATGAATACCTCGGATACAGATAGATACATGAGCTTGACATGTGCTGGCTCGTACTGGTGCATGAACGGCAGCTTGGTGAGCACGAAGATGAGCAGGCGCACGAGCACGCGCGGCAGGAACGTGGCGAAGAAGACGAGCACGGCGGCCACCACGAGCTTCGGCGCCTTGGAGCTGCGCCACCACTCGGGCAGGCAGGACACGGACGCGCAGTCGTCATTGCAGCTGCTGTCGGCGGCGCGTGCTGCGTCCAGGCGCAGCAGCAGCAGTAGCAGCACGGGCCGCAGCGCCGTCGGTGCCATCGTCGCTCTGTGCCGTTTGCAAATATTAATAACTAGATTTTCATCACATTACACATGTATATTTCCAAAATGCAAGTATTGAAAATCATATTTCCAAATTGGTGAAAATCCAAACAGTAGATAAAATCCACAGATTGTGTGGCTAAAAGACCATCAGTTCCGATGTTGCGAGCACTACTCCAGCCCTGGCACCGCAACAAGCCACCCCTCGTGTCGCTGCAAGGCCTCCAAGTCGTCAAATTCAGTTCCGTTCTGACTAGGACTCGATGCTTCAGCCCCACGGGGTGTGAGGAAGAGCGACGGCCTGGGAGAACTGCCGCGTGGGACGAGAAGGTTGTGGTTGCGCTGCGAGCTACAAGGAGGTCAATGGAGACGCGCTATGGACTTGGGAAAGCCGTAAGTGTCCTGCGTGCTCGAGCCACGAGACAAGAGTTCTCAGCGCGGATGGAGGCTGAACTGAAGGCGCTTAACTTCTCTTCCAATGTCAAGCAATTCCAGTGGGACGAGGTCATCATGCCAGCTCTGCGCCACTTCTACGCGGTGAACGGCCACACGGATGTTTGTAGAAGCGTTTGTCGTCCCGGATGGCGACGACGCGTGGCCACAGTTGTCGTGGAACTGGGCACTGGGTAACACGGTTAATTGTATCAGGAGTCGAAAGTCGTATGAACGGCAAGTGGAGCAGTCCAAGGAAGAACTCAAGGAGTTGAAGTTCTGTTTCGATACGTCGGTTGCTGAGCGTAACTGGAATGAGAAGGTTCTTCCGGCACTGAAAGTGTACCGTCAGATGCATCACCATTGCATCGTTGAGAAAGCATTCAAGGTGCCTCGTGAATCACCATGGCCTGAAGAAGCGTGGGATCTTCATCTTGGCTCGGTTGTCAACAGTATTCAAGTGGGAAAAAATTATGTGCAGCTCGCCGCTCGAGACGAGGATACTCTGAAGGAAATAGGATTCGCGTGGGATCGTGATGTGTCCACTTGGAACGAGCGCATCTTTCCAGCGATTGAGACCTACGTCGCTGAATTCAACACTTGTCGGATACCCACGGTGTTTGTTGTGCCTTGCGTGTGAGCCTTGGCCCAAGACTGCATGGGGCATGGGACTTGGGAAAAAAGTGTACACGATGAGATACCGCGGGGATTATTTTTCGTGCTTGGGGCGTGACGTTGATCGGTTGAAAGCGTTGGGATTCACCTTTGAGTTGAGGCGACGGGCGTGGGAGAATTTTGTTGATCCGTTGCTGGGTATCTACGAGGCCACTTTCGGTGACAGAGTCGTCCCGCACGACTTTGTGATTCCGTCCGAGGCTCCGTGGCCAGACAAGATGTGGGGGGTTCACCTGGGGGTGCTGGTGGCGAGCAATTCCTGGGCAGTTGACGCGGCGGATCATGAACGACCGTAGTTTTAAGTGCCGGTCACTGGCTGCAATACGTTCAACCACCCTTGCACTTCCGTGGATAGATGGGATGAGGAGATTTAGAAGTATATGTACTCCAGTGCGTCGAGCGAGTTAGTAGAATGCGTAGGGCTGCTGTACAACCACTTCCTGCAAGCACTTCAACTTGGGCAGTGTGTGCACCACATCATAGAGCAGCAGATTTTAGATTTACTGTATTACCTAAAGCGATGCGCTCGTGGTTCTACACCAAGTGAGCTGCGTCCGCCATGACGCTCTTCCTCTCCATACGCTAACGAGACCTTGCTACCGGCAGATATGGAGGCCCCGCGGTGCTGCAGACGGGCGACCAGCCCGAGCCGGAGCTGCGCGGGCCCAAGGACGTCGTGGTCAAAGTGCACGCGGTGGCGCTGAACCCCGTACGTCGTGCATTGCTCAGCTTGTGCTTAAGCTTGAGTTGCTGATGCTAGTGCGACGTTGTGAGTGACTGCAGATCGACTACAAGCGTCGCCAGGGTGTTCTCAAGATGCTGCTGCAGGAGACGTGGTGGGCAGCTTGAACGACCAGTGACTAGGCGATTGGAGGTGGCGCCTTGAGGCTAACATACTGGGTGGACCGTTGTGTGTGGTGTGCAAGGCCACATATCGTAGGGTATGACTTCTCGGGGGTCGTGACCAATTGCGGGGATGCACTGGACACGTTCGCACTGGGCGACGAGGTGTTCGGAATGCTGCCACACGACAGCAACGGAGCTCTGGCGGAGTACGTTGGAACGTTTCATCAACTGTGGGTGAGAAGATCTCTGATCTGTGCAATTGCTTCCGCTGCAGCTTCATCGTGGTGCAAGCGGACTACATCAGCAAGAAACCAGCGAACCTGACGTGAGGACGGCTGATGAATGGCTTTGGCCGGCGAGGTTTGGCCGGCGAGGTGTCGGTGGTTGACTGGTTGGTTTGGAATGTGAAATATATCTGTGCGCTGGTTGTAGGCATGTGGAAGCTGCGTCGTTGCCACTGGTCTCGCAGACGGCGTTGCAGAGCTTTCGACTAGGCCAACTCGCTGAGAACAAGAAGGTGCTGATCACGGGTGGAGCTGGCGGCGTGGGCTCCGTTGCGATTCAAATCGCCAAGTCCGTCTTCAAGGTGTGTGCGTACCCTTCGCCGTATTAGTGAGTTTCTACTGGGCTGATTAACACGTATAAATGGCTCGGTAGGCACAAACTGTTGCAACCACTGCAAGCACCAAGAAGCTGGAGCGAATGAGGCTGCTCGGCGCAGACGAGGTGGTGGACTACGGACACGAGCGCTTCGAGCGCGAGCTGGCAGAATACGACTTTGCTCTGGACTGCACGGGAGAGGTCCGTACTCTACGAAGCGCAGCTAAGTAGTGCTTGGCTCCAGTACTAACATCCAAACGATGCTGTAGGCTAAGCAATGCTTCGAGTGCGTCACGCGCGGCGGCGCCGTCGTGTCCATTGCTGAGACGCCAACGTGGAAATCGCTTTCAACCAGCGGCGACCTCCAAGGAGTGAGCGTGTCCTACTTCCTTGGTGCTATCCTGGATTGCCTGAGCAGCTCGGTGACGCGCCGGGCCCGGCAAGCTCAAATCACGTACGAGTACCTGTTCACAGTGGCCGACGGTGCCGTCATGGACGAGATCCGGCAGCTAGCAGAGCGACGCGAGCTCACGCCTGTGATCGACAAGGTTTTCCCGTTCGAAAAGGCCGACATGGCGATGGAATACTTGGAAGCGGGGCACGCCATGGGCAAAGTGGTTGTGCAGCTCATTGACACCACCAAGGCGAGCTGAGCAACCCCACTCGATCCAGACAGAAACCGCCAACACAGAGCACACACATGAGAGCACGTTGAATGAATCACATACATCTTTCTATTATCCAACGCCACTCCATCCCAATTCAGCAGCTATTTCACTTAATGGGGTGTGCTGCCGTAGCGCGGCGTCCTCTTACGCGAGCGCGTACTGTACACAGCCCGAGGAGTGGCATTCGACGCCAGCACGGCTTCAGTAGCGTCGACTTTTTCAGTTTTGCGACTTTGCGAGTGGAGCACGAGGAACGTGCCACCAATAACGAGAGAGGCTCCCACAAAGGTTAAAGGTCCGGGCATCGCGTCCACGCCCATGACAATGCCTTGCGCCGTGGCCACAATCGGCTCCATCAGACAAACCACTGACACGACGATGGGATCGAAGTATTTCATCACGCCAATGTAGCCCATTGTGCCGATGCCATCGCAGATGAAGACGAGGTACAAGACCACAAGCAGGCGGTGAATCGACGGAGTCAACCACCCGAACACGCCGTTGTACGGATCCGTGGAGAGACTCAACTGCTCACCCGAAACCAGCATGTAGACGAGCAACGTGGTTGCTGATGTAGCCGTGAGGCCACACAGGAACACGAGCAGGTGCATGTGCGGGCGCACCTTTTTAGCCAGCGTGAAGTAAATCGCTCCACCTGCAGCACCAGAGAGTGCTACGAGGTCGCCTGCAGCAGTCGGCGATACAATGCTCGGATCTGCCTGGGTAGAGTCCATACTGGTGATACCACCGCCGACAACGCCGATAGCAGCACCCAAGGCCTCGAACGGGGCCACGGGTTGTCGCTGAGCGAGTTTCCAGAACACGATCAATGTCGAGTGAGCGTTGTTAAACAGCGTGGCGTGACCAACCGAAGTCAACGACAGCGCCGCAACGAACGAACCAAGGAAGAACGCGTACGCAATACCTGCGGCGACAATGGAAGGAAGCAGATCCCTCAACTTGGGCGCATGCGGATCACGTTCGCCTCGGAAAAGAATCCACATCGCCATGGGGAAGGTGGCCATCGATGTAGCCATGTTTCGCCAGAAGATACGAATCACGGGTGTGACGACATCGTCAACCTCATCCAGAGCGACACCCACGGAGGAAATCGTAAACAGAGACGAAAGCAGCAACATGTAACCGATGATCGGGGCCTTGCGCTTCACCACGACAGTCACCTCAAGGTTTTCGTCGTAACCACGCGTGTTCAACGAGATCTGCTGAATGTCGGACGGCAGAATCGTTGCCTTGTGCAGTGGAGTCAGCGTAGCCCGCGGAGTAACCAAGCTTCCCGCGATAGACATCTCGTCCTCTTCAAAATCCTGTTCATGCTTGCCTGGCACAGCCAGCAAGTACTCCGACATGCCTGATCCCGGAGGTAAAACGCCTGACGGATCGCCCGGAGTCATCTCAATCAGGTACGCGTGATGCTTGGAGTTAACATCCTCGACGGTCTTGGAAGTCTCGTCATCCATGGGGAACGACAACACAAACGGCGACAGCTCGTCATTTTCAAACGCGGAGCCCTTGCTGTCCATGAACGACCGCGCCGAGAACGGAGACCTCGCGGAGCGGTTCGACCACAGTCCTTTCGAGCGCGCACTGAACGACAGCAGCGGCCGGGATTCCGAGTCATAAGCACCGCTCGGGGTGAGCCCCTCCCCATCAACATCGGCCACTTCAGCTTCATCCTCCGAATAGTCCGCATTGCCTACGCCCACGACAAAACCCTTGAACAGCTTGGAGCCGTCCGTGTTGCCTGCAACGCGAAGTGACAGGTCCGGGTCGGGCGCCGACACTCCAATAACCACATTCTTCGTAAGCGAGGGGTCCCCGACAGGCGTCGAGGCCAGGAAGACCGTCCAGGGCGACAACACAGCCGTGCCATCCGTGTCTTGAGTGTACGCCAGCTGCTCCTCTGTTTCAATGCTGAACCACGTCTCTCCAGCCGTCGGCAGGTACGTCAACCGGCTCGAAGTGGTAGCTGCAGTGCTCTTCTCCCGGGAAAACTTGGCCGTGAAGCTGTCGAGCGCCTCGGCCAGCGAGAAGTAGCTCTTCTGCCCCGCCAGCGCGTCCAACGCGTCGAAAATGGCCGGTGAGCTGAGGAACAGACCAGCGTCAATGCCGTCGTAGTCCTCCAAGTCACGTCCAATGTGCGTCACGTGCTGGTGGTCCTCGTTGATCTTGACCTTGACTGTCGTCGGCGGTAGACCCGTCAGCTCGGCGATGTCCGTCTCCACCAGCACACAGGCGACGGCGTCCCCCAGCTGATAGGCTGACAGCTTGGAGACCACCGACTTGTCGAAGATGTGGTCGGCCGTGTGGATCAGGAACGGCTCCGGGCCGGTGAACATGCGCCTGGCCGCGAGAATGGACCGGGCGTGTCCGTCGTCGTTGTCGCGCCCCAGGTCCAGGAACTCGATCTGCATCTTGGTGTAAAAAGGTGTCTGCTTGACTGCCGCCATGATTTGCCCTCCCGCGGCAGCCACGGACACCACGACGCGCTCCACACCAGCGGCGTAGAGCTGCGTGAGGATGTGGCTGATGATTGTCTGCTGGCCCAGTTGGATGAGGCACTTGGGGCGCTGGTTCTCGTCCAGACTGCTCGGGCGCACGGCGGCGGTGAGCAGCACTTGGCGCACGGCCGGGCGGCGCGACGTGGGGGTGAGCGCCAATGGCGCGGGCGAGCGCGCGGCCGTGGGGCGGCCTGGGGGCAGCGGGGGCAGCATGATGGGGCGCGGAGGCCGAGAGCTCGGCGCCTTCGTCTCCGCCTCCGCCGCCTCCTGGACGTCGAGCACCACCTGCTCCTGCGTCTGCGACGACAGCGGCGCGTGCACGGCGTCGTGGCCCACGGTCTCGAACGGGACGTTCTCGCCGGCATCCACGATGACGCCCTGGATCTCGGAGCGCGACGGGTCCGCCTGGAAGCCCGAGAGCAGCTCCGTCTCGGGGATGCGCAGCAGCTGGCTCACACGCTGCAGGTCCAGCGCGTAGACGGCCGTGGGCACCTCGGCCTCCACGTCCATGGGTCGGCGCTGCACCACCATGTTGCTGGCCAGGGGGGTCTTGAACTGACGCTCGGCGGACGAAAGGGAAGTGATTTGCGTCACGGGCGGAACGGAGATTGGTGGGTGAAGTAACGGTTGGTTTGACTTGCTGTTTGTATGCCTGAGTAGAACCAGAGGACCTGCTGCAAAGCGCACTTGGTTCGGTGGCGAGTGCTGGCCCGGTTGGCTGACAGGACCGACGTTGCGGGTTTATCGCACGGCGCTAGCTGCACGTGGTGCCATGCGGCCGGCAATATCGTGGCCAGCCATCTGGAGCAGCACGCAATTCATGTCATCGCGACGGACAAAGGACGCCTACACTTGGATTCGCCGCGTACTCGGGCATTGGGTTGGTGGTTGTCAAAGCGAGGGGGGTGGCTGGCGCTGGCACTTGCTTGCGGCCAGTCGAACTGAAAATTGAAGCGGTCCAACGGCAATTGCAGCGCAATTGCACGAGCTTGTCTCTTGGTGGCAGGCAACTCATGTTGCTAGCCACTGACTCGCGACGCGTGCAAGGTCTTACCAGTTGACTATTCTATTGCCCAGTCGTTAAAAATTGACTCCAACTGCTCCAGGCTGCTCCGCTGCTTTGGACAAGCGCACAAAAGAGGCTTTGCACGACCAGGTTGTCGACTGCAACAGCCTCCGATCTCTCTGTGGCAACGACAGCACCAGCTTTCGGTTGTGCGTGCGTTGATGACATTGATGAACTCAAGCGACGGTTCTGATGCTCGTTTGTTTTGGTCGACCTCTCCGGTTTGTTGTCGGAAGCGCGTCAAATGGCCGAGTTACTGGCTTCCAGCAACAATGCTATTGGAGCGATGCCACCTCAATCAATGAACCGTAATAGCGCAACCTGATCTTGCCGAGGCCATACAAATGCATGGCAGCTTTCCGCGCTGCGGTCTCGGAGCTCGACAAGATGTCGGTCGGCCATGTTGAAGTCATTTTTCCGAGCGGCGATTGGACGAAAGGGGATCCATGCAAGGATCCCGTTTCGACCAATCCGGGGGCGTTTCCCACTTCACTTGCGCTTTGTATCTCCCGGCCACAAAGCCCAAGAGCTCCGCTAGTGCGTCGCCGCCTCCGCCGCCGCTGCGCGTACACGCGTCGTACCCCGCCACAGCCGTGACATGCCCCCGGGGCTCCTACGTGCTGCCTAACGGTGCGTGCCGGCGTTCGTCCACCAACCACGTGTCTCCCGAGCAGCGGGAAGCAGCCGACAACGTGGCTGTCTTGACACCCCTGCAGAATAGTAGTTAGTAGTATGTAGAACCGAAGGGAGGGGCCCCTACAGCCAGTTGCTGACACACCCTCCCACACTCTACCATCTTTGCCCTTTATACATGTAGACCCACCACCGCCATGAGAAAGAGCCGCCCCATGTCGCCGTCGCCGTCTCGAGGGCCGCGGTCGCTGTCGCCGCCCAGGGGCTCCCCCGTGCACGGCGAGGGCAAGATCTCGCTGCGCGTGGACCAGCCCGTGGAGGGCTGCAAGATGATGACGCACGCCTTCTTCCGCTCCGGGGACGGCGACATCGACGACAAGAACGTGGACATGCAGTTCCACTGGTACAGGTCCTCCATGCGGCGCGCGTGCGCCAACCCGGAGTGCACGCGCCACACGAGCGACGGCGCCGGCAACGTGCTGCTGCTCGTGGCCAAGATCGAGTGCGTGCAGTGCTGCCGACTCGGCATCACGCGGGAGCACTCGTGCTTCTGCAGCCCGGACTGCTTCCGCCTGGCCTGGCACAAGCACAAGCAGCTGCACGACACGCAGGCCCTGCTCGAGACGCAGCAGCGGGAGGACGGCGACTTTCCCTGGAAGTCGCAGCTGCACAACATGGAGACGTTCTGCCCGCTGCCCAAGGAGTCGTGGGTCAAGGTGCAGGAGGAAAAGTACGGCCCTAGCTTAGCTACTTGATGGAACCGTGTCGTTGACCCACTTTTTGGTCGGGACGGAGTTTCTCACGCGCATGCTGCTCTTGTCTTGCAGCCGGTCGTACACGCCTTCCGCTGAGGACGTCGGCCACGTGATTCGAGTGGAGTGCCAGGCCACCAAGCGTGTCGGCGGCGGCGTGCTGACCAAGACAGTCGACACTGGGATCGTGCTGCCGTGTAAGTTGTGTGCTCTCTTGTACTGCTCGGACGGTGTGTGCTGAAACTGACGCGATTGGTGCTGGCCTGACCAAAGTTCCGCCCATGCCACCGCGTCGGCAGATGCTCGCGAACGTGAACGAAGAGCGGTTGACCCCGCGGCTGCGGCAGATTGGCGTCTTCCGAGTGCTCACGTACAACATTTTGGCCGAGATCTACGCGACGCGACAGATGTACCCGTACTGCCCGATCTGGGCTTTGAGCTGGTCATTCCGGAGGGAGCTGCTCAAGCGCGAGCTGCAGTCGTACAACGCCGACATTATCTGTCTCCAAGAAGTACAGGGTGACCACTACAAGAACTTTTTTGCTCCGATGATGGAGGACTGGGGCTACGAGGGCTGGTACTTGAAGAAGTCGCGCGAGTCGATGGGGCTTGAGGGCAAGGTGGACGGCTGTGCGCTCTTTTACAAGCGCAACCGATTCATCCTCAAGGAGCGGTACCCAGTCGATTTCAACGACCTCGCGAACGAGTTCCTGAACCAGGTGCAGACGGAGTACGACCTAGACTACCAGGGCCCGTCGATGGCAGCTCGCGAGATGTTCTTGTCGACGCTCAACAAGATGCGGCAGCGGCTTCAGCGCGACAATGTGGCGCAGATCGCCGTGTTAGAGGTGGTCCCTGCGAACAACGAAGTCGTCGCACGGAAATCGCAGTCGGGGCCGCTGATCTGTATCGCGAACGTGCATATTTTCTCCAATCCGAAGTTCCCTGACGTCAAGATGTGGCAGACAAATATGCTCGCGAAGCAGGTATCTTACTGAAATTCAGATATGCTAGGACGGGGAGATATACTAACCTACCTCTGTGTTCTTGTTGCCTTTGCCAGCTTGAGCGGGTGACGCTGAGTCGCAACTTGCCCACGATTCTTTGCGGGGACTTTAATAGCGAACCTACTAGCGCAGTGTACGAATTTATGACGCGCAACCACGTGCCGCTGGACCACCCAGACATCCAATACCCGCCGCCGCTGATCGCGAACATCTATGCGTCGCTGGATCTGGAGCACAGCATCGGCTTTGCCAGTGCGTATGCATCCGTGTTTGGCGCCGAGCCGGAGTACACGAATTACACAGGTACGTGCCGATCTGTCGAGAGATATTGACCGCACTCGTGCTAACACCCTGCATGTTTGTTGCTGCCAGGTCACTGGACAGGGGTCGTCGACTACGTATGGTATACACCGGAGACGCTGACGCCGTTCGCCGGACTGAAGGTGCACCCGCCCGAAGTGCTCGAGGCGTACTCGAAGACGGCGCTGCCCAACTGCCAGTTCCTGTCGGACCACGTTCCTCTGTGTCTAGACTTCAGCATTAAGGCGGGCGCCATCAACAATGGGAGATACTGATAGAGGAGCTCCTCGCAGACACCCAAGTCTGCCTCTTGCCTCCGTGTACAATGTCCACACCTTACCATAATCATCTTCAAGTCGGACCACAAAGTGGCTCTCTTACAAACACCAAGTCAAATCATGTCGCACTAGCGTCCCCATCTGGCTGCTGCCACACACCCGTCCCCTCTGAGCAAAAGACTTCACTTCACCTCACTCCTCGAGCTCGAACGATGCAGACGTCGCAGGTGTACGCGGTGGACCGCGTGTACGGCGACCTGCAGCCGCAGTTCGTGGCCAAGGACGTGCTCAAGGCGCTGTCCCAGCTGGACGCCGTGGTCGGGGACGTGTTCAACCGCCTGGCGCACAAGGTCTCGCAGGAGAAGGAGCGCGTGGCCGCCGTGGACGCGCGCATCCAGGTGTGCCAAGCCAAGGTGAACGCGCTCACGGCGCGGCGCACGAGCAACAAGCCCACGACCGTCTTCTCCACGTCCAAGTACCCGGCCCCCAGGCAGCTGCCGCTCTCCAGGACGCTGTTCCACGACAAGCCGTACGCCGACGCGCCGCCGCTCGTGCCCGACGCGGACGACGACACGCACTTCCTGCCGGCCGAGCCGCTGCCCCCCGCGCAGCGAGGCCAGCACATGGCCGAGGTCGTGGAGCTCTTCGAGAAGGTCAACGAGTACCAGAAGACGCAGCAGCCCGAGGCCGACATGGAGAAGGAGGGCCTCGGCCGACTGCCCGAGTACATCCCGTCCGTGGGCAGCGTGCTGCTCTTCAACTCTGGGGAGAACCCGTACCAGAAGGTGGACTAGTGATACTTGCTACTGACAGTGTAGTGTAGTGTAGTGTTAGTGGGGGGGATTGGACTCATTGTTGTTGTTTGTTTGTTTTTGTGATGTAGTACACGTCATGGGACAACTTGCTGGGGACGGACTACGAGGAGGAGGAGGAGAAGCGGAAGGAGCTGGCCAAAGCCCCGCGTACCATTGAATACGGAGACGAGCTGGTGCGTGGAGGCTTGAGTTCCTGCTGTGGTTTGGAGTGTGAGCTGACGGACTTTGTCGCTATTGTGTTTAGCCGGCCGTGCACGGACTCAACTACGAGTTCCACCCGTCGATGGGCATCATGCCGGACATGTCGGCGAAGCTGCCGACGAACCTGCCGCTCGAGAACATCGCCGACTACAAGTACGCGCAGGAGAGCAACACGTCGATCGCGCCCTCCATGTTCCAGGACAAGGCGCTCCCGGACCTGCCTGCGGTCGCGAACTTTGCAGAGGGACCAGTCGCACAGGAGCCATCGGAGCAGAACTTCCAAGTGGGCCCCGTCGACGGCGCTCCACCTCCACCTCCACCGGCGCCGACAGTTGACTTCACGAAAATCGACGACGGTGCACCCCCGCCGCCGCCACCGCCTCCCCCCGCTCAAGAAGACGAAGAGGACGACTCGGCCCCGCCACCGCCCCCGCCACCTATGGCTAACAGTGAAGACGAAGACGCGCCCCCTCCACCACCGCCGCCGCAAGAGGTACGCGCTTTTACTACAATTATCCCATTTTCTGATGATACTTGACTGATTGATCCGCAAAATGTGCGTTGCAGGACGGACCTCCGGCACCTCCGGCTCCTGAGGAGGAAGATAACCAGCCACCGATCGTTAGCTTGCTGGATCAGATTCGAAACCCCAACATCAAGCTCAAAAAGGTAAGCCTTGCCTCGCCCTTCCATTATCGTGCTATTCAACAAAACTCCGCTAACCATGACATAATAACAGGTGGACCCGAACGAAAAAAAGGACGACCCCATTGCAAAGGCAGGAGATACCGCTAACAAACCGCTAACAATCGCCGAAGAAATGCAGCAGCGAATGCTGCGGCGACAGGCTGCTATCAGCGGCAAGCAGGACCAGATGGAGCAGAAGCGTGAGCGAGAGAAGGCCGCCGCGAAGCCCGTGACGGTGCTGACAGCGAAGGAGGTGACGGCTCCAACCCAGCCTCCGCCTCCGCCACCTCCGTCTGACGACGGTCAGCAGCACAATAAGCTACCGACGCTTGCGATGTCGGACGATGGCAGTGACGACGGTCGTGGCAACATCTCCGACGACGACAAGTCGAACGATGGTGACGATTTCTTGGCCCAAATTCGGAACATCAAGAAAAAACAAGAGGAGGGTGGTCCAAACACGCAACCACGACAGCCGCCACCACCACCCAAAACACAAGAAATCAAGAATCCAGTGGCGGACTTCGAATCGGTGCGTTCTGCTACGTTGGTATTTGTTCTTGCATTAGTGATCTAACACGGTTACTTTGTGGTGTTGTAGCAAATGATCGGACTACGGAACCGTGAGGACTCCTTGAGCATGTCTGAAGCCTCGGATTGGTCGGACGACTAGACAATGCCGTGAAAATAACGCTGGGCGGCATCTTCAGGTCGAATGCGGATCCGTCATAAATCAATCCTGGTATCGCCAACGTCTGGCCAACCTGTTTCTGTTTCTGGCGTTGATCATTACGTTGTTCGCGTCTAGTTGCTTTGTGGTGCCTTCACTGACTCCATCTTCCTCATCCGCCTCGCTATTCATTAGATGGCAGTCACAAGTGATTCGACCGCAGCCGGAGCACATTGCTGAGCTGGGATCTTCTCGCAAGTCCGTTTTCGGCAACCGATATTCGAACGAGAAGTCCTGAGTGATTGCCTGCATTCGCTGAACTGCCTCGTTGAAGCCGTGGAGAACGTTCGAGTCGCGCTTCATCTCCATCATCACCTCGTTCTGCTTCGCTCGAGACCGCGCGGCGTCTTCAATCGCTTGCTCAAGTTTGCGCTTCACGAACTGCTTCTTCTCGAACGCTAGCACACCAAGCTCTTCCACTTGTCGCTTTGCTAACGCTTCCTTTGCAAATACCTGCAGGTCTTGGCGCTCGCGCTTAATGACATGCTTTCGCACATTCCTCGTGCCCCACCGAATACGCTGCAGCCGCACTCTCTTTGCCTTTTCCTCCGCAAACAAACTACCTGCTCGCTGCAGCTCCATGTCACGATACGACTCGAGCTCCATGGTTTCATTCAAGACGCACTCCTCCATATCGCGCTCCAGATCCTCCAGCTCGATGCGTAAGTCTTCGATCTCCTGCTCGTACTCGCGCACCTGCTGCTTCTTGGAGAGGATATCTTCCACACTGAGCTCAAGACTGAAGTGCAGGATGTGCTTCTCAGTCTCGAAAGCCTCACCCCAGCCTCGATCCAAGTCTTCTTCGGTGAGCTGGCTCAGCTCTTTCTCGACGACCGGCTGACGTCGCTCCCACTCGATTCGCATGTCTTTCATCTCCTTGACGCGCCGCAGTGTTTTCGCTTTGTACTTCATCACGCGCTTCAGATCGGCCCGCGCATCGAAGATGTCGAACTCGATCATCTCGCGGTCTTCTTTTGCCTGAGTGAGCGAACACGCCTTCCGCTCGATCAACGAGCAGAAGCGGAATTCTTTCAGCTGCTTCCGGCTGCAGTAGCTCCTCCAAGCAGATTGGACTGCAAGTGCGGCCTTACCAAAGCAAGCTTGATGCGTAAGACGGCGGAAGTTTAACTCCTGACGGGCTCGATAGCAGAGGTAGCATCGTTGAATCTTCCCTGCTGCAGCCTCCCACAGCATGAGTCGAAAGCCACGCAGCTTCTCCTTAATCGTCTTGACGGTGGATCGAGAGCGCCACATTTGCTGGAGCGTGATCGCCGCCTCGATCTGGTCGCGCGTGTCTTCCAACCGCTTCCGCACGATATAACCGCGAAACACGCGCTGAATTCTCGCGGCGGAGGGTTCCAACACACGCCGGTGGTATCGCTTCCGCTTCTCGCGCTGGATGAACTTCCTCGCGAGGATGCCACGCGCAATAGATCCGATGTGCGACGCCATCCGGTCCTGTCGTCTCAACTCCATGAGCTCCATCCACTTCTGGAAGTATCGTCGAGAGCGCCAGAACTTCTGAATCACCTTCGCTGCTTCGTTGGCAGCACGAAACTTCTTCACTAGGCGCCGAGCCAAGAAGCCCCGAATCAACGTCTCAATTCGTAGCGCAGCGGGTAAGTGCACTCGTATCCGCTCTATCGCCAGGCGTTTGGCTCTAACAAACAGTCGTTCTCGATGGCCACGCCACACTCGCTGAATGAGAACACACGCAGGAATGACAACTTGCTGCTTGTGCCTGGCAAGGAAAATCCGGTTAGCTCTGCGCCGCCCCATGAACCCTCGGACGAGTTTCTCCATCACAATGGCATGGGCCTGCAGGCGACGTATCCGCCGAGCTTGTTGTCGTCCGACGAACCCTCGATACACCCGCTGGAGGTTTAGTGTTGCGTCGTAGTATAGAATGCGCATTGCTTTGGTTTCTTGCCTTGACTTGTACGACCGATACACCGACTGAATGATCAGCACCGCACACGTGACAACGCGGAAGTATGCTCTCGCGTACTTCCGCCGTTGGTGACCGCGAAATAAACG
Source organism: Phytophthora sojae (assembly GCF_000149755.1). NCBI lineage: Eukaryota > Oomycota > Peronosporomycetes > Peronosporales > Peronosporaceae > Phytophthora > Phytophthora sojae. The sequence continues at coordinate 4,769,173 of NW_009258117.1, forward strand.
CTGGAGGGCAAGTGCGCCCAAGTGCCGACGGAAGCATCGCCGTAAGGTTTTGCTCTGCATGTTGCTCCGATACAACTGCTGCAGCTTGATGACCACCACTAAATACTCGCGTCGACGCTTCAGATATTTTTTGATGAAGGCGCCCTCGGTGTTCTTGGCAAGCTTCTGGAAGGCAAGAGATTCTGCCCTCCCCTGGTCCATCTTGGCCTGCTCCTCTGCAATCATGCGCTTCACTTCGTCCGGGAGTCCGTGGTAGAAGTGCGGTACAGACTCTGTCTTGTGCCTGGAAACCAGCTCCTCCTGGTTCAGAGATACCAACTCCGCCAGCCCACGAGATACAGGAAGCACCCCCTGATTTACATTAAACGCTCGATCGTTCGCCAGGTGACTCACTCCGAATCGCTCAGTAAACGACCGCCCCATGTCTTGTTTGCTTCGTCCTGCCTTCCATTGTGCGGATGTTTTCGCACAGATAGTGAAATGACAAGCCACGGACCTCCACATCGGCATCGCGATCACATTATCACTGATAGTTGAAAAACTTCGCAACTGAGATGCGGTCGTTGGCCATAGAGTTTGAGTTTGCTGGAAGGCAGGCCTCGTGTCACTTTCTTCTTGAGCATTGGCAGCAGTTGGCGACGCGTTGAGCAAGAGCTCAAATATCAAGTCCATCCGCTCGTTCTGCGACTTCCTCTGGAATCTGTCCGACACAACCACCACTTGAAAGTGCTTGACCAGCTCCAGAGGCAGCTCGCTTTTCCGCGTGCTCAAACCTGTAAACGGGTTAGTGAGGTCGCGCGCCTTGACGGCAGCCTCGAGAGCCGTCATCGCCGCTTTCTCAGTGTCGAAGAAGCCGATGGACTTGATCGCGGCGTCTTCACTGGCGAGTCGAGGTATCGTGTGCCACGTACATTTGACAAGAGCATCAACTGTGGACTTCCGGCAGCAGATGTGGTAGATCTTGACCTCCCAGCGGATCTTGCCCTGCTTCTCCTGCTTGACTGACCGGTACCAGTAGCGCTTGGTGCCCAGGAGTCGGTACTGCAGTCGCGCGCAGCTCACATCACTCACCTCGAGTTGAACAGCAGCCAGAGGCTCCAGCAATACTGACTGCACCGCTGAACAAATAGCCGCACTCTTCTCTGCGGCAGGGCCTGGGGGCTGCGTCGATCTGCGCCGTGGCTTCTGTGACGAGCCGAGGTTCGAGAGCTGTCGCCGCAGCTGCTGGAGGTAGGGCGTGGCCCCCGCGTCTCCCGAGCTGCCACTACCGCTGGCCCCAGACTTGCTGTTGGTTCGGCTCAACGACATTGTGGAAGTAGGAACTACGCGTTGGAAGGCCCCATTGTCTTGATTCGGAGACTAGCCGAGCGGAGATGCGCACGAAGAGACACAAGTCTCAACTGACGTACTTGGATGCTTGTTATTGGTCAAAACCAGGTTGAAGTGCTTTTTTACTTAAAATCTTTCAGAATCGCGAGCAACTTCTTTTCAGCCTTCCTCCAGGACCTGTTCCGTTTATCCTTGACCTCGTCACGTTCGTCCAACAAGTCCATCTTCACCTTCAGGCTCTTTCCAAACGTCTGATCTGCGTAGACCTTGACCCGCACGTGGTCAAACAGTTGCAGGTTACGGTTGCTCACCGTCAGCGTCTGCTCCGTGGAGTCGAACTGCAGCTCAGACCCATCAGGATCATCCTTATTGCACAAGAAGACCGTGCCCTCGATCCCGAAACGCAGCAGCTCCACACGGATACTGTCGCTTGTAACCTTGATGATCTCTGCATCTGCGCGTGTTGGGTACTGCTGGAAGTGAAGTACTGTGAACAGGTTTTTCGAGGCTCTACCAGCGCGCTGAGATGCGCTGTAGCGCTTGTTTAGGTGCTCGCACAGCTCCCGGGCCTGCAATTCGTTCTTGAGACAGCGTGGGATTGGACCAACACCAATGGCCGCCGCTAACAGGCGATGCACCATTACGTCGGCGTAGCGTCGCATCGGAGACGTGAAGTGCGTGAAGACTGGTGCTGCCAACTTGAAATGATAACACTGCTCCGGGCTGAGGTCGCCTGATCGGAAGTAACTCGCCGACTTCCTACAAGATTTAGTCATCCTGCGTAACAGCTTGCTCAAGCTGCGGTTCGTGCGTCTTTCCGCCTGGACCAGTTTCCGCACAGTATCAATTGACTCCTTCAAGTGTTTGGTAGTCTCCACTCGCAGTTCAACTCCAGCACCTCTTGCATCTTGTACAAGTGGAGCAAGCTGAGAGCTGGAAGGTGTTGGGTGCCGACGGAGAATCGAGCACAACGGAAAGTGTTGGTGGATCTTCTTCGCGACGGAGACTTCAGCCAGCAGCATGAATTCTTCCACAATGGACTGATCACCTCGGTGTCTTGCATCCGCTTCACTATCGAATACGCCACCCGCCTCGTTGCGTTTCTTCCTCAACTTGGCGGCGATCATACTCAGCATCTTGATATTGTCGACCAAACGCAGTTGCTGTAGCCGTTCACAGCGTTGCTGGTTGGACTCAGCGCGATTCTCCACAGCGCTTCCACCCTTCGAAGGACGTAAGTGATCCTGCGCCTCGCTGTAAGCGAGGGATGCCACAGAGCGGATGATGGTCTTGCAGAACTCTACCTTGACGACCTGTACGTCGTCTTCAGTGATCTTTAGTTCCCACAGCACACTGAACGCGAAATGATCTTCGTTGGCTGTGAGCGAACAGAACTTCGTCGTCAAAAGATCTGGGAGCATATCGCATCGGCGGTTCACCAGGTACGATGACTTCCCTCGGGCGGCGGCTACTCGATCCAGAGCGGTTCCCGGAGCCACAAAGTGCGTTACGTCGGCAATGTGGACGCCCACCTCGTAGTTTCCGTTCACACGGAACCTGACATGCAGTGTGTCGTCAATGTTCCTGCAGTTGGGCGGATCGACACTGAAGACGTGCAGGCGACGCAGATCACGACGCCCCGCGGAGTTCTGTGGAGTGATCTCCCAGTCTTCAGGTGGCAGGCAACGCACCACTTCACACTAAAATCGTTTCTCGCGATGTTGTGCTCGATAAGCAACACGTCGGTCTCCGTTATCTCATCTCCGATGCCACCCAACGCGCACGTAGTGACCCAGGGGGTAGTTGCTGTCTACAGGCCAGGAACCAATTTCCACTAGCAGCCTCTTGCCCGCAAGTGCTTCCTGCTGACGAGTCTGGATTTTAATCTTCGGCATCTTCCGGTCCACGGGTACGACGAGGCATGCACTTGGCGCATTGAGTGCCGTACCGTGATGAGAAGAAAGCTCCAGCGACCCGCAACATTTGCGCCAGTTCCGCTGAATAATCCCAACGACACGACCAGTAGGCCGCACAGTCCGTTTATCATCAATTTCGCCTGCATCTTGAGCTTGTCGCTCCTCCTCGTCACCAGTCTCTTCCAACGCAGACACGTTGCCACTATCGTCACGCGAATCCGACGTCTTTTTCCACTGTCTTTCGGAAGCATTTGAATAGCAACCACATCACCGTCAATAGCACGATTCATATGGCTCCACCCCTCGACAACAACAGGGATCTAAACACCGTTTGATCCGTGAATTAGTACGCGACATACAAGTCTGTGCTCGCATCGGATCGTCCCCAGGAAAAGCTTCTTGCTCTCAATGCCAGTCGCTATCTCCTCCGCTCGCAAGTGCTCGGGGTATAGTTGCTGTTGTTGGCCACCGCGTCCAGCTGAGCTGCTCGCCCCTTCCGCCTCTAATGCGTTCTCCTCGGCAGTTGTAATAGATAAAAGCTCTTGCAACTCGGGAAACTCAGCAGTCACGGGCTCTAAGAACTCCGCAATAGTTACTCCTCCATCTACTCCACACTTTTCAGCATGCTCCAAGTCCTCAGCATCATGAGCCAGAAACAACACCTTGACGTCGTCTCGCTGGAGCTCCTCCAAGTGCTATGTGTACCATCTCCACGTTGCGGCAACAGCTCTCTCATTGCGCTCCTCCTCACTCTCTCGCTGTGGCTCAACCTCGTCGTCATTCTCGTAACCTCTCGGCAGCTTCACCTTCTTCTCCGCGAAACATGCTCGATGGTGTTCATTTGCGAACGGCACAAAGCGCCTACCCCGGTCCAGTATCAAAGCTTTGAGCCTCCGGTAGACGCGCAGATCGTGCCTCTTGACATACTCCCAGACGGTCTCAAGCACCAACACGTCCGCAAAAACCTCTTGCCCCGCAGTATCGACAGTCTTCGTTGAGAGCTCCAGGAGGTCCATCCGCAGCAACATTGTCTTCATGGATGGCAGCAGGTACACTCCGTTGCGGGGCGACTCTGCTAGCACCGCCTTGGCTCGCTTCAGCACTTTCACTGCCGTAAGGACGTCGACCTCGGCACAGCACAAATGGCAGCGCGGCAGCGAGCAGCTGAGGTCGTCGCGGAGATAACGCTCAGCCACCCTCCGGACGATCTTGCCACTTTTCGTCGCAAGGTTCAGCGCTTCAACGCGCCAGGACGGCGTATCGACGTCTTCGTCCGGGAGTGCTGCCATGACGCACGCTTAAAGCAAAGTGACAAAGCCACAGACAGACATTGCCATGGTAAATGTAACGTTAGTCGCAAGTCATCATCACCCCACATTCGACGGTTAGCCCAATGCCATGGTTGTCAACGTTGAACCATTTGCGATTGGTCAAAACTCGACGGTATCAGGACGGCGATGCTCGTGCGATCATCGCGCTCTTCTGCGCGTGCGTTGCTGCGCTCCAAGGCGCCATCAGTGCGTCGGTTGGCAGGCAACGCGCGCTGTCTGTCCGCGCTGACGTCCGGCCTAAGCTCTGGCTCTGGCTCTAGTTCCTCCTTCGCAGCCTCGCGATCGTGGCGTGGAATCACCGGCAGTGAGACGAGAACCGCCGGCGGAGCGCTGCGCTTCTTCTCCTCCCAGGCCGGCGGGGAGGCTACAGAGGACGCAGATGGAGGCGCGGAGGAGGCTGCAGTGGTCGACAAGCAGCTGGAGGAGGCCAGGAAGAAGTACCGCTTCACGCGCCAGGACTTCCAGCCGCTGGCCACCAAGCCGCTGCACTTCGACATGGTCTTCGACATCACGGAGAGCAAGGTCAAGGTGACGCTGCAGACGACGCTCAAGCACGACGGCGCGCAGCCGCTCTCGGAGCTCAAGCTCAACTCGAAGGAGCTGGAGATCCTGTCCGTGGAGCGCTTCGACGCGTTCTCGCCGCTGGGCGACAAGAAGGACTTCGTGGCGCACGTGCAGAGCTTCGCGCAGCCCCGCGCGCTGCAGTTCGACGTGGACACGGACGACCACTTCCTCGTGGTCAAGTTCTCCAAGCCCGTGCAGTCCGGGGAGGAGTTCGTGATCCGCACCGTGTCGGTGGCCACCCCCACGGAGAACATCCTGGAGGGCCTGTACTTTGACTACACGCCCGAGGGCGCCCCCAAGACCATCATCACGCAGTGCCAGCAGCACGGCTTCCAGCGTATTGTGCCGTGCATCGACACGATGGACGCAAAGGCCTACTACACCACCACGATCGTGGCTGGGACGCGCTACACGAACATCATCACGAACGGAGACCTGGCACCCGGGTACCACACGGAGGCTGGGGTGCCTATCTTCCACCCTGCGTCCGAGGTGCTCGGCGAGGAGGACCCGTCCCGCCACGTGCTCAAGTACTACAACCACAAGGTCAACATGGCGCCGTACCTGTTCTTCCTGGGCGTGGGCACGTACGAGACGTTCCGTCGCACGCTGGAGTTCCCGGATGGCGACACGACGCTGCTGGAGATCCTCGCCTTCCCGGGCTACTTCGAGCCGGCGGACGCCAAGGCTGCGGTCAAGATGCTGCACGACTCCGTGCTGTGGGTGATGGTGAGTCTGGGACCGGAGGCTTGCGAGCACCACGACGAGCGCAAGCGCATCTACGAGCTGCTGGAAGAGCGCGAGGCCCTCAAGGCGAAGGAGGGCAAGCTGTGCCTCGGACCGAACGAGGAGTACGTGAAGACCCCACTGAGCGACTCTGATGCTGCACGACTCGCTGCTGTTCGCGCGGAGCTGAAGGAGCTGCTGAAGGTGTGGAAGAAGACCGGCTACAAGTACACCGGCGCTGTGTACCGCGAGATCGCGATGGAGAACTCGTACTACGGCGGCATGGAGAACGTCGGCAACACCACCATCGTGAGCTCGTGCTTGTGCCCTAGCTGCCGCATGGACGACAAGTCGTACGAGTACATGGAGCACGTGAAGGTCCACGAGTACTATCATAACATCAACGGCAGCCAGGTTACCGGCCAGTCTCCGTTCGAGATCTGGCTGAACGAGGCTGTAACGGTGCACATGGAGCGCAAGCGTGCTGCAGCCATTTTCGGCGAAGACTACAGCCGTCTGAGTGAAGTTCTGTACATGTTCACCCCGGCGATTGGGCCTCTTGCGCAGGACAAGTCGGCGACGTCTCTGTCTGTTGAGCCGCAGGGCTTCAACCAAACGCAGGAGCTTGTTTCCGTCGTGACGTACTCGAAGGCCCCTGAGTTTGTGCGCATGGTGGAGCTGCTTCTGGGTGAGGCAACCTTCCACAAGGCACTCGACAAGTACCACACCAAATATGCATTCGGCAATGCCACGACTATGGAGTGGATCAAGTGCATGGAGGAGTGCTCTGGTCTGAATCTGCAGAACCTGGCCAAGACGTGGTTGAACCGCCCCGGCCACCCTGAGGTGACGTACTCGACGGAGTACAATGCTGCTTCAAAGGAGTACATTGTGGAGATCTCGCAGAGTGGATTCGAGGACAAGCCCCAAGGCAACAATGGCCCTTGGGAGATCCCGATTGACTGGTCGCTTGTCAAGGATGGCAAGTCTCTGAAGCATGGTGTCTTCCTCGTGAAGACGAAGGACGCTAAGCTGGTGATCCCGGATGTGGCGGAGGAGCCAGACTTCCTGTCCTTCGCTCGCGGTTGGTCGTTCTTTGGCAAGTCGAAGCAGACGAACCCGTCCATTGCGCGGCTCACGAAGCAGGCGCTGTCTGACCCAGACGCTGTCAACAAGTACCAGGCCTACCGTGCTGTGGCGGATACGGAGAAGGCGAAGGTGATTGAGGGACTGCTGAAGGGCGACAAGCAGGTGGAGATTTCTCCCGAGTTCGTCGAGCTGCACGGCTCTATCCTGTTCTCGGACGAGCTGACCCCCTCTGCACGTGCGTTGACATTGGGTGAAACCAAGACCATCCCGAACTACGACGAGTTGAGCCACCACTACATCGCCATTAACAGTGCAACAACTTCCCTGCTACAAGCTGTGTGGGCGAAGTACTCGAAGCAAATTGAGTCTGCATACATGAAGTTATGCCAGGAATCGCGCTCTGGCCCCCATTCCGAGCAGTTCCAGCAGCGCGCATTGAAGCGGCACCTTCTACTGCTCATTGAGGCCGGAGGCAAGCCCCCCGTTCTCAGCTCCACGCCACACGTTGTTCCAACGGTGGCGCCGGCAACGCTAGCTCTAGACCTGTTGAGAAATTCAACCTTTGCTAGTGAAAAGGCCACCGGCTTCCGCATGGTCCTCGAAGACGAGGATTTTCCGGACCGTGCCAAGGTCCAGGAAGAGGTGTTCGAGGAGTGGAGTAAGACGCCTGACATGCTGACGAAATACATCGGAATCGTGAGCAGTCTGGACTCGAAGGACGTGGGTAAGCAGGTTGTCAAGCTGCTGGCCAGCCCGAGCTTCAACCCCGCGCAGTCAAGTCACGGCCGTGCAGTGACTCGCTCGCTCTCGCAGATCCGCGATTTCTCGCTGGCGACGGACGAGGGTCTCGATGTGATGGTGGAGGCTTTCGCGAAGATTGGTAAAGTGAACCAAATGTCGGCGTACCCGCTACTGCAGTGCTTCGACCACCTGGACCGCTTCGACGACGCCACGAAGGCGAAGCTGTTTGCGACGCTGCAGCGCATGCAAGACTCCATCGACAAGAAGAAGGAGGAGTCGCTGTACAACCAGCTCAGCATCATCCTCGAGAAGAAACAGTAAGTCAAACCCTGTACTTCAGTAACAGTGCTACTTCAGTAATTCGAAAAAAGTTAGTGGAATTGCATTATCTTACTAGGACACGATCAAACGCAGTACTAGCTTAGTCAAGCCGACGTCGTGGTGGCTTGTTGAACCGGAGATTCCATGGCAGTCGCTCCGCCATCTTCTGGCCCAGCAGAGCAGCTCGTTGGGGCTGTTTCTGCCTTCGGAGCACTGTCGTCCGCATCGGTCGACCAAACCTCGCCCTCCTCTGAGGACGAATCATCGGAAACAATTGGAGACGTGACTGGCGCTGGTGCTGCAGCATCCTCCTCGACTGCTCCAGGCTGCGCATTGCTTTCGCTGCTTTCAGTTGTCGAAGCTTCACCCACCTCGCCCTCCTCGGCATTCTCTGTGAAATCCAGCGGTGGCTGCTCTGAAGCTGGGATGCAAGGAGGGGGAGAGAACCCCTGCTTCCTCTTCTCGGTCGGACTTACCACCTTGGTCAGCTTCGACGTGTCAAACATTGGTGACTCAGCCGCTCCATCTTCAGACGCTTCGCCCGAGAGCGAAGGAATGGCAGAGGGAACCGCAATTGGCTCGAGTGTAGGCCTAGCTGTTGACTGCACGGTAGGTGGCGCCGATCCAGGCTCTCCACCGCTGCTGCCCGTAGCATTGGTACTTTCTTGCGAAGCACGGGGAGGTAGCCTTACGCGAAGAATCGACCGCAAAGGCCCCGAGTGTGATTTCACAGCTGGGATCTCCGGAGCCTTCGTCGATCCGAGTGGGCGGAAGACACGTAACTTGGAGACTTCCACCTCCTTGTCGAACGGGCAGACCAGCGGGATTTCAGCGAACGAAATTTTGGACGGTTGCCAGTCGTCCTCTTCAACCTTGGTCGTCTTCACAACCTCAACTTCTTGGGTATTTTCGGTCAGTCGCTTGCTCACTTGATCCAGCACCACTGTCGAGCGCCGAGCTCGCCAATTGTGCGAAGTCCCCAATCTTCGCTTATTCTGGTTACCTGATACAAGGTTGCCGAAAATGTCTCGGTCGCGGCGAACACTGCTCGTGTCCCTACCGTTGCGAGAGTCTACATTGAACAAAATACAACACACATGTCAGTAGCAGTAAGCGACATAATAGGCGAGAGATTGAGCTTACTCATCAAGTTGAGCAGGTGGCTGGCCGAGTTGGACTGTTGCACGGTAGGACCAGTACCATTCGCTGTCTTTCCTTTGCTTGGCCGAGCATCCTGCTGGCGTGTGATGCTAGCTGGCTTCGAGGAAGCAGACCTTTCATCGCGTTTGTTGTCTTCACGGCGAGAACTTGCGGCACTTCGTCTAGGAGAGCTCGCTCCGCGCGAGTGTTTCTCTTTGTCACCTTCAGACTTACTGTTAACACGCTTGCTTGAGCTTTGGCCCTCAGGCTGGGCACCAACGTCCGATTTCAACTTCTGAATAACCCAGGTAGCAAGAGACGGTATCGTAGAATCCTGGAAGGAGCCACGTCTTTCAACGTTTCTCACTTTCTTCCCTATCTTGCTTTCCAGAATTGCTTCACGCGTCACACCTGGCATCACCGCAAGAGCCTGACCAAACACACCAGGGTCAGATGCTATAACAAGCACTATCACCAGCTTAAGCTGTTTACCTTAAGGATGAGAAGTACACCTGGCTCGGCTTCGGCCTGATCTTCCCATTTAGTAAGGAGATCAGCCAACGATACCAACCCATCCTTGCGCACAAACATCTCTAGTGCCTCTTTATCCTAAATACATGGAAAGGGAGGGTTAGCATTCAAGGCCATGCCAGCATCAGGACCACTTTCCTAAATGACTGCTTCCTTACCTTCAGCTGCGAGGATAGAATATCCAACTGCGTCTCCATCACGGCGTTGTTGATAGTGCTCACAATGATAAATAGCACCTTGCGTGCAATGTTGAACTCGACATTATCAACCGCTAGCATGTCTGTTTCACGAACGACTGGGCTCATCGGTGACATACCACCTGATGACGGTGAGCTGGCCGTGGGGCTCTGCTTGGATCGTCTTCTGGGTTTGACAGTCGAAGTTGAAGCGTTCAGGTCGAGGGTCTTAGGCCGCTTTGGAGATGCCGACGGAGCAGAAGATATGCCGTTCTTCTGTTCCTTAGCTGAGGTCGCCGTTTCCTCTTCTGCTCGCTTCCTTTTACCAGAACTCCCAGAACTCTCAACAGGACGCAAATCCACCGGAATACTGTTGAACACTTCCTTGTACGTGAGATCACAGCACTCCCCATCGAAGTACATGACACGAAACATTTTTGTGGCTGGAAAATAACTGGAGACAGCACCTTGGACAACATCAATTCTGCACCCTTCCTTGGTGACTGTTCTCTCCACAGGTTTACCGATGAGTTGGTTGATCTCCTCGGGAGTGCCATCGTCCTCATCGCCAGCCTCGTCATCGACTACTACTTCTTCTTCCTCTTCTTCCTCCTCCTCCACCTCTTCTTCCTCTTCTTCTTCGCTCTCCGCCTCCTCCTCCTCCTCAACCGTGTTGGCAGGGATGGCCACGCTAAGAGGTTCTGTCAACTCTAGATGAGAAGTAGAAGTTTCAGTGAAACTGCTGCTCCGTGCTAGTCCGGGGGCGTTGGCATTTAGGCTGAGCACTTTAGGCCTGCCCTTGCCTTTCGTTGAAGAAGCCGCCACTGCTACTGACGAGGATACAGTAATGACACTGTCGCTATTAGCCCTCTTCATCGCGGGCGATGAAGGGGACTTGCGTTCCTTTGGCGGCTTGGACGGCTTCGACAGCTTCAGCGTTTTGGGGGGCTTGGGAGCTCTTGGGGGCTTCTGCGGCTTCGGCACAAAGAGGAGATGGTTCTCCACGTCATCTTCCGTCATCTCCTCACTATCCCCATCATCGTAGGAGATGTGGTAAAAGTCGGTCAGCTCCGAGTGCTCATCCACTGTGCCCTGGAACGGCTGAGGATATCCGTTGAAGTATTTGGTTATACGCGTTCCCAGCGGGAAGCGCTGCGTGCGGTGGCTTCTTGCCTAGAGACAGCAACACAGGCAACAGCAACATCACAGTACATTAACACACAAGAACAGAGACGACAGCAGCACCTCATCACGTAGCGCCGCCCCCATCACGCCTACACGCCGATGCGCACAGGCAGAAGGAGGCGGCGAGACAGCAGCACCGACTAGTTGTTGGCTGCTACCGATACTGGCTTGTTTTCTTAGTACTATCTGCAGCTACCGACCATTTCTTGTTATTAAAGCCGACTTTTAACTGTGGCGGCGGCTTAGCCGGCGCTCTTACGCGTCCGCACTTGGCCCACAACGCGATCGTCGGCCTTGCGCAGCTGTCTACGCCTTGCACACGCGCGGGGGCTTTTGGCAGACGCTAACGGCGGCTGCAGGCGTCGAGCTCGCGGCGCCGAACTCGTTGCCACCAGGGCAGAGGCTTGAGAATCTCAAGTTGAGATTTTGCGGTGTGGTTTTGCAGGTCAGTTGCCAATATGCAACGGAGACCCGCAACTTGCAACCGTACATAGTCGGTGTATTGTTTATTTAACCCGAATTAGTAATTAAACAAATAGATACTTAAGTAAGTTCAAAATAAAGTATGGCCCTAACCAAATTTTCCCCTAAAACTTAGTTGTTCATTTTGAATCCACGATGGACGCTACGGGGAAAACGCTGAAGGCCGCGAGCAGCAGCTTGGGGGGCACCGCCGCCTCGGGCGCTAGCTCGCAGTCGCTCCAAAGCTCCCACAGCAGCAGCAACGTGCTGACCGCAGATGACGCGGCGGCTGGTACCAGTGCTGCAGCGGATGCGCCCGTGACGCTCTCGAGTCTGCAAGAAGCGATCAAGGCGCAGAAGGAGTGGGCCAAGCACATCGTCTTTGACGGGGACGGAACTGTTGTCACCAGCAACACGAAGCCGCTGGACGGGGAGGTCGCGTACGTTGCTGCTAGCGTAGAGTTTCCCTAGCTGCGTTTTCTGTAAACTTGGTGGGTATCGTAACATTGCGCTTTTGGTGATGTTGTAGCGGCTTCCTCAAGCTCTTCGACAAGCGTGACGACACCATGGCTTCGGGTATTGTGCTGCTAAATGAGCAGTACGATGTACACCGGTAAGTGGGGGGAAAGGTTTTCGTTAATATGTGAGTCTTTTGGTTGAAACTGATATATGTTGTTGTGTTTGCCGCTGCAGATTTCACCCACCGCTTGTGTATGGACGGCGTGGTGACCCTGCCCAAGAGGAAGGAGAAGGCATTGCCGTGTGCAAGGTTTCGCAGGGCAGCCGTACACTTTTCTGCCTTATCACCTACGTGTACCCGACGCTGTCAGCACGTGCTGTCCCTCAGCTCAAGGAGTTCTGCGAAACCAAACGTAAGAAGGTTCGCATTTCTGCGTTGCCTGGTGCATCGGTATTGATGATGGTGTTGTTGTACCTACTATTTTGCTTTAGTGGCCAAGCTCAGTTGATAGGGAAACCAACGCGTGTATTTCTCGCATGGAATCATGAATGTAGAAGCAGATGTTCCTGCATCTCTGAAATGAATGAGCGATTCTCACCGTGCAGTACAAATAGCGCCATCATGTCTGTAGTACACAGCCACATCAAGGGTCGCGCTGTATTTCACGAGTCCGAGCCACATGAGCTCAAGCCGCAAGCCTGAAAGCTTCCGTGTTACCTTAGTCTACAAGGCAAGAGTGATGTTCCTGTATACCGGTATTAGAGTTCAGCAGAAGGCAAGTGTCTGCAGACCAATGTTATCCTCAACCCGCACTAGCTACGGCAGCGGCACACACAACTCAAGGCAGCGTTGGAATCCTTTCGTCATTCTGCAACCGGTATCTAGTGCTACAGTAATTTATTCACAAAGAATGGTACATCATAGCCCTCACGCTTGAGTCAGGTAAATAAGGGGGCTTTAATTTTGCTGACCCAGCCTGAGGCCTCCTGCGGGGGGGGGTCATGAGCAGCACTTCCAAGCGCCGGATTTGGCATCCAATCTCGCCGAGATAATCGGCGTGTTGAAGCAGCACGCTCGATAGTCGTCCAATCACTTGCCTAACTAAGTACCCTTTCATCGTGTTGGCTCAACTATTTATGCTAAAGCAAATGTTGTACTGATTGGAATTATTTTGAGGATCGGCAGTTTGCCCAACTCGCGTCCCATTGGTCGCGAAACGGTGTAGAGGGCGCGTCACTGCCCGACGTCACTCGCCCATGGCAACAGCAATATGCACAGCAACCTGCTGGAAGCAAGCCAAGCGCTTTTAACGCTGTCCGCGTTGCAACGCTCATTTTACAATTTCCTCGGCAGCGAGCAAGTCCTTCTCCCCCGCCTCTAGCCCCGTCGTCGCCATGGCCGTCGCCAACCACACGCCCAAGAAGTCCGAGCTGGTGCTGGACGGCGAGTCGCTCTGCGCCGAAGACCTGGTCGCGCTGTCCAAGGGCTACACCAAGATCTCGCTGAGCGAGGAGGCCTGGAAGCGCGTGGCTTGCGGCCGTGAGGTCGTGGACAACATCCTCAAGGACAAGACGCGCGTGGCCTACGGTATCAACACGGGCTTCGGACTCTTCTCCAACGTCATCATCGGCCCCGAGAAGCTCACGGAGCTGCAGGAGAACCTCATCCGATCGCACTCGTCGGGCACGGGCGAACCGCTGTCGCCGCAGCAGACCCGCATGCTGCTCGCACTGCGCATCAACGTGCTGGCCAAGGGCCACTCAGGCATCCGTGTGCATACGCTGGAGCAGCTCGTGGACGCCTTCAACGCCGACTGCCTGTCGGTGGTGCCCAGCAAGGGCACGGTCGGCGCCTCGGGAGATCTGGCCCCGCTCGCTCACCTCGCGCTTGGGATGATGGGCGAAGGCCCCATGTGGGACAAGGTTGGCGAGGAGTTCGTCATCAGCGAGGCGTCCAAGGTGCTGGCCAAGAACAGCCTCAAGCCCGTGCAGCTCGGTGCCAAGGAAGGTCTGGCCATGATCAACGGCACGCAGCTCATCACGTCTGTCGGTGCTGAGGCGGTCGTCCGCGCTGAGAACGTCGCGAACTGCGCCGACATTGCGGTGGCGCTCACGCTGGAGGTTCTCTGCGGCACGGTGAACGCCTTCCACCCGCGCATCCACGCCGTTCGCCCGCACACCGGCCAGATGCTCGTGGCATCTCGCATCCGCACGCTGCTGCGTGCCGACAACCCGTCCGAGCTGTTCCGTAGCCACAACTACGAGGGCAAGGTGCAGGATGCCTACACCCTGCGCTGCGCCCCGCAGGTGCACGGAATCGTGCACGACACGATCAACTTCGTGCGCGGTGTCCTGGACGTCGAGATGAACAGCGCCACGGACAACCCGATGGTGTTCACGGGAAGCGCTGAGGTGACCACGGACTTGACGCCTACCATGCAGTCCAACCAGGTGGAGGTTGAGAGTGAGCAGCCCAAGGAGGAGGCGGAGATCACCGACCTGGACGACGCTAAGCAGGAGATCAAGCGCCTCAAGGCCCTGGTCGAGCAGAAGCAGAAGCCTGTGGAGCACCCGGCAGCTGGTATGAAGCGCACGTCGGACACCTTCTACCGCGGTGGCGGCGGCTTCGTCATTTCCGGCGGCAACTTCCACGGCGAGTACCCGGCCAAGGTGCTGGACTACCTGGCCATCGGCATCCACGAGATCGCCAGCGTCAGCGAGCGCCGCATTGAGCGCCTCGTGAACCCGACGCTCAGCAACCTGCCGGCGTTCCTGGTGCCCGAGGGCGGTCTCAACTCGGGCTTCATGATCGCCCACTGCACGGCGGCAGCTCTGGTGTCAGAGAACAAGGTGCTCACCCACCCGTCGTCGGTGGACTCGATCTCCACGAGCGGCGCCAAGGAGGACCACGTGTCCATGGGCGGCTACGCCGCTCGCAAGGCTCTCACCGTCGTGGAGCACGTGGAGACGGTCGTCGCCATTGAGATTCTGGCCGCGTGCCAGGCGCTTGACCTGCTGCGCCCACTGCGCACCACCGAGGCGCTGGAGGCCGTCCACGCGCTGGTGCGCACCCGCGTGCCCAAGTTCGACAAGGACCGCGTCATGAAGCCGGACATCGACGCCGTGCTGGAGCTCGTCCGCAGCGGAGCGATCTGCGACGCGGTCGCGCCGTTCCTGTCCAAGCTGCACGAGTCCGGGCTCTAACTCCGCCGACACAGCCGATAGAGAGTGAGTGAGCAGCAGTGTAGCACCATGTAGTCAATCGAAATATACACAACTTAGAACGTATCCAGTCATGCGCCGTCTTGCATTTTTATCGTTGCGTTGACTGTGAGCTTGTATTCGCCGAGCCCCGACGCGAGACGGCCTCGAGCTTCAACGAGCAGCGAGAGTGTGTCTTCCGGGCAAGCACTGCAACGTGATGCGAGGCGGCACGCCACAAAGCCACGATGGCTACATCCTCGGTACAGTGACCAAAAAGATCAAAAGATCAAAATCTTGTCGTCACTTCATTCGCGAATCGGCCCCCCGAGACGCAGAAGCAAAAGAAGAAGAAGACCCCAGGAGACCCCCCCCAAGCAAGCAACCTGCGTCCAGAATGGCGAGCGCCGCACCCGCCAAGAAGTACCGCTTCACGCGCCAGGACTTCCAGCCGCTGGCCACCAAGCCGCTGCACTTCGACATGGTCTTCGACATCACGGAGAGCAAGGTCAAGGTGACGCTGCAGACGACGCTCAAGCACGACGGCGCGCAGCCGCTCTCGGAGCTCAAGCTCAACTCGAAGGAGCTGGAGATCCTGTCCGTGGAGCGCTTCGACGCGTTCTCGCCGCTGGGCGACAAGAAGGACTTCGTGGCGCACGTGCAGAGCTTCGCGCAGCCCCGCGCGCTGCAGTTCGACGTGGACACGGACGACCACTTCCTCGTGGTCAAGTTCTCCAAGCCCGTGCAGTCCGGGGAGGAGTTCGTGATCCGCACCGTGTCGGCGGCCACCCCCACGGAGAACATCCTGGAGGGCCTGTACTTTGACTACACGCCCGAGGGCGCCCCCAAGACCATCATCACGCAGTGCCAGCAGCACGGCTTCCAGCGTATTGTGCCGTGCATCGACACGATGGACGCAAAGGCCTACTACACCACCACGATCGTGGCTGGGACGCGCTACACGAACATCATCACGAACGGAGACCTGGCACCCGGGTACCACACGGAGGCTGGGGTGCCTATCTTCCACCCTGCGTCCGAGGTGCTCGGCGAGGAGGACCCGTCCCGCCACGTGCTCAAGTACTACAACCACAAGGTCAACATGGCGCCGTACCTGTTCTTCCTGGGCGTGGGCACGTACGAGACGTTCCGTCGCACGCTGGAGTTCCCGGATGGCGACACGACGCTGCTGGAGATCCTCGCCTTCCCGGGCTACTTCGAGCCGGCGGACGCCAAGGCTGCGGTCAAGATGCTGCACGACTCCGTGCTGTGGGTGATGGTGAGTCTGGGACCGGAGGCTTGCGAGCACCACGACGAGCGCAAGCGCATCTACGAGCTGCTGGAAGAGCGCGAGGCCCTCAAGGCGAAGGAGGGCAAGCTGTGCCTCGGACCGAACGAGGAGTACGTGAAGACCCCACTGAGCGACTCTGATGCTGCACGACTCGCTGCTGTTCGCGCGGAGCTGAAGGAGCTGCTGAAGGTGTGGAAGAAGACCGGCTACAAGTACACCGGCGCTGTGTACCGCGAGATCGCGATGGAGAACTCGTACTACGGCGGCATGGAGAACGTCGGCAACACCACCATCGTGAGCTCGTGCTTGTGCCCTAGCTGCCGCATGGACGACAAGTCGTACGAGTACATGGAGCACGTGAAGGTCCACGAGTACTATCATAACATCAACGGCAGCCAGGTTACCGGCCAGTCTCCGTTCGAGATCTGGCTGAACGAGGCTGTAACGGTGCACATGGAGCGCAAGCGTGCTGCAGCCATTTTCGGCGAAGACTACAGCCGTCTGAGTGAAGTTCTGTACATGTTCACCCCGGCGATTGGGCCTCTTGCGCAGGACAAGTCGGCGACGTCTCTGTCTGTTGAGCCGCAGGGCTTCAACCAAACGCAGGAGCTTGTTTCCGTCGTGACGTACTCGAAGGCCCCTGAGTTTGTGCGCATGGTGGAGCTGCTTCTGGGTGAGGCAACCTTCCACAAGGCACTCGACAAGTACCACACCAAATATGCATTCGGCAATGCCACGACTATGGAGTGGATCAAGTGCATGGAGGAGTGCTCTGGTCTGAATCTGCAGAACCTGGCCAAGACGTGGTTGAACCGCCCCGGCCACCCTGAGGTGACGTACTCGACGGAGTACAATGCTGCTTCAAAGGAGTACATTGTGGAGATCTCGCAGAGTGGATTCGAGGACAAGCCCCAAGGCAACAATGGCCCTTGGGAGATCCCGATTGACTGGTCGCTTGTCAAGGATGGCAAGTCTCTGAAGCATGGTGTCTTCCTCGTGAAGACGAAGGACGCTAAGCTGGTGATCCCGGATGTGGCGGAGGAGCCAGACTTCCTGTCCTTCGCTCGCGGTTGGTCGTTCTTTGGCAAGTCGAAGCAGACGAACCCGTCCATTGCGCGGCTCACGAAGCAGGCGCTGTCTGACCCAGACGCTGTCAACAAGTACCAGGCCTACCGTGCTGTGGCGGATACGGAGAAGGCGAAGGTGATTGAGGGACTGCTGAAGGGCGACAAGCAGGTGGAGATTTCTCCCGAGTTCGTCGAGCTGCACGGCTCTATCCTGTTCTCGGACGAGCTGACCCCCTCTGCACGTGCGTTGACATTGGGTGAAACCAAGACCATCCCGAGCCGTGATGACCTGAGCCACCACTACGCGGAGGTTAAGGAGGCGACCAGGGCCTTGCTGCAGGCGGTGTGGGCCAAGTACTCGTCGAAGATCGAGGCGGCATACACCAAACTGTGCGAGGCTGCTCACCCTGGCCCTCACGTGGAGCAGTTCCAGGAGCGTGCCCTGAAGCGGCACCTTCTCCAGCTCATCGTGGCTGGTGGAAAGTCTCCTGTGCTCAGTACGACCCCCAAGGTTGCGCCCACCGTGGCACCGTCCAAGCTGGCGCTTGACTTGCTCAAGAAGTCTACTTTCGTGACGGACCAGGCGACGGGTTTCCGCCTTGTGTTGGAGGACGAAACTTTTGCGGACCGCGCGAAGGTGCAGGAAGAGATTTTCGAGGAGTGGCGCAAGATGCCCGACATGCTGACGAAGTACATCAGTATTGTGAGCAGTCTGGACTCGAAGGACGTGGGTAAGCAGGTTGTCAAGCTGCTGGCGAACCCGAGCTTCAACCCCGCGCAGTCTAGCCACGGACGTACGCTGTCGCGCTGCCTCTCGCAGATCCGCGACTTCTCGCTCGCCACGGATGAGGGCCTTGACGTCATGGTGGAGGCGTTCGTGAAGATCGGCAAGGTGAACCAAATGTCGGCGTACCCGCTACTGCAGTGCTTCGACCACCTGGACCGCTTCGACGACGCCACGAAGGCGAAGCTGTTTGCGACGCTGCAGCGCATGCAGGACGCGATCGACAAGAAGAAGGAGGAGTCGCTGTACAACCAGCTCAACATCATCCTGGAGAAGAAGCCGTAAGCCACATCGCAGTCGTTGGGCAGGTGCCAGACTATAGTTGCGATGCTCGTTGTTTGAAGAAGTATTCAGCTCGGTGAATTGAAAATGTATTTTCAGAGCATTGAATGGTATTGATACGTACGTTATCGCGGTTTGGTGCGTGCCTCTTCGTGTGCAATGCAAAATCTTGCGCATGGAGAAGCATGATCTAAAGCTGCTGCTTGCTTTGGTGCTGCATCACCTCGTCCTAGTGCTGCGTCAGTTCATCCAGCTCGTCCAGGTCTGCGTGCAGCTCGTTCAACGCTATGCAGATGTGATAGCGAGGTCTCCGCAGGTGCTGAAGTTCAGCGCATGGATGGATCGAGTCTCCAAACGGCCGTGGTTCCGAAAGACCCGCAACGCTGTGTGTCACTGCGCCGCGTTCATCGTCGGCTCTACCTACGAGGACGAACGAGTGGCGTTCACTGCTCCCAAACTCGTGAAGAACGACGCCTATCGCGACCGACTGCTTGTTCCCGAGATCGAAGACTTGGTCGCCTTGTGTGACGCGCTTCGGCTCGCGCTACCGCAACGAAAAGCGTACTTCCAGTGCTTCTTGCACGTTGACTTCATGCGACGCTCGAGCATTTCACGAGCTGAGCTCTTGCGATATTGCAATCTACGAGCCACACCGCTCACGAGTTTCTTGCTGCCGAATGCCGAGGAAGCGACGCATCGAGATACGGCACATAATCGTTGGGATATCATGCAGTTAATGGCAGTGTGCTTCTCCATTTGTACTGCAGACATTGTCGAGGTACGTGGTCGTTCGTTGGAATAAGCATGACAAGTTTGGGGAGTTGTGGTGTTGAGCTCGTGATTTTGTTGTCTTTGTGGAACCCGAAGCTTGTGCAGCTTGCAGTGGCGACAGCTGTCCGCCCACCGGAAGCTGCAGCGGACGAAAGTGACGACGAGAGCTCCATACAGGGACAGGATGGGAGCCAGGATGTGGTTGCGCAGGCCGACAACGAAATCGTGGACGATAAACAAGCGACTCGTGGAACTTATCCCGATATACGTCAGCAGATTGACCTGTGTCTCGCGTTTTTCGTGGGTGTTCCTGATCCGTTTGAACGCAGCTTGAAAGCCTTGTTGGTTGCTCTGTATGACAAAGAGCGTCTTGAAGACCCTAGCAAAGAGGGTAACTCGACGAGCCCACGCATAAGCTTTCGGAAGGTCCACGGGATTGCCTCAATATTTGACGTCGTGCGGTTATTCCCGGGTGAGTTGCAGCTACGTTCGCTCTGCTTCTCACGCTCCGTGCCATCACTGACAATCATAGTGCAGTACTCATATTTCCGTGCATCTGGATGCAGCGAGTGATTCGAACACGAATTCTTGGCGTTAAAACGTGGCAGTATCTGCAGCAGCGCCGCATGCAGCTCCAACCACTCCTCCCCGCTAATAGCCTTTTCCTATCCGTCGCTGACATCGTAGCAGCATCTCAAGTTCAGCTACAGCAGAAAATTAACCGGGAGGAAGGTATTCTGACACCTACCGGTGACCAGATCGATCTTGATAGAAGCACGCCATCAACCGCGCTGCTCGACAAGCTCAGCAACAGAAGTGATATCAGTGTAAGCTCAAAAGCTTCCACCCCGCGCAAGGTTGTCCCATGCACGTACGTTACCTTTTCTTCCAGGTAAACCATAAAAAAACAAACTAACGTTCTGTGCATGTGTCTGAAGTGGAAGTGAACCTGCAAAGTCCGACGCAGAGGCTTCATCGTATACCGTGGGAGAGCCGAACACTCTCAGATTAACTTTTGATCAGTGTTCAACCTTGGATGAAGCATGGCGGGTTTCCGCGAACCACGCACTTGCATCCGTTTACATCCAGTGTCTTCAGGAAGAGACTTCGGCGACAAGCGAGGAGCTCCAAGCAAGTTTTGAACGAATTGCCTCGCAGATTTTTGCAGGAGAGCTAAGTGGCGAGCGAGCTGAGAAGATTCGACAGCGACTCGTAAGGTTGTACGGTTATCGCTTTGCCCACTCGCTCCTGGCAAAAAGCAACGTGAGAGAGCTGAACCACGCGTCAAAAACGCCTCTGGAAGAGCATCATGCCAAGCAGCGCTACGCAAAGGCATGGCACGGCAGCGGCCTTGTCGAAGACAAGTTGATCTACTGGAAAGAGGTCGGTGACGTGTCGAATTCTTCTCGCTTGGATGATCAAAGGGTATTGACGTACGTTTGTGTTTATGTTGTACATGTAGTTCGAGGACCCAGTTGCCAAAAGGCCGTTCTACTACAACGTTCGGACGGGTGAATCGCGCTGGGAGAAACCTCCTAATTTTGTAGGGAAGAACAAGGCGAGACGAAGACGTAAGCCGAAAGCCCGGGAGCAACCAGGGTACCAACCGGAAAAATAAACTGTGCATATGTAGTAAAACGATAGGCATAACCTTAACCATGCTGGCAACGACCAAAACTGCACTCGGTTCTCGCTCTATTCATTACAATTACCGAGAAACCATCACTTCGTACCCTGCCAACAGAATCGCGCTAGACTCCTGCAGCAAGTCGTAAATCGGACTCAGTTCAGAGTTCGTTGATGCGCTCACGCGCTGAGAGTACGCATCAAGGCATTTGACCATTTCCTTCCAAGCCTGCTTTTCAGCTTGCAGGCTCAGGCGAGAATCCTTCAGACACGGGTACCCAAGAGGCAGCTCCTTCCACGATGGCGATAACCCTGACGCTTTGCCGCTCGAAGGCGGTGGGGTAGAGGACGGTGACGACGACTGGCCAATAGCCGCACGAGTATCCAGCCATTCAATATACTTGGAAGCCGTCCAATGTTTCATCTGGTGTGGCAATTGAAGCTCGGGTGGAGCACGGGAAGTGAGGTGGTGCCAGACGTTGCTCGGTCGGATCTTGTCAATTGTAGTATCCCGAAGAATCTCACTGTTGTCTAGGAAAATCATGTGCCGGAAAGCGCGAAGTTCTTCGTACGGTGCGCCGACATTGCGCAAGGGCACAATGTTCTCCAGTCGCAGTTCCAGTTGGGCCATGTCATTTGCTAGCCGCAGCTTCCCATTCTCTGTAAGCGGACGCACTAGTGATGCGTGCCGGATGAACACCGAGATGAGGCGCTCTACAAATTCTGCAAGGCACTTGGTGGCGAATGAAGCGATCGGGAGGCGACGCAAATGCTCCTCGAGAACGACTGCGAAAGCGTTGCTGAACTCTTGCATATACTTGGAACCGCTTGTGCCCTGAGACGAACGGAGGCCACCGGTACTCCGCGGTGCTCCCCCCGAGTTGGCCACTCTGGCTACACCACTCTGATCACCGAAAGATTCATCATGCATCTTCGCGAAAATACCCTCCAGTAGCACGGCAAGAGCCTGCAGGTAAAAGCCTAGCAAGGCATATTCCAGCTCAGTGATCATTTCACGGCACGGGGCTAGATTTCTCGAGCACAGCATTTTGGCTTCTTTGAGTGTAACCACACCATTGGTGATGGAGTCGGTAGCTGATGATACTGCGGATGCTGCTCCTGTTTGATTGCCAGTTGCTGATGTTTCAATTCGGTTGCCCACCTCTTCAAGTGCATCGTTCAGCATACTCAGCACATTCATGAGTCCAACATTGTGAGCCTGGGCAGGAGTCCGTCCAAACGACGGCAATGTTGCAGCGGCGGCCTTTCCTTGATGCATTATTCTCTTCACGTTAGTGCAGAACAAATTGACAGCCTTCCGCACCTGCTGAAGTGCACCATCGAGCAGCACCGGATCTTGGCCTGCCTGCTCCAACTCCGAAAAAATCGTGCGGGATAATGTTTGCATGTCACTACGACCAGGAGGCGAGGCGTGAAAGTTGGAGCTCTGAGGAAACATGAGCTGGATTGGGTTCGACATTCGGCGATATGCGCGGTCGATAAACGCATCGTACAATGGCGCCATGGAATCAAGTAGTTGTGTACGATCGGCCGCAGACACCGCAATTGGCACCAATTCTCGCTCTGCTGGGCCATTCTCAGTCTTTGAATTCGATGAATCCGCCAGAAACGCTACACCCGCACTCTGCTTTGTCGCGGCGTACAGTTCGTTCAAAACCCGTGTGGCTTGCTCCCGCATTCGAGGGTACTCGGCGATCAGCACAGATTTCACTGCCGTACTGTAGCCAAGTGTCGACGCGAACAGCTCCCTCACAATAGCACAGGTCACTTCCCAGAAAGTAGCGAAGAGGGACGGCTCGTCCGGCTCAAGTACCAGGTCCAGATACTTCTTTCCGGATGTCGGGTCCGCCATCTTTAACAGCACGCGTTGCAGATTCCACACTTGGAGCGCGTGAACACGAATGACATCGAAAACATCCTCAAGCGCCTTCCACAGATCAGACTTCTGCACGATATTACCAGACGAGGGTTCATTACTTGAGTCTAGCCCGCTGGAGGTGTTCCCACCCGAGCGTACAAGCTTGTCTTCGGAAATGGCAGCGGAGCACTTGCGCTCGACCTCCTGAATCACGTCATTAACCGACGCTTGCGCTGTCGTAGCCAAGTCTCCCAGGTAGAAAAGGATCTGCAGCGCGTCGCCCACGTCTGCCTGGCTCAAACTCTGGATGCCGGAACGCAATGTTGCCCGCACCTCCCGCTTCAAGTTAGCGCTAAGCTTACGCATAGCTGGCAGCTTTGTTCGCACAACACTTAGCTCCTCGAAGCTCTCGTCCTGCACCAGCACCTCCATCTCCCTGATTGCGAGAGCCACTGAGGCCATCTCGTTCTGCCTCGCGTCCCCCGCAAGTCCACTCCCATTTTCCGCCACGCCCCCCGTCGACGACGCGTCAGCATGATTCAAATCCGAGCTCAACACGCGATCTGACAGCTGCTGGAAGCGCAGCACGCGCCGCACAATGTCCCCGCACTGCTCCACGTTGCGGTAGCGCTGGATCGTGTCGCGCAAGTTCTCGTGCTGCTCGCGCACCAGCGCCTGCAGCGAGTGCACCAACTGCTTGAGCTGCCCTACGGAGCTCTGTACCGACGTCACGTGGCCCTGCAGCTCGTCCACGGACCCCACCTGGTCCAGCAGCGTGGCGTGGTGCTCGCCGATGTGCTCCGAGATGACGCGGTCAATGCGCTGCACGGCGCCGTCCAGCCGCTCCACGAACTGCTCCGACTGGCTGGGCTCGTCTGTGTCGTCTCCTGCTGCCGTGAAGCTGGTGGCGGAGCTGGCGCGGCGTCGAGACGCGCCGCTGACGTCGCGTGAGGCCGAGTCGCGCGCCACGACGGCGCTGGCGATGGCGCTCACGTTGCATTCCGGGCTCAGGAACACGCCCAGCTGCGCTGCATCGGCGTCAAAGTAGCACGGAGAAGGTGTTAGATGCGGGCAGCAGGCTTGCAGCGCAGAAGCTGCCACGCAAGTGCGTACCGTCGCTCTGGAGCTCGCGCACGATCGCCTCCATCTGCGTGTCGCTCGGCAGATACAATTATGCCGGGAGGGGGGATAGCATGCCTTGCAGGAGGTTTCTGGTGTGATCCACACTAAATGAGCTCCTGGCAGTTGAAGTTTTATCTTGGAGTTTGTATGCGCCGCTAGTAATCAGCGCGAGGCAACGAAGCTGCGAGCCAAGACGATCCGGATTCCGCACGCGTGGAAGACCATCACTCTGCATTCCGCATTCTGCTCGCTAAAGCATGACGGCGGGGAAGGAGGCGGGCGCCGGCACCAAGTGCTACGTGCCGGACGACACGTACGTGTGGCTGCCGGCGCAGATCCTGCGCGAGGACAAGAGCACGGACCCCAAGCGGCCCGAGAAGACGCTCGTGCTGCGCGTCTTCCCTCCGCCGGGCGACAGCGGCGTCGTCGTGGACGAGGAGCGCGTGCTGGACTTCAATGAGCCCAAGGTCAAGGCGCTGCTGCAGAGCCTGCAGCTCGAGTCGCTGCCCTACCAGAACGACAACCTGGGTCCGGACGGCATCGAGGACATGACGGCGCTCAATTACCTGCACGAGGCCGCCATCCTCTACAACGTCAAGAAGCGCTTCCTGCAGAAGCTGCCGTACACGTACACGGGGGACATCTGCATCGCCGTGAACCCGTACCAGTGGCTGCCAGAGCTCTACTCGGAGCAGACGCAGTCGCAGTATCTTACGAAGGCGCGGGACGAGCTGCCGCCCCACGTGTACGCGACGTCCATGGCGTCCTACAACGACATGAAGCGCCATGAAGTGAACCAGTCCATCCTGGTGAGCGGAGAGTCGGGCGCTGGCAAGACGGAGACGACCAAGATCCTCATGAACCACTTGGCGTCGGTCGCCGGTGGGCTCAACGACTACACGATCAAGAAGATCATTGAGGTGAACCCGTTGCTGGAGTACTTCGGTAACGCCAAGACCGTGAGGAACGACAACAGTAGTCGATTCGGCAAGTTCACGCAGCTGCAATTCGACAACGCCGGCACGCTGGTGGGAGCTAGATGCAGGACGTACTTGCTGGAGAAGACTCGTGTGATTTCCCACGAAGAGGCGGAACGCAACTACCACATTTTCTACCAGCTCCTGGCAGCGAGCGATAGCAAAGAGAAGTGGTTTTTGGACGACGCCAACGAGTGCTACGCGTACACGGGCGCTAACAAGACGATTAAGATCGAGGGCATGTCGGATGACAAGCATTTTGAGCGCACCAAAACGGCACTTGGACTTATCGGCGTCACGGAGGAACGCCAGGAAGTTCTGTTTGAAGTGCTCGCAGGTGTGTTGCACCTCGGACAAGTGGAGATTCAGGCGAAGAATAATAATGAAGAATCCGAAATCGTGCCGGGTGATCAAGGAGCGGTGCACGCTACCAAGCTTCTGGGTATCTCGGCGGAAGATCTGGAGAAGGCGCTGTGTTCACGACAGATTGCAGTGGCCGGAGATAAGGTCACGGCCTTTTTGAAGAAGGACAAGGCTGAAGAATGTCGCGGGGCTCTGTCAAAGGCCATTTACTCCAATGTGTTCGACTGGCTGGTCGAAACGATTAACACGTCACTGGAGAACGATAAAAAGATGCGCCACCATGTGGGTATTCTCGATATCTTTGGCTTCGAGCACTTCCAGCATAACTCCTTCGAGCAGTTTTGCATCAACTACGCCAACGAGAAACTTCAGCAGAAATTCACCCAGGATGTTTTCAAGACCGTCCAGATCGAGTATGAAGCCGAAGGTATCTTCTGGAGCCACATCGACTTCGCTGATAATCAGGATGTGATTTCTGTGATCGAAGACCGTCTTGGTATCATTTCTCTGCTCAATGACGAGGTGATGCGACCCAAGGGCAACGACGAGTCTCTTGTCTCGAAGCTCTCAACTATTCACAAAGACGAACAGGACGTCATCGAGTTCCCGCGCACGTCGCGCACACAGTTCACTATCAAGCATTATGCTGGGGCAGTCACGTATGAATCGCTGGGCTTCCTTGAAAAGCACAAAGACGCACTGCTGCCTGACTTGTCCGACCTGATGCGAGGGTCGTCCAAGGAGTTCCTCAGGGTAATTTTCGCTGAAAAAATTGCCAGTCCTTCTGCCACGCGGAAGAAGAGCAATAGCAATGCCCGGGGTCTTGGTGGTCGAGCTGCGGGAGGCGCACTAACCGTAGCAAACGTTGGCACCCAATTCAAAGACAACCTCAACGAGCTCATGACCAGTATCCGACAAACGAAGGTGCACTACGTGCGCTGCATTAAGCCCAACAAGAACAAGAGTCCAAGCGAAATGGATCAGCTGATGGTGGTGTCGCAACTACGATGTGCTGGTGTGATCGAGGCGATCCGCATTTCGCGCGTTGCGTATCCGAACAGACTGCTGCTAGAGGAATTGGTCGATAAGTTCTGGATTTTCGACGTGCAGCACCGGAATACCGATGTCCCTGTCAAAAAGAGGTGCGAGGCGCTGATGAAAAAGATGGAATTGTCCTCGCCGGAGCAATACCAGATTGGACTTTCGCGCATTTACTTCCGGTATGGAATTCTGGAGCAAATGGAGGACAAAAAAGCAGAGAGGTTGGATCTCCAAGCCCGGCACTTGCAGCACTACATGCGTGGATTTTCTTGCAGACTCCGCTATCTCCGCAAGCTGCAAGCAATTGTCAAGTTACAGGTATGGATGAACCTATCGATGCACATGGTCTGGAAGCTTTATCTAACTGTTCGCATAACGCTTGCGCTTCTGAATTCAGTCGGTTGCTCGGTGCGTCATTATGATGAATCGGTACCAATCGTTCAAGAGTGCAGTGATTGCCCTTCAAGCACACTGGCGTGGGTACAAGGGTCGTTGCATCGCACTTGAGGCAAAGAAAAACAAGAGCGCGATCATTATCCAGAAATATGCTCGTCGCTTTGTCAAACGGTAAGCGCGCAATTTCTGCTGAGGTACTCAACAATCCCGCGCGTGGCTGAGTTTCTGGTGTTGTTGTCTGTGCTGCGCAGTAAGCAGTTTAAGGATGAGCGGAAGGGTGCTGTGAAGATCCAAGCGTTCTTGCGCATGAAGTACGAGCGACCAAAGTTTATGAAGGCTCTTCAGGAGAAGAAGCAGCAAGCTGACATGGAGTATCAGTTAAGCAAGCTGCAGGAGCGTCTGCATGATGAGCAGCGACGAAATGCTGAGCTCAAAAAGGATCGGTTGTCCACGTCATCTAATGACAGCCAGCTCTACGCAGAGACCAATGGGACACGGTCTCGCGGGCGTTCCACAGCTCACATGTGGATGGCCGATGCCGATGGCATCATCAACCGGCTTAACGAAGAGGCGGGTCGTCTGCGCAAAGAAAATGAAGAGCAGCGTGCACTGACAGCGCAGCTGAAAAGTGAGATCGAAAAACTCAAGTTTGACCAAACGGTTCTTACGGGGAACTTTCAAGTTAAAATCCGCGGGTTCCAAGATACGGTGAGCTCTTCGGATTATGAGTAATCTCTCCTTGCAGTTTTGCTAATGATTGCTTGACTAAATGTGCAGATTCGAGAGAAAGATAAGAAGCTCGACGCGGTGGAACGCGAATGCGTAAAGCTTCGTGAACTTGTAGGCTCTGATCCGATGCTCTCAAGCCAAAGATCTACGCGAAAGGACCGCCGATCCGTCTTCCGAAGATTGGGATCCAAGAAGGAGTTTGACGATGGTTTCGATCATGGAGATGCTAGCCGAGCCTCAACAGCCGTGCAGGCAGCGCTCACTCAGAAAAC
This sequence comes from Phytophthora sojae, assembly GCF_000149755.1. Classification (NCBI taxonomy): domain Eukaryota; phylum Oomycota; class Peronosporomycetes; order Peronosporales; family Peronosporaceae; genus Phytophthora; species Phytophthora sojae. Next base: position 4,796,944 of record NW_009258117.1, read on the forward strand.
AGCAGAAACGGCGCAGTTCCTTCGGCAGTCTGCGCAACGTATGTCGCGTGCCTCGTTGTGGCGCCACAACAGTGGTGGCGACAGCGACAACGAGAATCGTTATTCTGGAAGTGACATGGGCGACTCCGCCGGTCGGCCGTCGCTTCTGCAAGAGGTCAGTGCTGCTGGTGCTGGCGCTATGGAGTCTTTGAAGAATCGACTCACCGCCGTGAAGGATAAGTATTACGGCGAGGAAGGATCATCCGCTGCATCCCGCCAGAATGTTGAACTGCGGAGAGCTTCTGCAGCAAGAGAGTCCTTCAACTTGGACGCACTGCCCCTTCCTCCTGGTTGGGAGGCTCGGTTGTCCCGCTCGAAGGGCAAGATGTATTACTGTAACCCGACCTTGCGAATTACGCAATGGGACCACCCGGCCATCGAGCCAACCAAAGGGAAAAAGCAAGCAGCTGCAGCTGTACAGCGCGCGAAAAGGTAAGAAAGTGTTGTGCTGCACCCAGTAGGTGTACAATGCTGACTATGCGTGCACTACTTGTGTGGTACAGGAGCGGAACAACCGTGGGAAGCCCCCCGCGCGACTCAATAGGTAGGCTAGTGCCCTGAGCGAATATTGCTTCACGGTTATACGTGCTCACAGTCGCAAATCAACTTTGTGCATTGCTGCAGACGGCGTACTCACGATGGAGGGTCAAATCTAGGCACTGCCAGCTGAAAAACAAGGCTGAGGGAAGTACAAGGACAGCGGCCTGTCAGCGCGAGCGAAAGTCTGCCTTGATCGGGTTATTTGGCTGGGCAACACTACTGTCCGTGTGGGCGGGATCCGTCGTATGCGGTGTAGGCATCGCTCTGAAGACCACCTTGCTGACTCCGTGCTACGTACTCTTTTTCGTAGCATCCCTGGCACAAATACGTGTCGTCTTGAGAGTTCCACACTGCGGCAAACGCTGTGGTTGAAGCATTGGTGCAGCAAGGCTCACAGAATTTGCTGTCGTCAGGATTAGCCCAGCTCTGTTCCATTCGCCGGGGATTGTAGAAAAATTGTTCACCTAGCAGAAATTAAACACCACAAAATGTTAGTGGCGCCAAACAAGGCACAGCACTTTGCACATTCGACCATTTACCAAGCACATCGTCCGTCATGATCACCCAACAGTCTTCGTACTTCAGCTCGTCTGAGCCTAACACACTTGGCTTCTGACTCGTGACTTTCCCCGTCAAGGTGTTTCGATACCTTGGCGCATGAGTTTCAGTGTCGAATTCCTTCACATACAGCTCTGCAAGCATTCGACGTAGTAACTTGCGTGCTGCGAACATTCGAAACGCGCACTGAATGCTCAGAGCGCTCTTCTGGCGAGCTGCACGCTCCTCGGCATTTTCAGCAAGCTGGAGCAATGCAGACAAAGTTAAGCAAGCGACCCTCATCGAGACTTCACAAAAGACCACGTACCAAACGTTCTTCCTCATCGCTATCCAGCTTTTGCAAGAAGTCCGATTCCGCCTGTAACCAATTGCTCTCCGTCTGCACAGCACAAACGCAACAGCACATTAGAAACTCTAGCTAGACACTGAATGCAGCGTCATCGTTTGGCTGCGTACTTTGCGTCGTTCGTCCTCGGTTTCTTCCGCCATAACCTCATGCTGCGCCCGTTCAATGACTTCTCGCTTTGGAATCACGACTCCGTTAGACTTGTACTTCGCTGTAAGTTGCTTCGAGCGTTCTTTAACGCGTTGGTGGAGCTGCGCATGCATTTTTTCCCACTCGCCTTGGACCTCCTCGAGTTGCAGTAACTGCTCAACCAGCTTGCCACGCTTCCGAACTTGCTCCGCTATCGTGTTTTCCCACTGGGACTTCAAACGCTCGTAGCTTTCTTTCTCCTGAAGCTTGAGAGCCTCCTTTCGCGCCACTTTCTCGGCCTTGAAAACTTCCCACTCCCGCTGTCGACGTCGATGTACTATCTTCTGCTTCTCGGTACCGTCGATGCGGCGACGTTGTTCCTTGTACTCAGCCTCTTCACGCAGTTTATCGTACTTCTCCGTCACTTCGCGTCGGTGACGTGCTGCTTGTTGTGCTGCATCCTCTGATAGTCTCAGCATCTCCAACTCGATTCGCCGTTTTGCCTCCTCCTCTTGAAGTTGTCGAGCTCTGCGTTTGTCAGCGACAATTGTCCGGAATAGGCGCTGCAAACGCCGAGCCATCTCCCCACGGACGAACTCGCGGAATGCCTCACGTTCCCGCTGCATTGCCGCCATCTCACGATAGTAATAGGCCAAAAGTCTCTGTCGTGCTCGGATTCTCCCCAACCGGCCGCGATAAACGCGCTGGATACGAATGGCTAGGAGGTTTTGACGCCGCAGCTTTCGAAGATGTCTCGTGAAATGAGCTCGCATGCGAAAGGCACCTTGCACGGCTAGGACAGCTTGTATCTTTCGCCATGCCTCTTCAGCTCGCATTCGTCCGCGCATGCCGCGAAAAACGCGCTGAATCTCCAGTGCTGCGATACTTGCTAGTGCGTGTCGACGTAGTGCCCCAAACGCAGCGCGTTGCTTGATTCGTGCCGTAATTGTGTATGCAAAAGTCATTGTCTCTCTAGCTGTCTTGCGATCTCTGGCATATTGCGCCCACGTGTGGAAGCACAACCGCGTGACTTTGGTCTCATTGTAGTAGCGCAGACGTCGCAAAACCCGCCTGTTGTGCTCCCGCCTTCGCGCACGATACACGAAGTCGCGGTACACAGGAATGCTCAGCTCATCTATGACACTTGTGTGTGGCGTCATTCGGTGATTTACCAACGTTCGTAGCGGCGGGAGCTGCAGCAATCGCTTGAACACCCGGAAAGTAATTCTTGATGACGATATAGCGGAAATAAAGCTGGGGGAGGACAGTGCAAGCGGTGTTGATCGGATCGACGGCAGCATACCGAGTGCAGCTCGAAGCTTGGATAAAGCACCGCAGGTAATGCAAATCGGTGAGTGAGTAATGAGATCGCATCGGAGCAGACTGAAATGGCTTACCCTGTCGGAGACTAGATGCGAAGCAGCAGGGTTTCGCATCGCGTGAGTGAACATCAGCGTCACGTCGTCCGCGTCAATTGCGTCCGAGTCGTTTTGCTCCAGGCAGCCACTCGAGGAAAACACGCTAAACGCCCAGATCAAATGCTCCCGCAGCGTCAGCAGAGGTTCCTGAAACATCCTGCAGTCAAATTGGCTAACGAGTCAAAGATGCAAGATTCATCATCACACCAGATGAAGCACCCAAGCATTACCTGAGTGCGATGAGCAGAGTTCTCCAATTTAGCACAGGTACGTTGTCAACAGATCGCTCGCAGCAGAACTGTAGCTTTTCCAAGTGGCGGTCGAGGGCCAACCGCGCAGCCGTCCTTACGCTGTCTTGGTCTTCAGCATTATTATCTTGGCCCGAGCTTATATCTCGCTTCCCTTTACGGCCATGCCCAGTCTTCTTTGTTTCACGGCGATGATGGATCATTGCTACTACTGGAATGCCAAAGATTTGGCGGACAACACTCGTAAACCGTGCCTTCGTAACGAGGTGGTGTGGGAATGCGCGAAAGAAGCCCTCGTAGAGAGCTCGGTCATCGCCCGCCAGACGAATACCGTGGAAGCATGGCGCCGACATGAGCTTCATCTACAGTAGAGTACCAAAGTATGTTTAAGCGTGCCATTGCCAACCTACTTAACCCAAAGTGAGGCACACTCACGTACCAGTTGCAATAATTCTCTCCACCTCTTGGTCTGACAGGCTTCGAGCGCTGCGTATCCGGGCGTGGTTACTTGTGCCGGCAATTCTGCAATGACCCACGGTGCATCTTCCCTCTGCTCAATTAGCTGGCGCCTTAGAGCTTCTCTCTTCTTTCGGTCACTGATGTTGCGCTCCGATAACGGGTCCGACTCGGCGTCATCCGACTCGCCCTCCCTCGACGATGCCAATATTCGAGACTCAAGGTCTTCCAGCTGTGCGTCGAAAGAGGCAATTGCCTGCTGATCGGCGTCTTTATCCTCGTCCTTTTTGTCATGAGGAGTAGGTGCCGCGTTTGCTACGCCGTCGTCGGCCAGCGGGTCCATCAAGGCGTCCGCGACCGCTTCAGCAACACCGTTCGGCCTGCGTCTCTTGAAGTGGACGCACCATATCTGGAGTCGAGTCTGACCCCTACGGAAACTTGGCACCAGTAAATTTCATCTGCCGAGATAAAAGGCTTGCTATCGATGTTTAGCAGGCAGACGCAGAGCTCGAAATCATGTCCTCTGTATGAGTCGCAACGCAGGAAGGGGGCAACGCTGGGTATCAGATGGACTTTAGTCTTGCCAACTCAGACTTCATAATTTACTTGTGCACTGCAAGTGCGTCTCTCACCACTCAGCCAGCCTTCACACTTGCGGTAGCCGCATCTAAGGAATAAGGTGGGGGGGCTCATTCAAAGTTTGCCTACGAAATGGACGTGTCCTCGGGGCTGATCAAAGCGTCGACGAAAGCCTTATCGCCCGAGCCACTCTCGATCATGTGCTGGATCGACAGGAACCCGTCGCTGTTCATGCGAAGAAACGTCTCGTTGGAGTGCACCAGCGCCTTGAACGCCTGCTGCAGTACCGCAACGTGGAACGTAGCAGCGCAGCTCCCGGGGTAGTCGCCGTCACTCGCCGACGCGCACGAGAACTCGATAAACGCAGAGGACGTCGGCGCGAAGTCGATCTCGCATGACCCCGTCTCGGACGTGGCGCTTAAACTCAGGCACTTGGCCTCCGACGTATCGTCGGGGCTCCTGCTGTCTGCGTCGGCCATGGCTATCGTCACGCTCGCGGCACTCGGCAGGTCGTAGAGCTCGGCGAACGCGTCTCGCAGCGGCTCGGACTGCATGATGCAGCGAGCCACCACGGCCGACTGCTCGAAGGCGCTCTCGAACTCCAGCTGACCCATGTCGCCGCCCTCGTGCTCCAGCACCTGCATCGAGCACTCGCACATGACGCCGCTGTCCTCCACGACCAACAGCAGACTGGCGCTCTACACGCAAGACACCACTGTCAGCAACTGGCTCGCTCCGTCCACTCTACCCCTCCGTTCTACCTCGTCCTACCTCTGGCTCGTAGGTCATCCGCAGCGACGTCGTGGGCAGCGCCGCGGGCCCAAACATGGACAGACACTCGATCAGCAGGCTCACGTTGAGCGCGAAGCTCAGCTGCACGTCGTCCTCGTCGTCGACGAACTCGTCGTCCTGCGGATGCTCCGCGCCGAACTTGTAGCTCTCGAACAGCTCGCGGCCGATGGACGTCTTGATCTGCAGCGACTTGCCCTTGGAGTGCGCCGTGAACAGCAGGCCGCGCCGGTCCACGTCGCAGCGCACGCGCTGGTCGCGCTTGCCGTGCGCCAGACAGCTCAGCAGCATCACCAGTACTTTGACGCTCTCGGTGGTGCACGTGAGCGTCGGCAGCGGCGCCGCCGCGCTCATGGCGGCCTCGTCGTCGCTACTCCACGCCATTGTTCGTGTTGGAAAAGCTGTTGATATGATTTTCCTGGATTTTGATTGGTCAGAAGTACAACCATGTTGTCGGATACAACAAGGTTAGAGTGGAGACCTGCACTTCCTTGATCACTTCGATCCACATCACTAAATTTCCATCTGTTGAGAGGTGCTGAAAGTCGTGTACTTGCTGTCTGCAGAGCTGTAGGCGTAGCAGAGTTGATCTCAGCACGAAGGTGCGGGCAGAAGACGAACGGAAGGTAGGAGACTGAGGTTGCCTTGGCAGAATGCCGTGGCGGGAACAACCAAGGCGGCAGAGCTGGTTGTGCTCCTGCTGGAGAATGCGGAAGTGAGTGCCGAGCTGCGCAGCAGCTCGGCGCCGCCGCCTTGGGACCCTTGCTCGTGTTGAAGGAGTTTCCTAACCGACCTATGCTTTGCTATGCTGGCAGGTGCTGTTGCTGCTGCTGAAGCTGCTAATGTGCTGCGCCTGTCAGTTGCTAACCGCTGCCGCGCGGGGCAACGAGAGGTAGCGACCTCCCACAGTCGCAGCGGTTTCTGTGCTGGCGAGCTTCGCCTGCGACCGCGTGCCGTCTTTCCGCGCTGCGGAGCACTGCTTGGTGGCGCTGGTACCGCTGGTACCTCACACTCCCACTCGCTCGTGGCTCACGTCGAGGTGATGGATTGTCAGGTTGACATCTTTCCAGTCTGCAACTAGAGGCTTCACCTCGCACGCGTCGCGAGCGTATGCAAACACCACTGCAGTAGCGACCGCAGGTGGTATTTAGCTTGCTTGGGTGTCTCCTTGTTCATCCTCGTCCGTTTGCGCTGCTGCTGCAATGGGCAATACCTTCAATTGCTTGCGAAACTTGTGAACTTCGCGTTGGCGAGAGGCTTGGTCATGATGTCCGCAGTGTTGTCGTCCGTGGATACATGCAATGTACGCAAAGCCCCTTCCTCCACAAGATGCCGGATCAGGTGAAACTTGTTCTTGATGTGCTTTGTAGCGAGTGCTTCCCCGGCTTCGCTGTAAGATAGAGAGCAGCCTGGTTGTCACCACGGAGCAGAGGCGTGGCCGCAGGCCAACGCAGTTTCTCTAGAAGACCGTCCATCGACAGGATGTCCTTCACACCTTCGTTCATCGCAATGTACTCCGCTTCTGTGCTGGATTGCGCATTGATGCCCTGCTTCCGTGATCCGTACGAGATGACATTCCCGTCCAGGTACGTAACGTAGCCGGAGATCGACTTCGCATCGTCGGGGTCGTTTGCATAGTCACTGTCCGTGTAGACCATGACCTCAACATTTTCTCCTAGCACGACATCCATGTGCAATCCATGATCGCGGGTCAGCTTCAAATACCGAAGCACTCGCTGGGCCTCACGAAAATGCTTGTGCTCGAAGCAGGACAAGTACTTGCCGAGGTGACGCACTGCATGCGCGATATCTGGCCGCGAGCCAGACACTAAGTACTGAAGAGAGCCCACAATTTCACGATACGGCAGCTTGGTATCAGGTGCAAGTGGTTTCAGATTGGCCTTCGACTCGCTGGTCGATTGCGGTGTCCAGCACCCATACGCATCCTGCATGTTGAATGTTTTCAGGATCTTGTTAATGTATGCACGCTGGCAATACACGATCTTGTTGTGGGTTCTGTCGATGTTGATCTCAATACCGAGTAGGTACTTGACCTCGCCCATGCTCGTCAGAGTAAAGGCGCTCTTCAGCTGAGTTGCGACCTTGTTGCACAGCTCCGGCGATCCCATCAGGAGTAGATCATCCACGTAGACAGTGAGAAGCATCTGCACGTCAACATCAGGATCATACATCGCGTAGAGTCCGTAGTCACTGTCCAGGCGGGTGAAGCCAATCTCAGTCAGCAGCTTGTGAAGAGTCTTATTCCACACTGCTGGTGCTTGCTTCAAGCCGTACAGCGACTTGAATAGTTGGCAGACGTACTGGCCTCCGTTCTCCTCAAACCCCACGGGCTGCTCCATGAAGATGCATTCTTCTAGGAGCCCGTACAAGAACGCTGTCTTGACGTCAAACTGTAACACGTGCCAGCCACGCTTCACCGCGTACAGAATAACTGCTCGAATAGTCTCAAATCGAATGACAGGGGCGAAAGTTTCAACATAGTCCACACCAAACTGCTGCTTAATGCCATGGATTACAAGGCGAGCCTTGAACCGCAAGATACGACCTTGTGCATCCCGCTTCACAGCAAAGACCCACCGATTTGTGATCACCGCTTGGCGTTTGGCCTTCGCCCTGGCTACCAGTTTCCACGTGCCATGTTCTCGTAATGACGCGAGTCCCTCCTCCATCGCTGCTTTCCACCCCAGCCAGTAGATGCATGCCTTCGCTTGTTTATAGGTGGTAGGGATCGGAATCTCGGCGATGGTATTCAGGATCGACCCGACCACATAGTCTCGCAGGTGAGCAGGCAGCTTCCGTTTCCTTCGTGGACTGGCCACACGTGCTGGAGTGGGTGTGGGTAATTTGCTAGATGGTTCAAACGCATTGCTGGAGCTGTCACTTGAGCTTGAACGCCGCTGGCGCTTGCGCTTCTCCCGTCTTTGCTTGGCTACGGCTGGCTGTAACTCCACACGTGCAGGAGGGTTACGAACTCCCACTGGCTCAGAACTCTCTGCAATCTCAGTTTCCGCAGGAAGATTCAACGACCCTTGTACCGCTGGTACGACGAGTGCATTCCCAGCTTCAGGAAATAGTCTCGCTTCCAGGGTTGATGCGATTGGCACCAGTTCAGTAGGAGTCGTCGTACATAGCCCTTCGCAGCCGTGAACTTCTCGTGAAAATGAACATTTCCACTGCGCCTCGTGGTCACAGCTCCGGTTCGTAGATCCAGTAGTTTGTAGCCAGTTGTTTCCGTGCTGTACCCAAGGAATAGCGACAGCGTAGACCGCGGGTCTAGCTTCGCGCGAGTTGTACGAGTCTCAGGAGGCACAAAGGCATGCACGAGACATCCCCACGTCCGGAGGTGACGCAGCGCTGGCGCCTTTCCGAACAATGCTTCATGAGGCGATTTCCCGTGTAGTGGCTCCGTTGGCAGTAGGTTCATCGTGTCGACAGTGTGCAGGACCGCTTCTCCCCATAACAGGTTCGTCATGTTAGTTGCATGCAGAACAGCCCGTAGCCTAGGAAGAACGGTGCCATTTGCTCGCTCCACAATGCCGTTCTCTTCAGGTGAGTAGCCGTTGGTAGTCTTGAACTCGATCCCTTCCTTTGAGCAGAATGCCCATAGGTAGTCGTTCACGAATTCACCTCCCTGATCCGAATGTAGTAGCTTCACGGAGTGCCCTGCACGCTTGAACTGATTGTTGAGCTTCAACACCAGTGTCTCAACCAGAGCCGCAGCCTCGTCTTTATACTTGAGCAGATAGCACCACTTGTAACGCGTAGCCTCATCCACTACAAGCAAGAAGATCGTTTCCCCAGTTGCAGTCTCCTGGTTGATGCAGCACAGGTCCATAGAGAGCTTCTCCAATGGATGCTTCCGCCGATTGGGTCCTCGCTTGTAGGTTGTGCGTTTGAACTTAGCTGACAAACACGGAACACACTCGTAATCCTTCAGCGACTGCATGTTAACGTTAATGCCGAAGTCGACGTTTCCACTCGCCAACTCTCTGATCAGCTTCATGTTGACGTGGCCGAGGCGGTTGTGCAGGAGCCCCATGGCGTTCTTGCGCTGCTCCACAGCTCCAACGAGACGCACCGATCGCTTCACTCGCATACGGTACAGCATGTCATGACAGTCAAAGCGCATATTCAATCCGTCCTTGCACAGCCACGCTGTACTCTGATCATCGTTGAACTCCAGCTTGAAGCCGCAGGCACGCATGTAGCCAAGACTTATTAGATTCACGTGGGCGTTAGACGAGTAGTGCACCTCATCCAGACGACGCGGCTCCCACTGACCCGAGACTCCATTCATCACTCGAAACACGACACTTCCACTCGCTTGCATCGCCTCCGTCTGGCCGCAGGCCATTAGGAGATTGCTCGAAGATCCATGCTCAATGTATGAAAAACAGGTCAGGTCGCCGCACAGGTTCACTTGCGATCCGCTGTCTAGAAGCCATTCCATCTCATCGGCCTGCAAGGCCGGGGCACGCTGGTCACGCTGCACAACTGCTGCATTGACCTCAAAGTCAGGTGACGCTGGTGTCGTGGGCGAATACTGAGTGCTTGTGGCAACAGGACTGGATGGCGGGCTGGTTGGAGAGTACTGGGGAGATAGAGCACGGGCAGGCATACCGCTGGCAGAACTTCGTGCCTGGAGCTTTTCCTGCATCTTCTTGACCGCTTGGGGTCCTAGCACCGCGAGTACTCTGCCATCGTGAGGGATTGACTGCTGGTAGCACAGGGCTCGCTACTGCCAACCTCATCATCTGCACGCGAGGTCATGCATTCCACGACTCGATCTTGCGAACGACGCGAGGCCTGCTGTCTCAACACCGCACCACCAAATGACTGCACCGCTTGGTTACCGGTGCCGCGCAAGGTTTGTCGCTTTCCCTGCTTGCACTCCGGATCACCACGCCAGTGACCTTTCCCGCCACAGGCATTGCACTTCGAGTTCTTCTTCTTTTTGGTCATTCGCTCAGCGCTCCACGACGAGCTTGAAGTGGAGCTTCCACTGCTTTTGTTTCCGCCATACTTGCCGCCTCGCTGGCGCGACGAAGAACGACGGGGGCCTTTTCCATTGTTGCGGTGCTGCTGCACTGAATTTGTCTGAGCCTGAGTCGAGAGGCCACGACTGCTGGTTGCTCCACTACTGCCAGGGTCGTGCTGCGCACGCTGAAGCTCAGCATTCTCCAATCGCCCGCGAGCATCGCGAACGGTGTATTTGAAGCCCGGGTCCCGCCGTAGTTTCTCGGTGACTTCATCAGCAATGACCGGGTAGACAGCATGCGCTTTAGTCAGCATGATCTTAGCCAGCCGAGAGTCCGAGATGGGGTCATTGTTTTCGGCAAGCTCGCGCTGCATCTTCAACAGGTCAGCGATGTACTCACGCACCGGTTCGTCGGGGCGAAGCATCCGCCCGTAGAGCCGCTCCCAAATCAATACTGTGTTGACTTACCGCTGGTACCTCACATCTGTCACGTCCTCTTCGGTGATCGTGCCCCCCGTCGGCTTTGAGCTACACACAGTCCATCAGGATTGTGTCAACTAGCCGAGCGCCGCCGCTACGCGGCGGGGATTTTTAGTTAGTTGGCGCTTGACGCTATGCTCGCCCCGCTATTGGAGCAGGCTGCCTACGCTTCGCTACGGCAGTGGTGGGCCCGTTCCGCTCGCCTCGTCGGCTCGCTGCACTACTCTCAATGTTAGGTTAGTACTACAGAGGCTGGGCGGGCCCTGCGGTCCCGCAATATCGTATGGTGGGGTCGCCTTCGGTGACGGACCGCCTTCGCTGCGCTCGGCAGCTACTCGTACTTAGTAGGATTCGTATTTAGTGAATAAGCGTGACGATTTTGATGCCGACCGACGGACAACGACGATCTGATTGATTCTTAGGACTAGCCGAGCGCCGCCGCTACGCGGCGGTAGTTATGTGGTTAGTTGCAGTAGATAGGGCCGCCCACCTCCCTTTCGCTCCGGTGGGCTTTTATCAGTTCAAATGATATTTTTTTTCCGATTGTGTGCGTGTAAAAATGTTTTTATGCTTAGTGTAGTCGTGGATGGTATCAGCCAAAATAACTATTCCCATGCCAGCGTTACTATGAGTAGATGGATGTTGCAGGGTAAAATATTCTCTATTGTTCGGCCCTATCTTGTACGGGAAAGCCGTGTCCAACTCGTCGCAACTATTTAACTCGAACTACAAAGTATTCGCACGGTTCATATCTAACAATTCGGAAGTGATATGAGAGCGATGGTGACGGAATTCGGGCTGAGCTCAGCCCGCGATAATCAACGTAACGAAGTATTAATAATGCTGCTATCACGGTACGTGTCGTTGATGAGAACGCTGAAGCAACTATGCGAACAAATTGACGGCCAGCAGAGCGAATGCTGCGTTCTGCTCACTGGTTGGTGGTGCTGAAGATGCCACTGCCAAGCTATGAGAGAGGGACAAAGCTCAAATAGTATACGTGTTGTGCACGTAGCAGAATGACCCACGCCAAAGGCACTGGAAAACAAAAGAATGTAGCAGGACGGAGTACATGGCATTCGCGTTCCTCTACGTTGAAATCGCTACGGCTTAATAATAATAACATCCGATTCTCTCCTTTGCCGGTCGGACTTGTCCTCTCTCCTAACAGCCTTGGTTACTGCGCGTAATTCATTCTCCACTCTTATTGAGCTGTTCCCTCGAACGTGACGTGCTGGGTAAATGAAACTCGCTTGCGCTTGCGCAACGACGCGGTAAGTGCGCGCGGCTTGGCTCTCTTCGCTGCAATTCCAGTCTGCGACCCCCACTTGAGGTGGTTGAAAAGTGCCTCGGTGAGGAGGTGCTCCCGGATAACGCCGTCATTTACCAGCGGACGAACTTTACCGTACAAATCGCTGACACTCATGGTCGGGAAGCGCACAAACTCCATCATCTCCGCCAATAAATCTCCAAGCGGCTTGTCAGCGTTCGCAACTCGAGACTCGCCCCACATGACGAGCGCTTCCATTAGCGCCAGCTCCCGAATCTGCAACTCGTCCTGCGGAATCAGCTCCAGCAAAATCTTCTCCGGCAGCTGAACAATCTGCGGGTCGCAAAACACCTCATGCGCGTACTTGAGCACGAACCCCTTGCACATTTCTCTCAGCGCCACCAACTCGTACATCTCGGCCGCAATCAGCAGCCCCAGCACACTCTCGAGGTCCAGCACGACGTGGCCCGTGTACATGAAGAGCAGCATCTTCTCCACAATCGTGGGCTCAATATCGTGCAGCTCCACGTCCCGTCGCGACGACTCGCGCATGTTTCCGGTTAGCATGGCACGGAACGGCGGTGAACTCGCAGCCAAGATGAATCTGTGCGCGTGGAATCTTCGGACCCCTCCCGCTCTGCTGCCATTGCTCTCCGTCTTGCCGTTCCCATTGACCTCTCGCCTGTTCTCGCTGGGTCTGACACACAGCACCACATCCGCTCCGATCATGGACGACCCGAAGCTCTCCTCGCCCTCCGCGTCGCACACCACAGCCTTCTTGAGCCTCTCGGACAGATCCCGGTGGTCCGAGCACGCGGTTGACACGCGCTTCCTGGCGCCTCTGCGTCTGGGCGCGTGTCCAGCAGAGCCCTGACTCACCTCCGACGACGTCTCGGAGCGCGAGTCCTCGTCCTCATTGGACTGCGGCGTGGTGGACTCAACGTCAGCGAACGGCGACATACCGGCCGCCGAAGCAGCAGCAGCAGCAGCAGCAGCAACTGCCGGCGCTGGGGGTCCCGTGGGGGAACCAGCCAGCGCCTCGGCCATCGGCAGCGGCGGCGACGTGGGCGGAGAGCGTCTCTGTATGGGCGGGGGAGGGCTCGTGTCTCGCTCCGTCTGTGGCAGCTCCTGGGTCATGACCTGGTCCTCGATGGGGATCTGCGTCTCCTCCTCGTCGTCCGAGTCCACGTCCTCCTCCTCCTCTTCCTCCTCGCGCTCCATGTCCTCCGATTGGCTGTCGGCGCCCTGGCGTCCTGGCTGACTGCGGCGTCGACCGCGCGTCTCCACGGCGTCGGAGCTTGACGCAGCAGCGCGGCGGACACCAGCAACAGCGTTGGCCATGGCAGCAAGTGGCTCCGATCCGTTTTTGAAGTGCGACCAATTGTAGGCATCTTGAGAGGTCCTATGGGAAGGCATAAATAGAGTGTCTAGTCGGTGTGCGGCACACAATCAGATATTTTTGACCAGGAAGATGATCAAGGGGATCCTCATCGTGAACAACCACGGCAAGCCGCGCATCGTCAAGTTCTACGAGCACGTGGTGCGTGGCAGAAGCGTGTGGAGTGCTGTGGGCGGGTAATCTACGCGGCGGTGGTGGTTGACCGTTTGTTTTCAGCCGGATGCCGAGCAGCAGGCGGTGATCCGAGACATCTACACGCAGGTGTCCAAGCGCCCCGACACGCTCTGCAACTTCCTGGAGGGCACGTACGTACCTTGTAGAGCGTAACTTATTGCCATTAGTATCCTTAGTGGTGGAGGCTGACGAGGGCTACGATTGGTGCAGGGTCCGGTATTGGGGGGACGGTGTTAAGCTTATCTACCGACACTACGCGACGCTGTACTTCGTCTTCGCGGTGGACAAGCAGGAGAGCGACCTCGGCATCTTGGACTTGATCCAGGGTAAGGCCTATAGTTATGTTGAGTTGCACCGGAAGTTGAGTGGCTGACGCGGTGGGTGGGTGATCTGTTGCTGCAGTGTTCGTGGAGACGCTGGACAAGATCTTCGAGAACGTGTGCGAGCTGGATCTGATTTTCCACAGCGACAAGGTGCACTACGCCCTGGACGAGATCGTCATGGGTGGCATGGTGCTGGAGACCAACATTAACGAGGTGCTCACGGCGGTGAACGAGATGAACCGCATGGACAGCATCTCGTCCAGACGCTCGCTGCAGTCCACGATCAAGAAGTAAACCACAAAGTGGGAGCACGTGAGGCTTCTGGGCCCTTGCAGCCCTTCAAACAGTGATGCAGCATTATTGATCGAGTATCCACTGCAGCGTTGTCCTGAATCTTTTGAGCCTGGTCGCCACGCTGCAGCCAGCCGGCCTTTTTCCTCTATGACCGAGCTCTGTCTGCCTCCCCTGTGTGTCTGGCCTAAATAAGCTTGCTCTTCTTGCCCTTCCTGTCGTCCGTCGCCGTGAGAGCCGCCAGCGCCTTGGTCTCCTCCTCGCGCTCACGCAGCGCCTGGGCCTCGGCCTCCTGGGACGCGTCACGGGCCTTGGCCAGCGCCTCGTCGTCAGGCAGCGCGCCGCCCAGGTCTAGCACGAGCTTCTCCAGCACCGCCACTTTGTCGCCCAGCTGCGTCTGCTCGGCCAGCGCCTTCTCGTACTTCTGCTTGTACGTGACCAGCTGCGACGACAGCGACAGCGTCAGGAACGCGACGCCGATGTTGAACACGTTGAGCTTCTGCGTGCGCAGGTGCGAGATGAAGGACGTCGGGTACTCTGCGGCATCCAGAGCGCAGTTAGTCAGGTGTCCAGTTTACACACTGCAGAGCAATAAAGCAGCTAGTTGCGTACCCTTGCGCGGCGCCGCCGTCGAGAAGCGGCGGATACTACGACGCAGAGCGAGCATCCTCCTTATCCTTGATACGCTTGATACGTCCGACGAGCAGTCTCCTTGTTGTTGTGTGTGGTGGTGATTCACGATCGTAACCCGTATCAACACCAGCGTACCCCTATAGGTTACACCTTTACCTCTCTGCGGGGAACATCGCCGTCCCTTGTAGCGAGAAAACCCGCCCCTATTGTATCACTGTACTAGCGGCGGGGATTTTTAGTTAGTTGGCGCTTCACTCGCTATGCTCGCTCCGCTACTGGAGCAGGCTGCCTACGCTTCACTACGGCAGTGGCGGACCCGTTCCGCTCGCCTCGTCGGCTCGCTGCACTACTCTCAATGTCAGGTTAGTATTACAGAGGCCGGGGCGGGTCCTGCGGCCCCGCAATATCGTATGAGGGGGTCGCCTTCGGTGACGGGGCCGCCTTCGCTGCGCTCGGCAGCTACTCGTACTTAGTAGGATCCGTACTTAGTGAATAAGCGTGACGATTTTGCGACGGACGTCTTTCTGATTGATTCTTTAGATTCCCCCAGCCAGCCCACGGCCGGCCGCATGTCCTCTTCGACTTCAGTCCCGGCCAAGCATGCGTCGCGCCCGTTCCGCGTGGGCAGCGACGGCCTGCCGCTGCTGCCGTGCCACGACGCGCGCGTGACCGTCGCCTTCGCCGAGGCCGCGCGCGCTCCGCCGCCGCCGCGCGCCGTGTCCGCGTTCGGCAGCGTGGACAGCCCCGCGGCCGTGCGCCGGCAGCTCGAGGCGCTGTACGCGCGCACGCAGCAGCTGCCGGCGCTGAGCGAGGCCACGCTGCGCGCCGACACGGAGCTGGAGCTGCTGCGCCGCCGCTGCTTCGCGCAGCGCAACGCGCAGTGGGGCTACACGACGCCCGACCAGCTCGAGTTCCGCCCGCAGCCGCACGCGCAGTGGACGCCGCAGCCCGCCAACGCCAAGCTGGCGCTGCGCCAGGCCAAGATCGACGGCGCGCTGGACAAGGAGCTCGCGTTCTCGGCCGCGGACGGTGCGCGCGGCCGGGACCAGCCGCTGCAGCCCGTGCGCGACCGGCCCTGGCCGCCGGTCGAGTTCGCGCTCAAGACGGTGGCCAAGCCAGCGCGCGGCCGCGGCGGCAAGCGCAAGGCGGCGCCCATGGCCGCCGTGCTGGACCCCGTGCCGCTGCTGGCCAGGACGTGTCGCGAGTGCGGCACGCAGTCCACGCCGCTGTGGCGCTCGCAGACCCAGGAGCAGACGCCGGCGGATGCGCAGCAGCAGGCGCAGGCCGTGGCACCGACACCGACACCAGTGTCGGCGCAGCAGAAGCTGGATCTTTGTCTCAGGTGCTACTTGAAGCTGGAGCGAGCTGACCTGTTCGACAAGAAGCGCGTCGAGAAGAGGCGCGAGGAGCGGCGCAAGAAGGAGCAGGCGGCGGCCGCCGCGTTGCAGGAGAAGAAGCGGCTGAAGCACCAGATCCACGCGCTCAAGAAGCAGCAGAAGGAGCACAAGAAGCAGGAGGCGGTGGATGACGAGCAACTGATGGAGCAGGTGCCGCGAGAGCAGCAGCAGGAGGAGGAAGCGCCAGTGATTCTCAAGTTCACGAGGGAGGAGATCGAGGCGGCCACGGGCTCCTCAAAGGAGCGGAAGAAGGACCGCAAGCACAGTCGCAAGGACAAGAAGAAGAAAAAGAAGAAGCATCGACGCAAGCACGAGCTGGAGGTGGAGTCGGACAGTGACGGCCCCACGCCGATCCCGTCGCCTGCGCAGATGAATGGCTTCGTGTACGCAGATCGCGCCCCGGAGCCGTACACGACACCGCAGACTTCGGCATTCACGGTGGACCATGCAGAGTCGGCAAAGCGTACAGAAGCGATGGTGGTTGAGACGGAGCCCGAGGCGTTGGACGACAGCGATGATCGCGGATTCAATGAAGAAGACGACATGTCGTCCACGCCTGCGAGGTCCTCTCGGAAGCGGAAGAGCGTGCAACGAGCTGAGCCTGTTGCGATAGAGGAGTCGCCCTCGTCCGCTTCGAAGAAGCGCAAGACGTCGTCCTCACGGTCATCGCGGTCGAAGCGCTCAGCGGCGAGTGCTCCGCTTGCTCCTGCGGTGGTTGCCGTGCCTCCAGCTCCCATTGTGAAGAAGCGCGCTCGCACGAAGAAGGAGCTGGCACGCGAACGCGAGCTGCGTGCTCTGGGCCAGTACTGTCCGGTTTGCAGCGAAGTCTACGAGGACGACGACCAGAGCACCTTTGTATGCTGCGATTCGTGCGAGCTCTGGGTGCACGGAGCTTGCGATCCGAGTCTAACTCCGTACGTTGCGGTCAAGATTGATAGGGCTACTACTCTGATATCTAACACTTGTGTTTGTTTTATGCCTGCAGGGAGCTGATCGCAGCCATGGCCAACACGGAAGACAAGTACATTTGCCCGCTCTGTGCTGGACGATGAGTGTTAACTGATAAGTGCAGGATGCAGATAGGAACAAACAATACAGATTTTTCACAATAATACGTACAGTATGTAGTGTAGACCGTTGATTCAAGTCATCATTGATATGGCGACGTAAGAATGCAACAGTTGGAAGGTGTAAAGCTCGCAACTACGCTTCGGTCCGCTTCCACTCTTCACGGTGGTGTCGGAAGTCGGATCGAGCCTCGATCCAACTCGGGGCAGGTAACTGCATCTTTCTCCTCTTCATTTGGCGTGGCAACGTCCTTCTGAAAAATGCTTCATTGCCACTGATCTTACTCCGCAGCAGGGGCTGGTTCTTTGCCCTCAACAATGAATTTTGTGTCGCACCACTTGCTCAGCGCGCGATCCAGCGCATAGCACTGCATCGTCGTTGCAGCTAGCGAGACAAGATTTGCTTTTCTGTCCGGCAGCTTCGCTATGGCATCTTCGGCGTCACCAACCAGTGAGCAAAACGCAGCACGACGCTCTTCATTCGGGCTGCCATGAATCTGCCCGTGGAGCTGTTCCAGTCTTTCCAACAGCGAAGCGTAGAGCGACTGCACTTCGTCGCGCTGATTCTCACTGTCTTGCAGTTGCTCCAACTCTCGCTGCGCCGCTTCAATTACTTTGGCGACAGATTCCCAGGACACTGAATTCAGCCGTGAAATGTCATCGAGGCCACTTGATTCACTTGATATATCTTTGATATTGGCCAGAGTTGCCAGTTTATCAACACGCTTTTCTGGATCGAACGCACACATACGTTTGACCAACTCCCATTGACTGTCCTCACACATCGCTGGTCTAGTCGGCAGTTTGCCGTGCGTAGCGTGGTATTTAACATTGATGTCACGAAGGCACCACGGCAGACAATGACGCGAGTCTTTGCCCAATTTCACTGCCTCCACAACTCGCAGAGCCTCCACGATGCACATGCCCAAGGAGTACATATCCGAGGCAAAACTGGGGCGGTTGTTGGTGCCGATTAACTCCGAAGCTACCCATTACCAAGCACCTGAAATCACTTGCGCCTTGTTATCACTGCTGATGACCGAGCTCAACCCAAAATCCGTCACCTTCGCCCTCATGTCACTCCCGATCACAATGTTGTTCCCCTTCAGATCACCATGGACAACTTCGCGAGCATGAAGATACTGAATGCCCAAGGCAGCCTCATGCAGCTTCACGCATACTTCATCAGGGTGTGCTTGCAAATAGCTGATCATGGTCCCGTTGGGAGCGTACTCGCAGACGAAGAAGGGTCTTCCAACATGACAGGCACCGAACAGCCGAACGACGTGAGGATGGCTAAACCCAAACCAAATGTCAATTTCCCGGCGGAACATCGCCAAAGCGTCCGCTCGTTTGGCGGTATCGACTTGGGCTAGGCTAGCTGACGGGTCGTCCCATGCAGAGGTGTACGAGTCACAGAGATCAGACGCGTAGGTATTGTTCTCACTATGAGATCCGACCAAGGTTACTCGTTTCACCACCACATCAGAGTCCAGCCACTTGGCTCGGTGCACGCTTCCAAATCCACCCTCGCCTAGACAATTCCACTCGTCAACAATCAGCTCGTACCAAGGAATAAACCACTCGGGCGTGAGCTCCGACACATCGTCACCACCAAGCGCACTGGTAATGTCTTCATACGTCTTCTTCATCAACTCATGTTGCTCAGGAGTGTACTTGCCCACGTGATCCTCCATCTCTGGTTTCAACATTCTGAGAAATGCCGATCGCTCTTCGACCGACTTCAAATCGTTTAGAAGGAGAAAGGTGTCCGACATTCCTGACACGAAGAAAGCAGCCTCTTCATTGCGCAATTGCTGCCGTTGCGCATTCGTTTTGGCGGATGGGTGCAATGCCTCACCCACCGACGCTCGGAGAGAGTTAATGCGCCACTGAAAGGCGTACATACTGGAGGCAGTGGCACGAGTGGAAGACAATCGCATAATTCGGACTTGCTCGGGCGACATCTTGACTGTCTGATAAAACTCGGTAAGCAGCGTGTCAAATCGCGCAAAGTGTGTTGAGTGGTGGGCTGACGCTGTTAGGTGCTCGTGTACGATCTTGAGCTCGTCAAAAGCTTGACGGTACTCAACATTATCACACTTCTCCATGTACGATTGCAGTTTCTCCCAAGCTTCCGTCAGCTTTCCACTTTCATAATCATCGAAGGAGTTTGCGGGCTCGAGCTCAGGCTGGGAGGCTTTGGAGCTCTCTTTGACTGCCAAACGCTCTAGCTCATAGACAATAGACGATAGGCTGGCGCGTTTGTGAGGGTCTTGATAGCACGTCTGGTAGACCTAGTCGTTTTCAGAATCCGAGTCTGTGTCTGCGCCGTATTCACCAATTTCTTCTGGCTTCCATGCCAGCTTAAACGCGCGCGTATCCTCACCGTCTTCCTCACCCCATGGTATCCCCCCTTCCACAGCTTACCAAATGCACATTCCCAAGGCATACACATCCGACTCAAACGAGGGTGGCTCCCCTTGGAGCACTTCAGGAGCCTGCCAGCGCATCGATCCAATGACATTCGCTGAAACTTGACTCTCTTTTTTCATCCTTCCACTCAGTCCAAAGTTCGACAACATCGCTGCCGATCAAAATATTATTGCAACGAAGATTTCCGTGAACGATTCCGCGCTCATGGAGGTATTCGAGACCCAACGCTGCCTCATGCAGATACCTCCAGACTGCTGCTTTGCTCTCCGACGATGAGGTAACAAACTCCCAAAGTGAGCCTCAGCTGGCGTACTCGCAAACAAAGAATTGTAAGCGGGGGCCAGCCTGGCACGCCCCGTACATCTTGATCACGTTGGGGTGTCGTAGCTGTTGCCACAGACACACTTCATCGTCAAATGCCGAGTGAGCCGCGTCCGGTATGAAGAGCTTCACAACCGCATCAGCATCAAGCCATTTGGCGTGGAAGTCGCCCCCGATACCACCGGTCTGACTGAGACTGGTCAGTGCGATCTCAGACGCAGGGATAGCACAACGAAAGGCTCGGTTTGTAGACGGCTTGGCTCCGCTCGCGGTTCCTTCAGAAGCACCGACTGGTGCTAGGGCCGTCGGCAAAACCAGCGGCATAAGTATCCGCTTGACTGCCTCGTGACCTCTGTCAGTAGCAATGCGCACAGCGGTCTGGCCATCCTTGTTTACTGTGCTCACGTCTGCAGCGCACTGCTCGGCAAGATACTTCACGATGTCGACGCAGTCATCTCGAGAGCGCACATCAGGGCCGTGTATCCGTCCTTGTTCTTGGCATTCACATCAGCGTTGTGTTGCTCAGCGAGCAACTTCACAATATCCAAGCAATCCTCCCGAGTGGCCCAGATCAGCGCCGTGTTTTCGTCCTGGTCCTTGGCATTGATGTCGGCGTTGCAATCCTCGGCGAGAAAACGCACGACGTCCAAGTGACCGCCACGAGCGGCCCAGATCAGTGCGGTATATCCGTCAGTGGTCTTCGCATTCACGTTAGCACCGCAGTGCATTGCGAGCCCAGATCAACGCGGTGTCTCCATCGGTCGTCTCGGCATTCACATCGGCGCTGCAGTGCTCCACGAGAAACCTCACAACGTCCAAATGGTTGTGTCGCGCAGCCCAGATTAACGCCGTTCACCCGTCTTCATTCTTGGCGTTCACTTCAGCTCGGCATTGCTCAGCGAGCAACCGCACGACATCCGGGTGGCAACACCGAGCGGCCTCAATCAGCGCTGTGTCTCCATCGCTTGTGGCGATATTCGCGTCTGCACCGCATTGCTCGGCCAGAAACCTCACAACGTTCGAGTGGCATCGCTTAGCGGCCAAGATCATCGCCGTGTATCCCGCGGAGGTCTTGGCATCCACGTCAGCTCCGCATTGCTCAGCAAGGAACTGCACCACTTCCAAGTAGCCACCTCGAGCGGCCTCGATCAGCGCCGTACTCCCGTCTTCATCCGTGGCATTAACGTCGGCCTTGCATTCCTGAGCGAGATACCGCACAACATCCAAGTAGCCACCACGAGCGGCCCAGATCAGCGCTGTGTTTCCACTGCCACCCTGCGCATCCACGTCAGCTCCGCACTGCTCAGCAAGAAGCCGCACGACGTCCAAGTAGCCGCCCCGGGTGGCCCCGTGCAGTGCCGTATACCCCTCGTTGGTCTTGGCAGTAACATCAGCGTCGCATTGATCAATGAGGAACCGCACGATGGCCAAGTGGCCTTCTCCAGCGGCGCAGATCAGCGCCGAGCTTCCATACGAGGTCGTGGCCTTAGCGTCGGCGCCGCATTGCTCCACTAGCAGCCTCACGATGTCCGAGTAGCCACCCACAGCGGCCCATATGAGCGCGGTGTAGCCATCACTAGGCGTGGCGTTCACGTCGGCGCCGCACTGCTCAGCGAGGAACCGCACGACGTCCGTGCGTCCCTCCTCAGCGGCCCTGATCAGCGCTGTGTACTCGCGGTTGTCCTCAGCATTCACATCGACTGCGTATTGCTCTGCGAGTAGCCGCACGACGTCCAGGTGACCCCCTCTAGCAGCCTCACGAAGCGCCTCCTCTCTTGCGAACTCCGATACTTGCCGAGCCAGCTCCTGGACCTTCACGAGGTCCCCCGCCTCTGCAGCTCTTGTGAACTCCCAGCCCTCCATGGACGTTCCGCTTGGTTTTGCTGGTTCGCCCGCGTCAGAAGGGAGAGTGGACGGCCTCTTGACTCAGTTCCCGTGACTTGCTCAATGGGTACATAGTCGATAAGTCAACACATTCAATACCCGCACAAGCACCCTCGCATCTAGCAGGTTAAGATCAGCTCTACAAAGGGGAGAAACCCCCAGCCAGCCGGCGTGTAGTGCTGTGGCTGGATCGTACCCTCAAACTACGTGTCAAGAGTGATGGTCTCACTTCAACTTTGGGTTTGCACATGCTGGACGGATTCGATCCTTCAGACGAATGAACAAATTTGTCGATCTGGCCCTGCTCGGAAAAATGATGATCCGTTCTTCGCAGGCCAGTGGATGCATCAGTGATATCAAGCGCTGCAGTTTGGTTAACAGTAACTAGTCTTCAACTACTGTAGTCGTAGTCATTCATGCTCATGCTTGCCTCCGTGGAGTATTCGCCTTGCAACACGTCCAAGAAAGAGCTTGAAATCTGCCAGTATAAGAATAAAAAGTGATTAGACCATAGGTTACGACGACAACGTCGTAATTGAACGCACATTAAATGTCCTTGCCGTCGCGAAGAATCGTCCGAGGTCATTATCGCTCTGAAACAGCATGCACCGTTGTTAAAAGAAACCTACAGTCAAACGAAGCAAATTCACACTACCTTGTGCCGATGAAACCAGGTGACTTTCGCGAGGTAGGCAAAGATGTCCCCCGACGTTGACCGGCGTAACAGTGCAGCCTGCTCACATTGAGTTCAAAGTCGCTGTGTGAGTAGGTGAGCAAACACTTCAATTCATACGGCACATTAACCTCGATGGTGCTCAAGATGGCTAAACACGTCTGGAAAAACACCTTCCAGCCAAACTCGAAAAACAGATCGAGGAACGCGATGACGTAGCGGTGGGGAAACAGCCGACATTCGGTGAATAACGTAAGGATCCAGCTGCGCACAAAGAAAGGTTGCTCGTCATGACAAACCATTAATGTAGCTTTCGAAAGATCGGCATGCTCACCAAGATGCGTAGGTTGACGGGTGGATATCCCGGTCTGACAGGTGGGCATGAAGCCTTGGAAGATGCAACCGCAGAGCCTCGTCGAGCTGGAAATAGCGAAGATTGACATCTTTCATGTCGGGCCTATAGACATCGTCCAGCCTGTATTTCTCTGTGAGCGCTAGAAACAGGCGAAACGCGATCTCGCTGTTCATCTTCGACTCCTGCACCAGCACTGCTGCTACTGACGTCATACCCTGCTCCCAGCAAGTTCACACAAGCCATTAGCATCGGTGCACCGCCGAACCAACTAAAAATAAGCTTTTAACCTGGCAGTATCCGATCTGCGGCTTCAGCATCATGAACACACTAAGTAGCTGGTGTGTGCTGGACTTCCAGGCCATAAACTCGGACGATGAGTGCTGCGACTTGACCAAGAAATTGGGGCGCTTGTTGTTCGCCATCCTCGCCTGCAACTGCTGAAAGGTTCGATCAATGTCCTGCAAATAGCAACAAAGTATCTATCAGTCTCAGCCGTCAGCTCTTTCACTCCACCGCCAGCTCACTCTGTCCAGAGTCCGCTTCTGCTCCAAGTGTGCTCCCTGCAGTCTGCGCTGCCTCGGCAGCTGGTGCACGAGCCACTGGTACTCGTCGCCCGAGAGGTCCGTGGGCACCACGAGCGACTGGCGCTTGCGCACCAGGAAGAGCCACTTCTCTCCGTGGCAGCCGAACGGCAGCATCTTGAAGCGCCACAGCAGCTGCCGGAAGGAGAACGCCGGTTGGGCGCCACGCACCTGTGGCTGGCAGCTCTTGCACAGCACGTGGGGCTCGTTGCCGCACGAGCAGAATTGACACACGAGTGCGTGGCAGAACTGCAACATTGGAAAATGTAGCCATATCCACACAGCAATTAAAAATAAAACAAATATTTTAGAGAACAAAATAATTCGATGGGATCAAGAAACGGCTGAAAACAATATTTTATGACGGACGCTGCAGGGCTTGGCCGGCCGGAAGCGGTGGCACGCCACCTGGCAGCACTGGCAGAACGCATTCGCCTCCATGGGCTCCGCGTCTGGCGGCGCAGCGGCGGCTCTGGCCGACGTCGCGGCGGATACGAGCGCGAGCGGGATCGCCATCTCTTGGCAGTCGTCGATCTTATTCAACTCTGCGCGGGTATTTTTACACTTGAACAGCTGAGAGAGCCCGGTTTATGTGCCCAGACCTATGTTGAAGCATACGAAACCTCTACTGAAGCATATGGCTACGTTGCAGTTGGACATGGCTACATGTATGATATGTGTGCCTTCTACTTCTCGTCGTCGTCCTGCTGCTCGTCGCCCTCGCCGTCGTGCTCGGCGGCGTCCTCGCCCTCGGCTTCGGCTTCGGCCTCCTCGGCGCTGTCCTCCGTCACCAGACCCTTGTTCCAGAGCTGACGACCTGCAGCGATTGCAACGATGGGGACGTTACGTTAGACAGGAAGCTCACGGTTTCTTCAGTCGACGTTTCAGGGCATGCATGCTGCGTGTATTGGGCGATAACGTACCTGTGAGCTTTGCCGTGGTTTCGTCCTTGAGAGAGGTCTTCGGTTGGCCACGCATCTCGGCCTCGAACTTCTCCTTCCAAGCCGCGAACGTCTCGACTGTCACGGGCGTGCCTGCAAATGTGTCAGCAACCCACAAGCTGTTATAGCGACACCAAACCTAGGAGCAAGCATATCTCGTATGCATCGGTAGTCAGTCAGCAAGCACGCAAGTAGGGCTCGTACCGTGGAACTCGCGTCGCTTCTCCTCTGCGTCTGCGTTGGCCTGTACGTGATCAGTCGCGACGTTAGCAGCTGAAGACTCTTTTTGAGCAAGTCGTCTCTCCCTTACCTTCTCTAGTTTGTCCGCCTCCACCTTCTCCTCCTTCTTCTTCTTAAGCTCCATGCGACGCAGCATTTCCTGGTGCTCCGATCCGTCCTGTTCAATGCACAGATTGAATGATTCACCACATTCAGCACCGGAGCAGAAGCCGTCAACGGTGACAGCGGCAGCAGCAGCAACGTACATTTCCCTCCCGGTTGTTCTCCACTAAATATTCCCGCACCGCCTCGCTCAGCGTGTACATCATGGCCATGCCCATGTTCTCCTCAACCTGCTGCGCCAGCAACTGCTTGATCTCCTTCACCTGGCTGTCCGCCAGACCTTTCTTCACAACAACCTCAATCTACTCGGAAGCACCACCACAACCGCCATGACCACAACAACAACGCCAATCATCACCAATCCATCCATCGCAGCACCTCACACCAGCAGCCGAGCAAAACACGAAGCGAACCTTAGGCTCCACGTCCGGATACGTCTCCGGGATCTCCGCCTTGAGCAGCAACGCAACTGCAATACGCAAAAATCCAATTTAGTCGCACCAACATCGTCTTGTCAGCTGCACTGCGTTCGGCCTTATACCAGCCTCAACGCCGTTGCAGCAGCACCACGGCAGACGCACCGAAGTTGTTCTCGCCGTCCTGGTTGGGCACCACGTGCACCTGGTACGTCAGCGGCTCGTCCGACAGCTCTGCATCCACCATTCAGCAATAGTCAATAAAACCGCCAAGCTACAACACAACGCTGCAATGATCCGCCCACGCACTGGTGAAGTCGTCCATGTAGATGGCCTCGAGGGCCTCCACCTCCATGGCCTGCTCCTCCTTGTAGTCTGGATCACACCACAGCAACACCGCGATTAGCTACAACCGTCCTTTATCATGTAGATACAGAAGCGTTGGCTCTGGGAGGCTCAAGAGCTCCGCGCCAAGGCGTCAGGGAGCGCGTCGCCCGCAGGCAGGTTGCCATTCGTACCAGTCATCTTGAGGCGAAAGTGTGCGATGCTAAAGTCCCCTCTCGCCAGCTGGTGATTGGTTGAATTTCAAGTTTTTCGATTGCTGATTGGCTGCGAATGTCGACGCAGTAATAATCATGATGGACGAGGACTACAAGCTCGCCAAGGAGGCGTTCGTGGCCGGCCTCCAGGGCACCAGCGCGCGCGAGGTCTTCCTCGTGTTCGCCATAGCTCCAGTGAGTAGACGCGTTTGCGGTCGCTGTCGTGCAAGAACGACCGCAAACCGATGAGAACTCGAGGCGCGGAAGACTAAAGCGCAATGTTGTTACGTCGTGGCAGGGGAGCTTATGGCTCTACTCGGAGCTTATGCTGCTGCTGGAGGTCGTGGGCATCCGACAATTGGGAGCGGGCAACTTGGTGAGAAGTAGAGTCATCGTGATACTTTTACGGCTGGAGTTAGACTGCTGATGGAGATGTAATCGCTTGGCGAGGCAGAACTTGGTGGCGACGATCCTGCTCGAGTTTGCAGTGACCGTGGTGCCGACGATGATCGGTTTTACGTTCGCCGAGTACGCGGTGCCGCTGCTGGCGATGGTGTACTCGCTGGCAGCGATTCTTAGTGCTCTGTCCTGGTTCCACGCCAAGGAGTTCATTCACAAGCACTGCAGGAAGGAGAAGATGAACCAGCTACTGGGGAAGGAACTGCCGTTCCTGACCAACTTCCGCGCACAAATCATGATCTCGACGTACGATGTTGGCACTAGCTTTGCAATGCTTTGCTGTGGTGCTGATTTCTAGTCTTCTATGGCTTTGGCGACGCAGGTGTTTCGCGATTCTGGCTGTTGACTTCACGGTTTTCCCTCGCCGCTTCGCCAAGACGGAAAACTATGGCTTCAGTGTGGTAAGCGATAAGGCCTCTGGCAGTAGTGCTAGGTAACAACAGTGACAACTAATCTGGGTGTGGTTGTAGATGGATATTGGAGTTGGCGCGTTTATCGTGTCGTCCGCGATCGTGTCAGCACCTGCGCGTCAGGCTCGCCCCAGCATTGGCACGAAGAGAGCCCACTCGGACCAGAAGCCAGCGCAAAGCTTTGTTCAAAAGCTTTACGCGTTCGTCCGACCGATTGCACTTGTGCTCGTGTTCGGGATTGCGAGGTTCCTAACGGTCAAGGGTGTCAACTACCAGGTACGCATATGACTTTGATGCGATTCAACGCCTCCAAATTGACGCGAGATGATACTTGGATATTAGGAGCACGTATCCGAGTATGGTGTGCACTGGAACTTCTACTTCACGCTTGCGGGAGTGTATCTGGTGTACTCCTTCCTTCGCGCTTTCGGCAAATGGGCTTCGGGCCCCGCCGTCGCGATTCTCATTGCTTGTGGTATGCATCATGAGCAGGAAAATGGTTTGGTATCCAAATTCTTATCATCAATGCATGACATGTTCTTTCTAGGCTATCAGGTATATATGTCCCAGCTCGGCGGTGAAGAATATATCCTGGATGCACCTCGGGACAATTTGATGAGCCAGAACCGCGAGGGAATCCTAAGCTTGGCAGGTGCGTTGATTTCGATCGGTCTGTCAGTGACTGGCACAATGCAAAGACTAATCTTATTTTCTCTCAATATCCTTCGCCCAGGCTACTCTTCGCTCTATTTGCTCTCCGTTTATGCGGGTGGATGCATTTTCGGCTATATGGACTCCAACGGGGCGAAGCTGCACCGTAACATGAGGTGGCTCGTGATCAGCCTCTTTGTCGTGGCCGCATTCCTCTGGGCTACGACGTTCCTCTCCGTGCGCCTCGTTGCACGTCCGTCACGTCGTATGGTACGCATTCTCCTCTCGTTTGTTGGGGTCTCGACAACAAACGGCTCACAAGTTCGTGTTTCGTGTCCACAGCTCAACTTGTCGTATTTGCTATGGGTCATGGCCGAGTCGATCACATTGCTGGCGCTCTACTGCGCGATCCAGACTGTATGGTACGTGATACCTAGGTCTCTAACGACACTGAACCTATCTTCTGACATCCTTGCCAACTACAGTATGCTTCCGAGGGTGCCTCTGCTGTTCCAGGGGATCAACCACAACCAGCTCTTCGTCTTCATCGTGGTAAGCCAGTTTGGGATCATGCATCTTCTCCACCATACTATGGCGTTAATGAGCTTGTGTTCATTTACTGCAGGCCAACCTGATGACGGGCGCCGTGAATCTGAGCATGTACACCATCAACACCAGCACAGGCGTGGCCTCCGCAGTGCTGCTGCTCTACATGCTGGCAGTCTGCATCCTGGCCTCTGTGCTGCAGTACGCGCACATCCGCATCAAGCTCTGAGCAGCGGTGTGCGCTGACGTAGTTGTGGTACAGTACTGCGTACACCGCGAATTAACAAGTCTCAATAAAAAACGCACTTAAATCGCGGCTCCCGCCGGGTCTCTGTTCGACTGTGCAGACCATCAGAATCGGCACCGCACGGCCAAGTTGGAAGCCTTCGCCTTGGGGCCCACGTCTCCGCATGCAGCGGCCAACTGCATGGCCCAAGCCCATGCATGCGGCCGCTTCTGGTCGAGGACGTCGTCGCTGCTGTCTCCGATTGCTAAGAGCCGAAGGCTGCGGGCCGCCGGACAGCTTTTGGCTACAAAGAGATGTGCCCATGCGGAGAGCCACACGTTTTCCAGGGCGATCTTCCAGCAGTGACCTATCGTGTGGTGCACCCAAAACCTGTGTGAATATATCCCCCGCTAAAGTCCTACTTCAGCCCTTCGCTTTTCACTTGCGAAACCCTTTGTTTTCGAATCTCCCTTGTAAACAACTCCGAATCACAGAATCACAATTCACAGGTGTGTGACCTGCGTAACGGAGCTCGACAGGCGCAGATGACATCACACTTCGATTCGCGCCCACGCCCGGAAGCACCGACGGAATCTCCGCGCTCGGCCGTCGCCACCCATTGACGAACAAGAAGCTGCCATGGCCCCCATCGAGACCGACAAGGCCGTGAGTGCCAACGGTGCGTGCACGCGCGACCTTCGCGTCTTCTTGTTCTGGAGCGACTCCGATCTCACTCTCCGTGTCTGTCTTTCTTCTGTGTTACAGAGGGCCTGCACCAGCGCAAGGGCGCCGCCTCGGCCGACAAGGACGCCACCTACACGTGGCAGGACGTGGCCAAGCACAACACGGCCAAGAGCGCCTGGGTCATCATCCGCGGCGTCGTCTACGACGTCACTGGTGCGTTCACACTGCAGATACTCTGAAAACACCCCAAAGTAAAATCCTAACCTGTTCCTGCGTGATGGCACCACCAGAATGGGCGGACCGTCACCCTGGCGGCCGCGAGCTCGTGCTGCTGCACGCCGGACGCGAGTGCACGGACACGTTCGACTCGTACCACCCCTTCTCCAACCGCGCCGACAAGATCCTGGCCAAGTACGCCGTTGGTAAGCTCGTGGGCGGCTCCGAGTTCCCCCAGTACAAGCCCGACACGGGCTTCTACAAGGAGTGCTGCGAGCGCGTGCACCAGTACTTTAAGGACAACAACCTGGACCCGCGCAGCCCGTACTCGGGCATGTGGCGCATGATGATCGTCGCTGCGCTCGGCGCCATCTCGTACCTGGGCATGAACCAGCTGCTCTCGGACAACATCTACGCGCACTACGCGTGGGGCGCCCTCTTCGGCGTGTGCCAGGCGCTGCCGCTGCTCCACGTGATGCACGACGCGTCGCACGCCGCCATCACCAGCAGCCCCACGGGCTGGAGGCTCATTGGCCGCTTCGCGATGGACTGGGTGGCCGGCGCCAACATGGTATCGTGGCTCAACCAGCACGTTGTGGGCCACCACATCTACACAAACGTGGCCGGCGCTGACCCCGACCTTCCCGTGGACTTCAAGAGCGACGTGCGCCGCATTGTGTACCGTCAGGTGCTGCTGCCCATCTACAAGTTCCAGCACTTGTACCTGCCGCCGCTGTACGGCGTGCTCGGCCTCAAGTTCCGCGTGCAGGACATTTTCGAGACGTTCATCTCGCTCACGAACGGTCCGCTGCGCGTGAACCCGCACTCAGTCGGCGACTGGGTCGAGATGATCCTGTCCAAGGCCTTCTGGGCGTTCTACCGCATCTACATCCCGCTGGTCGTGCTGCAGGTGGACTCGTCCCGCTTCTGGGGCGTCTTCTTCCTGGCCGAGTTCATGACGGGCTGGTACCTGGCCTTCAACTTCCAGGTGAGCCACGTCTCCACGGCCTGCGAATACCCGGGCGGTGACGAGGAGGTGACGGCCATCGAGGACGAGTGGGCTGTCTCGCAGATCAAGTCGTCGGTGGACTACGGCCACGGCTCGTTCCTCACGGCGTTCCTCACGGGCGCGCTGAACTACCAGGTGACCCACCACCTCTTCCCGGGCGTCTCGCAGTACCACTACCCGGCCATCGCGCCGATCATCATCGACGTGTGCAACAAATACAAGATCAAGTACACGGTGCTCCCCACGTTCACGGAGGCGCTGGCCGGCCACTTCGACCACCTCGTCGTCATGGGCAAGATGGGCAAGCCCGTGTCCGTCCACATGGGCTAAGTCATTCAGTCGGCTTGGCCGTCATTAATAATGACTCATTATTCGGGTGCGGAGGAGAAGATCCTCCCCGGCTTGACCTGCTCTTCCACGCTGTGTCTCCGGACGTTGTTGCGAGCTCGCTGGTGATTGCGAGTGGTGATACAGTAGGGCTGCGCAAGGTGAAGGGACAACGGTGTGTGTGCATTTTGGTGGTCTAGTTACCGACAATAATCCATCCTTCCTTGACAACTCAATTGTGTCTACACCTTTGTGCGGCCTACTTCGTACCAACGTGCAATCAAATCCGAAAGTCGCAAAATTCATATTGAAAATTTCTAGTTAGCAACTTCAATTACGCATTCAAAGATGGAATTACGGCAATCAAATTCGTACAGTAAAGTAGGCTACTACTACTGGTCCGACGAGCCCTGCTACATGCCGTACACTATGTCCTCGTTGTTCGCCTTGGTGACGAAGTCGCGACAGTGCAGCTCCATGCTGGCCACCAGCGCTGGGGTCAGCACGTTCATGTTAGCGGTCGCGGCGCGCTCCAGGATGTGCATCTGGCGTTCCGAAATGGAGAGGATCTCACCGTTGCTGTCTGGTTCACGCGAGCGATCGTAGATTGCGTGGCGATCCAGAGCCAAGTCTCGCTTAATGCGGGATTTTAGGACGCTGCTTCTCGAGGACGGTGTGGCGAGTAACGCGGCCTTGGAGGGACATCTGCGAAGAAGAAGGCGAATTGCGAAGTGAGCTCCCCTCGGTCGGCGTCGGCTATAGTGCGCGCCAAACCGCGCGCCCTTGCTTTTGGCGCGAGCGCAGCTCCGTCTTCCGTTTTGGCGTGAGCACAGCACGCCAGCTTACGTAGCCATGGAGATCTTGGACCTCTGGTCCAACTTTGATTGCCGTAATTCTATCTTTGAATGCGTAATTGAAGTTGCTAACTAGAAATTTGCAATATGAATTTTGCGACTTTCGGATTTGATTGCACGTTGGTACGAAGTAGGCCGCACAAAGGTGTAGAGTGTTCGTGCTGGTGGTCTCAGTTTGGTTGCGAGCAGGGACCAAGTGAGCCCGCGAGTCGCACGCTCCGACGTGCTCGGACCAGAAGACTGAAGTCGGAAGCAGATGGTGGTCAGCAAATGGTCGGCATTTTAATCATCTGCCGGCTTGGTGGTCGAAGCTCACACGAAAACCATGAACTTGACCATGTTGAAACATTCTCACGCTCGTCTACCAGCACGCGCGAGTGTCCTTTTAACGCTACGAGAGCGTTCGAGGCCGGCAGCGTTGCTTCGAGGTCGTCGCGATGAAGTTTCGAGTTTCATGGCAATCAACGACTGACCGCAGTGTGCGCCGATCCCGATCAGCCGCTCCTCGTTCAACCACTGAGCGCTCGAGTCGTGGATGCCCAGCATTCTTCTCGTTCCTGGGCCCTTCCCTGGCCACGCCGCTATCGTCAATGGCGATCGATAGCCTCCCGTAAACCTCATTGCCGTTCCGGCCCCACGACACGAACGAGGTTGGCGCCTCCAATCGCTCGGACGGATAGCCGGCAGTTCAGTCTTCGATTCACCAAGTAGAGCTCACAGTCAGACACAACTATGGTCTCCGTGGTCTCATCCAGGACAGCCATTGTGCCGCTGCTATTGCTGTCGGTCGCTCGGCATTTCGCCCAGGCGCACACGTGGATCGACTGCCTTGACACAGACCGCTCCAAGCTCTACGACCAGAGCGCGTCTTACATCTTCGGCGGAGCAGGGGGCAACGGATTCTGCGCAGGCTACGGCGCGGGCTACCCTGGTCGCGGTGACTCCAGCATCGGCACGGAATACACGCACAAAGTGCTGAAGAACGAAGTCGAGGCTGGCGCTCCCGTGTGCGAGGATGTCGGTCCGAACACTTACGGGGATTGGCGCAAGCGGTTGTCGGTGACGCCAGGACAGACCGCGTACTTTGCCTATCTGCCTAACGGACACATCGTCAAGGACAAGAAGGGCGTCGGAACCCAGCACGGAGTCTACTGGACCGGTCAGGCCGGCACATCGCTCCAGTCCACGCTCGACATGAAGCCCGAGAATCTGTTGGACGGGCACACGATGGACTACGACGATGGAAACTGCGGCGAGACGGTCGACTACAACGGGAACCCCAGTGGCCGTGCAGGTGACGGCAAGCCCTGCATCGGCTCGTTCGTTGTGCCGGCGGGTACAGCCCCCGGAACCTACAGCATGGTCTGGTACTGGACGTTCTGGCTGGACAACCAGGGCGCGTATAAGGACCAGGAGATGGCCAAGGGGTACTTTGGCGCGGCGTACTCGACCTGCTTCGAGGTGGAAGTGACGGGCGGTGACGGTGGCAATTCATCTACGACGCAGCAGCAGCAACAGCAGCAGCAGGGCCCCGGGACGGTAGCGCCGTTCAACCCGACCCAGGATCAGGTTGGAGCTGAAGCTGCTTTGATGCCTCCTCCGGCAGTCACGCCGGCGCCGACGCAACCTTCGACGCCGCCCATTGTTGCAGCAGCAGCGCCACCGGCCGAGGAACAAGTAACGCAGTCAGCTCCCGAGGCTACGCCAGCGCCCGCTGCTCCTGAGGCTACGCCAGCGCCCACAACTCCCGAGGCGACGCCAGCGCCCACTGCTCCTGAGGCAACGCTGGCTCAAGCATCTCCCGACGTGCCGGCAGAGGTACCGGCAGCCTCAGAGGTGACGCCCGCGCCTACAGCCCCGGAAGTAACGCCTGCTCCAGCGGCCCCTGAAGTGACTCCAGCGCCTGCAGTTCCGGAAGTTGAGACGATGGAAACCCCTGCTCCCACAACACCCATCCCCGAGACTCCAGCCACGCCGACGTCAGCGTCTACAGGCTCGGTGTGTCGCCGACGTATGCGTTCCTAAGTGGTAAAATACAGTAGATGCGTTGGCCGATTGCAGGCCATGTTGTTGAAGTGCTTTGGTCGCGTCCCGGTGGCATTACAGCGTTCCGCCGATGCAATCAGAAAACTATGCGTCAGATGGCTAAAACAGATAAATGAAGTAAACCAAGGATATCCTACACTTTAGGAAAGCTTTCGAGCAGTGTACGGAACTCGATGTCCAACGCCGCTTAATTATTTCGTGCCTGAATGTGCCGACTCACGAGGGCTTGGCTTTGGGGACGAAAGTGATCCCGGGCAGCAGTGTCCGATCCAAAGCCATGTATGCAGTGCGCAGCAGTCTTCGTCGGCAGCAGAACCAAGCTTCTCAAGGCCCAGCTGGTCCAAGACCGCTTTGGCGAGTGCTGGAGCTTCCGGCCGAAAGTCAACCAAGCGAGATCCGAGGCTTTGCGAGCACTTGGGGGCGCAAAATTTCGCCGATCAGTTTGTCCTGGTGCAGGTTGGTTGCAAAGAGAGAGCCGTGCCCAGCTTTTCTTCCGCTCTCTGTCCTTCTCTGCGCCGTTCCCACAAACCAGACCAGCTCAAACAGTAAAACGTGTTGCTGTCCCTCCGTCACGTGGAGAGAAAACCCTCGACACTCTCTAAATTCTCGAGCCCTGGGCACACCGCAAGTAATAACAAGCAGCAATGATGTCCGTCGTGTCGGTCACGATGGCCTTGCTGCCTGTCCTAGTGTCGGTGATGACGCGAAATGCCGAGGCCCACACGTGGATCGACTGTCTCGACACGGACCGGTCGAAGATCTACGATCAGAGCGCCTCGTACATTTTTGGTGGTGCAGGAGGCAACGGGTTCTGCGGCGGCTACGGCGCCGGCTACCCCGGCCGCGGAGACACCAGCATCGGCACGGAGTACACGTACAAGATGCTGAAGAACGTGGTGGAGGCCGGTACTCCAGTCTGCCAGAGCGTCGACCCCAACTCGTACTCGGACTGGCGGAAGCGACTGCAGGTGACTCCGGGGCAGACCGCGTACTTCGCGTACCTGCCTAATGGCCACATCGTCAAGGACAAGAAGGCTGTCGGCACTCAGCACGGCGTGTACTGGACCGGCCAACCGGGGACGTCGCTTTCGTCGACGCTGGATATGAAGTCCGAAAACCTCGTCGACGGCCACACGATGAACTACGACGATGGAAACTGCGGCGAGACGGTCGACTACAACGGCAATCCCAGTGGCCGCGCTGGCGACGGCAAACCGTGTGTCGGTTCGTTCGTCATTCCGGCCGGCACTACGCCCGGAATCTACAACATGGTGTGGTATTGGACGTTTTGGCTCGACGACCAAGCTGCCTACATCGACCAGGCCCAGGCCAAGGGGTACTTTGGCGCGGCGTACTCGACATGTTTCCAGGTGGAAGTGACAAGTGGTGGAGTTGCTGCCCCAGCTCCAACGGCACCGCCGACACCGGCACCGACTCCTCCGCCTACACCGGCACCGACTCCTCCGCCTACACCGCCACCGACTCCTCCGCCTACACCGCCACCGACACCTCCGCCGACACCGGCACCGACTCCTCCGCCTACACCGGCACCGACACCGGCGCCCACGCCGGCACCAACTCCTGCGCCGACTCCTGCGCCGGCACCAGTATCAACACCTGTTCCAGCCGCGAAGACGCCATCTCCAGCTCACCCCATCGTTGGAGCTGCAGCTCCAGTGGAGAAAGCATCAAAAACTCCCGCAGCAACGGTCGACATCTCTGAGGTCGGCACCGTTGCGCCCGAGCCCGTGGACGGCAGCGAGGGCGAAGATTTTCCGCCGGCAAAGTACGTCAAGAGTGGCTTGGTCACGAAGCGTCCGGCCCGCAACAACTCCACTAGCTCCAGCAGTGACGGCTCGGCCTCCACGAGCTCTGCCTCGGGAAGCAGTGGTTCCGCCTCGTTGGGCTCCTCAATATCGGATGCCGGCCAGGTCGGGCAGGAGGAGCCGTCGTCGCCGGCAATGGTCGTCACCTCTCCGGCATCAGCTTCGTCCTCGTCGTCGGGATCCGTGGACGGCGCCACCGCGTCGACTAAGGAAAGCTCGGCGGTCTCCGTCGAGTCCTGCGGGCGGTGGGCGGCCCTGGGCCTCGCCTTGCTGTTCGGAGCGCTGTTTTGATCCGGTCCAGACTTCCCGAGCAGGAGGTCGGACCAGACCGCAGTCTCAGTTGACCACCTTCACGTTTCCCAGCTGGTGATCCAGCGGAACGCAGTAAAAGACAGGCCGCGGCGAAGGTGTCTGCGGCCCAAAGTGCCATGTTATTAGCCCCCCCAATAGATACGCTGTCCTCGTAAATGTACATGTAGCTTGTATCCTGGTAGTGTTGTTCACTGGAAAAAATATGAATCGATCATTGCGTCCGCACCGCAGCCTTTGTCGAGAACGCTGTGCCTGTCGTGCCTGCTGGGGCCACGAAAGATCACGCCGGCCACCTGGTCGCGTCGACCTTAACGCGATGAGTTAGCAAGTCTCCGTTTGCGGGCGGGGTGCCTGCGGGACAGCCGGCGTATCATTTGCAGTCCTCTCACGGGCTATCTATCAGACACGTGCAGGCTTGGCTTGGTTCTCTCTGCATCGCAACGCTATTCTGCAAAAGGACCGGCCGCCCCTCGCATCGACGTTGACGCTCAGGATGCGGTCGGTGTTGTCGAAGGTGTCGGTGGTTTTGGCGATGGTGCCTGCCGTCGTGACGGCCCATTCGTGGATCGACTGCTTCGACACCAACCACACCAAGATCTACGACCAGAGCGCATCGTACATCTACGGCGGCTCCGGCGGCAACGGCTTCTGCGACGGCTATGGAGCGGGGTATCCTGGCCGCGGCGACACCGACATCGGGACCGAGTACACCTTCAAGATGCTGGAGAACGAGGTCGAGGCCGGCACTCCCGTGTGCCAAACCGTGGCCGCCGACACGTACACGAGCACGGACTGGCGCAAACGCATCTTGGTCGCGCCCGGCGTGACCGTCTACTTCGCGTACTTGCCCAATGGCCACATCGTCAAGGACAAGAAGGCCATCGGCACGCAGCACGGCGTCTACTGGACGGGTCAAGTGGGCTCGGCGCTCACGTCGACGCTGGACATGACGCACGAGTACCTCATGGACGGCTACACGATGGACTTCGACGACGGCAACTGTGGCGAGTCGTACGACTACGATGGGAACCCGGGCGGGCGAGCGGGTGACGGCAAGCCCTGCATTGGCTCGTTCGTGGTTCCGACGGGCACGGCTGCAGGCATCTACAGCATGGTTTGGTACTGGACGTTCTGGCTGGACAATGAGGCGTCGTACGTGGATCAGTCCCAAGCTCGCGGGTACTTTGGTGCGGCCTACTCGACGTGTTTCGAGGTGGAAGTCACAGCCGGAAGCGGCAGCTCAAACGCTCCGGAATCAACTACCCCTGCACCGCCAGCCACAACAGCAACGCCTAGTTATTCCCCTGAACCAGCCACTTGGGCGCCGCAGACGACGACTCCAGCTCCTCAAAGCACAAGTGCAGCCCCAGAGGTGCCGACGGCTACTCCAATATCAACAACGGCGACCCCGCTGGCCACTACGATGTCTCCGGCACCAACGACCGCTGCTCCTGTGACCTCATGGGGCCAAGTCGATGATAACACTGCCGCGGGGGATGCAGATCCCACTGCGATCACGGACGCTCCAGCTTTAACGACGAGCGCCCCTCAAGTAACCACGGCCTCCCCTGTCACGACGACTAGTGCTCCCCAAGAAGCCACTGCCGCCCCCGTGACAAGCACTCCGACACCGGCACCGACCACTGTCGCGCCGACAACAACAGTGTCGGCACAGACAACCGCCTCACCAGAGACGTCAGAACCGGTGACGACGTCGAGCTTAAGTGAATATCCGGACCAGGCAAGTGCTACGTCAAATACGTCAGCCTCGACCTCGGCTACAGAGTCGGCAATGAGTGCAAGCTCGTATGAAGCCTCGACGCAGACAACTGCTTCCCCAGAATCCTCAACCTCAATTTTTACCGAGGAGCCAAAGTCCAAGCCAAGCTCGGATCAATCTGAAGGCGGATACTCTACGTTCGACGCGACTACGTTTTCATCTTTGGGCGGCGACGAGGACAGCGTTGGGACCGTTCACCCAGCCAGCACAAGCGCTTCGGTTTCTGGCCCTGAATCATCTTCTAGCGATGAGGCAACAGCCACGAGCTCTTCGACTTCAGACAGCAGCTCAAGCAGTTCGGGAAGCGATGAAGCGGAGGTGGGATCCGACTCGGCATCTAGATCCGAGGCGTCAAAAGAAGATTCCTTTACATCGTCGTCCTCATCAACGGTAAGTGCGTCTGCCAACGCGGAAACTAGCTTTTCGCTGACGGCATCACAGTTCCAGTCGTGGGTGGTTTTGATTTTGGCACTTGCTGCTGCCACGGTGGCATTGTAAGCGCACGTGTTTGGCGAAGTTCGAGCAGAAAATGTGAGTCGTTCGATGTTATGTCGTCCACAATGTAAGAATTTGTTGCCCCCCTGTTGTTACCGCCTCAAACCTCTGATCGTACTGATATGAGTTTTGCTGAATGTGCGTTTGTTGCTACTACTGGCGGTGTTCCTTTGACTAGACGCCGTCGATGACGCCTGGGACCTATTTACTTGATGTCGCGGCACTTGTGGCCCAGACGCTCGTCGAATGGCAGCCTCCAGGGACTGGAAGCGAAGATCCTGCTGTTGCCGTATTTGCTGGCGTTGAGTGTTGACAACCTGTCGGGCCCCACCAGCAGCTGGGAGAGACCTTCTCCTGCTAGCGATAGCCTCGGTACTGGCATGAGCAGGTACTCTCCTGCTGAGACTGGTGCTGGGAAGAGATGTTCTTCTGTTGGAGCTCATAGTCGATGTAGCTACAGAGCTTCGAGGGTAAGGCTGGCTCTGACTGCTTGTAACGCGTGCTTTACTGCTGTACCCAGTAGATCGTTGACGCGAAGTTGCTGCTGGCTGCCGAATGTTGTATCGAAAGCCAATTTGTCGGAGTTTCTCGGTCATGGCATCGATTTCCTCGTCTGTTGTTGCTCTCAGTTCTCCATTAACGTCATGGACTGGTATGGGGAGCACAACGCGAAGAACTTCTGTGGCTATTCCGCTTACGTCGAAATCGCGCGCGAGTGCGAGACCGCGCAGAATAATGCTATCCTCCACCTCATTCCCATCCTCTTCGACTCGCTGCACGCGCTGGTGCCGTAGAAGCCCCCATTTAATCAAGTCGACACCTCGCCTAGTCATGCGCTTGTTGGCCGTAAGACTCACCACTCGAACACTGGTTGGGGACTTCTCCAAGAAGTCGGCGACATGTTGCGCTACAGCGTCCGTAAATCCGTTCGAGTCGAGGATTATATCGCGAAACCTCACGCCACTCACTAAGATCTTAAGCAGGAGCTGAGCCACGTCGTCATCCTGCAGTCCGCAGTCTGCTAGACTCAACCGGTCGTCCGAAATGCTGTTGTTGTGACCAGTATGTGCCGACGTAATGAGCATATCGCTGGATAGAGGCTGGGTGAGGAACGTCATCTGACGCTGATCATTCTCCTGCTGCTTCTCGGCGTACACGTCGACCATTTTCAGCAGAAACTGGCGGGTTCGGTAGGACTGTTGCGTCGCCTTCCCACCTTCGATGTCGTTGTTGCCACTAGCACTTGAGTTTTTCAATTTCTGTTGAAGATCCGCCACCTCCCGTTGCAAAATTTGGATGGATGCCTGCTGTGCTGCAGCCTCTGACGCCGACCGATGAGCCAGCTCGCGTAATTTATTCAGACACTCGGCCAACTTGCCAACTATCAGCGTCTTGAACTTCTTCCGAGCGGCGCTGCATTGAATCACTTCGAGGAACGCGTTGATCTTGCTTCGATTCAGGTATGAGGCACCGCTGGCGTCGTCTGAATCGGCAGAAAGCGTAACAAGTTGGTTCGTCTGGTCATCGCCCCCGTCTTCCTGTTGGTTGTCTTTGTCTTTCATCTTTAAGCTGCTGATGGCGACTCGGAATGGGGAAAACTTTTTCTTTCTTGCACCAGTGATCGTAGCTGTAGATTCTGTGTAGCCACCAAGCACCTTGGCTGCAGTTTGATCAGCGAGTAGTTCAATGGGATACGGCGCTTCCATCAAGTACTTGTCTCTTGCTAAGTGAAGATACATGGAGCCACTCACTCGTGGCGTAGCGTGGTGCATTCCAGGTGGATCATGCATCTGCTCCAGTGCGTCCTTGATAATGTCGTTGGACTCGACAGCAGCAGCGAATTGGTCTTGCAGGGCATCCAACCGATGCAACAGGAAGGGAAAGGCCTGCATGAGCACGTCCAAACTCCGACTGTTTCGATCGCTGCAGACAAGTGTGCGCAATTTGGTGTTAGTTTTATCATAACTAACGAGTTACAGGGAGTTTCAGCACGCACCGAGCTTCCTCCGTACTGCGCAACTTGTCCGTCAACGTCGCAATACGCGAGGTCAGCTTAGCCACGCGGGAGGCCATTGCCTGGTTGTTTCTGCTTGAAAGCGCGGCTTTGCTGGTACCTGGCCGCTTCTGAGAACTGAGAAGCTGGTTACAAGTCTGCATGAGGTCAGCGTTTGCTCTGTTTTTCTGCAACAACTCTCCCTCCAAGTGTCGGATCCGGCGATGAAGCTATAGCAAAACGTACAATGGTCAAGGATATGCTCACAATATAGTGTTTTAACAAACTAAGCTTTTCGTACCGATTCTTGACTGCCGCCGTGCTGTGTTGACTTCAAGTTGGCCTCTAGCTTCGCCTCCATCGTCCGCATGGCCGCGTTGGTTTGAATTATTTCGTCGTGGGACTTGCGCACCTCCTGCTCCAGCTCCTCCTGACGATCCAAAGCTCGTTGAGCTTCTTGCTGCGAAGCGCTCGCGATCTTCTGAAGTTGCGTGAGTTTCTGCGTCTTCCGCTCGCACTTTTGCTCTAACTCCCGACACGTGCGCTCCCAGTGCCGAAGCTTCTCCTCGTACTCAGCGACAACCTGCACGTGCTTGTCCGAGGTGGCCAACTTGTCCTGCAGAACGTGCACCTCACACTGCAGCGTCTCTATTGTGGTTTGCGCTGCCTCGTAGCTTGCTGTTAGGGTGGCGTGGCAGGTCGAGAGCTCGGCGTGTTTGGCTTCCACGCTGTCGAGCACCTGGTTGAGCACCGTCACCTGCTCTGTCAGCTTTTTGTGGTCGCTCTGCAGCTCCGTGTGCGCGCGTCGAAGGACGTCGTGGCTCTGGAGCTCGCGCTCCAGCAGTTGCGACATCTAAACACACACAAAAACGAAAGCGGGTGGTTAGTCCTTACGAACGTTAATACAAGTTCCCTCCATTCAAACCTTTTGGTTCTTCGTCACAAGCTCAGCGATTCGGATCTCCTTCTCTTTGCGCTCTGCTAGGTGGTAACCATTGCCAATTTCCTGGTCCAGCCGTCGGAATGACGCCTCCAGCTCCAGTTTCTCGTCGCGAGAATGCTCCACCTCGCGCTGCCATTGCGCGATTTCTTGCTGAAGACGCTCGTTCTCAAGCTACCAAATGAACACGAGTACACACTTGGTTAGTTAGTACTTCTAGGATTCATCTAAAAAGGTTGAGATCCTATCCCCCACACCTGCAATTTCCTCTTCGACTCGCTTTCTTCCTCTGCGTTGTTGACGCTGTGGTCACCCCCTCGACTCGTGCTAGGTCTGCGTCGCCCCGAAGCCTTTGGCACTACAACGGGCTTCCGCGGGGAAATTCTGGACACTTCCCTGCGTTGAATGGCAGTGACACGAATCGTGACTCATACTCTTCAGTAATGAACATGACGACGTGCAGCCAGTCAAACCTCGGCACTGTCGCTGCGGGTTCGCCCTCGACAAGCAGGTGCTTGTCTCGATTCCACTGCGGGCCGTGTCTACTGGCCTCTCGCAGAACCTCCTCCTCTAGGAGATCCAGACTCGAGACCAGGCTCGTTTGATTGCTCCACGGAAACTCGTCCGGGTCCATGTTTTGGCTACTTATCCTTTGCAGTTTGATGGAATTGAGGACTGTGCAGGCAAACCAACACACTATTTGCAGCGGAGAAGAAACGGATTTACCAAGCCTTCACTACACCACACTCTATCGCCATGTACAAGTCGACCTTGGACCCTTCGGGGGCTCTAACCTTCGAGTTCGACCCGCTGCGGCCACTCCACGCCAACGAAGACTCGCGGCTGCAATGGCCCGAGTTCCCGTACAAACAAGTGATGATCGATCGGGTGCGCGCGAAAGCAGGAGGGTCTGGTCGTCACGGGAAGGACTTGTCGGAGGAAGCGGCAGCGGGGTCGTTGCTGATGGCCTGCGGCCAGGAGACCGGAGCCTTGTTCCAAGTTGTGCAGCACAGTCGAGACGAGGAAGGAGAAGAAACTGAAGACGGCCACACCCTCGAGACCGGGTGGAAAGTGTTGGAGCGCCGGTTCCTTGACGAACGCGCTGCCTTCCGTCAGGCCAAACGGGAGTTCATTCGAGGCGATAAGGCCAAAGTTTCGAGCATTCTGGACGCCCAAGCTGCCAAGGAGAGAGAGCAACAGGAACAGGCCGAGCTCGCTGCCTGGAGAGCACGACAAATCGTCAAGCGGTACGAAGACGGCAGCAAATACGACGGAGACGGCGTCAACGACAATGGCGTTCTGATCCCTCACGGCTTCGGCACGCTCTGGGTGCCGGAGGAGAAGTACCTGACGTCGGTCGGACGCGGTGCCGACATCAAGCGAGTGGTTCGCTACGTGGGCGAGTGGAGAGACGGCTTCATGCACGGCCTTGGGACGTACTATTGGGCGTCAGGGGAGTCGTGGAAGGGCAACTTCCTCCGTGACGAGCTGCAGGGCAAGGGCGTCTACACGAGCAACGAACGAGACACGGACGAACTCAACAGCGGTCGGGGTGATACGGGGCGAGAGGCGAATAATAATGAGGGGAAAGACCCGCAGACTCTGCGTCCGAACCAGCGGATCCGATACTTTGATGCGAGTCAACACGTTTGTTGGGGGGACGAACTGGTGCGCGGATGTCGTGTTCGCCTCTTTGACAATCGCCACTTCGGCGACCCGCTCGTGTCCGTCGTGAAACGCTACAATGTGGACCTGGAGGAGGAGACGGAGGCGGTGGTGATCCGCTACGATCCCAAGACGGACCGACACTTACTTCGCAAGGGCGAGACGGAAGAAACGCGCTGGCTGTCGCTGTCCAACACAAACTTCCGGGTGGTTATTTCTCGCCCGATTGCACGTTTGCTAGAGGAGTAGAAATACTAAGCTTAGAGACATTCAGACATCCATTACATTGCTTCACATCGATTACCTAGTACATCGATACGCGATAACACGTTACAGCATACACAAACTACTTGTGTGGGTCCCGCTTTGGGAGCCTAGAGGAGAGTAAGAGCCGCAATACTAGTCGACAGCAGCACCATCGCAGCGCCCAACCCGCTCGAGCCTTGACGCACCGCACCATTTGACGTCAGCGTATCCACCGCCTCAATCTTAGCCGACTTGCTGCCTTCATTTGCCGTGCTTCCAACTGTGACCTCGGCCAGGTCAAGCGACCCGCTGCTCGAACCCACTGCGTGCACGCCTCCCGCCACGCTGCTGTCACCACTTTTCAAGGCCGCGAATTCAGCTGCAACTCGAGCTTTGTAGATAGCCGCCGTGCTTGCTTCCAGCTTATCAGGGGCTGAAGCGGCAGCGGCTGAGCCACTCGGGGTCTTGGTGGTTGAATTCGAAGCTGCGGCTGCCGTGGGCACATTAGCCGCTGGGATGGAGGCATTA
This sequence comes from Phytophthora sojae, assembly GCF_000149755.1. Lineage (NCBI taxonomy): Eukaryota > Oomycota > Peronosporomycetes > Peronosporales > Peronosporaceae > Phytophthora > Phytophthora sojae. The sequence goes on from NW_009258117.1 coordinate 4,839,780, forward strand.
GGAGCTGCGGCGGGGGCACTAGGAGCTGCTGCGGGGGCATTTGGAGCTGCTGCGGGGGCAGGGCCTTTGGGAGCGGCGGGGGCGGGAGCGACGTTGCCACTCGACTTCACTTCCACCTCAAAGCACGTAGAGTACGCAGTCCCGAAGTAGCCCTTGGCCATCGCCTGATCCACGTAGGCGCCTTCATCTTCCAGCCAGAACGTCCAAAACCACACCATTTTGTAGATCCCGGGGGCAGTTCCCGCCGGGACGACGAATGTTCCGATACAAGGCTTGCCATCACCCGCTCGGTGGCTCGGGTTTCCATTGTAGTCGACCGTCTCGCCGCAGTTGCCATCGTCGTAGTTGAGCGTGTGGCCGTCCACCAGGTTCTCGTCCTTGATCTCGTGAGTGGACGTGAGCGCCGTCCCCGGCTTGCCAGTCCAGTAGACGCCGTGCTGGGTCCCGACGCCCTTCTTGTCCTTAACGATGTGGCCATTAGGCAGATAGGCAAAGTACGCGGGTTGCCCTGCTGTCACCGTCAGTCGCTTCCGCCAGTCTGTGTACGTGTTGTCTCCGACAGCTTCGCACACGGGGGCGCCGGCCTCGAACTCGTTCCTCAGCAGTTTGTGCGTGAATTCCGTGCCGATGCCGGCATCTCCGCGGCCAGGGTAGCCAGCTCCGTAGCCGCCACAGAAGCCGTTGCCTGCAGCGCCACCGAAAATGTACGAAGCGCTCTGGTCGTAGAGCTTGGAGCGATCCGTGTCAAGGCAGTCGATCCACGTGTGGGCGTGGGCGAACTGCAGCGTCGTCGACAGCAGCACGACGAGTGAAGGGACGACGAACGTCATGGTCTCCGATGCCCGATGCAAAGTGCAATCGCTCTCGCCTGGTTGCGGTGAAAATGCGAGGTGGGGAGGAAGCTGCAGCCAGCGCCTTTGACGTGCGCCGATGGCGAGAAAGAGTCTGGCCACGACCAGCAGAGGAGCGACCGCGGATCCTGTGGTCGACTGCAGCCAGCTGACAGGCGGCGGTGCACCACCCCAGCCAAACGCGCCTCAAGCCAGCTCAACACGATGCTGGCAATCATCAGCATAAGACCGCCACTTGCCCCGGGGCGCCCTATGTCTCGAGGTGGACGTTGTCGTCGACAGGTGGACACTCTTTGGCCGTTCCTGAAATTATCCGAATCCGACCTACTGTAACCATCCTCCTAACTCCGAATCAATGCATACAAACTCCTATATAAAATATGATTCCACGAGAACACGCCGAAAAAGTAGTCAGAAGAGCCTCCCGATATCGCGATAATAATGGAGGAGCCGCTGCAGGCCGTGCGCCTCGCGCCGGACCTGGGCGCCGTGCACCGCCGCTCGTCCGTGTCAGCCCAGCAGCGCCACCGCAGCTCCAGCAGCAGCAGCCTCAGCGTCTCGGCCTGCAGCATCAGCAGCACCGTCAGCAGCTACCCGGCGCCCAGCACCACGGCGCTTCGTCCCTGTTGGCACCTGGCGGCCGACCAATCCTACGAGGACTACGAGGTCAGGCTTCCTATTGATATTAGGATGCGTGGTGTAGTGCATGTATTGCAGACCGTCCTGCAGGACGCAAGTTGAAGCTGAAAGGTCGCTTTTGGCCCTGATGGACAACTGTCTGGTTGTATTGATTGCAGGTGGTCTTCACGGAGGACAAGTTGGGGCTGACGCTCAAGAGCCAAGAGCAGGTGGACCCTTCGGGCTACAGGATCCCCGTGACCATCGTCAAGTCCACCATCTTCAGCGTCGGACAAGTCTCGCACCAGATTCGGGTGCGCAACTTTTGTTTTGGGTAAAAAAAAACAATGTTTTTATCCTGAAAATTGTGTTTTTTGTGGTGTTTGTTGATGCAGGAGGGCGATGTGTTGCAGTCGGTAAATGGCGAGAGCATTAGGAATTTGGAGTTCCCGGACGTGCTGCGAATCCTGAAGATCGCGCCGAGGCCGATCCGACTGCGGTTCCGCACGAGGTACACCCTGCGGGGGGCTCGACGAGCGTGGTCCATGTCGGGGGACGATCAGCAGGAGGTGTCGTCGAGGCGGTCGAGCACGGGAAGTGTTGACAGTGAAGTGAGGATGCCGATCGCGGCGGAGCCGTTCGCGTTCCCAGAACGCCCTGGACTGGAGGAGGACGGTGACGACTCGGACAGTCAGAACGCCGTCATGTCCGAGAGTTTCGGCGACGCAGACAGCGCGCGCTCGACGGAGAACAGCTCCGTGGTTGCAGATTGCACGGATACGGAACTCAAGTCGGGTCGGCAGTCGCGGTTGGCTGCATTCTTGCGGAAACCTTTTCGTCGCGGGGACGGGTTTGATGGAGGGCGATGGGAGCTTCGCATGGGCATCGTGCCCGCGTCGCCACGAGCGGAGACCGTACTCGAGTCGCCTTCTAAGGTAAATGCGCGCTTATTTGCTTCGGTAACAGTTTATAATCTAACCTGCTTCACGCACTTTGCTGTTGTCAGGCGGCGATCGTCGTGCGGTGGCGGGCGCACCCGAAGGCCCTGTCGTATCACCTGCAGTTCTCTCGGGACTGGACTATGAAGGTGTGGAAGAGCTGGTCCGGGCGGCCGCAGCGATCGAGCGACGACGAGCACGAGCTCGTCGCGTCGATCTTCGGCCTCGACTACGCGAAGAGCTTCGTGGTGCGGGTCCGCTACGAGTTCAGCGGGGGCAACGGACCCAGCGAGTGGAGCTCGCCCAGCGCGCCTGTTACGACCATCAGCAGCGTGGACGCAATGCACCACCGCATCGCCCCACCACGAGCGCAGCGAGGGTAAAAGGCAGTCACTCAGGCCTCCTCGTTGTGCAGTCATCCTACTGGTCACATCGCGCCGTAGAGAGATAAAACTAAGCTTATCCCCCCATTAATCTTCAATCAAAGTTGTTACTTGAAAAAATATCCGCTACTTCTGCTTGGACAGTGAGTGCAACATGTGACATGCTACGTAGGTAAAACTGTATCAAGTTTAAGAGGGGTTTAACGGTCCGTCTCGTTTACACCCCCATAATCGTCCAATCACATCTTTTTACTTTTCGGAAAGCCAGCGAGCGAAAACCTCCAGACTAAAAGTTAAACTCCATCACACCGCCTTCCTCATCCTCCGCTTTAACTTGACCTTTTTACTTACTAATATTTATTCTCTCTCTCTCTTGGGACGACGATGCTGGAGGGCGCGCTCAAGTCGTGGATCCTGTACTTCCTGGGGCAGTACGTGGAGAGCCAGTCCGTGACGGTCTCGGCCAAGCTGTGGCAGTCGTCGGAGCGCCTCAAGCTCGAGAGCCTGACGCTCAAGGCCAGCGTCGTGCCGCGCTGGCTGCCCTTCCGCCTCAAGACGGGCTTCGTGGGGCTCTTCGAGGCGGACCTGCCCATCTCCGCCATCTTCGGCAGCGCGTCGGCCAAGATCAAGTTCCAGGACGTGCTGCTGGTGCTGGCGCCGCTGCAGCACGACGAGGACGAGCTGCAGGACGAGGTCGCGAGCCTCGTGGAGCTCAAGATGGGCCGGCTGCTGCAGGACCTGCAGGACCGCTGGAGCGGGCCCCAGGTGCCCGAGTACACGGTGCCGCACGAGAGCGAGGGCTACTTCGGCACCGACGGCTGGATCGGACGCACCATGACGAAGCTCATCGACAACCTGCAGGTGGACATCCGCAACCTGCACATCCGCGTGGAGGGCGTGTGGCACCCGTCAGCACCAATGAGGAGCCCGCCTGCCTCCAGGACCAGTGATAAGGAGAAGCAGAAGAAGAAGAAGAGCAGGACGGACGGGGTCAAGTACGCAGTGGGGATCACGTTGGGGGCGCTGTCGGCCGTCACGACGCCGAGCAACTGGCGAGTTGGGGGCTTCGACGACAAGCAGGAGGCGCCACAGGAGGAGAGCAGCCACCTGGTCTTCAAGCTCATCAATGCGCTCGATCTGTCGGCCTACGTGGACCCGAACGCGCTGCACTTTATCCACTCGAGAGTGCACCCCAAGGTGCTGCAGTCGACGCTGGCGAGACTGAAGGAGATGGGCTCGAGAGGAGCCAGGGCGGACTGGTGGAACGCAGAGGAGAGCGTGCACGCGCACAGGTTCTTGGTGGCGCCAATTAATGTGTCGCTCAAGCTGACGATGAACACGGCGACGCACCATGCCACGACGGACGACCCGCGCTACGACGCGGTGTTCCACTTGTCCAGGATATGGATGACGCTGGATGAGGAGCAGCTCTCGGTGCTGAATTTGGTTATTGACTCATTCTCGGGACATGAAAAGTGGAGACTCATGGTGGCGGAACAGGTGAAGGCCTCGGAGCGACAGACAGCGAGCAACGAGGCGAAAATGGCGGAACTGGCGGAGAATTATTTATTGCTGTGGAACCAGGTGATGGGGATGAAAAGCGAAGGGATGGATGCACTGAGGAAGTCGGAGGCGTGGACTAACGCTACGAGGATAGAGCAGCAACTGCCGTACGAGGTCGTGGTGTCGATCCGAAATCGCCTCGGGCTGGAATCTGTAGCAGGAAAGACCGTACCGTACCCTAGCGCGTTGTATGGGATTGGAGATGCAATGGGTATCCCCCTGCCAGAAATCAGCGTGCCGTTTCCTGGCGGTCCGACGGGGATCCTTTTCGATATATTGCCGTCAGGTGACGTGGCGATTAAGCGGTGCGTGGAGAAAAGTCCTGCTGCCACTAAAGACAGCGTGAAACCGGGGCTGCTGCTGATCAAGGTGGACGACCGACCGCTGCGATCAGTGTTTAAATTCAAGTCTGCCCTGGACCTAGAGCTCGCGATCAACGCTATGCCAGATGCAAAGGTTCTCACATTTCGCCACCCTTCGGTGACGCCTCTGGAAATCACCCCGTCTCGTGCTGTCGCTCAAGTTTCATTTACATCTGACCAGCTGAAATTTTGCCTCGTTCGCGCTTACCACAAGGAGGTGATCGCGGAAATTATGGTGGATCATCCTTCGGTAACGATCAATGGTTTTGGGCCCGGGCTGTTTTCATATCATTTTTACGAAGTCATGGTGGAGGATTTCTACGTGCAAAGCACTTCGCAAGCAGACGCCGGAGGCAACTATTGCATTGCTTCCAGTATCTGCAAACCTATGGACGGTTTATCGTATGAAGAAGCGCAAAGCCCAGCTCTTCGATTCAGTATGAATTACCTTTATGCTGCACATCCAGACGCGCGTCCTGGCAAGGTGGATACTTATGGATCCAAGATCTCGCTGGCTATTGGTAACTCTATTGCGGTATTCGATGAAGCCAAGATGACAGCCTTGTTAGGGGAATGGCATGAGTGGCTCGGTGCCATTTCAAGCGACTATACGCATGGAATGCCGTCCTCCAGCGTTCATCGATTGGATGCCGACTTGGCTGCGGCACCGCCGTCCATGAGCTCTCAGCTTGTGGCATCTTACGCGTCAACCAGTCCTTCCAATGCAGTCCTCGGGGAAGAAGGTTACTCACCCGCGGAGATAAGCAGCTACTCGTACGAAGTCAAGATTGACCTCTTGCGTCTTTTCGTGAGTGCCCCTGAAGCACCTGCAGCTCCTGTGACGATGTCGAACGAGCCTTCCTATCGAGCGTTGCTGAAGCAGCTTGTTGGTGATGAGCCAAGCGGCCCCCCAGCCATCCCAGACTGGGCGAGGGCTGCCCATGCCATCGTGGTGATGCAGCGGTTCATGCGAGGCGCTATCGTGCGGAAGCGGAAAATGGTTCGATTGGCACTAGCGAAGAACCGCTGGATATACTACGAAGGCAGCGAGATGATGGGCTGGCTGTACACAAGAGACGACTCCCTCGCGTTCCGTCGATGGCGTCGATCCTGGTGTCATCTTGACGATGACGGCAACTTCTCAATGCACAGCAATGGTTCCGGAGCGGATGTACTCGACGAGTTTAATCTGCTGGGCTGTAAGGTTATCATGCTACCTTACGGTTCCGGAGGCCCATGGGGGTCTAACAGGGACCGATTATCCGGAGTACTTGAGATAACGACGCGATCTGGTGTTCTACGGAAGGTCCTGAGCTGTGACAACTTGATGGAGCTGAATAAGTGGAAAGCGAGTATTGAAGCCAGCGCCCGAAACGCTGCAAAGCGATCCGCAAGTGAGGACGTTGAGGAAGAAGAAGCCATGTATGAGTCGATGGAGGACGACAATTACCCCGTCGAAGATGGCGCCGCACAGTTTCGTAAATTGGAGCAGTGGAATGGAGCTAACTTGGATGAGCTCCTGCTTGGAGGGTTTTCGAGCATCTACCGACCAGCTGCCACTCTCAAAAAGGAGCAGTCGTCATGGATCTCGCTGAGTGTGACTAGCGTAAATTTCGTCGTGGATGTGCATCGCGTATCAGAGCCAGACTGCTCTGCGTTCGCATTGTATTTGGGCTTGAAAGATTTCACGGCCTTGGATCATCGACAGTCATCGGATTATGGGTTGCTGCATGTTGGTGACAAGTTCTTGAGCCTCAAGAATGGCGCATTGACTCCTGGAAAGATGCGAGCAGATCATCTGAACAAAGGCCCCTTTCTCGTTTTGCGGATGTCTTATCGAGGAGCGCGCGCTCGTCGGGAATGCTTCGTGCTACAAAGGGGCCTTCACGCAGACCTCACGATGTCTGGTTGGGTGATGCCTCTCACGTTATCTCAGGTTTTATTCGAAATCATCGACGTTTTGGATGTGCTATGGACCGACAACACTACCACAACAGAAAGTGGAGTGGGTCGTGCATACGCCCCCGAGCCGGTGACTACTGCGCCGTGGAAAGAGGTGCCCGAGCTCGGCATCCAAATACGAGCTCCCATCCTGGAGGCTTACCTGGAAGATTCCCACTGCGTTGCTAAATTGACGATCGAGGATAGTTCGTGCTCGTACCGCGCCGACCCTGGAGTTGAAAACTTCAAGCTGCATCTTGGACCTACCGCGCTGTTTGTGCTGACCGAAGATGTCGCTCTTCGACTCGTGCAAGTCGACAAGTTCTGGCTGAGCTACGACCTCAGATTGCATAGACAAACTGACTCGGCGGTTGGAGGATGCGATTTATGTGCGGACGAGTCAGCGAAACGAGCAGTTTGCCACCGATCCGTCAGTATCTCTATCGGACAGGTCAAACTTGAGGCTGATCGAAGACTGGAGTTGCTCTTTGCTTTGTTGGAGGCTCTGACCAACAGCGAAGCTCCGACCGAGGCTGAGGGAGACCCAGAATTCGACAGCGCCATCGAAGAAAAAGCTATGGACAGCGACCGCGAAGGTTTTAGCAGGAGAGATTACGACGTAAGTTTCCTGGGGGGAGAACATTTTTCTCAGACGGAGCGGATGCAATCGATGCAGTTCAGTATGGACTCAGATCTACGGCCAATGTACACCACTGGATTCAACCGTCAGTACGCTTCTCCATCGGGCCGTAGTCGCATGTCCACAGCGACCTCTGCTGGGTTGAACTATGGACTGACTGATCATGACCAAGAGCGATCCAAGCGCCGGTCGAAGGTATCTGCATTCATCCCGCTGCTCAACTACCAGCAACTTGTCGGCATCTCCACCGAGTGCTTGGATCGCCAGACCTCGTACAAGTCTATCTTTCGCGCGCGCTTGCGAATGGGGAGGATCCACGACCGCCTTTCCATCACCTGCTACTCGGTGGTTTTCGAAGTGATCAAGCGAAGTCTCTCCGTGGTTTCATTGGACACGTACATCCCGGTAATGAACTTCTCCGTGAGTGATATGAAGATGCAGTGCGTGACGCGGACCGAGTTCTCGACGGACTACGTGGTCGACGCTAGTGTTGAGATATCTGCGCGTTACTACAACACGTCGTTAGCAGACTGGGAACCCTTCATCGAGCCCTGGCGAGCTTACGCAAAGGCACGAAGCAATGGCGGCGAGGACGGGACCACGATGCAGCTCAGTGCCTTGCAACGACTCAATGTGAATTGCACGGATTCGCTGATTCGGTTACTGTCTAGTATCGCCAAAAACCGCCGGAAGCAAGATTTCATCGTGGAGAAGCGAACTCTTGCGGCTGTAGCTGCCGATGGCGAGGCAAAGAAGGAGGACGGCCGCGTGTGTGTGCTGAATAACCTCGGAGTTCCGATTCGGCTGGCCAACCTGAATACTTCTCACGCAGGAACTCTTCATGTTGACGTGAGAGATGGATGGTCCTTTCCTGGGTACTCGCGCTTCCACAACGTGCGTGTGTCAGTGGTACTTTTGCCGTGGTGGCATCCGCGTGAAGTGCAGGCCGTGGAGAATTTCCGCCATAAGTTTTCGCTCCCGTACGGAGGAGCTCAGTCGGGCGTCACACCGATTTTGAGGATTGACGTCCTCACTACAGAGGAGGGAAAACGCAATTACGTGTTCGATCACGTCACGAACAAGTACGTGGAGGTTGAAACCGATGACGATGACGATTACATGGACGTATCGGCTACGCGGCACATAACCCCACCTAATACCCGCGAGTGTATGGATCGCGGCATCAGCAGCGCCACAACCACGTCGCAGCGGACGAGGTGGTCCTCGGTTGGGGCAGCGGAGATCAATTTGGCGGGTAATGTCATGTCGTCGCTGGACCCCAATCGGATGAAGCTGAATCGCTGGTACCGCCTCCACGATTTGCGCGGCAATGTCACCGGTGAGATCTTTGTCGGCTTGCATTTTGTACCGGAAGTAAACAGCCCTGTCCATCGTCCGAGAGTGAACGAGCCCCAGCAAGTCAAGGACGGACAGTTCCTCGTGTTTGACCCTCTGAAGATTGTCACTGCCAACACGAACGGCCCTACAGACCAATGCAAAGACCACGTGGTGCTTTCAGACGGTCTTCGGGGAAGTTACATCCCCCCGTTGGCGCTAGAAGTCGTGATCGGTTCTTCGCGAATGAGTTTGATGTGCCCGCTACGTCGCGCCGGAAAGTTTCTCATCCAGGGCGAGAAGGTGCTGGCTGAAGTCAAGGTTGCGCAAAGGGACGAGTCTCGGCGCGTGCTGCTTCTGAGCTCACCTGTCCAGCTGAAAAATGGTAAGTGGCGTGGTGAAGTGGATTTGTTGTGTTCGTGGTACTCATGAATATTGCAATGATAGACACAAGCATCGACATGGAACTGTGGACCTGCCGCACACGCGTACCCCCTGGCGAGGTGAGCACATGATAGATCGCTTGGAGTCTAATCCTTGCACAAATGACCTAACACAGTTGCTTGTATGACAGAGTGGTCCGCTCCCCCGAACAGGCAAGTTAATGACCCTGACTACAAGCAACAAAATGTCCGTCCCCATCAGCGCCATGTTTGGAGATGAAAAGGACTCGATTGTGGTGAAGGTGGACGGATGCAAGCCCACTGTCGTGGCGGATCTGAACCAGTTGGCAGCGGGGTCTACCATTTTAACGCTGGAGTCCGAGGACAGCGAAGGTCTGGGCTACTGCTTGTACGTCAACATTACGTCGCACATGCGCAAGGTGTATCGGGAAGAGCACCAGGGAATGATCACTCGCGGAAACACGAACCAGGACGGTGAGTTGCAGACATATGCGACGAAGTACCAGATTTGCTTGCACTCGTGTCTAATGTTCGAGAATACCCTCCCGATTCGCGTCCAGTACAAGATCGTCGCTAGCGGACAGTTCGAGCAAGTGGTTCGCACTGGTACGCTTTCTCCGGGAGAAGAAGTTCCGATCCATGATTTCCAGCTTGATGCGCGGTTGATGCTGCGGCTGCCAGAGATGGACTCAATCTGGAGCCGTCCAATTAACCTAGGCGATTGCATCTATCGAGATGGCATGGGCAAAGCGATCAAGGCTATGCTGGGAGCCTTTGGTTCCTGGGATCCTGTCGTGGAGTTCCTTCCATCGCCTCAGAGCCCTGGTATTGCGTTCAAGGATGGAGACGTCTCCTCGAACAAGGTCATCACTCGAATTGATTACACGGCTGCAGACGACGGGAGTCCTCGAATTGTGCTGTATTGTTCGCTCTGGGTTTACAACCAGTCGCACGTCCAGACGCTGCTGTTCCGATGTGCCGACAATCCGGATGCCTCTACGTTGGTCGTGCCTCAGCTTGTTCCTCAGCGTCCGGTGCCACGATTAATGGATTGCCCTGGCCAAGCGTTCGAAATTGGTACCATTATCGATACCGAGGTCTCTCGCTGGTCAGACAAAATCCATTCGACGGTGGTGGGCGTTCAAGAGCCCATTAGTCTGAAGTTTGGGAATAAGCTGGGACCGAAGACGCGCAACGAACTGGGGATATCGATTCAACGACCATTGGGTCAGTTCCACCGGACTACGCAAGTTATTGTCACGTCCCACTTCGTATTCGTGAACAAGACCCACGCGGCTTTCAAGGTCTCGCAGTACATGAAGACCAACGACCGAGTGGTGGAGCTGCCGGGTATGTCGAAGAAAGGAATTCCTGCCACGCATCATTTCGATTTTGACGCCACGACAAGCTTGAACAACCGACGAGTGTACTTGCGGATGGACCACCATGGAGCAGAATGGAGCGGACCGTTCGCGGTTGACGAGGAAAATGAGTTCTCGCTGAAGCTGAAGGGCTCGGTGGTGGAGGCGTGGAGAGATGGAAGTGGCAGTGCGTACAAACACGAGGGATTCCGGCGCAGTGCTGCAGACATGCATCGCGTAAAGGTCCGCATCAGCAACATGGGGCCAAGCATGGTTGTCACGCTCTTACGAGACGACCCACCGATGTATGTGATCCGCAACGAGTCCAGCGCGGATGTCTATGTGAGCCAGATTCACAGCTCAGACGAAACTGTGGTTATTCGGAGTAAGGAGTTTATTCCCTTCGCGTGGGCGAAGCCCGATGGGCCATGGTAGGGTATCCTTGCTATCTTGCCAATCAATGTTGGGGCGATTTTAAGTGAACTCACGTCTTCCTGTTGTGTGTTTTCAGGCGAGTCGCTTGTCGAACTGGCACAATGATTGGGCGTCACGAGATGGTCTCACGAACGTATGGAGTGTACGATTTCGCAAATCTGGACCGGGAGCGGAACATCGATTCTCTCCGCTATCGGTTGTTTGGAAGCAAGTCCAAGAGTGTTGCCGGTGACATTGTTGTGGATCGAGCATCGCGCGTACTCGTGTTCCGCGATCACAACCCCAATCAGCCGCCGAACTACATCCTGGAAGTTAAAATCATTGCTGCGCGATTGCGGAACGAGTTTTCTCTGAAGCCAGATTCGACAGCGG